>NW_027141154.1:758750-1392500 GCF_036365525.1 Heterodontus francisci | reverse complement strand
TGCCCCCTACATTTACCTTCAAATCGTTAATATATACTACTAAAAGCTGGGGACCCAGTACTGAGCCCTGTGGAATGCCACTGGAAACAGACCTCAAGTCAGTAAATCACCCGTCAACAAACAGCCTTTGTTTGCTGTCACTGAGCCAATTTTGTATCCAGCTTGCTGCAGTTCCCTGGATTCCATGGGATTTTATTTGTTTTACCTAGTATGCCACATGGGACCTTGTCAAAAGCCTTGCCAAAATCCATATAGACCATATCATCAGCACTACCCTCATCTATCATCCTTACTACGTTGTCGAAAAATTCAATCAAGTTGGTCAAACAATATCTTCCCTGATCAAATATATGCTGACTGTCCTTGATTGACCTGAGCCTTTCTAAGTGACAGTTTATCCTGTCTCACAGAATAGATTCCAATAATTTTCCCACTACTGAGTTTACACTATCTGGCCTGCAATTATTTGGTCTATCCGTTGCTCCATGTTAAAGAGGTACAATGTTAACAGTTCACCAATCCTCTGGCACTACACCTGTATCCAGTGAGGATTGGAAAATGATGGTCAGACCCTCTGCTATTTCCTCTCTCACTTCATTTGACAGCCTGGAATACATTTCACCTGGCCCTGGTGATTTATCAACTTTCAAGGATGCTAATCCCATTAATACTTCCTCTCTCCCTATGTATATCAGATCCAATAATTCACTCTCCTCCTCCTTAACCACAATATCTGCATCGTTCCCCTCTTTTGTTCAGACAGATACAAAGTATTCATTAAGAACCATACCAACATCTTCCTCCCCTACTCGTGTATATCCATTTATGTATATAGACTTTCAAAAGGCCTGTGATCAAATGACATTTTATAGACTTGTTATGACATGGATTTATGTGACAGTGATAGTGTGGATATGACACTGACTGAGGGACAGAAAGCAGAGAGAAGTGGTGAACAGTGATTGTTCAGACTGGAGGTGGAGGGGAGAATACAGTACTGTTTCTCAGGGTTGGATTCACTCAGCGTGATATCAAGAAACGATTGAAGGCACGGGATACTGCAAAGGCTATGGGCCCTGACAATATTCCTGAAATAGTACTGAATACCTGTGCTCCAGAACTTCTGTTCCCCCATCAAACTGTTCCAGTACAGCTACAACATTGGCCTCTATCCTGCAATGTGGAAAATTGCCCAGGTATGTTCTGTACACAAAAAGCAGGACAAGTCCAACCTGGCCAATTACCGCCCCATCAGCCTACTCTCAATCATCAGTAAGGTGATGGAAGGTGTCACCGACAATGCTACCAAACAGCACTTGCTTAGCAATAACCTGCTCAGTGACGCTCAGTTTGGGTTCCGCCAGGGTCACACAGCTTCTGACCTCATGACAGTCTTGGTGCAAACATGGACAAAGGAGCTGAATTCAATAGGTGAGGTATTGACAGGCCTTGACACCAAGGCAGCATTTGACTGAGTATGGCATCAAGGAGCCCGAGCAAAAATGGAGTCAGTGGGAATCAGGGGGAAAACTCTCTGCTAGTTGGAGTCATACCTAGCACAAAGGAAGATGGTTGTGGTTGTTGCAGGTCAATCAGCTCAGCTCCAGGACATCACTGCAGGAGTTCCTCATTGTTGTGTCCTAGGCCCAACCATCTTCAGCTGCTTCATCAATGACCTTCCTTTAATGATAAGGTCAGATGTGGGGATGTTCGCTGATGATTGCACAATTTTCAGCACCATTTGTGACTCCTCAAATATTGAAGCAGTCCGTGTAGAAATGCAGCAAGACTTGGACAATGTCAAGGCTTGGGCTGATAATTGGCAAGTATCGTTCACTCTGCACAAGCGCCAGGCAATGACGGTCTCCGACAAGAGATAATCTAATCATCCCCCTTGACATTCAATGATATTACCATAGCTGAATCCCCCACTATCGCATCTTAGGGGCTACCATTGACCAGAAACTGAACAGGAATAGCCATATAAATACCATGGCTCAAAGAGCAGGTCATCGGCGAGGAATCCTGAGGCGAGTAACTCACCTCCTGACTCACCAAAGCCAGTCAACCATCTCTCAGGCACAAGTCAGGAGTGTGATGGAATATTCTCTGCTTGCCTGGATGGGTGCAGCTCCAAAAACACTCAAGAGGCTCGGCACCATCCAGGACAAAGCAGCACTTGATTGGCACCCCATCCACAACATTCACTATCTTCACCACCAACGCAAAGAGGCAGCAGTGTGTACCATCTGCAAGATGCACTGCAGCAACGCACCAAGTCTACTTAGACAGCATCTTCCGAACACACAACCTCTATCACATAGAAGGACAAGGGCAGCAGATGTATGGAAACACCAGCACCTGCAAGTTCCCCTCGAAGCCAGACATCATCCTGACTTGGAACTATATCACTGTTCCTTCACTGTCACTGGGTCAAAATACTGGAACTCCTTCCCAACAGAACTGTGGGTGTACCTACCCCACGTGGACTGCAGTGGTTCATGAAGGCAGCTCACCACCACCTTCTCAAGGGCAATTAGGGATGGACAATAAATGCTGGCTTATCCAGCGATGTCCACATCCCATGAATGAATAAAAAAAGATGCCAGAGAACTGGAGGGCTGTAAATGTTACACCCTGTTTAAAAAAGGAGAGGTTGGATAAGCCCTGTAACTATCAGTCCAATGCTGATTCTTGGAAAATTGTTGAGGCCATAACCCAGCACAAAAATATTTCTTGCTTGTAAAATCATGTCTTAATAAATGGCGAGTAGCACGGATAGCTTCATGGAAAATCATTTCTGATCATCTTGATAGTTTGTTGACGTAATTGTGAGTGTTAACGAGGATAGCGTGTTTCGTGTGATAGAATCATAGAATCGTAGAAAGTTTAAGGCACAGAAAGAGGCCACTTGGCCCATCGTGTCTGTGCCAGCTGAAAAATTATCCACCTATTCTAATCCAGCATTTGATCCCTAGCCCTGCAGATTATGACATTTGAGGTGCACATCCAGGCTCTTTTTGAATGAGTGGAGGGTTTCTGCCTCAACCATCCTTTCATGAAGTGAGTTACAGACCCTCACTAAAAGCAGGGGACCCAGTACCGAGCCCCGTGGAAAACCACGGGGAAGTCCTCCAGTCAATACCCATCAACAATTACCCTTTGCTTCCTGTCACTGAGGCAATTTTGTATTTCTGGGTGAATATGTTTTTCCTCAACTCCCTTCTGATATTTCTACCAATCACTTTAAATCTATGTCCCCTAGTCACTGATCTTTCTGCTAATGTGAATAGACTCTTCACCTCCACTCTATCCAGGCCCCGCAAAATTTTGTTCATTTCAATCAGATCGCCCCTCAGCCTTCTCTGTTCCATGGAGAACAACCCCAGCCGATCCAATACTTCCTCTTAGCTGCATTTTTCCAGTCCTGGCAACATCCTTGTAAATCTCCTGTGAACCCTCTCGAGTGCAATTATATCCTTTCTGTTCCCAGAACTGCACACAGTATTCAAGTTGTGGCCTAACCAATGATTAAGACAGTTCCAGCATAACCTCCCAGATCTTTCATTCTATACCTCGGCTAAAAAGGGAAATGATTCCATATGCCTTCTTAACTGCCTTATTGACCTGTCCTGCTATCTTCAGGGATCTGTGGGCATTCGCTCCAAAGTCCCTTACTTCCTCTACACTTCTCAGTATTGTCCTAGTAATCGTGTATTCCTTTGCTTGTGTGAGCTCCCCAACAGCATCACCTCACGCTTATCCAGGTCGATTCCCATTTTTCTGCCCATCTGACCAGACCGTCAATATCTTCCTGCAGCCTACAGCTATCCTTCTCGCTATCCACCGCATGGCCAATCTTTGTGTTGTCTGCAAAAGTCTTGATCATACCCACTACATTTACGTCTAAATCTTTAATATCGACCGCAAAAAGCAGGGGACCCATTACTGAGCACTGTGGAATGACACTGGAAACAGTCCTCCTGTCGCAAAAATACTTGTCAATAAATTACCCTTTATTTCCTGCCAGTGAGCCAATTTTGTATCCGCTTTTCTGCATTTCTCTGGACGCCATGGGATTTTATTTTTTGAACCAATCTTTCAGGTGGGAGCTTGTCAGAAGCCTTGCTAATATCCATGTAGACCACATCAACTGCACTACCCTCATCTATATTCCCTGTAACATCTTCAAAAAATTCAATCAATTTGGTTAAACAAGAGCGTCCCTTAACAAATCCATGCTGACTATCCTTGATAAACCTGTGCCTCTCTAAATGACAGTTTATCCCGTCTCTCAGAATAGATTCCAATAATTTGCCCACGACTGATGTTATACTGACTGGCCTGTAATTATTCAGATTATCCTTCGCTCCCTTTTTAAACAGAGGTACAATGTTAGCAATTCTCCAATACTCCGGCACCACAACTGTATCTAGTGAGATTGGGAAATGATGGTAGGCAGACCCTCTGCTATTTCCTCTCTTACTTCTTTGAACAGCCTGGGGTACATTTCATCCGGCTGTGGTGATTTATCAACTTTCAAGGATGCTAATCCCATTAATACTTCCTCTCTCCCTATGTTTATTATATCCAATAATTCACACTCTTCCTCCTTAACGACAATATCTAAATCCCCCCTCTTTTCTGAAGACATACGCAAAGTGCTGAATAAGAACCAGTCCAATATCTTCCACCCTTATACAAAGGTTACCTTTCTGATCTACTATGGGGCCTACTCTCCCCTTAGTTATCCTCTTCCTCTTAATGTATTGAGAAAACATCTTTGGGTTCACCTTGATTTTGCTTGCCAATATTCTTTCATGCCCTCTCTTTCCTTTCCTAATTTCCTTTTTGATTTGATCCCTCCACTTTCTGTACTCCTCTCGGCTTTCTGCAGTATTGAGTTCTCAGTGTCGGACATAAGCTTTGCTTTTCTGCGTTATCCTACCCTGTCGGCTCCTTGACATCCATGGTACTCGAGATTTGGCCGCCTCACCCTTTTTCTTTGTGGGAACATGTTTATCTTGAACCTCTGGAATCTCCCCTTTGAATGCCTCCCACTGCTCTGAGACTGAGTTACCTTCAAACAGCTGTTTCCTCAGTTGAACAGCCTGGGGTACAACTTTCACTCCTCAGTTTAGTAATATCGGCTTTGCCCCATTGAGAACTCTAACTGCTGATATATCTCTTGTCCTGTCCCATAATTAAGTTAAAACTACTGAATTATGATCACTCCCACCAAAATGCTCCCCCACTGTCACTCCTCCACATGCCTATCTTCATTTCCTGAAACAATGTCGAAAACCGCACCCTCTCTTGTTGGACTTGTTACATCCTGGTCAAAAACGTTCTCCTGAATGCACCTCAAGATTTCTGCTCCCTCAATTCTTTTCATACTAATATTATCCCAGTTAATATTGGGGTAATGAAAATCCCCTACTATTACTGCCCGATGGTTCTTGCACTTCTCAGAGTCTTGCCTACATATCCGATCTTCTATCTCCCTCTAACGATTTGGCTGTCGGGATTACATTCCCAACAGTGTGATTGTCCCTTTCTGGTTCCTTAGCTCAATCCATATGGTCTCATTTGATGAACCTTCCAACATATCATCCCTCCTCACAGCTGCAATAGATTCCTTGACCGAAATTGCCACTTCCCCTCCTTTCTTATCCCCCTCCCTATCGTGTCTGAAAACCCTGTAAACAGGAACGTTGAGCTGCAATTCCTGTCCCTCCTTCAGCCATGTTTCTGTAATAGCTATGATATCATACTGCTACCTGTCTATCTGTGCCCTCAGCTCATCTACTTTATTTGCTATACTCCTTGCATTGAAATAGATACCATTGAGCACTGCCAACCTCTTTTAAAAAGGAATTCTAACCCTCTTTTCCTCTGTCTCCTGGACTCGTCCATTAATTTTCTGCCTTCTATTTTCGTTTCAGGTTTTGTCCCTACTGATTCTTCACTCAGGTCCCCATCCCCCTGCAAAACTAGTTTAAACCCTCCCCGACAGCACTAGCAAAACGTTCTGCAAGTAACCCAGTCCCGGCTCCGATCAGGTGCAACCAGTCCGGCCTGCACAGGTCCCATCTAATCCAAAGCTGGTCCCAATGTCCCAGGAATCTGAAGCTCTCCCTCCTGCACCATCTTCCCAGCCACACATTCATCTGTCTTAGTTTTCTATTTCTATACTCAGTTGTGCATGGCACTGGGAGTAATCCAGAAGTTAACACTTTGAGGTCCTGCTGGCCTATTTCTTCCCTAGCTCCATAAATTCTGACTGCAGGACGACATTCCTCTTTCTACCTTTGTCGCTGGTTCCGATGTGGACCATGACAGCTGGCTGTTCCCCTTCTCCTTCAAGATGCTCTGCAGTCGCTCAGTGACATCCTTGTCCCTGGAACCAGACAAGCATGACACCATCCTCGATTCACGTCTGTGGCCACATAAACGCCTGCCTGTTCCCCTGACTATTGAACACTATGGCTCTTCCAGTCATCCCTCGACCCCGCTCTGCAGCTCAGCCACCCGTGTTGACACGGACTTGGCTCTGGCTGCACTCCCCAGGTGAAGCATCACTTTCCTCAGTAGTCTGAACTGAATACCTGTTGGAGAGTGAGATTCACTCAAGGGTTTGCAGCACTACCTGCCTGATTCTTTTGGACTGTCTGGGGATCACCCATTCCCTCTCTCCCTGCATAATTTTCAGCTGTTGGGTGACCACATCAAAAACATGCTAAAGCTGAATAAACTGGTGTATTAGAAGGAAGAATGTGCAGCGTTGATGGAAGAAGACAGGGAATGGGATTAGGAATTGCTCATTCGGAGAGGCGATGCAGACACGTCGGACTGAATAGTTCCTTTTGTGCTGTAATAACACTGTGCTGGGTCGTCTCAGATGGGTGTAATGGTGGAGAATGGGGGATCCGTGGTTGGAAAGGGAAGTTGTCCTATGGGAACCGGAATCTTAGTAGGGAATGTCCGACAGCCTGTCCGGGTCGAAGGCTTCCAGGAAGTATCCTCCCTGCCTCCTCCTCCTCCTGAGGTAGCCTGCGGATTCCTGGTGCCAATGCCTGTGTCCTCATGATGGTGATGATATGAAAGGTGCATCAGAACAGCATGAACTTGGACACCTGCTCCAGTGTGTACTGGAGGGCTCCCCCCGAGCGGTTCAGACGTCGGAAGCATTGCTTCATCACACCGATGGACAGTTCCACCATGTTCCTGGTGACTCCATTGCTCACGTTATACACATGTTAATTGTGTGAGGTTGGTTGGCGGTGGGAAGTGGTTTGGGGGTGTAGAAACACGAGCTGTGTCTAGGGGGGGTTTTCTTTGTCTCCGAGGAGTCGCATTCTGGTTCTGCATGGAGACCCGCAGTGTTGGGACCGGCTGACTGCTGAATGAAGGTATGGTGGCTGCTGCCAGGATCGAGGACATTCACCAACATGATGGACTGGGCATGCTCAGACACCAACTGCACATTAATGGAGTGAGAGTTCTTTCAGTTCCTGTACCTCTCCCCGTTGACATGGGGGCCTCTCAGAGCCACGGACACCATCAGGATTCCCGCTATCCTGACAAAGCCACGGGATCTCTCATCGTGCTTCTCCCTGCTGAGGGGGAAAATGATGACAAAGATGGCCACCCTCACCTCCCAGAATTATAAATGGACAATATACAGGCCTAGTAACTACTGGTCAGTTAGTTTAAAATCAGTTGTGAGGAAGGTTTTAGAAACAATAATCAGGGGAAAAGGACAACACACACTTGGAGAGGTTTGAGTTAATTAAGGAGTTTCAGCACGGATTTCTAAAAGGCAGATTATGCTTGACTGAGCGAATTGAATTTATTTAGAAAATCAGAGATGGTTGATGAAGGGAATGTGGTGGATGTTGTCTACATGGAATTTATGAAAGTATTTGATGGAGAACCAAACAAATGTTTGGTTAACAAAATTGAAGCTCATGGAATAGCATCCAATTGGATCAAAAATTGTGCAAAGGACAGCAAAAAGAGAAATGTGTTAAATGGTTGTTTTTCAGACTGGAGGATGGTAGGCAGTGATTTTCCCCAAGGGTCAGTGTTAGGACCACAGTTTTTTTTTTGGTTTATATATAAGTGACATGGTTCTTGGAATACAGAGTAGAATTTCACAGTTTTCTGATGATACCAATCTTGGAGGAGTGGTAAACAGTGAGGATGTTACAAACTGTCTGCAACAGGATATAGATAGGCTAGCAGAATGGACAGAGAAGTGGCAGGTGGAATTTAATACAGAGGAGTGTGAGCTGATGCATTTTGTCAGAAGGAATAGGAAGGCAATATAGACTTAATGACACAGTTCTAAAGATTGTGCAGGAACAGAGGGACTTGTGGCTATAAATGCATTGATCTGTGAAGGTGGCAGGACATATTCGGAGAATGTTTGGCAAAACATATCAGATCTTGGGCTTCATCATTAGAGGCAAAGATACAAAAGCAGGGAAGTTATGCTGAAACTTTATAAAGATTTGGTTAGGCCCCAACGAGAGAACTATGTCCAGTTCTGGTCACCACACTCGGAAGGATGTGAAGGTCCCTGAGAGTGTGCGGAGGAGATTTACCAGAATGGTTCCAGGGATGGGGGTTTAGTTACAAAGTGAGTTTGGAGAAGATGGAGTTGTTCTCCCTGGAGTAAAGGAGTTTGAGAGAGATTTGATAGAGGTGTACAAGATTATGATAGGCTAAGATAAGATAGACAAGGAAAAACTGTTCCCATTAACTGATGAAACACGGACCAGGGGACACAGATGGAAGCTTTTGGGTAAGAGATGTAGGGGAATATGAGGAAGAACTTTTTTACACAGTGGATGTTAATGAGCTGGAACTCACTGCCCATGAGGGTTGTGGAAGCCGAGACAATCAATGATTTCAAAAGGAAACTGAATGAAATTAACTTACAGGTATATGAGGAATGAGCTGGGAGTGGCACTGACTGGATTACTCCAGCGAGAGAAGGCCTCCTTTTGTGCTGTGCATGACTCTACGACTCCATTGATTTCTACGAGTCTATGCTGTATGTGTCTACTGCTCCTGCCTGGAAAGATCCAGATATATAGACTTTCAATGAAACTGACAGCTCCGTCTTCACCCTGGAGTGAGTCTACAGGTCGTGTTACAGGATGTGACACAGCTCTGCGACCACCTCCTTATTGAATCAGAGTCACCTCACACACTGCTCTTGGGTTAATTGTAGGTAGGAAAAGAGCTCTTGGAAAACCCGGGGTGGGTAGGGAAGAGTCCCTCCTCCATCTTTACAGAGCTTCCGTTCTCTGCAGTCTCTGCTCCATTTGTGGGTCATGTTACAGATCCAGAGACACTGTAACTACAGTCCCCATACCTCGTACAGAGTTGAGTCACCAAATCCTCTGTCCTCCCTGAATGTCTGCAGCAGCTCACAACGCAACCTCCAGAAACCCATCCACAACACCTGCACTGACTTTACAATAGCAGAAGTAAGTCAAAAGCCCCTCACCTGTAGGTCGGATGCCTGGTCCTTTTAAATAACACTAGAGGGGATTCATTGTGATGCTAAATGTATATTCAGCTGACAGTGACTAACACAAGCAGTAAGTGGTCATGCCGAGACCTGATTTCAAAGACGTACTCAAAGCTGTCTGGTTGGGACATTGAAGTCACATTCAAAAATATCCTCACATGAGTATCACAAACATGGTATGACTCGCTGGAGCCCTGTCCAGCATGAGGCACTGGGCTGACTACTCAAGAGCCCTGTCCAGCATGGGGCACTGTGCTGACCACTCTAGAGCCATGTCCAGCATGGGGCACTGTGCTGACCACACCAGAGCCCTGTCCAGCATGAGGCACTGGGCTGACCATACTAGAGCCCTGTACAGCATGGGGGACAGTGCTGACCACACTAGAGCCCTGTCCAGCATGGGGCACTGTGCTGACCATACTAGAGCCCTGTCCAGCATGAGGCACTGTGCTGACCATACTAGAGCTCTGTCCAGCATGGGGCATTGTGCTGACCACACTAGAGCCCTGTGCAGCATGGGGCATTGTGCTGACCACACTAGAGCTCTGTCCAGCATGGGGCATTGTGCTGACCACACTAGAGCCCTGTGCAGCATGGGGCATTGTGCTGACCACACTAGAGCCCTGTCCAGCATGGGGCATTGTGCTGATAATACTAGAGCCCTGTCCAGCATGGGGCACTGGGCTGACCACTCGAGAGCCCTGTCCAGCATGAGGCACTGGGCTGACCATACTAGAGCCCTGTCCAGCATGAGGCACTGGGCTGACCACACAAGAGCCCTGTCCAGCATGGGGCATTGTGCTGACCACTCTAGAGCCCTGTCCAGCATGGGGCATTGTGCTCACCACACTAGAGCCCTGTCCAGCATGAGGCACTGGGCTGACCATACTAGAGCCCTGTCCAGCATGAGGCACTGGGCTGACCACACAACAGCCCTGTCCAGCATGGGGCACTGTGCTGACCATACTAGAGCCCTGTCCAGCATGGGGCTCTGTGCTGATAATACTAGAGCCCTGTCCAGAATGAGGCACTGGGCTGACCACACTAGAGCCCTGTCCAGCATGGGGCACTGTGCTGACCATACTAGAGCCCTGTCCAGCATGGGGCACTGTGCGGACCATACTAGAGCTCTGTCCAGCATGGGGCATTGTGCTGACCATACTAGAGCTCTGTCCAGCATGGGGCATTGTGCTGACCACACTAGAGCCCTGTCCAGCATGGGGCACTGTGCTGACCATACTAGAGCCCTGTCCAGCATGGGGCACTGTGCTCACCATACTAGAGCCCTGTCCAGCATGGGGCACTGTGCTGACCACACTAGAGCACTGTCCAGCATGGGGCACTGTGCTGACCATACGAGAGCCCTGGCCAGCATGGGGCACTGTGCGGACCATACTAGAGCCCTGTCCAGCATGGGGCATTGTGCTGACCACACTAGTGCCCTGTCCAGCATGGGGCACTGTGCTGACCATACTAGAGCCCTGTCCAGCATGGGGCACTGTGCTGACCACACTAGAGCCCTGTCCAGCATGGGGCACTGTGCTGACCATACTAGAGCCCTGTCCAGCATGGGGCATTGTGCTGGTAATACTAGAGCCCTGTCCAGCATGGGGCATTGTGCTGACCATACTAGAGCCCTGTCCAGCATGGGGCATTGTGCTAACCATACTAGAGCCCTGTCCAGCATGGGGCACTGTGCTGACCATACTAGAGCCCTGTCCAGCATGGGGCATTGTGCTGACCATACTAGAGCCCTGTCCAGAATGGGGCATCGTGCTGACCACACTAGAGTCCTGTCCAGAATGGGGCACTGTGCTGACCACACAAGAGCCCTGTCCAGCATGAGGCACTGTGCTGACCATACTGGAGCCCTGTCCAGCATGGGGCACTGTGCTGACCATACTACAGTTCTGTCCAGCATGGGGCACTGTGCTGACCACTCTAGAGCCCTGTCCAGCATGGGGCATTGTGCTGATAATACTAGAGCCCTGTCCAGCATGGGGCATTGTGCTGACCATACTAGAGCTCTGTCCAGCATGGGGCATTGTGCTGACCACTCTAGAGCCCTGTCCAGCATGGGGCATTGTGCTGACCATACTAGAGCCCTGTCCAGCATGGGGCATTGAGCTGACCATACGAGAGCCTTGTCCGGCATTGGGCACTGTGCTGACCACACTAGAGCCCTGACCAGCATGAGGCACTGTGCTGATCATACTAGAGCCCTGTCCAGCATGGGGCATTGTGCTGACCATACTGGAGCACTGTCCAGCATGGGGCATTGTGCTGACCATACTAGAGCCCTGTCCAGCATGGGGCATTGTGCTGACCACACTAGCGCCCTGTCCAGCATGGGGCACTGTGCTGACCATACTAGAGCACTGTCCAGCATGGTGCATTGTGCTGACCATACTAGAGCCCTGTCCAGCATGGGGCACTGTGCAGACCACACTAGAGCCCTGTCCAGCATGGGGAATTGTGCTGACCATACTAGAGCCTTGTCCAGCATGAGGCACTGCGCTGACCATACTGGAGCACTGTCCAGCATGGGGCACTGTGATGACCATACTAGAGCCCTGTCCACCATGGGGCACTGTGCTGACCATACGAGAGCCCTGTCCAGCATGGGGCATTGTGCTGACCATACTAGAGCCCTGTCCAGCATGGGGCATTGTGCTGACCATACTAGAGCCCTGTCCAGCATAGGGCATTGTGCTGACCATACTAGAGCCCTGTCCAGCATGGGGCATTGTGCTGACCATACGAGAGCCGTATCCAGCATGGGGCATTGTGCTAACCACACTAGAGCCCTGTCCAGCATGGGGCACTATTCTGACCACTCTGGAGCCCTGTCCAGCATGGGGCACTTTGCTGACCATACTAGAGCCCTGTCCAGCATGGGGCATTGTGCTGACCATACTGGAGCCCTGTCCAGCATGGGGCACTATGCTGACCACTCTAGAGCCCTGTCCAGCATGAGGCACTGTGCTGACCATACTAGAGCTCTGTCCAGCATGGGGCATTGTGCTGACCATACGAGAGCCCTGTCCAGCATGGGGCATTGTGCTGACCATACGAGAGCCCTGTCCAGCATGGGGCATTGTGCTAACCACTCTGGAGCCCTGTCCAGCATGAGGCACTGTGCTGACCATACTAGAGCTCTGTCCAGCATGGGGCATTGTGCTGACCATACGAGAGCCCTGTCCAGCATGGGGCATTGTGCTGACCATACGAGAGCCCTGTCCAGCATGGGGCATTGTGCTGACCACTCTAGAGCCCTGTCCAGCATAGGCACTGTGCTGACCATACTAGAGCCGTGTCCAGCATGAGGCACTGTGCTGATCATACTAGAGCCGTGTCCAGCATGGGGCACTGTGCTGATCATATTAGAGCCCTGTCCAGCATGGGGCATTGTGCTGACCATACTAGAGCCCTGTCCAGCATGGGGCATTGTGCTGACCATACTAGAGCCCTGTCCAGCATGGGGCATTGTGCTGACCATACTGGAGCTCTGTCCACCATTGGGCACTGTTCTGACCACACAAGTGTACTGCCCACCATGGGACACTGTGCTGACCACACTAGAAGTGGCCGGCTGTGTGGTTCGCATCATTTTATGGGTCTCATCTTCTGTGCCCTCAGCACCAGTGGGTCTGTAGAGTTGAAAATCGTGGCTAGGAACAGATACAGAGAGAAAGAAATTCACTTTAAAAAGAGAATTGAGAAAAGATTGAAGGCATATTATTTGCAGAAATATGGGAAATGCACAGGGGAATGGGACTAATGGAGTGGTGAGGCCATGGAGTGATTCAGACTCAAGAATGAGAATATTAAAATTAAGGTGCTGCCAGACCGGGAGCCAATGTAGATCAGTGAGCACAGGGGTGATGGGTGATCGGGATTTGGTGTGAGTTAGGATACAGGCAGCAGAGTTCTGGATGGGCTGTGGTTTATGGAGGTTTATAACTGGGAGGGTGACCAGGAGAGATTCGGAATCGTCAAGTGTGGATTTAACAAAGGCACATATGAGGGTTTATGCAGCAGATGGGCTGAGGCAGAAGTGGAGACGGGTGATATTACTCAGGTGGTAGTAGACAGGGTTGGTGATGGAGAGAATTTGGAGATGAACTCAAGTAAGGTAAAAATAGAACACAGAGGTTGTAAACTGTCTGGTTCAGCCTCAGGATCGGGTATGTGGTTCACAGATAGGGGATGGAGTTTGTGATGGAGACCAATGGACCAATGACACTGTCTTCTCTCTTCCCACAATTTACGTTCCAGAACAGTATTTCAGTAAACAGGGTTTACAGATCTGCTAGCTGGAAATAGAGACAGTATCAGCAGCAAAGAGGAGAGAGTAAATTACAAGAACTGAAATACCGTTCGCAGTGGTTTATGCAGCTGATTTCTGGAGATAGAGATTCAGCAGAAATAACAACAGCAGCAAGGAGGGCAGAGAAAATTACAGGAGCAGTAATGCAGTTAAACATGGTTAATCAAGGTAATTACTGGAGATATTCACCAGGATTAACAACAGCAGCAAGGAGGGTAGAGAAAATTACAGGAATATAATACAGTTAAACATGGTTAATCAAGGTAATTACTGGAGATATTCACCGGGATTAACAACAGCAGCAAGGAGGGTAGAGTAAATTACAGGAATATAATAGAGTTAAACATGGTTTAAGGAATAAATACCTGGAAACAGATACTAACCAGGGACACCAACAAGACCGAGGATGGGATAATAAATGTATTGAGCAATCCGAAGTGCGAGGTAGATGCGAAAGTCTAATGAGAACCGATCATAATGTGTAGAAAGATCGTGAAGATCCGAGGATAAACTCTTGCTCATTGTTGTAACATTCCAATCTATTGTTCTCAGATTCTGACCCATTGTTCTCAGATTCTGACACATTGTTCTCAGATTCTGACCCATTGTTCTCAGACTCTGACCCATTGTTCTCAGATTCTGACCCATTGTTCTCAGATTCTGACCCATTGTTCTCAGATTCTGATCTATCCTCTCCCTCTCTCTGGAGCCGCTGTTCCCTGTGAGTGCCGGGCGTGATGCTCCCGCTGACAGTATGGGATAACACATCGAAAGGAGTCCCATATTAATAGAAGAGGGAAACCCTCCTGTGACACAATTCGGTCCATGGAGACTGACATTAATTACAGTCACTGAACAAACAGTTTCAGTTAACACCTTTCAATCCAACACCTTGTTGAACCACAATAAACTGGAACTCTTACCCAGTCTGAATGGATGTATAGGGGTTTCTGAGGGAAGGAATAGTGGAAATAGCAGAGGCACTGGCCAGAATCTTCCAATCCTCATTGGATATGGGTGTGATGACAGAGGATTGGAGGATTGTAAATCTTACATCCTGTTTAAAAAAGGAGATATGCGATAAATGCTGTAATTACTGACCAGTCAGACTAGTGTCACGACTGGGGACATTTGTAGACGTGACAACCCAAGAGAAAAATACTTGTTGCTTGTAAAAACATTGGATAGTAAATGGTTAGCAACCTGGATATGCTAAAGACTATTGATGTCTGGCAAACAACAACAAAAACAACAATTTATATTTAGATATTGCCTTTAATGTTATAAAAAATCCCAAGGTGCTTCACAGGAGCATTATGAAGCAAACTGCGAACTGAGATACAACAGGAGATATTAGGTCAAAGGACCAACAGCTTAGCCAAAGAGGAAGGTTTCAAGGAATGTCTTAAAGGAGGAAAGTGAGATGGAGAGGTGCAGAGGCGGAGATGTGTAGGGAGGATACTGCAGCTTGGGCCCCGGCAGCTGAAGGCAAGGTCGCCAGTGGTGCAGTGATTAAAATAACGGATGTAAACGAGACCAGAATTAGAGGAGCACAGATGTCTCGATGGGTTCTGGAGCTGGAGGAGATTACAGAGATAGGGAGGGGCGAGGCCATTGAGAGATATGACAACAAGGATGAGAATTTTAAAATCAAGATATTGCTTGACTGGGAGCCAATGTCGGTCAGTGTCATATAAACGGGACTTGGTGTGAGCTAAGACATGGGCAGCAGAGTTTTGGATGACCTCAAGTTTACAGAGAGTAGATGTGGGAGATCAGCCAGGAGTGAGTTGGAATAGTCACATCGAGAGGTGACGAAGGCATGAATGAGGTTTCAGCAGCAGATGGGCTGAGACAGGCGTCAAGTCAGGCGATGTTACTGAGGTGGAAATAGGCGGTTGTAACGATATCCTGAAAATGAGGTTAAAGCTCATTTTGTGGTCAAATGTGACACCAAGGTTGTAAACATATTGTCTGAATCTCAGACTGTCACCAGGAAGAGGGATGGAATCAATAGCAAGGGAACAGATTTGGAGTGGGGAGTGAAAACAATGGCTTCAGTCTTCCCAATATTTAATTTGAGGAAATTTCTGCTCATCCAGTACGGGATGTCGGATAAGCAATCTGATAATTTAACAACAGTGGAGGAGTGGAGAGAGGTGGTGCTGAGGTGAACTTGATGGAGTTCTTTGATAAAACAATGGAGAGGGCTGATGAGGGTGGTGTGATTGAAGTTATACATATGGACTTTCAAAAGATGTTCGATCAAATGACATTCAATAGACAGGTTAGGAAAACTGAACCCGATGGATTAAAGGGACAGTGACAGTGTGGATATAACATTAGCTAAGGAACAGTAAACAGAGAGAAGTGGTGAAAGGTTGTTGTTCAGACTCAATGGGAGTATACAGTGGTGTTCCCCTGGGCTCAATATTAGGACCACTTCTCTTTTTGCTCTTGGAAACCCAGGGTGGGTAGGGCAGAGACCTTTCCTCCTCTTTTTTTCCAGAGCTTTCCCTCTCTCTGCAGCCTCTGCTCCATTTGTTGATCATGTTACAGACCCAGAGACACTGTAACTACAGTCCCCATTCATCGTACTGAGTTGGGTCACCAAGTCCTCTCTCCTCCCTGAATGTCTGCAGCAGCTCACAGCACAACCTCCAGAAAACCATCCACAGCACCTCCACTAACTTTATAATAACAGAAGTAAGTCAAAAGCCCTTCACCTGTAAGTTGTACGCCTGGTCCTTTTAAATAACACGAGAGGGGGTTCCTCGTGCTGCTGAATGTATGTTCAGCTGAGAGTGACTAATACAGGCGGTCAGTCGACATGCAAGGACCAAGTTTCAAAGACGTACATCAAAGTTGCTGAAATGGCTGATCGACTTCATATTCAGACCTCTCCTCACACTACAGACACACACACGTTACACCGACACCAGCACCCCGGCCAGCCTGGGTGTCCTGTACAATGTGCTGGATGTGACTGGCAGTGCAGCTCACACCATTTTATGGATCCAAGCTTCCAAAGCATGAGTGGAGCAGGAGAGATGAAATGTGTGGTCAGGAAGACCACACTGTGGCTGTCTGGATACAAAATTGTCTGGCCCATTGAAGACAGAGGGTGTTAGTAGATGGAAAGTATTCAGCATGGAGCTCGGTGACCAGTGGTGTTCTGCAGGGATCTGTTCTGGGACCTCTGCTCTTTGTGATTTTTATAAATGACTTGGATGAGGAAGTGGAAGGCTGGGTTAACAAGTTTGCCGATGACACGAAGGTTGCTGGAGTTGTGGATAGTGTGGAAGGCTGTTGTAGGTTGCAACTGGAAATTGACAGGATGCAGAGCTGGGCTGAGAAGTGGCAGATGGAGTTCAACCTGGAAAAGTGTGAAGTGATTCATTTTGGGAGGTCGAATTTGAATGCAGAATACAGGCTTAAAGACAGGGTTTTTGGTAGTGTGGAGGAACAGAGGGATCTTGGGGTCCACGTCCATAGATCCCTCAAAGTTGCCACCCAAGTTGATAGGGTTGTTAAGAAGGGGTATGGTGTGTTGGCTTTCATTAACAGGGGGATTGAGTTTAAGAGCCATGAGGTTATGCTGCAGCTCTATAAGGCCCTGGTTCGACCACACTTGGAATATTGTGTTCAGTTCTGGTCGCCTCATTATAGGAAGGATGTGGAAGCTTTAGAGAGGGTGAAGAGGAGATTTACCAGGATGCTGCCTGGACTGGAGAAAGGTTGAGGGAGCTAGGGCTTTTCTCATTGGAGCGAAGAAGGATGAGAGGTGACTTGATAGAGGGGTACAAGATAATGAGAGGCATAGATAGAGTGGATAGCCAGAGACTTTTTCCCAGGGTGGAAAGGGCTATCACCAGTGGGCATAATTTTAAGGTGATTGGAGGAAGGTTTCAGGGAGATGTCAGAGGTAGGTTCTTTACACAGAGAGTGGTGGGTGCGTGGAATGCGCTGCCAGTGGTGGTAGTAGAAGCAGATACATTAGGGACATTTAAGCGACTCTTGGATAGGTACATGGATGATAGGAGAATGAAGGGTAGGTAGTTAGTTTGATCTTAGAGTAGGTTAAAGGTTCGGCACAACATCGTGGGCCGAAGGGCCTGTACTGTGCTGTACTGTTCTATGCTCTATGTTCTATGTTATATGAAGAGTGACAGAGGGAAAGAAAGTCACTTTTAAGCGGGAATTGGAAAAAAGTTTTTTAAGAGGAACAAGTTTCAGGAACATTGGAAATGAACAGGGGATTGGGATAATCAGAGGGGTGAGGACATGGAGGGATTTGATCACATGAGTGAGAATATTAAAATTGAGGTGTTACTGAACCAAGAGAGAATGTAGGTCAGTGAGCACGGGGATATTGGGTGAACAGGATTTGGTGCAAATTAGAAGATGGCAGCAGAGTTTTGGATGACCACAGGTTACAGAGAGTGGGATGTGGGAGGCCAGCCAGGAGTGTGTTGGAATAGTCAAGTCTCGAGATAAAAAAGGCATGGATGAGGTTTTTAGCAGCAGATGAATTGAGCTCTCTCTCTCTCGTTCTTTCTCTCTCTGTAGGCCTCATTTGCTCTGTCCCACACTCAGAATCTTATAAGTTTCAATCAAGTCGCCTCTTACTCTTCTAAAATCCAGTTGACATAAGCCTAGCCTGTCCAGCCTTTCCTCATTAGAGAACACCCCCATTCCAGGCATTAGTCTAGTAAACCATCTCTGAACTGCTTCGAATGCATTTCCACCTGTCCTTAAATGAGGAGATCAATACTGTACACAGTACAATACTGTACTCAGTCTATCTATCCCTTTGTGGTTCACTTGTGTCCATGTCACAACATACTGTCCGACCGACGTTTCTGTCATCAGCAAATTTAGCAAACATACCTTTGGCCCCTTCATCCAAGTGATTTATATAAACTGTAAAGAGCTAAGGCACCCGCACTGATCTCTGTGCACACCACTCGTTACATCTTGCCAAACAGAAAAAGCTCTCCAATCTTCTATCCATGCCAATAGGTTGCCTCCGACACCATGAGCTTTTATATTCCGCAATGAACTTTGATGTGGCACATTATGAAATCCCTTCTGGAAATCTAAGTACAGTACATCCACCAGTTCCCCTTTATCCACAGCACCTGTTACTTCTTCAAAGAACTTCAATAAATTGGTTGAACATGGTTTCCGTTTCACAAAAGCATGTTGACTCTGCCTGATCACCTTGAATTATTCTGTGTGTCCTGCTATAACGTCTTTCATAATAGCTTCTTACATTTGATCCATAGCCAGAAAGCCTTTCTCACCTGCCACAGGCCGTATGTCCACTATGTCTATTCTGATTTTGTGCTGTATTTGAACTGTTACTCCTCAACAAACTGCTTGTGACCCTTCGACCTCCTTTTGGTTAATCTGTGACCCTGGATCAGATCTTACAGTGGTGTAGGAGAGGGAACACTGCTCATGTCAAAGTCCTGCCTCCCTTTTATATGATCCTGCATAATGGACAGGGACTACTGGGCAGTAATGTGCTCAAAGGTTATCAGCAGTAATTGATTATCTCTATATTTGTATATTGTAGAACATTAAAACATACCCCTACTCTGGTGTCCAGTGCACCCTCAATATTCATGATTAAAATATCAGAGGAGTGGGAACCAGACACCTCTGATCACCCTGAGGTACAGGTGATTCTCGAGTCGGTGTCGAGTGTATCCACAACCCATAAAGATAACTGTGGAAACATGAGCAGAGCTGAAGAAATTAACTGACCATTGCATGATCCATGAAGCAGTATTCATACCGAGCTGAGATTATATCATACATTCCAGACACTATCATGTCATTGTTATACCAGGGTGTAGTTCACGAAGCCATGTTCCCTTCTAACTGCCCGATTTGACTGGTTGGAAAGCCGGATGGCAGCTGGTGACTGACTATTGACCACCACAAACTCAATTCAGTCAACCCTGCGTGAACCCGGTTGTCTGATAGACACCCACCCTACTCTCCCGGATTCTCAGTGGCAGGGCTCTCTTCTCTACCCTGGATATCTCTAATGTTTATTGGAGTATCCCAGTAAAACTAGAGAAACAAATTAAATTCACATTCACTTCTGAGGACCAGAGGTACTCCTGGACATGTCTGTCACAAGGGGTTCCACAATAACCCCACTATTTTCAACAAACGTGTAGCCGGGTCCCTTCTGAGCCTTTCACAGTCTTCCTGCTCGCTGCAATATGTCGATGATCTTCTCATCACCGTGTCCACACATTTAACCCTTTTACAGGAACTACTGCAGTGACTTTGGGAGCTGGACTAAAAGAACATCCACGTAAGGCCCAGCTGGTGCAAGACCGTATCACCTTTCTACGTGCCCAGATCAGATCATCCTGCATCAGCCCACACCAGCGTCAGGCCGAGACCATCCAGTGTCTACCCCTGTTCACCTCAAAGTCCTGCCCTGTGTCCTATCCTCAGGCTGGTGGGGTATCAGTGGACCCTCATCCAGTATCTACCCCTGTCCACCTCAAAGACTACCCTGTGTCCTATCCTCAGGCTGGTGGGGTATCAGTGGACCCTCATCCAGTATCTACCCCTGTCCACCTCAAAGACTACCCTGTGTCCTATCCTCAGGCTGGTGGGGTATCAGTGGACCCTCACCCCTCGATTTGTAGAGACTGTGACTCCTCTTTATGAACTACCTAATGATGGTGATGACCAGATTTAACCTGGTTGGACTGAAGAGAGCACAGAAGCAGCAACACAATTGAAGAAATCTGTCGCCCAGGCAACGTGTCTTATCTCACCTAACCCTGACAAGACTTTCAACATGGAGTTGGTGGACACAGTAAAAAGCCTGACTGCTGTCCTATGTAGAGAAAACGAGGAGAAATTACTCCCCATTGTGAATGACTCCAGAATTGTCAGTGGGACTGAACTGATTTATTCTGTTTGTGAAGGACATTTGTTAACCACGTTCTGGGGCATCAAACATTTCACTTACATCACGGGGTTCTCCAGGGTGATACTGCCCAGTCCATTCTAAACTTTCCCAGTATAGGGCGGCACAGTGGTGCAGTGGTTGGCACCGCAGACTCACAGCTCCAGTGACCCGGGTTCAATTCTAGGTACTACCTGTGTGGAGTTTGCCAGTTCTCCCTGTGTTTGCGTGGGTTTCCTCCGGGTGCTCCGGTTTCTACCCACATGCCAAAGACTTGCAGGTTGATCGGTAAATTGGCCATTAGCAATTGCCTGTAGTATAGGTAGGTGGTAGGGAAACATAGGGACAGGTGGGGATGTGGTAGGAATATGGAATTAGTGTAGGATTAGTATAAACGGGTGGTTGATGGTCCGCACAGACTCGGTGGGCCGAAGGGCCTGTTTCAGTGCTGTATCTCTAAACTAAACTAAAAGTAGTAATAGTATTCCCCTGTCAGAGAGTCGTAGAGTCATAGTCATTTCAGCACAGAATTAGGCCATTCTGCTCATCGAGTCCATGCCAGCTCTTTGTCGATAAATCCAGCCAGTCTCATTCCCCAGCTCTGACTCCATATTCCTGCAAGTTTATTTACATCAAGTGTTCATCCAATATCCTTTTGAAATAATTCACCTTCTCTGCTTCCACCACCCTCGGAGGCAATGATTTCCAGGCCATTACCACTCGTTGTGTAAAAATGTTGTTCATCACATCCCCCTTAACTCTTGCCCTCAATCTTAACTCTAGTCATTGTACCATAAGCTAATGGGAACATCTTTTCCTGTCTACCTTATCCAAACAGGTCATCATCTTGTATACATGTATCAAATCTCCCCTCAATCTCCTTTACTCCAAGGAAGACAATCCCAGCTTTTACAGACTATATTGTACTGAAAATCCTCCATCTCTGGAACCATTAAAGTAACCCTCCTCTACACCCTGTCAATGACCCTCACATCCTTCCTAAAGTGTGGTGAACAGAACTGGATGCAGTACTCCACTTGGGGCCTAACCAGAGCTTCATAAAGTTACAGCATAACTTTCCTTCCTCTGAACCTACCACCTCTATCTATGAAGCCCAAGATCCCATATGCTTTACTGACGACTCTCTCAATATATCCTGCAGCCTTCAGGGATCTATGTGCATGAACCCCATGTCCCTTTGTCTCTGCACACTCTTTCGAACTTTACCATTAAGTGTATATTGCCTCTCCCTGTTACTTCTGATAAAATGCATCACTTGACACTTGTCTGTATTAAATTCCATTTGCCTCTGGTCTGCCCATTCTGCTAGCCTATCTCTGTCCTCTTACATCGATTGGTATCAACCTCAATGCCTGCCCCGCCTCCAAGTTTGGTATCACCTGCAAATTTTGAAATGTTTCTCTGTATGCCATTATCCAAATCATTTATACATATCATAATAAAACAGTGTTCCTAGCACTAACCCTTGGGGAACACAACTGTCTATTTTTCTTCAGTTTGAATAACAACTATTTAACGCAACTCACTGTTTTCTGTCATTAAGTCAGTTTTATATCCAAGCTGACACTGACCTTCCTTTTCCATCAACATCAATTAACTGTCCAATTCTCACAAACAGATTGTGAAATAAAGTACAAATTCAGCTTAAAATTAAGTGAAATGCTAAATGTAAAATTAACAAATTGTTGGAAAGAGATCGACTCTGAGACCACTTAAAATTCAATCTCTCGATAACTTTACTGCATTTAGTACTCTGTCCAAGCAGGACTCCCTAAAACTGGACTCAGTGCAGCTTATTGCATTTAGGGTTTGGGGAGAGAATTCAAAAGCTTAGGGATGAGACCAGAAAGTGCCGGAAATACTCAGCAGGTCTGGCGGCATCTGTGTAGAGAGAAACAGAGTTAATGTTTCCGGTCTCTGACCCTTCATCAGAACTGGTAAACGTTAGGAATGTAACAGTCTGTAATTTAATCTATCCCCTCTCTGTCCCATCACAGTCCTTCCTTCTTGTTCTTCTTCCCCCTTCCCCTCTTTCACTTGCTCAAAGACTGTTACATTTCTAACGTTTACCAGTTCTGATGAAGGGTCACAGATCTGAAACATTAACTCTGTTTCTCTCTGCACAGATGCTGCCAGACCTGCTGAGTATTTCCAGTGTTCAGCATCCGCAATATTTTGCTTTTATTTTAGTGTTTAATTCACTGACATTTATCTTCCAGGAATTACTCCCTGGAAGTTCTGCTCTACTCTTCCAGAGCGTAGGGCCTCGGCAGCTGAAGGCAGGACCACTAATGGTAGAGCAATTAAACTCGGAGATGCTCAAGAGGCCAGAAATAGATGAGTGCAGATATCTCGGAGGGTTGTCGGGCTGGAGGAGATTACACAGATAAGGAGTAGTGAGATAATGAAGGATTTGAAAAGAAGACTGAGAGTTTTAAAATTGAGGTGTTGCTGACCAGGAGCCAATGTAGGTCAGTGAGTACAGGGGGTAATGGGTGAACAGGACTTGGTGTGAGTTAGGACATGGGCAGCAGTGCATTGGACCACCTCAGGGTTATGGAGGGTAGAATGTGGGAGACCAGCCAGGAGTGTGTTGGACTAGTCGAGTCTACAGGTAACACAGGCAAGGGGGACTGTTTCATCAGCAGAAGAGCTGAGAGAGGCACAAAGTTGGGTGATGATACGGAAGTGTAAGTAGGCTGTTTTAGTAATATTTATCAGGAAGTTCGTCGCAACGTCAACTATGAAACCAGGTTGTGAACAGTTTGCTTTAGTTTCAGACAGTTGCCAAGGAGAGAGATCCAGTCTGTAGTTAGGAAACTTTTGACGTGGGGTTTGAAAACAACGGCTGCAGTCTTCCAAATATTTAATTGGCATGGCAGATGTGTGAGGTGATACATTGTCGGAAGATTTGATATATATTATCCGTTCATGGGATGTGGGTGTCGTTGACCAGGCCAGCATTTATTGTCCATCCATAATTGCCCTTGAGAAGGTGATGGTGAGTTGCATGCAGATGAATGACCAGGGATAATACAAGCTGAATGGCACAACTTTAAAGCTATTGAGAGTAACAGAGAGACCTGAGGTGTTTGTATACAATCTTTGAAAGTAACTGGACAGGTTAACAAACAGTTCACAAAGCAAATAGATTCCTAAGCTTGATTAATAGAGACACAGAGTAGACTGGCCAGGATATTGTGTTAACCCTATAGAAAAGACTATTCCGGCTCCATCTGGAGTATTGTGTCCAATACTGGAAACCACACTTTAGGAAGGACATGAAACCTTGGAGAGGGGACAGAAGAGTTTTACTGGAACTTTTCCAGGGATGAGGGGTTACAGTTATGTAGCTGGGATTGTTTTCCTTGGAGCAGGGACATTTACAAGGTGATCAGATAGGGATATTTAACATCATGAAGGGTTTATGTAAATTATATAATGTTTCTAATGTATGAGGGGCCATTAACCAGAGGACATAGATTTATGGTGATTGGAAAAAAGAAGCAGAGTTGACATGGGGATTATTGTAATGCAATTTTTGTTTCGGATTTGCAAATTATTGTATGATAGGCTGAAGGATACAGATTCAAAAGTAGGTTCAAAAAGTGATTTGGTTAGATATTAAGGGGAAAAGTTCAAGGATCTGGGAAAGATCCAGGGTGTGGAACTCACTGGAAACTCATCGAAAGAGCCAGCATCGACTTCATAGACCAAATGACCCCCTTCCATGCAATGCTATTACATGTTTCTATGACTTTTTCTGCCTGTACCTTTACAATTTTCCTATCGTTTCAAAAGGTGTTTGATAAAGTACTATATAACAGCCGTGTGACCCAATTAGAAACACATGGGATTAAAGGGCCAAAGTCAGCCGAGGCACAGTTTGTAGCTCTCTCCACTTTCAGTCACAAGCTTCCAGGATCAAGTGTCATGAAATGGCTTTTTCACAAGAATCAAGGCTGACAGTGCAGCGCCAGTACTGAGGGAGTATTGCGCTATCAGATGAGCAGTCTTTCGAATGAAACGTTAAACCAAGGCCCCATCTGCCCTCTCAGGTGGATGCTAATGATCCTGTGAGATTATTTAGCAGCAGATCAGGGGATTTATTCCCTGTGGCCTGGACAATATTTATCCATCAAGCAACATCATAAAAACAGATCTGGTCATTATCACATTGCTGCTTGTGGGATCTTGCTGTGCGAAAATTGGCTGCCCTTTTTCCGACAGTACAAGAGTGAGTCGGCATTATCAGTATACGTTGATTGTAAATCGCTTTGGAACATGCAGTCGTCATGAAAGGCGCTACATAAATGGAAGTCCTTTTTTTTCTTTTTCAATCCCAGCATGCAAAAAATTAGTTAGGTGACAGGTATCAGAGAGTAGGGAATAATGGCTGTTTTTCAGCTGGAGCGAAGTACACAGTGGGGTTCCCCAGGGTGACTGTTGGGATCCCTGATGTTGCATGCCAATGCAGTGGGCTTGTGTACAGAGGGGGTAATGTCCAAGTTTTCAGATGGAAGGAAACTCAGAAATGTTAATAAACAGTGAGAAGGATAGTAACAGACTTCAGGAGGACAGAGACTGACTGATGAAATGGGCAGGAACATGGCAGATGGAATTTAACACATTGAAATGTGAAGTGAGACATTTGGGTAGGAAGTATGAGAAGAAAAAAATATAAAATAAATGGTGCCATTATAGAGTGAGTGCATGATTAGAGAGACCTAGGGTGTAAACACACAGATCTTAGTTAGTAGCATGCAGTGTCCTTGGTGTTAGAGAGAGAGACACAGAGTAATAAAACTCAGGAGGAAATGCTGATATTTATACATCATTGGTTAGGTCCCAGATGGAGAATTGTGTCCAATTCTGATCACCACACATTGGTAAGGATGTCAAGGACGTAGTGAAGATACAGAGGTGAATTACGAGAATGGTACCAGGGATCTGCGAATACAGTTACGTGGATAGATTCGAAAAGCTGGGATTGTTCTCATTAGAGCAGTGATAGGTAAGGGGAGATTTGATATAAAATTCAAAATTATGAAGGGTTTTGATAAGGTAATCAATGTGAAACTGTTTCCAGTGTCAGAAACAGGGGCGGCACAGTGCCACAGTGGTAAGCATTGCAGCCTCATATTATGGGTACTGCCTGTGTGGAGTTTGTGGGTTTCCTCCCTCAGCCAAAAGTCTTGCAGGTTGATAGGTAAACTGGCCATTATAAATTGCCCCTAGTATAGGTAGGTGGTAAGGGAATATAGGGACAGGTGAGGATGTGGTAGGAATATGGGATTAGTGCAGGATTAGTGTAAATGGGTGGCTAATGGTCGGCACAGACTCGGTGGGCCGAAGGGTCTGTTCCAGTGCTGTATATCTAAATCCAAAAATCTAAAGTTCAGTATTAAGAAGACACAGACTGAAGGTAATTACAAAAAACCAGAGGTGAAATGAGGAGAATTTTCTTCCACAGCGAGTTGTTGGGACCTGGAATTCATTGGCTGAAAACATGGTGGAAGCAGATTCAATAATTTAATTCAAAAGGCATTTTAGCAAATACTTGAAAAGGAAAAGCAAAACAGGAGTCTGGGGAAAGAGGAGGAAAGAAGAACTAATTATATGGCTCTTTCGAAGAGACAGCACTGACACAAAGGGCCGAATAGCCTTCTTCTGTGCTGCATAAATCTCTTATTTTATGAGCAAGAGAAAGTGAGTGAAGAGAGAGAGAAAGACAGAGAGTGAGAAAGTGTGAAAGAGAGAACAGCAAATAGAAATAGAGAGTACGTCGTGTTTTTGGGCAGAGGGATCATGATCTGCCCGTGCCCGTTCCTGTTGAGGCAGGTGACAAACACACTTCCTGCTGCCTCCTCATTTCCATGAATTCTACGTGCCACCCCGTTTAAACCGCGCGGCTGTCTGTCTGGATGCTTAACAGGGCCCTAATGGTGTGTGAGGCTGACACATGTTTCAGCCAGGTTCAGCTTTTAAACGCAGTCTGTCCCTCTTAAAGAGAAGATGCACTGATTCACTGGAGGCTGCAGCTGCTCACTGTGAATTCTGCAATTGGAGACAAGGTAAATAGCACACTGCAACAGAGGGTTCTGTGGTTCACGGATGTGGGGATGGATGTCTTAGTTACGAAGGGTGACAGGAGGAGAGAGGCTCTGTTTCCGTGTGATGGGGTGGAGACTCTCAAGGAACGTCCTCCGAAGGGAATCGGTGAAGGTGGTCAGGGAGGTCAATGCAAGAACTCTCGCCACGAGAATCTGGCAGCAGAGCCAGAAGAAGTTTAATGAGCTCATACGGGTGGTCAATGTCATTGAATTAATCTCCAAATGGCACCTCCTACCCCCAACATCACCAACCTCTCACACTGCTCAATGCACCACACCCCCATCATTCACCCATCAGCAGTCCCTAACACTCAGGACTCACACCTAACATTCACATACTCCACCTTACCCTCACACGCCTTGTACTGATAGCAGCCTCACACCCACCTCTCACTGCCTCCAATTACCTCCAGCTATTCAGCTATGGCAGGCATATCATCAAAACACAATGTAACACAATCATTAATATTCTGCCTCCTTTCTTGCAGGACAAGGGGACCCATAATCACAGGGAGCAGCAAGTGAACCGGCGAGTGCCAGGCATACCTTCATCCCCTGAGCTTGAGGGAGGAGATGGTTCTTCACATCATGGGACCGGCTGTGACAGAGCCCGTGGCATCCGGCATCGCCGAGAGCATTCAGGATGATGCTATGTTCCTGCCTTATGCCCCTTCTTAACTCCCACCTCCCCCCACATCCTGCTGACTGGGATGATGTACAAGCTGCAGATGGTGGGATCATGGACCTCCTGCTTTCCAACCCACCCACAATCTCTCATCCCAATACGATCCTTCTGATTTTACACTTCCCAATGGTACCCCAAAACTGCCAGCTTCCCAGTCACAGCAGCTCCAGGAGACAGAGAGAGAGAGCATCAGCACAGGACTGATGGTGAAGCCCCATCACTTAGTCTGATACTCACAGCCTCCAGCTCAAATACTTCCACTGTGTGTGCCTTAGAGGCTGGTATAGAGTCGTAATCTGCACATGCTGATTCATCGAACACGCACGAACTGCAGCCAGGGCAGGGGGAAAGGATAGTGCATGTGGCAGCTCCCGGACAGCGAGGTCACAAACGGGTTATAATACACAGGACTCAGATCAGAACATTACTGGGCTGCTGCCTATGTCGAGGTGGTACAGTTTGAATCGAAGCACTCAAGGCCCAGAGCTGCTCGAGGACGTCCTGCAAGGTCATCTGCAGTCTCCCCGAATGAAAGTCAGCAGTCTTCCACCAGCCATGCTGCAGTCACTAGGGAAACACTGGGGAGCACGAGGCAAGTCGAGGGAACGCACAAGACAGAGACTAAGGGAATATACAAGGGTGAATAGTTCCATTTTCCTTTTGTATAATTGGATGTGTTGTTGGATAAAGATGTTACTGAAAAGGTTTTTGTTGGTGGTTTTTATTACAGGATGGTGACCAAGGGGACACTGTGATGGGGCGTCTCAGATGGGTGAAATGGTGGAGAATGGGTGATCCATGGTGGGAAAGGGAGTTGTCCTATGGGAAACAAAATCTTAGCAGGGACTCTCCGACAGCCTGTCTAGTTCGAAGGCGTCCAGGAAATATCCTCCCTGCGTCCTCCTCCTCCTCCTGAGGTGTCCTCCGGATTCCTGGTGCCAATGCCTGTGTCCTCATGATGGTGATGATATGAAGGGTGCAGCAGAACACCATGAACTTGGACACCTGCTCCAGTGTGTGCTGGAGGGCTCTCCCCGTGCGGTTCAGACATTGGAAGCATTGCTTCATCACACCGATGGTCTGTCCCACCATGTTCCTGGTGACTCCATTGCTCACATTATACACATGTTAATTGTGGGAGGTTGGGTGGCGGTGGTAGGTGGTTTGGGGATGTAGAAACATGAGCTGTGTCCAGACGGTTTTTTTCTTTGCCTCCGAGGAGCCACATTCTGGTTCTGTATGGAAGCCCTAAGTGTTGAGAATGGCTGACTGCTTCAGAATGAAGGTATGGTGGCTGCTGACAGGGTAGTGAACATTCACCAACATGATGTACTGGGCATGCTCACACACCAACTGTACATTAATGGAGTGAGAGTTCATTCAGTTCCTGTACCTCTCCCCATTGACATGGGGCCCCCGCAGAGACACCTACACCATCAGGATTCCCGCTATCCTGACAAAGCCACGGGATCTCTCATTCTGCTTCTCCCTGCTGAGCGAAAAAACGATGACATAGATGGTCACCCTCACCTCCCAGAATTATCAATGGGAATGGACAACACACAGGCCTCGCAATTACTGGTCAGTTAGTTTAACATCAGTGATGAGGAAGGTTTTAGAAACTAAATCAGCGGGAAAAAAATCAACACACACAAGGAGATGTTTGAGTTAATTAAGGGTTGTCCACACGGATTTTTAAAAAGCAGATCATGCTTTCATGAACTAATTGAATTTATTTTGATGAAGTAACAGAGCAGGTTGATGAAAAGAATGTGGTGGATGGTCTACGTGGATTTTAAGAAAGCGTTTGATGAAGTACCACACAAAAGGATGTGGAAGCTTTAGAGAGGGTGCAGAGGAGATTTACCAGGATGCTGCCTGGACTGGAGGGCATGTCTTACGAAGAAAGGTTGAGGGTGCTCGGTCTTTTCTCATTGGAACGAAGAAGGATGAGAGGTAACTTGGCAGAGGGTACAAGATGATGGGAGGCATAGATAGATTGGATAGCCAGAGGCATTTTCCCAGGGCAGAAAGGGCTATCACCAGGGGGCATAATTTTAAGATGATTGGAGGAAGGTTTTGGGGAGATGTCAGAGGTAGGTTCTTTACACAGAGAGTGGTGGGTGCGTGGAACGCACTGCCAGCGGCGGTAGTAGAAGCAGATACATTAGGGACATTTAAGTGACTCTTGGATAGGTACATGGATGATAGTAGAATGAAGGGTGTGTAGGTAGTTTGATCTGAGAGCAGGTTAAAGGTTCAGCACTACATCGTGGGCCGAAGGGCCTGTACTGTGCTGTACTGTTCTATGTTCTATGTTCTAAAATGTTGGATAACAAAATTGAATCACATGGATTAGCATCCAATTGGATCAAATATTGATTGATGGAAAGAAAAGGGTGAGTAGTGTTAAATGGTAGTTTTTCAGACTGGAGGATGGTAGGCAGTGATGTTCCCCAAGGGTCAGTGCTGGAACCACTTTTTTTTTGCTATATATAAATGACTTGAATCTTGGAATACAGAGCAGAATTTCAAGGCTTGCCAATGACACCGAACTTGGACGCACGGCAAACACTGAGGATGACACAAACTGCCTGCAACAGGATATCGACAATCCAGCAGAATTAACAGAGCAATGGCAGGTGGAATTTAGTACAGAGGAGTGTGAGGTGATGCCTTTTGCCAGACGGAATAGGAAGGCAATATAGACTTAATGACACAGTTCTGAACATTGTGCAGGAGCAGAGGGACCTGGGGCTCCATATGCATTTATCATTGCAGGTGGCAGGACATATTAGGAGAGTGTTTAGTAAAACATATCAGATCTTGGAGGCAAGGATACAAAAGCAGGGAAACATAGAAACATAGAAAATAGTAGCAGAAGTAGGCCATTCTGTCCTTCGAGCCTGCTGCGCCATTCGTTATGATCATCGCTGATCATCCAACTCAGTAATCTTTTCCCCCCATATCCTTTGATCCCTTTAGAACCAAGAGCTATATCTAACACCTTCTTAAAAACATACAATGCTTTGGCCTCGACTGCTCCCTGTGGTTGCGAATTCCACAGGCTCACCACTCTCTGGGTGAAGAAATTTCTCCTCATCTCAGTCCTGAAAGGTTTACCCCTTATCCTTAGACTGTTACCCCTGGCTCTGGACACCCCAACATCGGGAACATCCTTCCTGCATCTAGTCTGTCCAGACTGATTATAATTCTGCAGGTTTCTATGAGATCCCTCCCTCACTCTTCTGAACTCCAGCGAATATAATCCTAACCGACTCAGCTTCTCCTCATACATCAGTCCCGCCATTCCAGGAATGAGTCTGGTAAACCTTCGCTGCACTCCCTCTATTGCAAGAACCTACTTCCTCATATATGGAGACCAAAACTGAACACAATATTCCAGATGTGACCTCACCAAGGCTCTGTATAATTGCAGCAAGACATCCCTGCTCCTGTACACGAATCCGCTCGTTATAAAGGCCAGCGTACCATTTGCCTTTTTACCGCCTGTTACACCCACATGCATACCTTCAGCAACTCGTGTACGAGAACATCAATAATTCCCTTCTCTCAGTTTATACCAGTTCTGATAATAATCTGCCTTCCTGATTTTGCTACCAAAGTGGATAACCTCACATTTGCCCACAATTATACTGCATCTTCCATGCATTTGCCCACTCACTCAACTTGCCCAAATCACACTGAAGCCTCTATGCATCCTCCTGACAACTCACCCTCCCACCCAATTTTATGTCATCTGAAAATGTCGAGATATTACATTTAGGTCCCTCATCTAAATCATTAATATATATTGTGCGTAGCTGGGGTCCTAACACCGATCCCTGTGGTACCCACTGTTCACGTTCTGCCATTCAGAAAAAGACCCGTTTGTTCCCACTCTTTGTTTCCTGTCTGGCAACCAATTTTCTATCCATCACAATAAACTACCCCCAATCCCATGTGCTTTAATTTTACACGCTAATCTCTTATATGGTACTTTGTCAAAAGCGTTCTGAAAGTCCAAATAAACCATATCCACTGGCTCCCCCTCATCAACTCTTACTAGTTACATCATCGAAGAATTCTAGTAGATTTGACAAGCATGATTTCATTTTCGTAAATTCATGATGACTTTGTCCAATTCTACCACTGTTCTCCAAGTGCTCTGCTATAAAATCTCTGATAATGGCTCCAGGATTTTCCCCACTTTCGACGTCAGGCTCATTGGTCTATAATTCCCTGTTTTCTCTATATATCCCTTTTTAAATAGTGGAGTTACATGAGCTACCGTCCAATCTGTAGGAACTGTTCCAGAGTCCATGGAATCTAGGAAGATGTCCAGCAGTGCATCCACTATTTCTGGGGTCACTTCCTTAATTATTCTTGGATTAAGATTATCAGGCCCAACACCATTTCTCTACTAATACTGATGTATTTAACTTCCTATCTCTCACTAAACCCTGTGTTCCCCAACATTGCTGGTATGATATTTGTGTCCTCCTTTGTGAAGACAGAATCAAAGTATGCACTTAGATGGTCAGCCATTTCTTTGTTCCGCATAATAAATTCCGCTGTTTCTGAGTGTAAGGGACCTACATTTGTCTTCACCAATTGTTTTCTCTTCACATACCTATAGAAACTTTTACAGTCAGTTTTTATGCCCACACAAGCTTACTCTCATACTCTATTTGCTGCTTCTTAATCAATCCCAATGTCCTCCTTTGCTGAATTCAAAACTGCTCCCAATCCTCAGGTCTGTTGTATTTATTTTCCCTGGAGAATTTGTGTGCCTCTTCCTTGGATCTAATGTTATCTCTAATTTCCCTTGCAAGCCATAATTTGGCTACCTTTCCCTTTTTTTTTCTTTTGTGCCAGGTATGCTGTTATAGATGCTACGCTGAAACTTTGTAATGCTTTGGTTAGACTCGAACTGGAGAGCTCTGTCCAGTTCTAATCACCACACTTTAGGAAGGATGTAAAGGTCCTTGAGAGAGTGCAGTGGAGATTTACCAGAATGGTTTCAGGGATAGGGGGTTTAGTTACAAGGTCAGTTTGGAGAAGCTGGATTTGTTGTCCCTGGAGCAATGGGGATTGAGATAGATTTGATAGAGGTGTACACGATTATTATAAGCTTAGATAAGATATTGAAGGAAAAGCTGTTCCCGTGATGAAACACAGACTAGGGGTCACAAATGGAACATTTTGGATAAGAGATGCAGGTGGAATATGAGGAAGAACTTTTTAACACAGTGGATGGTAACGATCTGGAACCCACTGCCCATGAGAGTGGTGGAAGCCGAGACAATCAATGACTTCAAAAGGAAACTGGGTGGAACCTGAAGGAAATGCACTTGCAGAGCTATGGGGATTGAGCAGGGGATTGAGACTGACTGGATTGTTCCACATAGAACCGGAAATGATGGGCGAATGGCCTCCTTATGTGTCGTAAATGACGCTGTGACTCCATCAACCTCTACTACTCTATACTGGATATGTCTCCTGCTCCTGCCTGGAAATATCCAAATACATAGAGTTTCAATGAAACTGCGATCTTAACGTCCACTGACAGCTCCGTCCTCACTCTGGCGTGAGGCTCCATGTGTTGCAGGAGGTGACAGAGCTCTGTGGCTAACTCCTTTTTGAATCAGAGTCACCTCACACACTGCTCCTGGTGAAGGTAAGGTAGGGGAAGTGCTCTTGGAAAACCCAGGGTGGGTAGGGTAAAGCCCCTTCCTCCTCCCTCTTTAGAGAGCGCCCCCTCTCAACATCCTCTGCTCCATTTGTTGGTCATGTTACAGACCCAGAGAAATTGCAACTACAGTCCCCATACCTCGTCCAGAGTTGGGTCACCAAATCCTCTGTCCTCCCTGAATGTCTGCAGCAGCTCACAACACAACATCCAGAAAACCATCCACAGCACCTCCACTAACTTTACAATAGCAAAAGTAAGTCAAAAGCCCCTCGCCTGTAATTCGGATGTCTGGTCCTTTTAAATAACACTAAAGGGGCTCCTCGTGCTGCTGAATATATGTTCAGCTGAGAATGACTAACACAGGTGGTCAGTGGACATGCACAGCCAAGTTTCAAAGACATATATCAAAGCTGCTGCAATGGCTGAGTGGCACCATATTCAGACCCTTCCTCACACTACCAGCACATGCTTGATAAACCCGGGCTAAATCCCTGTCTAGCGCTAAATCCCTGTCCAGCATGGAGCACTGGAAGTGACCGGCAGCTCAGCTCATACCATTTTATGGATCCAAGCGTCCATGACGTTGGGCCCTGTGGCGCTGTGGAGCTGAAAATCGTGGTCAGTGGGAGAATAAAGAGGGGGTGAAGTTTATTTTTAAAGCTAATTGAAGAAAATACTAGAAAGCCAAAAGGAATATGGGAACGGTCAGGGGAATGGGACTAACTGGAGGGGTGAGGCCATGGAGGGATTCAAACACATGAATGAGAATAATAAAATTAAGGTGCTGCCAGACTGGGAATCAATGTAAATCAGTGAGCACAAGGGTGATGGGTGATCGGGATTGGTGTGAGTTGGAATACAGGCAGCAGAGTTCTGGATGGGCTGTGGTTTATGAAGGTTTATAAATGGGAGGGTGACCAGGATAGAATTGGAATAGTCAAGTGTGTATTTAACAAAGGCACAGATGAATGTTTCTGCAGCAGATAGGCTGAGGCAGAGGTGGAGATGTGTGTTAGTACAGAGGTGATAGTAGGCAGGGTTGGTGAGAATATGGAGATGAACTCAGCTCAGATTTAAATAGAACACAGAGGTTGCAAACTGTCTGGTTCAGCCTCAGATATTTGGCAATGAGGAGATCGTGGTTCATGGATAGTGGATGGAATTTCATATGGAGACCAATGTCAACTGCACTCTTCCCAAATTTAAATAGCAAGAACATTATTTCAGTGAAACAAATTTTACAGATCTCATAGCGGGAAATAGAGACTTACCAGAGACAGCAAAGATGGGAGAGTAAATTACAAGCACTCTAATGCACATAGCAATGGTTTATTGAGCTAATATCTGGAGACTGAAATTTGCCAGGAATAACAACAGCAGCAAGGAGGGCAGCGGAAATGACAAGAATGGTAATGCAGTTAAACATGGTTTATAGAATTAATAGCTAGATACAGAGACTTACTAGGGACACCAATAATAGCCAGGAAGGGGTAGTAAATGTATTGAATATTCCTCAGTGAGTAATAGATCCGACTGTTTAATGAGAGCTGATCATAATCTGCAGAAAGAAAGTTAAACTCCCAGATGAAACTCCTGTTCATTGTTGTAACATTCCAATCTATTGTACTCTGATTCTGATCTTTCCTCTTCCTCTCTCCAGAGCCGCTGATCCCTGTTAGTGCCGGGAGTGATGTGATACTCCCACTGACACTATGTGATAACACATTGAAAGGAGCCCCTTATTAATAGAAGAGGGAAATCTTCCAGTGACACAATTAGGGTCCATGGAGACTGACATTAATTGCAGTCACTGAACAAACAGGTTCAGTTAACCCTTTTCAATCCAACAATTTTTGTATAACAATAAACTAGAACATTTACCCGGTCTGGATGGGAATTCTGAGGGTTGGTGAGAGAAGGAATGGTGCAAATGGAAGAAGCACTGCACAGAATCTGTCAATTCTCTTTGGATATCGGAGTGATGACAGAGCACTGGAGGGCTGCAAATTATACACTTAGTTTACAAGAAGGAGGGATGTGGTAAACCCTGTACTGTCCAGTCAATCTGACGTCAGTGGTGGTGAAATTTCACAACCCAGGACAGAAATATCATTTGCTTGGAAAAGCATAGCATAATAAATTTCAAGCCACATGGATATGCTAATGACAATTCATGTCTGGCAAAGTTCAGCAAGAACTTATCCCAAGGTACTTCACAGCAGCATTATGAAACAAAGTATAACACTAAACCACCAAGGGAGATATTAGGTTAGGTGACCAAATGTTTGGTCAAAGAGGCAAGTTTTAAAGGAGTGTCTTAAAGGATAAAAGCGAGGTGGAGAGATGGAGAGATGGAGCTGTGTAGGGCGTGTATTCCAGAGCTTTGGGCCGAGGCAACTGAAGGTGTGGCCACAATGGTGGAGTAATTAAAATCAGGGATGCACAAGAGGCCAGAATTAGAGGAGCAGAGATATCTCAGAGGTTTGTGGGGCTGGAGGGGATTACAGAGTTAGTGAGGGGTGAGGCAATGGAGGGATTGGAAAACAAGAATGAGAATTTTAAAATCAAGACATTGCTTGACTGTGAGCTGATGTCGGTCAGTGATCGGGGAATGAGACTTTCTGTGAGTTAAGGCACAGGCAGCAGAGTTTTAGATGACCTCAAGGTTACAGATAGTAGAATGTGGGAGAATGAGTTCCAATAGTCCAGTCTACAGGTAATGAAAGCATGACTGAGAGCTTCAGCAGCGGATGAGTTAAGACAGGGGTGAAATCAGGCGATGTTATTGAAGTGGAAATAGCTGGTGATAGTGATGGCAAGAATATAACGGTGGAAGCTCATTTTGTGGTCAACTGTCACAGAATCACAGAATTGTTACAGGTGGCCATTCTGTCCATCGTGTCTGCACTGGCTGTCCAAAAGAGCAATTCATCTAGTACCGCTTCCCTGTCTTCTCCCTGTAACTCTGTACAATTTTCCTTTTCAGACAGCTATCCAATTTCTTCCTGAATGCCTCGATTGAATCTACCTCCACCACACTCTCAGGCAGTGCATTCCAGACCTTAAGCACTCGCTGTGTGAAAAAGTTTTCTTCATGTCACTTCTGCTTCTTTTACCAATAACTTTTATTCTTTGCCCTCTCGTTTTCGAATCTTTCAGGAGTGGGGACAGTTTTTCCCTATCCACTCTGTCCAGACACCTCATAATTGTGAATACCTTTTTTTCTAATCTCCTCTCAGCCTTCTCTTCTCTAAGGAAAATGTTCCCAGTTCTCCAGTCTCTCTTCATTACTGATATTCTTCATCTCTGGAACCATTCTTGTGAATGTTTATGTACACTCCCCAATGTCTTCACGTTACCTAAAGTGTGGTGCCCAGAACTAGACGTAATACTGCCACTGAGGCCAAACTAGTGTCTCATACAAGTTCAAAATAACCTCTTTGCTTTTGCATTCCATGCTGCTGTGAATAAAACACAGGATACTGTCTGGTTTATTAAGTGCTCTCAACCTCTCCTGCCAACTTCAATGACCCATGCATATATACACCCAGGTCCTCTGCTCCTGCACACCCTTTAGAGTTGTACAATTTATTCTATATTGCCTCTCCATGTTCTTCCTATCGAAATGAATCACATCACATTTCTCCACATTGAACTTCATCTGCCACCTGTCTGTCCATTTCACCAACTTGTCTATGTCCGTTTGAATTTCTACACTATCCTCCTCACCGTTCACAATGCTTCCAAGTTTTGCATCATCTGCAAACTTTGAAATTGTGCCCTGTGCACCAAGGTCCATGTCATTAATATTTGTCAGGAAGAGAAACGATCCCAACATTGATCCCTGGGGAACTCCACTACAAGTCTTAAATGAAAACAAAAAGTGCTGGAAAGACTCAGCAGGTCTGGAAGCATCTGTGGAGAGTGAAGCAGAGTTAACGCTTCAGGCCTGTGACCTTTCATCAGAATTGGCAAAGGTTAGAAAGGTCAGGTTTTAAGGAAATAAAGCAAGGGTGGGGCAAAAGAGAAAAAAGAGGTGTTGAAAGGACAGAGGGTCATAGAGATTAACTGACAAGGAGGTCATGGGGCAAAGGCAAAGAGAGTGTGCTTGTGGTGTGGTGAAAGACAAAGCGTAAGTGCAGCGAAGGTGTTACATGACAAAATAATGAACAGCCCAAGCCAAAAGCAGCAACATAAAAAAATCCAGTTTAAGGCCAGGACATGGCAAAAAAAATGATAAAGCAAAATAATTAAAAGAGCCAGTCTTGATCTGAAATTATTGAACTCAATGTTCAGTCTGGAAGTCTGTAGAATGCCTAATCGGACAATGAGGTTTTGTTCCTCGAGCTGACGTTGATGTTCACTGAGACACCGCCGCAGGCTGGGCTGTGGTTTATGGAGATTTATAACTGGGAAGGTGACCATGATAGAACTTGAATAGTCACGTGTAGATTTAACAAAGGCACAGATGAGAGTTTATGCAGCAGATGGGCTGAGGCCGAGGTGGAGATGGCAGTTATTGCAGAGGTGGTAGTCGGCATGTTTGTTGATGGAGGGAATATGGAGATGAAATCAGCTCAGGTTTAAATTACTACAGAGGTTGTAGACTGTCTTGTTCAGTCTCAGACACTGGCCAGTGAAAGGTAAGTGGTTCACAAATAGGGTATGAAGTTTCTTATGGAGACCAATGACACTAGCTTCAGTCTTCAAAAAAATAAATAAATTCCAAATCAGTATTTCAGTGAAGCAAGGTTTACATATCTCATGGCTGGAACTAGAGTCTCACCAGGGCAACAACAGAAGCAAAGATGAGAGATTAAATTATACAAACCATAATGAGGTTAGCAATGGTTATATCAAGATAATAGCTGGAGGGATACCACAATCAGCAAGGGCAGAGTAAATGAGAAGTACAGTAATGCAGTTTAACATGGTTTATACAATGAAGAGCTGGATATAGAGACTTACCAGGAACACCAACAATAGCAAGGATGAGATAGTAAATGTATTGAATAATCTTCACTGCGTTATAGATGCTAGATGCTAATGGTAGCCGATCATAATATGCAGAAAGAGTGTCAAGATACCAGGATAACCCCCTGCCCATTTTTGTAACATTACAATCTATTGTTCTCAGATTCTGACCCATTGTTGTCAGATTCCAATCTATTGTCCTCAGATTCTGATCTATCCTCCCCCTCTCTCTGGAGACGCTGGTCCCTATTAGTGCCAGGGATGATGCTCCCACTCAAACTATGTGAAAACACATCGAAAAGAGTCCCTTACTATTAGAAGATGGAGCACCTCCAGTGAAATAATTAGGTTCCATAGAGACCGACATTAATTACAGTCACTGAGCAAATAGATTCCGTTAACCTCTTTCATTCCGACACCTTGCATACCACAATAAAGCAGAAAATTTACTCTGGACAGGATGCGTGAGGGTTACTGAGGGAAGGAATGGTGAAAATAGTAGAGGCACTGGCCAGAATCTTTCAATCCTCCGTGGATATGGGAGCGATGACAGAGGACTGGAGCACTGTAATTGTTACACCCTGTTTAGAAAAGGAGAGATAGAGTAAACCCTGTAATTACTGAGCAGTCAGACACGCATCACTACTGGAGAAATTTCATGGGGTCACAACCCAGGACAAATATATTCGTTTCTTTGAAAAACATATGATAACAAACAAGAAGCAGCAGGGGTCTGGTAATAACAAATCATGTTTGGCAAACTTCAACAACAATTTATATTTATACAGCGCCTTTAACATAATGAAATGTCCCAAGGTGCTTCCCGAAAATGAGATACTAGTTTAAAGTTTGGTCAAAGAAGTAGATTTTAACGGGCGTGTTAAAGGATGAAAGCGAGTTGGAGAAGCGGAGAGGTGAAGGGAGGGTATTCTAGAACTTGGAGCCTCATTAGCTGAAGGTGCAGATAATAGTGGTGGAGTGATGAAAATCAGGGATGCACAAGAGGCCAGAATTAGAGATGCACAGATATCTTGGCGGATTGTGGAGCTGGAGGATATTACAGAGATAGGGAGCACATATAAGGAGCAAGAGGGTAACTAGAGAAAGATTAGATTAGATTAGAGATACAGCACTGAAACAGGCCCTTCGGCCCACCGGGTCTGTGCCGAACATCAACAACCCATTTATACTAATCCTACACTAATCCCATATTCCTACCAAACATCCCCACCTGTCCCTATATTTCCCTACCACCTACCTATACTAGTGACAATTTATAATGGCCAATTTACCTATCAACCTGCAAGTCTTTTGGCTTGTGGGAGGAAACCGGAGCACCCAGAGGAAACCCACGCAGACACAGGGAGAACTTGCAAACTCCACACAGGCAGTACCCGGAATTGAACACGGGTCCCTGGAGCTGTGAGGCTGCGGTGCTAACCACTGCACCACTGTGCCGCCCGAAAGGATTGGCCCACTCAAGGACAAAGGAGGAAAGTTATGCGTGGAGTCAGAGAAAATGGGTGAGATTCTAAACAAGTACTTTGCATCGGTATTCACCGAGGAGAGGGACATGACGGATGTTCAGGTTCGGGACAGATGTTTGATCACTCTAGGTCAAGTCGGCATAAGGAGGGAGGAAGTGTTGGGTATTCTAAAAGGCATTAAGGTGGACAAGTCCCCAGGTCCGGATGGGATCTATCCCAGGTTACTGAGGGAAGTGAGAGAGGAAATAGCTGGGGCCTTAACAGATATCTTTGCAGCATCCTTAAACATGGGTGAGGTCCCGGAGGACAGGAGAATTGCTAATGTTGTCCCCTTGTTTAAGAAGGGTAGCAGGGATAATCCAGGTAATTATAGACCGGTGAGCCTGACGTCAGTGGTAGGGAAGCTGCTGGAGAAGATACTGATGGATAGGATCTATTCCCATTTGGAAGAAAATGGGCTTATCAGTGATAGGCAACATGGTTTTGTGCAGGGAAGGTCATGTCTTACCAACTTAATAGAATTCTTTGAGGAAGTGACAAAGTTGATTGATGAGGGAAGGGCTGTAGATGTCATATACATGGACTTCAGTAAGGCGTTTGATAAGGCTCCCCATGGTAGGCTGATGGAGCAAGTGAAGGCGCATGGGGTCCAGGGTGTACTAGCTAGATGGATAAAGAACTGGCTGGGCAACAGGAGACAGTGAGTAGCAGTGGAAGGGAGTTTCTCAAAATGGAGACGTGTGACCAGTGGTGTTCCACAGGGATCCGTGCTGGGACCACTGTTGTTTGTGATATACATAAATGATTTGGAGGAAAGTATAGGTGGTCTGATTAGCAAGTTTGCAGACGACACTAAGATTGGAGGCGTAGCAGATAGTGAAGGGGACTGTCAGAGAATACAGCAGAATATAGATAGACTGGAGAGTTGGGCAGAGAAATGGCAGATGGAGTTCAATCAGGGCAAATGCGAGGTGATGCATTTTGGAAGATCCAATTCAAGAGTGAACTATACAGTAAATGGAAAAGTCCTGGGGAAAATTGATGTAAAGAGAGATTTGGGTGTTCAGGTCCATTGTTCCCTGTAGGTGGCAACGCAGGTCAATAGAGTGGCCAAGAAGGCATCTGGCATGCTTTCCTTCATCGGACGGGGTATTGAGTATAATTGTTGGCAGGTCATGTTACAGTTGTATAAGACTTTGGTTCGGCCACATTTGTAATACTGCATGCAGTTCTGGTCGCCACATTACCAAAAGGATGTAGATGCTTTGGAGAGGGTGCAGAGGAAGTTCACCAGGATGTTGCCTGGTATGGAGGGCGCTAGCTATGAAGAGAGGTTGAGCAGATTAGGATTATTTTCATTAGAAAGACGGAGGTTGAGGGGGGACCTGATTGAGGTGTACAAAATCATGAGAGGGAGAGACAGGGTCGATAGCAAGAAGCTTTTTCCCAGAGTAGGGGATTCAAATACTAGGGTTCACGAGTTCAAAGTGAGAGGGGAAAAGTTTAGGGGGGATACGCGTGGAAAGTTCTTTACGCAGAGGGTGGCGGGTCCCTGGAATGCATTGCCAGCGGAGGTGGTAGACGCGGTCACGATAGTGTCTTTTAAGATGTATCTAGACAGATACATGAATGGGCAGGAAGTAAAGAGATACAGACCCTTCGAAAATAGGCAACAGGTTTAGATAGAGGATCTGGATCGGCGCAGGCTTGGAGGGCCGAAGGGCCTGTTCCTGTGCTGTAATTATCTTTGTTCTTTGTTCTATGGAGGTATTGAAAACGAGGATGAGAATTTTAAAATCAAGACATTGCTTGACTGGGAGCCATTTCAATCAGTGATAGAGGAAGAAAACTTGGTGTGAGCTAGGACATGGGCAGCAGAGTTTTGGATGACCTCAAGTTTACAGAGGCTAGAATGTGGGAGATCAGCCAGGAGTGAGTTGGAATATGTATGCACAGAGGTAACAAAGGCATGAATCAGGGAATCACATAATTATTACAGCACAGAAGGAGGCTATTCAGTGTATCATGTACACATCGGCTCTCCAAAAGAGCAATTAACCTCGTGCCATTCCCCGCCTTCTCCCCATAACCTTGCATAATCTTCCTTTCCAGATAACAGTCTAATTGCATTTTGAATGCTTCAATTGAACCTGTCTCCATCACATTCTCAGGCAGTACATTCCAGTCCTTAGCCATTCCTTGCGTGAGAAAATATTGCCTCATGTCACTTCTGCCTCTCTTACCCATTAATTTCAATCTGTGCCCTCTCGTTCTCGATTCTTTTCACGAGTGGAAACAGTTTCTCTCTGTCTCCTCTGTCCAGACCCCTCATGGTTTTGAACAACTCTATCAAATCAACTCACCTCTCAGCCTTCTCTTCTCCAAGGAAAATGATCCTAACTTCTCCTGTCTATCTTCATAACTGAAATTCCTCATGCCTGGAAGCATTCTCATGGATCTTTTCTGTACTCTCTCCAATGCCCTCACAATCTTCCTAAATTGTGGTGCCCAGAATTGGACAGAATATTTCAGCTGAGGCTGAATCAGTGTTTTATATAAGTTCAACATAACTTCCTTGCTCTTGTACTGAATGTCCCTGTTAATAAAGCCCAGGATACTGTATGCTTTATTAAATGCTCTCTCAACCTCTCCTGCCAACATCAATGACTTATGCACATATACACCTCGGTATCTCTGCTCCTTTAGAATGGTGCCCTTTATTTTACATTATCTCAATATTCTTCCTACCAAAATGAATCACTTCATATTTCTCTGCATTGAAATTCATCTACCACCTGCCTGCCCATTCCACCAAGTTGTCTAAGTACTTTTGAAATTCAACACCATCCTCCTCACAGTTCACAATGCTTCCACGTTTCGTATCATCTGCAAACTCTGAAATTGTGCCCTGAACACCATGGTATTGGTCAATTACCTTCTTTGGCCTCCTTGTCTCGGGAGAAAATGTGTAAGCACCTGGAGGTGGTCAGTGGTTTGTGGAGCCGCACCTGGAGTGGCTACAAAGGCCAATTCTAGAGTGAATTGGCTCTTCCACAGGCGCTGCAGATAAAATTGGTTGTCGAGGCTATTTCATGGTTGGCTCTCTCCTTGTGCTTCTGTCTTTTTTCCTGCCAACTGTTAAGTCTCTTCGACTCACCATTCTTCAGACCCGCCTTTATGGCTATCTGCTAGCACGAGAGATCACTGGCAATTGACTCCCACAATTTGTGGTCAATGTCACAGGACTTCATTTCGCGTTTGCAGATGTCTTTAAAGCAGCGACACTGATGGCCGGTGGGTCTGATACCAGTGACAAGCTTGCTGTACAATGCGTCATTGGGGATCCTACCATCTCCCATGTGGCTCACATGGCCAAGCCATTTCAAGCGCTGCTGACTCAGTAGGGTGTATATGTTGGGGATATTGGGCGCCTCGAGGACTTCCACGTTGGAGATATGGTCCTGCCACCTGATGCCAAGGATTCTCCGGAGGCAGCGAAGATGGAATGAATTGAGACGTCGCTCTTGTAATATATATCAGGAAAATCAAGGGTACCAACACTGATCCCTGGGGACCTCCAGCCTTTCCTCCAGCCCCCAAAAAACATTCACAAACTACAATTCTTTCTTTCCTGCCACTCAGCCAAAGCCGTATCCATGTTGTTACCGTCCCTTTTCATTCATGAACTATAAGTTTTCTCACAAGTCTGTTATGTGGCACAGTATCAAATGTCTTTTGTAAATACAATACACCACATCAATAGCATTGCCCTCATCAACCCTCTCTGTTACCTTCTCAAAATCTCCAGGCTGTTAGTTAAATAGTATTTGCCCTTCAGGAATCCATGCTGTTTTCCTTACTTAAGCCGAATTTGTCCATGTGACTATTAATTTGTCCCGAATTATTATTACTAGAAGTTTCCCCACCACTGCAGTTAAATTGACTGGCCTGGAGTTCTTGGGATTATCTTTAAACCCATTTTTGAACAAGGATGTAATATTTGCAATTCTCCAGTCCTCCAGCATCACCCCAAGTCTAAGGAAGATTGAGAATTTATGGCCAGTGCCTCTGCGATTTCCACTCTCACTTCCCTCATAATCTTTGGATGCACCTCATTGGCCCTGGTGCTTTATTCACTTTACCTCTAGACAGCCTATCTAATATGTCCACTTTATCAATTTTAAACCCTTCTTGTTTCTTAATTACCTGCTCTTTCGCCATTGCCTGTGTTGTACCTTCTTCCTTGTGTTATGACCCGAGGCGAGAGGTGTGCACTGTTAATTCAGTCCTGCTTCTCCACAGGTCACAACATTTTTTTCTCATTTTCCCACTTGCTGAAACAGTCCATCAGATACACTATTCTCATCACAATAGAACACACTTTACTGAACTAAACAATTAACAGTTTATCATAAATGAAGCAGGTGTAAGACCAGGAATCCTGCAGCGAGTAACTCACCTCCTGACTCCCCAAAGCCTATACACCATCTATAAGGCACAAGTCAAGAGAGTGATGGAATACTCTGCACTCGCCTGGATGGTTGCAGCTCCAACAACACTCAAGAAGCTCGCCATCATCCAGGACAAAGCAGCCTATTTGATTGGCACACCATCCACATACATGCTCCCCCTTCACCACTGACGCACAGTGGCAGCAGTGTGTACCGTATACAAGATGCACTGCAGCAATGCACCAAGGCACCTTAGACAGCACCTTCCAAACCCGCGACCTCTACCATCTAGGACAAGGGGATCAAATGCATGGGAACATCACCACCTGCAAGTTCCCCTCCAATTCATACATCATTATGACTTGGAAGCATATCGCCATTCCTTCACTGTCGCTGTGTCAAAATCCTGGAAGTCCATCCCGAACACAATTGTGAGTGAACCTACCTCCCATGGACTGCAGCGATTCAAGAAGGCAGTTCACCACCACCTTCTCAAGGGTTATGGAGAGATGGGTAATAAATGCTGGCCTAGCCAGTGATGCCTGCATCTTAGGATCGAATAAAAATGTCTCAACTAGAAATGAAGTAAAACAATATCACACAGATCAAATTTTTAAAAATCCAACAATTAATTTTTAACTTCCCCTTCCCACCTTAACCAAAGTTCAAAGTCCCTTTTAACCTGAACCAAATTTTAAAGTTACTCTTTTTTTACCTTAGTCCCTTAAAACTCAAACACAGACATATACACTGGTTAACCAAAAACAAGATCTAAAAAAAAAGATTTTTCGCTCAGAGCTCTGTTACAAACAAAAAGCATTTGGGTTAACTAGTTGCCCATTTTGAAGGAAACAGCAGATGAGTTATGTTGTTCCAAACCAGCATGCAGTCTAACTTCTGAGCACACACATCCAGGTTACCAGACAACAGTTCTCTTCAGGCGGCATTGAGAATTATTTTTAGCAGGCTTTCTTCAAACAGGAAACAAGATGACTCAACTCCGCGGACTTCACAAGGTCTGTTCTGGAATTTCTGGAAAATGAGCTGGGTTGTGGTCTTCTCTGCTTTCTTGATTTTTTCTTCAGACTTGACGTTATCTCCTTCTAAAAGGTAAAACCACACACACTGACCGACAACCAGAAAGCTTGTCAGTTTTTCTGCCCATCCCAGGTGTTCTCTGCGACGACGGGGCTTGTCTAATCAAAGGAGAACGTATCACTTTTCTGCCCGCTACCAGGGTTTTGGCTTCATCTCGAACCCGAGCCTTGTGATAACCAGTAACTCTGTTGCCAGTCCAGCTCCCTCTCAGTGACCTCTTGGTGGTTCAATTTTTTATAAAAAAACGGTCTAACATTTATTCAGCTGAACCATAAATGCCTTTAGAAATATTTTTTTTTACCAAAAAAGAATCACTTTTGTTACACTTGGTAAAGACAGATGCAACGTATTTATTTAATACCTCAACTATGCCCTCTGCATGCATGTGCAAATCCTCTGTGTGGCCCCTAATTGGTGCAACTCCTCCTTTTGCTACCTGTTTATACATCTATAGAAAACTTAGGAACTCCATTTAATGCTAGCCGCCAGACTCTTCTCATATTCTATTTTACTTCTCTTACTTGCTTTTATGCTTCCGCTCTGCCTGGTTCTCAGTAGGATTGTCTACCTGGCGTCTGTCATAAGCACACTTTTTCTTTTTCATCTTAATCTCTACGTCACTCACCTCTTTTGTAATTCAGGGAGCTCTGGATTTGTTTACACTACCTTTCCCCTTCAAAGGAATATACCTTGACTGAGCCCAAACTATCGCCTCTTTGAAGGTAGCCCATTGTTCATCTATTGTTTTCCTGCCAATCGTTGACTCCAATTTATTTTCTCCAGCTGCATTCTTACCCCGCTGAAGTTGGCCTTCCCCCAGTTAATTATTCTTACCCTTTGTCCTTTTATGTAGTCAGCCTAAACCTTATGATGTAATGACCGCTGTCCTTTAAGTGCTTCCCTACTGGTATTTGATCCACTTGGCCCACCTCATTCCCAAGTACCAGATCCAGCAGCGCCGCTTTTCTTGAATGAGGATTTCAGCAGCAGATGAGCTGAGGCAGGGATTTAGTCAGGTGATGTTACAGAGATGGAAATAGGCGATTGTGGTGATGGCACCAGTATGAGGTTAGAAGCCTATTTTGTGGTCCAATGTGACACCAAGGTTGTGAACAGACTATAGTAATGTCAGACAGTTACTAGGAAGAAGGAAGGAATTGCTAGCTGGGGAAGGGAGATTGGAGCGGGAAGCAAAAACAAGGGGCTGAATTTTATTCTCCCCAGCGGAGTGCGAAACATTGGTGGCCCATATGTGCAGTCTGTGTCTGCTGTGCCACTGTGATGTAGCAGGCGACGTCTCATTTTAATACAGTGAACGGGCCGCCCACTCCACCCCCAATCACGTAACAGGGACGGCCTCAGCGACAACAGTAGTGTTGTCAGCTGTCTCTGTCCAGACACTGGTGCCATTTTTAAAGGGCAACCAGACCTGCCACAAAAAGTGCAAAGTTTAACCCCGTACACACACCCCCGCCAGTGCACTGCAAATAAAATGTTGCCCATTTCCCCCAAAAAACTTACATTGTATAGTTGCCTTCCCACCAGCCCCTCCAAAGACTTAAACTGCCGAGTACCCTCGCAACCCAACAACTGTCCAAAGTGTAGAGTTTGCCTCTTCTTCCCCTACACTATTAATGCAGAGTTGACCACGCCCGCGACAAGCACCAGCCACCACCCCCCACCCCATCAGTACTCTAAAAATCCGACTTACCCCCCTTCCCCACCTCTGTGGCGTTGGCTTTCCCTGGACGGGAAAGCGACGGTGTGTGAGAAGAAGGGTCACTGACCCGAAACGTCAACTCTGCCTCTCTTTCCACAGATGCTGCCAGACCTGCTGAGTGGTTCCAGGATTTCTGGATTTTATTTCAGATTTCCAGCATCTGCAGTATTTTGCTTTTATTATGAAGGTGTGTGAGTGTCAGCCGCTGCATGGAAGATCCCGGGCTGTCAGTAAGATCACAGGGAATTGGACTGAAATATATACATTAAGTTTATTGAAATATTTAAAGGAGGGTACCACTGCCGAGCGGTTGGGGGGGAGGGGGCGGGGAGCCACGAGCCTCTGCACAGCTGGAAAGATCAGGCCCAGCAATCCCGATGTGTGGCTCCATGGAGACCTACATCAGGAGCCCAACAGAGTCCAGCCCAATGGTTTCAGTCTTCCCAATATTTTATTGGAGGAAATTTCTGCTCATCCAGTACTGGATGTCGGATAAACAGTCTGATAATTTAACAACAGTGGAGGAGTGGAGAGAGGTGGTGGTGAGGTAAACTTGATGGAGTTCTTTGATAAAACAATGGAGAGGGCTGATGAGGGTGGTGTGATTGAAGTTATATATATGGATGTTCAAAAGGTGGTTGATCAAATGACATTCAATAGACAGGTTAGGAAAACTGAACCCTATGGATTAAAGGGACAGTGATATTGTGGATATAACATTGGCTAATGAAAAGTCAACAGAGAGAAATGGTGAAAGGTTGTTGGTCAGACTCCAGGTGAGTATACAGTGGTGTTCCCCAGGGCTCGATATTGGGACCACTGCTCTGTTTGCTCTTGGAGAACCCGGGGTGGGTAGGGCAGAGCCACCTCCTCCTCCCACTTTACAGAATTTCCCCTCTCTAGCCTCTGCTCCATTTGTAGGTCATGCAACTACAGTCCCCATAACTCGTCCAGAGTTCAGTTAGCAAATCCTCTGTCCTCCATGAATGTCTGCAGAAACTCACAACGCAACCTCCAGAAAACCATCCACAGCACGTCCACTAACTTTACAATAACAGAAGTAAGTCAAAAGCACATCACATGTAAGCTGAGTAAAAAATACACGCATATGAACTAGGAGCAGACGTAGGCCATTCGGCCCCTCGAGTCTGCACCGCCATTCAATCAGATCATAGCTGATCGGTTTGTGTTTCGAATTCCACACTCCCATCTAACCTTGATAACCTTTCATTCCCTGGCCTGATAAGAATCTATCTATCTCCACCTTAAAAATATTCAATGACCCCGTCTCCACCACCTTCTGTGGCAGAGAATTCCAAAGTCACACAACCCTCTAGAGAAAAATGTTCTCCTCCTCTCTGTCCTAAAGCGGCGACCCCTAATTTCGAAACAGTGCCCCCTAGTACTGGACTCACCCACAAGAGGAAACATCCATTCCTCATTCACCATGTCAAGGCCTTTCAGGTTCTTTTAAACTTCAGTCAAATTTCCCCTCACTATTCTAAATTCCAGTGAAAACAAGACCGTCCGTCCAACCTTTACTCAGAACACAACCTGCTCATTCCTGGTATCAATCTGGTAAACCACATCTGAACCGCCTCCAAAGCATTCACGTCCTCCATTAAATAAGGAGACCAAAACTACAGACAGTATTCGAGATGTGGTCTCACCAATGTCCTGTATAACTGAAGCATCACATGCTGACTTTTATTTTCAATTCCTCTTGTAATAAAGGAGAGCATTCCATTAGCCTTCTTTGTTACTTGCTGTACCTACCTACTAACAGTTTGTGACTCATGCACTACAGAACCTAGATCCCTCAGCACCTCGGAATTTTGCAGTCCTCCTGCCAAAGTGAAAAACTTCACATTTTCCCACATTATACTCCATCTGACAGATTTTTTTCCCCACTCACTCATCCTATCTATATTGGACTACAACCTCCTTATGTACTCTTCACAACATACTTTCCTACCTATCTTTGAGTCATCTGCAAATTTAGCTAACATGCCATCGCTTCCCTCATCTAAGTCTTTCATATAAATTGTAAAATGTTGAGGCCCCAGCACAGACCCATGATGGACTCAACTTGTCACATCCTGCCAATCTGAAAAGGACCCATTCATGCATACTCCCTCTTTTCGGCAACTGGCCAATAAAACTTTGATCCAAGCTAATATGTTACCCACTACACCATGAGCTCCTACTTTGCACAATAACCTTTTATGTGGCACATTGTCTAATGCATTCTGGAAATCCAAGCGCAGTATGTCAAAGGGCTCCCCTTTACCCATATCGCATGTTACTCCTTCAAAGAGCTCCAATAAATTGGTTAAAGATGACTTCCCTTTCACAAAACAATGCTGTCTATTCGCGATTACCTTGAGTATTTCTAAGTGCCCAGCGAAAGCCTCCTTAATGATCGATTCAAACATCTTCCCCACGACAGTTGTCAAGCTAACTGGCCTATAGTTACCTGCTTTCTGCATCCCCCTCTTCTTGAATAGAGGGGTTATATTTATTACTTTCCACTCTGATGGAACCTTTCCAAAATTAGTGAACTTTGAAAAATTAACAACAACACGACTACTACCTCATTAGCCACCACTTTTAAGACTCTAGGATGAAGCCCATCAGGACCCGGGGACTTTTCAGCCCACAACTCCATACGTTTGCTCAGTAAAGCTTGGTATTTTCACCAAGTTTCTCTCTTCCTTCCACCTCCTGATTTACAGCTCCTACTGGAATGTTTCTTGTATCCTCGATAGTGAAGACAGAAACAAAATATTTGTTCATTGCATCCGCTGTTCCCTTTTTATCTACTATTAACTCCACATTCTCACTGTCCAGAGGACCAACGCTCTTTTTAAATACTCTTCTCCTTTTTAAATACACGGAGAAACTCTTGCAATCCATTTTTACATTTCTCGCTAGCTTCCTATCATACTCGAATGTCTTTCTCCTGATTAACCCGTTAGCCATTGTCTGCTGTTCTTTATATTCTGACCAATCATCTGAACTGCCACTCATCTTTGCACAATTATCTGCCTATTCGTTAAATGTGATGTTTTCCGTAATTTCTTACTAAACCGCTGGTGGGTCCTCCACCTGATAGTAGGAATATACTTATTATGGAGTATTCCTGAAATATCCCCTTAAATGTCTGCCACTGCTTCTCTATTGATCTATCTCCAACACTAGTAACCCAGTTCACTTCAGCGAGCTCAACTTTCATGCCCAAATAGTTTCCCTTATTCAAGTTTAAAATACTGATCATAGATCCACTCTTCTCTCTTTGAAACTGGATGTAAAATTCAGTCATAATGTGGTCGCTGCTACCGAGAGGTGCCTTTACTCTGAGGTCATTAATTAATCCTGTCACATTACATTATACGAAGTCTAATATAACCTTATCTCTGGTTGTTTCCAGAACGTGCTGTTCCAAGAAACTACCTCGAAAGCATTCTATGAACTCTTCATCCGGGCTACTGTTCCCAATCTGATTTTTCCAGTTTATATGTAGATTAAGATCACCCATGATTATTGCCGTACGTCTATCACAAGTAAACAATATTTCTTCTTGTATACGATGTCCTACATTGTGATTACTGTTAGGAGGTCTGTAGACCACTCCTGCTAGGGACTTATTTCTCCTGGTATTCCTCACCTCCACCCAAATCGATTCGTCTTTCTGATCTCCTGAACCGAGGTCATCTCGAACTTATGCCCCAACACCATCCTTGATTAACAGTGCCACCCCTCCACATTTACCGAGCATCCTATTCTTCTTGAATGTCAAATATCCCTCAATATTCAGGACCAGGAAGCCTGGTCCTTTTAAAAATACTAGAGGGGATTCCTGGTGCTGCTGAATGTATGCTTAGTTGTGAGTGACTAACACACGTGATCAGTGGACATGCACGGACCAAGTTTCAAAGATGTACATATTAGCTGCTAGAAAGGGACATTGACGTTACTCCAAACCCCTCCTCAGACTAACAACAAATGCACAGTGCACCCAGGCTAGATCCCTACACAGAATGGGGGAGTGTGCTGGCCACACGAGAAGTGGTTGGCGGTTCCATTCACATCGTTTTTATAGATCCAGGTTTTTGTTACATTGGCACCAGTGGCACCTTAGTGTAAAAATCACAGCCGGAGGTGCTAAGGAGGGGAAAGAAATTCACTTTCAAAAGGGAATTGAAAAAAGTTTCAAAGGCATAAGATTTACAAGAATATGTGAAATCGAGAGGGGTATAGGGCTAATTGGAGTGGTGAGGCCATGGAGAGATTCAAAGACAAGAATGAGAATATTAAAATTAAGGTGTTGCCAGACCGGAAGACAATGTAGATCAGTGAGCACAGGGGTGATGGGTGATCGGGATTTGGTGTGAGTTAGAACACAGGCAGCAGATTTCTGGATGGGCTGTGGTTTATGAAGGTTAATAACTGCGAGGGTGACCAGGATAGAATTGGAAGGTGACCAGGATAGAATTGTAATAGTCAAGTGTGGATTTAACAAAGGCACAGATGAGGGTTTATGCAGTAGATGGGCTGAGGCAGAGGTGGAGACGGGACATATTACAGAGGTGGTGATAGGCAGGGTTGGTGATGGAGAGAATATGGAGATGAACTCAGCTCAGTGTCAACTGGATGCAGAGGTCGCAAACAGTCTGTTTCAGCCCCAGACATTGGGCAGCGAGAGGAATGCAGACAGTGGATAGGGAATGGAGTTTCTGGCAGTGACTGAAGACAATGGCTTCAGACTTCCCAAGATTGACATGACAAGAACATTAAATCTGTAAAATATGCTTATAATTCTAAACGTTGGATACAGAGACTCACCAGGGACACCAATAATAGCGAGGATGGGATAATAAATCGTTTGAATCATCTTCAGTGCATAATAGATCCGATCATCTAATGTTATCCAAAAATAATCTGCAGTAACAAGGCCAAACCAATAGGAGAAACTCCGGCTTCCCATTGTAGTAACATCCCAAGCTACTTTTCTCATGTTCTGACCCATTGTTGTAACTTTCCAATCTATTGTTCTCAGATTCTGACCCATTGTTGTAACATTCCAATCCATTGTTCTCAGATTCTGACCCACTGTTGTCACATTTCAATCTATTGTTCTCAGATTCTGACCCATTGTTGTAACATTCCAATCTATTGTTCTCAGATTCTGACCCATTGTTGTAACATTCCAATCTATTGTTCTCAGATTCTGATCTATCCTCTCTCTCGCTGGGGCTGCTGATCCTTGATAGCGCCGGGATTATGCTGTTGTTGACACGATGGGATAACACATTGAAAGGAGTCCTGTATTAATAGAAGAGGGAAATCCTCCAGCGACGCAATTAGGGTCCATGGTGACTGACATTAATTACAATCACTGAACAAACAGGTTCAGTTAACCCCTTTCAGTCCAACTCTTCTTGTTCCACAATAAAGTAGACCATTTACCCTGTCTGAATGGGATGTGTGGGGGATGCTGACAGAAGGAATGTTGTTCTCAGTGACAGAATGTTCCAATCCTCCTTGGATATGGGCTTGATGCCAGAGATGGGAGGGTTGTAAATGTTACACTCGGTTTAAAAAAGGAGAGATGGAGCAAACAGTGTAATTACTGACCAGTCAGTCTAACGTCGCTGGTGGGAAATTTCTAGACTTCACAGCCCAGGACAAAAACATTCGTTGCTTGGAAAAAAACATGGGACAATAAATGGACGGCAGCAGGGATATGGTAATGACAAATCATATCTGGCAAAGCCCAACAACAACAACTTACATTTCTTGGTCAAAGCAGGAGGTATTAAGTAGTGTCTTAAGGGAGGAAAGTGAGGCAGAGAGGCAGTGACAGTGGTATAGCGGTAATGTCACTGAACTAGAAAACCAGAGGTTCAGGCTAATGCCATGGGTTCAATTCCCACATGGCAGTTGGTGGGAATTAAAATTAAATCAATTAATAATTTCAATTCATTAATAAAAGTCTGGAAATGAAATTTAGTCTCAGTCATGGTGCCATGAATCTATCATCGATTGTTGTAAAAACCGATCTGATTTACTAATGTCCTTTCGGGAAGGAAATCTGCTGTCCTTACCTGATCTGGCCTCCATGTGACTCCAGACCCTCAACAATGTGGTTAACTCTTAAATGCCTTGTGAAATGTCCGAGCAAGTCACTCATTTGTCAAGGGCAATTAGAGATGGGAACAAATGCTGGCCTTGCCAGCGATGCACATATCCCACACATGAATAAAATAAAAGAGGTGTAGTTAGGGAATTCCAGAGCTTTGGGTCTAGGCAGCTGAAGACTTGGCTGGCAGTGGAGCAATGATGAAAATCAAGCAGACACAAGAGACCAGGATTGGAGGAGTGCAGATGTCTTGGAGGGTTGTGGGGCTGGTGAATATTACATAGATAAGGAGGTGTGAGGACATCGAGGGAGTTGCAAACACGGTTGAGAATTTTAAAATCAAGACATTGCTTAACTGGCAGCCGATGTATGTCAGTGATCGGGGAACGGGACTTGGTGTGAGTTTACACAAGAGCAGCAGAGTTTGGATGACCTCAAGTTTACAGAGAGTAGAATGTGTGAGACAAGCCAGGAGTGTGTTAAAATCTGGAATAGAAAGCTAGTCTCACTCATGGAGCCATGAAACTATCATCGTTTTCTGTTAAACACCATCTGATTCACTAATGTCCTTTAGGGAAAGAAATCTGCCGTCCTTTCCTGGTCTAGCCCACATATGACTCTAGACTCACAGCAATGTTATTGACTCTTAACTGCACTCTGTGAGGGCCTAGCAAGCAACTCTGTTGAAGCATTTGAAAAGAAGGCTGAGAGTTTTTAAATTGATGTGTTGCTGACCAGGATCCAATGTCGGTCAGTGAGTTCAGGGAGTGATGGGTGAACAGGACTTGGTGTGAGTTAGGACATGGGCAGCAGTGTTTTTCATCACCTCAGGTTTACAGAGAGTAGAATGTGGGAGACCAGCCAGGAGTGTGTTGGAATAGTCAAGTCTACAGGTAACACAGGCAAGGGAGAGTGTTTCACCAGCAGAGGAGCTGAGACAGGGATGAAGTCGTACTATGTTAAGGGGGTGGAAATAGGCAGTTTTATTGATAGCGTGAATATTTGGTAGGAAGCTCATCGCAGGAGCAACTATGACACCAGGTTGTAAACACTTTGCTTTAGTCTCAGACAGTTGTCAAGGAGAGGGATGGAGTCTGTAGCTAAGAAATGTTTGATGTGGGGTTTGAAAACACTGGCTTTAGTTTTCCTAATATTTAATTGGCCTGGCAGATGTGTGAAGTGATACATTGTGGAAAGATTTTACAATATTATTTATTCATGGGTTGTGGGTGTCGCTGGCTGGGCCAGCAGTTATCACCCACCCCTCATAGCCTTTGAGAAGGTGATAGCGAACTGCAGGTGGATGAATGAGGAGAGATAACACATCTTTAAAGGTGGTGAGAATAACAGAGAGACCTGGGGTGTTTGTGTGCAATCTTTGAAGTGAGCTGGACAGGTTAACAAACAGTTAACAAAGAAAATAGATTCCTAGGTTTTATTAATAGAGACACAGAGTCGAATAGTCAGGATGTTCTGTTACACCTATAGAAAAGACTAGATCGGCTCCACCTGGAGCATTGTGTCCAATACAGGGAACCACATTTTAGGAAGGACATGAGTCCATTGGAGAGGGGATAAAAGAGTTTTACTGGAATTTTTCCAGGGATGAGGGATTACAGTTATGTAGCTGGGATGGTTCAACTTAAAGCAGGGAAATGTAAAAGCAGATCTGATCGAGATGCGAAGCAGAAAGCAGAGAGTAGTGGAGAATATTTATTGTTCAGTCTGGAGGGAAGTATACAATGGCGTTCCCCTGTTCTGAAGAAGGGTCACTGGCCTGAAACATTAACTCTGCTTCTCTCTCCACAGATGCTCCCAGACCTGCTGTGTATTTCCAGCATTCCTTGTACTTATTTCAGATTTCCATCATCCTCAGTATTTTGCTTTTATTATCCCGAGGGTCACTGTTGGGATCACTGTTGCAGTATGTTAATACAATGGGCTTGTGTACGGAGGGGATAATGTCAAGGTTTTGTGATGGGTGGAAACTCAGAAATGTTAATAAACAGTGAGAAGGATAGTAACAAACTTCAGGAGGACAGAGACTGACTGGTGTAATGGACAGGAACATGGCAGATGTAATTTAACACAGTGAAGTGTGAAGTGAGACATGGGTAGGAAGTATGAGGAGAAACAATATAAAATAAATGGTACCATTATAAAGCGGGTGCAGGATTAGAGAGACCTGCGGCGGACACACACAGATCTTTGATGGTAACATGTAGTGTCCTTGGTGTCAGAGAGAGAGGCACAGAGTAATAAAACTCATGAGGAAATGCTGATGTTTGTACATCATTGGTTAGGTCCCAGCTGGAGGATTATGTCCAATTCTGGTCACCACACTTTGATAAGGATGTCAAGGACTTAGTGAAGATACAGAGGTGATTTACTAGAATGGTACCAGGGATCTGGGAATTCAGTTATGTGGAGAGATTGGAAAAGCTGGGATTGTTCTCTTTGGAGCAATGAAGGGGAAGGGGTGATTTAATATATAATTCAAAATCATTAAGGGTTTTGATAGGGTAATTAATGTGAAACTGTTTCCAGTGTCAGGAAGTTCAGTATTAAGAAGACACAGATTGAAGGTAATTGATAAAGAACCAGAGGTGAAATGAGGAGAATTTTCTTACACAGCGAGTTGTTGGGATCTGGAATTCACTGCCTGAAAACATGGTGGAAGCAGATTCAATAATATCTTTCAAAAGAGAATTTAGCAAATACTTGAAAAGGAAAAAAGGAGACTGCGGAAAGTTGGGGGGGGGGTGTGGATGTTGGTGGTGGAATTCATTAAGTAGCTCATTCCAAGAGACAGAACTGAGACAATGGGCAGAATAGCCTCCTTTTGTACTGCATCAATCTCTGATTCTATGAGAAATAGACAGAGAGTGTAGAGAGCGAGTGAGGACATGCGTAAGTGGGAAAGGAAGATAGATATAGCGAGAAAATCGGGTTTGCTTCGCTTTTCGGGTGTAGGGATTGTAATTCATGATCTGCCCTTGCCTATTCATGTTGAGGCAGGTGACACACAAACTTCCTGCTGCCTTCTCATTTCTACGAATTCTATGTACCGCCTAGGGTGACACGCGGTGCTGTCTGTCTGCTGGGGCCTAAGGTTGTGTGAGGCTGGCTCGTGTTTCATCCAGGATACAGCTCTTAAAGACAGTCTGTTCCTCTTAAAGGGAGGTTGCACTGAATCACAGGAGGCTGCTGCTGACTGTGAAATGCCGCAATTAGAGACAAGGTAAATGGAATACTAGGACAGAGAGAGGGTTCTGCGGTTCACGGATGTGGTGCTGGACGCCTTAGTCATGGAGGGTGAAAGGCGTAGACAGGCCATGTTCCCATGGGGTGGGGTGCAGACCCTCAAGAAATGCACATCGAAGTGAATAGGAGCAGGTGGCCAGGGAGGTCAATGCAAGAAGTCTGGCCCCGAGGACCTGGCAGAAGAGCCAGAAGAAGTTAAATGAACTCAAACGGGTGGTCAATGTCAGTGAATTCATCTCCACATGACATCTCCTGCCCTCAACACCAGTAACCTCTCACACTGCTCAATGAACCACACCCCCATCACTCACCCATCAGCTGTCCCTAACACTCAGGACCAACACCTAACATTCACATACTCCATCTCACCCTCACACACCTTCTACTGATACCAGCCTCACATCCACCTCTCCCTGCCTCCACATGCCTCCAGCTATTCAGCTATGGCAGGCACATCACCCAAACACAGTGCAACACAATTAGTGACATTCTGTCCTCTATCTTACAGGACAAGGTGGCTCATAAACACAGGGAGCAGCAGTGATCCGGTGGGGAACAGGCATAACTTGATCCCCTGAGACTGAGGGAGGAGATGATTCTCCACATCATGGGACCGGCTGTGACAGAGCCCGGAGCATGCGGCATCACCGAGAGCATTCAGGATGATGTTATGTTGCTGCCTGACGTTCCTTCTTAACTCCCACCTCCTCCTCATCCTACTGTCTGGGAAGATGTACAAGCTGCAGATGGTGGGACCATGGACCTCCTGCTTTCCATCCCATTCCCAATCCCTCACCACAACCCTCCCCTTCTGATTTTATACTTTCCAATGATAACCCAAAAATGCCAGCTTCCCAGTAACAGCAGCTCCAGGTGACAGAGAGAGAGAGAGAAGCAGCACAGCACTGATGTTGAAGCTCCATCACTTGGTCTGAAACTCATAGTCACCAGATCAAATACTTTCGCTTTGTGTACCTTAGAAGTTGGCATAGAGTCGGAATCTGCACGTGGTGAGTCACCGAGCACGAGTGAGCTGCAGCCAGGCCAGGGGGAAAGGATAGCTCATGTGTCAGATCACCGGAGGGCGAGGTCACAAAAAAGCTGGCTGATGGGTAACAGCAGCTCAGGCTGCTGCTGCCCATGTCGAGGTGTTCCAGTCCGAATCCGAGCCCTCAAAGCCCAGAGCTGCTCGAGGACGTCCTGCAAGGCCATATGCAGTCTCCCCAGTGAAAGTCAGCAGCCTTCCACCAGCCATGCTGCAGACACTGGGGAAACACTGTGTAGGATCCCTAGCAAAGTCGAGGGAACCCGCAAGACAGTCATTAAGGGAATCCACAAGGGTGAATAGTTGCGTTGTGTTTGCATAATTGGATGTGTTGTTGGATAAAGATGTTAATGAACAGGTTTTTATTGCAGGATGGTGACCAAGCGGATGCTGTGATGGGGCATCTCAGATGGGGACAATGGTGGAGAATGGGGAATCCGTGGTGGGAAAGTGAAGTTGTCCTACGGCAACCGGAATCTTAGCAGGCAATCGCCGGCAGCCTGTCCAGGTGGAAGGCATCCAGGAAATATTCTGGAAATATCCTGGTTGGTTGGCGATGGATGGTGGGGTTTGAATTCCTTGGGATGAATCATGAGCCATGTAAAGACAGGGTAGTGATTCTCTCCGAGGAGCTACATTCTGGTTCTCCACAGAGTTCTGAAGTTTGTGGGAACAGAGGAGGAGGTGTCGGGCATCTTGCAAAGCATTAAGGTAAATAAGTCCCCAGGGCCTGATGGGATCTAATGCAGAATACTGAGGGAGGCAAGGGAAGAAATAGCTGGGGCCTTGACAGAAATCTTTGCATCCTCATTGACGATAGGTGATGTCTCAGAGGACTGGAGAATAGCAAATGTTGTTCCTTTGTTAAAGAAGGATAGCAAGGATAATCCAGGAAATTACAGGCCGGTGAGCCTTTGGTCAGTGGCAGGGAAATTATTAGAGAGGATTCTTCGGGGCAGGATTTACTTCCATTTGGAAACAAATTAACTTATTAGTAGCGAGAGGCAGCATGGTTTTGTGAAGGGGAGGTCGTGTCTTACTAACTTGATTGAGATTTTTGAGGAAGTGACGAAGATGATTGATAAAGGAAGGGCAGTGGATGTTGTCCATACAGACCTCTTTAAAGCCTTTGACAAGGTCCCTCATGGCAGACTGGTGCAAAAGGTGAAGTCACACGCGATCAGAGGTGAGCTGGCAAGATGGATACAGAACTGGCTCGGTCATCGAAGACAGAGGGTATCAGTGGAAGGGCGCTTTTCTGAATGGAGGGCTGTAAATAGTGGTGTTCCGCAGGGATCAGTGCTGGTACCTTTGCTGTTTGTAGTACATATAAATGATTTGGAGGAAAATGTAGCTGGTCTGATTAGTAAGTTTGTGGACAGCAAAAAGCTTGGTGGAGTTGCGGATTCTGATGAGGATTGTCAGAGGATACAGCAGGAAATGGATCGGTTGGAGACTAGGGCGGAGAAATGGCAGATGGAGTTTTATCCAGACTCTCGCTGGCACGAGAGTGTCAATATAAATTTGCGTTTACATTCCCGGACAACTGTACACCTGGATGTGTCTCCCCCAGGGATTACATGATGGTCCGACAACATTCCACCAGTGGTTGGCGATAGATCCGGTGTTGCAGGTGCCGGACCCACCCCTACCCTTTGACCTCGATGTCGCTACCACAGATACCACCTTATCAGCGGTATTCCTTCAGAAGAAACATGGCCGATTCTGCCGAGTGGAATACGCATCTCACTTGTTAACATCAGTAGAAAAGGCCTTTACAATGTGTGAAAAAGATTTGCTGGCCGTCTTCTGGGTGATTCAAAATGTTACTTATATTGTCAGCCTCAGCCCTGTTACTATCCTAACTGAACACACACCCATCCAGTTGTGACTGGATGGAAGCTAAAGGACGGTAATGTTATATTGTCAGCCTCAGCCCCGTTACTATCCTAACTGAACACACACCCTTCCAGTTGTGACTGGATGGACGGCTGAAGGACGGTAATGTTATATTGTCAGCCTCAGCCCCGTTACTATCCTAACTGAACACACACCCTTCCAGTTGTTACTGGATGGATGGTTGAAGGACGGTAATGTTATATTGTCAGCCTCAGCCCCGTTACTATCCTAACTGAACACACACCCTTCCAGTTGTTACTGGATGGACGGTTGAAGAACGGTAATGTTATATTGTCAGCCTCAGCCCTGTTACTATCCTAACTGAACACACACCCTTCCAGTTGTTACTGGATGGATGACTGAAGGACGGTAATGTTATATTGTCAGCCTCAGCCCCGTTACTATCCAAACTGAACACACACCCTTCCAGTTGTTACTGGATGGACGGTTGAAGGACGGTAATGTTATATTGTCAGCCTCAGCCCCGTTACTATCCTAACTGAACACACACCCTTCCAGTTGTTACTGGATGGACGGTTGAAGAACGGTAATGTTATATTGTCAGCCTCAGCCCTGTTACTATCCTAACTGAACACACACCCTTCCAGTTGTTACTGGATGGATGACTGAAGGACGGTAATGTTATATTGTCAGCCTCAGCCCCGTTACTATCCTAACTGAACACACACCCTTCCAGTTGTTACTGGATGGATGACTGAAGGACGGTAATGTTATATTGTCAGCCTCAGCCCTGTTACTATCCTAACTGAACACACACCCTTCCAGTTGTTACTGGATGGATGACTGAAGGACGGTAATGTTATATTGTCAGCCTCAGCCCCGTTACTATCCTAACTGAACACACACCCTTCCAGTTGTTACTGGATGGATGACTGAAGGACGGTAATGTTATATTGTCAGCCTCAGCCCCGTTACTATCCTAACTGAACACACACCCTTCCAGTTGTTACTGGATGGATGACTGAAGGACGGTAATGTTATATTGTCAGCCTCAGCCCCGTTACTATCCTAACTGAACACACACCCTTCCAGTTGTTACTGGATGGATGACTGAAGGACGGTAATGTTATATTGTCAGCCTCAGCCCTGTTACTATCCTAACTGAACACACACCCTTCCAGTTGTTACTGGATGGATGACTGAAGGACGGTAATGTTATATTGTCAGCCTCAGCCCCGTTACTATCCTAACTGAACACACACCCTTCCAGTTGTTACTGGATGGATGACTGAAGGACGGTAATGTTATATTGTCAGCCTCAGCCCCGTTACTATCCTAACTGAACACACACCCTTCCAGTTGTTACTGGATGGATGACTGAAGGACGGTAATGTTATATTGTCAGCCTCAGCCCCGTTACTATCCAAACTGAACACACACCCTTCCAGTTGTTACTGGATGGATGACTGAAGGACGGTAATGTTATATTGTCAGCCTCAGCCCTGTTACTATCCTAACTGAACACACACCCTTCCAGTTGTTACTGGATGGATGACTGAAGGACGGTAATGTTATATTGTCAGCCTCAGCCCCGTTACTATCCTAACTGAACACACACCCTTCCAGTTGTTACTGGATGGATGACTGAAGGACGGTAATGTTATATTGTCAGCCTCAGCCCCGTTACTATCCTAACTGAACACACACCCTTCCAGTTGTTACTGGATGGATGACTGAAGGACGGTAATGTTATATTGTCAGCCTCAGCCCTGTTACTATCCTAACTGAACACACACCCTTCCAGTTGTTAGTGGATGGATGACTGAAGGACGGTAATGTTATATTGTCAGCCTCAGCCCCGTTACTATCCTAACTGAACACACACCCTTCCAGTTGTTACTGGATGGATGACTGAAGGACGGTAATGTTAGTCAGAATCACATTGCTCGGTGGGCCTTGCTCTTGCAAGGTAGATATATTTCAGTAAAAAAGGAAAATACTTTGACATGCTTGGCATACAATTTAATCTACCAGGCTGAACCCCATGAGTGTCAGGTTTTGACAGAAAAGGCCGTCAAGGGACATTTTGTGTCAAAATCAGTGCGGGGCGGGAGTGTCCAACGGAAGAAAACAGAAATCAAACCAGCACTCAACATTTTTGTTGACGGTTCATCTGCAGTGGAGGATGGGATTAGGCAGGCAAAGTGCGGATTACATATACAGGATCATAATGGAAAACCTATTAAAGACATTGCCTTACAGTTACTGGCGAGTTTAAGTGTGCAGTGTGCCGAACGAGCTGCAGTCACTTTGTGCTGACACAACCACATGTTTCCCCCATTGGTTGATATAAATTCTGACAGTATGTACGTGTGTAACTGTTTGACCGAGTACCTACCTCTGTGGGAAGCGAGAGGTTTTGTGTCAGCAGATGGCAAACCTTTTCCATCTGTCCTATTACTGCAGAGAATAGTAGATGCAGCGAGGAGAGGATTACAGAAAATACTATGATATATTGACCTATGTTGTGAAAATTGGAAAGGAGATAATTGGGACAACTTTGTCTAAGTGTCGTCTGGAAAACCAGGTGGTCATATGTCCTCACTCTATATATATATATATATATATATATATATATATATATATATATATATATATACATACATATAAAACAGCAGAATCAAAATGTGGATTTAATACCACTGTAAATTGCACCATGGAAACGAGGAAGGCATTATCAGGTTAACCCATGTGGCCTATAAGGCAAAGGGGAGATATTGCTTAACCACCACAATGAAGAAGTACCAGTATGGACATAACCGGATTTGTCTGGTGAGCAACAGTACGTCGCTTGTCAACCCACAAATACCAACTTGAGTAGAGAAGACGGAGTTGGTCGGCATACATAAAAGAAAGACAGAAACGATAATTGTTACAGAAAGTATTAAGGACGACTTGATAAATTACCTTCGGGAACATGAATATACTATTCAGCCATTGCCCATACGTTTGGGTCAAGAGAGGCAGCAACGAGAAACCATTGATGTAGTGTACTACAATCTGGAACAACAGTGGAAGATGATACAAGTTCAGATTGATGAGATAAATGATTCTACCTGGTGGGAAGACTTATGGAACTGGGGGTCAAACGTGAAGATACACCCTGGTTTAGAAATATCTCCCATGTCCTGATAGTCGTTTCGGGTGTCATGGTGATATATGTGACATACTTAATTTGGAAATTTAAGAAATTGATTAAGGAATGTGAGAGGATGTATGAACACAGGTTGGACAGCTACCTTAAAGGCAATCAGTATTCGAAGTTGCTCCATTAAAATATTGACAGTTAATTATGTAACACGAGGGTAGTTGTATAACTATTGGTAGATACTTAAAATGAATTAATGAATGACAAATGTATTCTAAAAGTTAAATTGCGACTGCGTTATGCTCGCACAAGTGATTAATTATGTAACAACGATGTTAACATTGTGCTTTCTTTAACATTACACTGCTTATGATCTTGCGTTAACAATGAAATTATAATTGCAGAAGTGTACTACCAAAGAGACATGAGAGTGTGATCCCTTGGGCATAGCCCTGCATGATCAGAGGGGGACGGGGGTGGTGGGGGTGGTGTGGTGGTGGGTGTAGACTCAGTAAAAACACATAAAAACGTAATTGAAACAATGAGGCTCGTCACACAACAATACACAACGTTTTGAAACATAGAGGGGCTGGTTAGAAGGAGCACAGCAAACAGATGGTCAAGGAATTGTAGACCATACAGAAAAGCAGGCTGAAACAAGAGAGAGATTCTACCAGACTGTGTCCCTGCACAAACCAGATAAAGGAGTTTCTATTGGCATGAGGTCGGATTAGACTCACAGTAGACAATGGCTGAAAATGGTGACAGCACGAGAACCCCGAGGAAGAACACTCAAGAAAGTTCCCTGAGTCATGGACTCAGAGAATAGAAAGGCAGCTGCCATTCTGAGACTGATCACCTCGTGTCTTGGGGTAGTATAACATGCAAGTAGTGAGTGCTTGTACCTGATGATTTAATGTGTGAATAAACATTGATATACCTTCCACCAGTCCGATTCTGTGAATTCTTCAAGAGTAAGTGCAGATTAGGCACAGCAACAATCTGATAGCTCTATACAGGGTCTTACCAGGAACATAAACACAAGCAATGCCACGAGAGAAAATTACACGACCAGTAACAAAATTAGCAATGCTTCGTAGAGTTTACAGCCTTTATCAAAGACTCACCAGGAGTAACAACAACAGCAAAGAGGGATGAGAAAATGACAGGGGCAGTAATTCAGTTAAACACGGTTTATAGAATTAATAGCTGGATAAAGAGTCTTACCAGGAACACCAATAATAGCGAGGATGGGATAGTAAATATATTGAATAACCTGAAGAGCTAAAACGATCCGATAGTCTAATGAGAACCAGTCATAATATGTGGAAAGATCGTCAAATTGCCAGATTAAACTCCTGTCCATTGTTGTAACATTCCAATCTATTGTTCTCAGATTCTGACCCATTGTTGCAACATTCCAATCTATTGTTCTCAGATTCTGATCCATTGTTGTAACATTCCAATCTATTGTTCTCAGATTCTGTTCTATCCTCTTACTCTGTATGGAGCTGTTGGTCCCTCTTACTGCCGGGTTTGATGCTCCTGTTGACACTATGTGATAATACATTGAAATGACTCCCATATTATTAGAAGATGGAAACCCTCCAGTGAAACAATTAGGGTCCGTGGAGACTGACATTAATTCCAGTCACTGAACAAACAGGTTCAGTTAACCCCTTTCAGTCCAGCACTGTTTGTACCACAATAAAGTAGAACATTTATCCGGTCTGGATGGGATGTCTGAGAGATGCTGAGGGAAGGAAAGGTGGGAATAGCGGAGGCACTGGACAGAATCTTTCAATCCTCCTTGGATATAGGAGTTGTGACAGAGGGCTGGAGGGTTGTAAATGTTACACCCTATTTGAAAAATAGGAGAGATGGGGTAGACACTGTATTTACTGACCAGACAGTTTAATGTCACTGATGGGGAAATTTCATAACCCAGGACAAATATATTCATTGCTTTGAAAAACATGGAATAATAAATAGACAGCAGTAGGAATATGGTGATGACAAAGCATGTGTGGCAAACCTCAACAACAACTTATATTTATCTAGTGCTTTTAATGTTATAAAACATCCCAAAGTACTTCACAGGATCATTATGAAGCAAAGTATGACACTGAGACACAACAGGAGATATTAGATCAGATGGCCAACAGCTTGAAGAAAGAGATAGGTTTTAAGGAGTACTTGAAAGGAGGAAAGCGAGACAGAAAGGTGGTGACCGTAGCGTCGTGGTTATATTACCAAAATTGTAATTCCGAGGATCAGGCTGATTCTCTGAGGACATGGGTTCAAACCCCACCGTGTCAACTGGTGCAATTTAAATTTCAATAAGTTATAAAATTCAATTAATTAATACAAATCTGCATTTGAAAGCTATTCTCAGCAATGGTGCCATGAAACTATCATTGATCATCGTTAAAAAAAAAACAGCCTGGATTATTGATGTTCTTTTGCAATGGAAATCTGCCATCCTTATATGGTCTGGCCTCCATGTGACTCCAGACCCACAACGATGTGGTTGACTCTAAACTGACTTCTGAAATGTCCAGCAAACCACTCAGTTATCAAGGGCAATTGGGGATGGGCAACAAATGCTGGTCTTGTCAGTGACACCCACATCGCATGAAAGAATGAAAAAAGAAAACTGTGCCGTGAGGATATTCCAGAACTTTGGGCCTTGGCAGCTGAAAGCCCGGACGCCAGTGGTGTAGGGATTAAAATCAGTGCTACACAAGAGGCTGAAATTAGAGGAGCACATGTCTCGCAGTGGGTTGTGGAGGTGGAGGAGATTACAGATATATGGGGGTGGGGTGGGGGAGAGACCATGGCGGCATCTGAAAACGAGGATGAGAATTTTAAAATCTAGACATTGCTTGACTGGGAGCCAATGTCGGTCAGTGAGATATGAACGGGACTTGGTGTGAGCTGAGGCATGGGCAGCAAAGTTTTGGATGACCTCAAGTTTACAGAGAGTAGAATGTTGGAGATCAGCCAGGAGTGAGTTGGAATAATCACATCTAGAGGTGACAAAGGCATCAATGCGGTTTCAGCAGCAGATGGGCTGAGACAGAGGTGAAGTCGGGCGATGTTACTGAGGTGGAAATAGGCGGTTGTAATGATATCCTGAAATGAGGTTCAAGCTCATTTTGTGGTCAAATGTGCCACCAAGGTTGTAAACATACTGTCCGAATCTCAGACTGTTACCAGGGAGAGGGATGGGATCAATAGCAAGGGAACAGAGTTGACGTGGGGTGTGAAAACAATGTCTTCAGTCTTCCCAATATTTAATTGGAGGAAATTTCTGCTCATCCAGTACTGGATGTCGGATAAGCAGTCTGATAATTTAACAACAGTGGAGGAGTGGAGAGAGGTGGTGGTGAGGTAAACATGATGGAGTTATTTGATAAAACAATGGAGAGGGTTGATGAGGGTGGTGTGATTGAAGTTATATATATGGACTTTCAAAAGGTGTTTCATTAAGTGACATTCAATAGACAGGTTAGGAAAACTGAACCCGATGGATTAAAGGGACAGTGACAGTGTGGATATAACATTGAATAAGGAACAGTAAACAGAGAGAAGTGGTGAAAGGTTATTGTTCAGACTCAATGACAGTAGACAGTGGTGTTCCCTGGGGCTCGGTATTAGGACCACTGCTCTTTTTTCTCTTGGAAAACACGAGGTATGTAAGGCAGAGCCCTCTCCTCCTCGCTCTTTGCAGAGCTTCCCCTCTCTGCAGCCTCTGCTCCATTTGTTGATCATGTTATAGACACAGTGACACTGTAACTACAGTCCCCATACCTCGTCCCGAGTTGGGTCACCAAATCCTCCGTCGACCCTGAATGTCTGCAGCAGCTCACAACACAACCTCCAGAAAACATCCACAGCACCTCGACTAACTTTACAATTGCAGAAGTAAGTTAAAAGCCCCTCACCTGTAGGTTGGATGCCTCGTCCTTTAAATAACACTAGAGGGGGTTCTTCGTGCTCCTGAATGTATGTTCAGCTGAGAGTGACTAACACAGGCGGTCAGTGGACATGCAAAGACCAAGATTCAAAGATGTACATCACAGCTGCTGGAGTGGGTGATTGAGACCATATTCAGTCCCTTCCTCACACTACAGGCACACACACGTTACACACACGCTAGCACCCCGGCCAGCCTGGGTTTCCTGTACAATGTGCTGGATGTGACCGGCAGTGCAGCTTATACCATTTTATGGAGCTAAACTTCCACAGCACCAGTGGAGCTGGAGAGATGAAATGTGTGATCAGGGAGCGAGACAGAGGGAAATAAACTCACGTTAAAAAGGGAATTAGAAAAAGACTTTAAGATAAACAAGTTTCAGGAATATTGGTAATGGACAGGGGATTGGGATAATTAGAGGGGTGAGGAGATGAGGGATTTGATCACATGAGTGAGAATATTAAAATTGAGGTGTTACTGGACCAAGAGCCAATGTCGGTCAGTGAGCACGGGGATGTTAGGTGAACAAAATTTAATGTAAATTAGAAGATGGCAGCAGAGTTTTGGATTATCAGAAGGTTACAGAGAGTAGGATGTGGGAGACCAGCCAGGAGTGTATTAGAATAGTCAAGTCTTGAGGTAACATAGACATGGATGAGGGTTTCAGCAGCAGATGAGCTGAGCTCTCTCTCTCTCTCTCTGTTTCTCTCTCTGTCTCCCTCACTTGCTCTGTCCCACACTCAGAGTCTTATATTCTTCAATCCTGTCGCCTCTTACTTTTGTGAACTCCAGCTGATATAAGAGGAGCCTGGCCAACTTTTCAACATAAGGTAACCCGCCCATTCTAGGTATTAGTCCAGTAAACCTTCTCTGAACTGCTTCCAACCCATTTGCATCCTTTCTTAAATAAGGAGACCAATACTTTACACAGTACTCCAGATGAGGTCTCTGTATAACTGAAATATAAACACTCTAATTTTGTGTCCTATTCCGCTCGCAATAAATGATAACATTCCATTAGCTTTCCTAATTACTTGCTGAACCTGCAGACTAACCTTATACAATTCATGCACCAGGATACGCATATCCCTCTGCATCTCAGATTTCTTCAATCCATCACCATTCAGATAACATTCTTGGTTTTTAATATTCCTGCCCAAATGGATTTGGAGACAGAGAGAGTTTACACTCGATCAAACGTGTGTGTGTCATCACTAAGAGTTGCGGGGCGGGGCGGGACGGGGGAAGCGGAATTTTAAGAGAGTTCTGAATAAGTAAAGGCAGAAATACAATGTCATTGGCATATGATAGGAAATAGTCAATTGAACAGGTAAACGTTCGAAATGTAACAGTCTTTGAGCAAGTGAAAGAGGGGAAGGGGGAAGAAGAACACGAAGGAAGGATTGTGATGGGACGGAAAGGGGAGAGTTTAAATGACAGATTGTTACATTTCTAACCTTTACCAGTTCTGATGAATGGTTAGGAAAACTGAACCCTATGGATTAAAGGGACAGTGACAGTGTGGCTATAACATTGACTGAGGAACAGTAAACAGAGAGAAGTGGTAAAAGGTTGTTGTTCAGACTCAATGACAGTAGACAGTGGTGTTCCCTAGGGCTCGGTATTCGGACCACTGCTCTTTTTTCTCTTGGAAAACACGAGGTATGAAAGGCAGATCTGAAACGTAAACTCTGTTTCTCTCTACACAGATGGTGCCAGACCTGCTGACTATTTATGACAATTTCTGTTCTCATTGCAGAGTTCCAGCAGCCGCAGTATTTTGCTTTCATTTTAGTATTTAATTCACTGCCACTTCTCTTCCAGGAATGCCTACCTTGAAGAAGTTCTGCTCTTCTCTTGAAGAGCTTAGGGCCTCGGCAGCTGAAGGCACGGCCGCCAATGGTAGAGTAATTAAACTCGGGATGTTCAAGAGACCAGAATTATATGACGTTTCAATGCTGCAGTGGAAGCTCAGACTGAGGTCATGAGATCCATGCTTGCTGCCATGCAGGATCAGACTGCTGCCATCATGGCTGTGGATCACAGTGTTCAAAGGGGTTTGCAGGCTCTCACAGCAGTCCAGCAATCTGTGATCCAGTAGATTACTAGGATTGCTGAGGTGTCGCCCCGTGGGAATGACAGTGTCTCCGTGGAGCAGGAACCTGTTGTCTTCTCTCAGGATGACAGTATTTGTTCTCCATTCACTGTCACTCCACCAGTGTGCTTGCTGTTACCCATCAGCCAGCCCGGACTGCTGCTGCCCATGTCGAGGTGGTGCAGTCCGATTCCGAGTCCTCAAGTCACAGAGCTGCTCGAGGACATCCTGCAAGGCCATATGCAGTCACCCCAGTGAAAGTCAGCAGACTTCCACCAGCCATGCTGCAGTCACTGGAGAAACACTGTATCGGAGCACTAGGCAAGTCGAGGGAACCCACAAGACAGGCACTAAGGGAATACACAAGGTTGAATAGTTCAGTTTTGTTTGGATAATTGGATGTGCTGTTGGATAAAGATGTTAATGAAAAGATTGTTGTTGGTGTTTTTTATTGCAGGTTGGTGACCACGGGGACACTGTGATGGGGCGTCTCAGATTGGTGTAATGGTGGAGAATGGGGGATCCATGGTGGGGAAGGGAAGTTGTCCTATGGGAAACAGAATATAAGCAGAAACTCTTTGACGGTCTTTCTGGGTCAAAGGCATCCAGGAAATATTCTCCCTGCCTCCTGCTCCTCCTCCTGAGTTTTCCTCCGGATTCCTGGTGCCAATACCTGTGTGCTCATGATGGTGATGATATGAAGGGTGCAGCAGAACACCATGAACTTGGACACCTCATCCAGTGTGTACTGGAGGGCTCCCCCTGATTATTGTTCTAAATCTTTTCCCACCACTGATGTTGGACTAACTGGCCTGTAGTTGTGAGGACTGTGTGTTGTCCATTGATGTATCCACAAGGTGAGAGAGGCCATCTATGTCGGGTGAAGGTAATACATCATTTACTCCCTCAGCGGGGAGAAGCAGGATAAGAGGTCCCGTGGCTTTGTCAGGAGAGCCACATTCCTGATGGTCGAGGTGTCTCTACGGTGTCCCCATGTCAACGGGGAAAGGTACAGGAACTGAATAAAATCTCACTCCATTAATGTACACTTGGTGTGTGAGCATGCCCAGTACATCATGTTGGTGAATGTCCACTATCCTGGTAGCAGCCAACCAACCTCACACTGTTCGGACAGTGGAAGCATTGCTTCATCACACTGGTGGTCTGTTCCACCTTGTTCCTGGTGACTTCATTGTTCACGTTATACACATATTAATTTTGTGAGGTTGGTTGGCGGTGGGAGGAAGTTTGGGGTTGTAGAAACATGAGCTGTGTCTGGAGAGGGCGGGGTGGTTACATCTGTCTCCGTGGAGCCACATTCTGGTTCTGCATGGGAGGCCGATGTGTTGGGACTGGCTGACTGCTTCAGAATGAAGTTATTGTGGCTGCTGCCAGAATAGTGGGACATTCACCAACATGATGTACTGGGCATGCTCACACATCAACTGTACATTAATGGAGTGAGATTTTAGTCAGTTCCTGTACCTCTCCCCGTTGACATGGGGACACCGTCGAGACAACTCGACCATCAGGAATGTGGCTCTCCTGACAAAGCCAGGGATACCCTTATCGTGCTTCTCCCCGCTGAGGGAGAAAATGATGTATTAACTTCACCCGACATAGATGGCCTCTCTCACGTAGCGGATACATCAATGGACAACACACAGTCCTCACAACTACAGGCCAGTTAGTCCAACATCAGTGGTGGGAAAAGTTTTAGAACAATAATCAGGGATAAAACAGCAGGCATGTTGAGAGGTTTGAGTTAATTCAGGATAGCCGGCATAGATTTACAAAAGGAAAGTCATGCTTGACTAATCTAATTGCACTTTTGATGATGTAACAGAGAAGGTTGATGAAGGGAATGTGATGGATGTTGTCTAGATTGGTTTGAACAATGTGTTTGATAAAGTGCCACAGAAAAGGTTAATTACCAACATTGAGTCAAATGGAATGGGAGGGTCAGTGTCCAGTTGGATAAAAACAAAGGTTTACATAGAGATAAGAGTGTATCATAGTAAATGGCAGTTTTTCAGACTGCAAGATGTTTGACAGTGAGTGTTCCCCCAGGGTCAGTGCTCGGGCCACTGTTTATTTTTGCTGTGTATAAATGACTTGGAGCTTGGAATACAGAGTAGAATTTCAAAATCCGCCTCTGATACCAAACCTGGAGCTGTGACAAACAGTGAGTATGTTCAGAACCACCTGCGACAGGACATAGATACTAAGTAGATTGAGCAGACAAGTGGCAGATGAAGGTGTGAGACAAGTGTGAGGTGAGGCATTTTGACAGAGAGGATAGGAAGGCAATATAGACTTAATAACACAGTTCTAAACAGTGTGCAGGAACAGAGAGACCTGTGGGTGCATGTGTATCCATCTTTAAAGGTGACAGGACATATTGAGAGATTGGTTAGTAAAATACATATAATCTTATATTTCATAAAGAGAGGTATCGAGTTCAAAAGCAGAGAAGTTATGATGAATATTTAAAAATCTCTGGTTAGGTCTCAGCTGGACTAGTTTGTCCAATTCTGGTCATCACACTTCAGAAAGATTGTGAAGGTCTTTGAAATGGTGCTGAAGAGATTTAACAGGATGGTTCCAGGGATGGTGGATTTTAGTTCCAAGGTTAGGTTACAAGATTATGACAGGTCTGGATAATTTAGACAATGAAAAAGTGTTCCCATTAACTGATGGAAGAAAGACTAGGAGCACGGATTGAATGTTTTGGACAAGAGATGCAGGAGGAATATGAGGAAGAACATTTTTCTTTATGCAGCGTGTGTTAATGATCTGGAACTCACTGCCCACAAGTGTGTTGGAAGCAGAGACAATCAGTGATTTCAAATGAAAGCTGGTGGGCACCTGAATGAAATGAATTTGCTCCAGGGATTGAGCGGGCGAGTGGGACTGAATGGATTGCTCCATGGAGAGCCAGCATGTACATGATGGGATGAATGGACTCTTTCTATGTCGTAAATGGCTCTATCAGTCTCTGTGACTCGATGTTGGATACTTCTCCTGCTCCTGCCTGGAAAGATCCGGATACGTAGAAGTTCAATGAAACTGTGACCTTAACAGCCACTGACAGCTCCGTCCTCACCCTGGTGTGAGGCTCCAGGTCGTGTTACAGGAGGTGACACAACTCTGTGACCACCTCCTTATTGAATCAGAGTCACCTCACACACTGCTCCTGGGTTAGGTGTAGGTAGCAAAAGTGTTCTCGGAAAACCGGAGGTGCGTAGGGCAGAGCCCCCTCTTCCTCCCACTTTACAGAGCTTGCCCTCTATGCAGCCTCTGCTCCATTTGTTACAGACCCAGAGACACTGTAACTACATTCCCCATACCTTGTCCAAATTTACATCACCAGATCCTCTGTCCTCCCTGAATGTCGGCAGCAGCACACAACACAACCTCCAGAGAACCATCCACAGCACCTCCACTAACATTACAATAGCAGAAGCCAAAAACCCCTCACCTGTAAGTTGAATGCCTGGTCCTTTTTAAATAACACGAGAGGGGCTTCCTCGTGCTGCTGAATGTAGGGTCAGCTGAGAGTGACCAGCACAGGCGTTCCGTGGACAGTCCAAGTTTCAAAGACGTACATCACAGCTGCTGGAATGGCTGACAGAAGATATATAAAGACCCCTCCTCACGCTGCCAGCACATGCTTGGTGAACGGGGGCTCGAGCCCTCTCCAGCATGGAACACTTGAAGTGACTGGCAGAGCAGCTCGTGTTATTTTATGGATCCAAACTTACATGGCGTTAGGCCCAGTGGCGCTGTAGAGCTGAAAATCATTGCCAGAGTAGATAAACAGAGAAAACGACTATAGGATCATATGAATTAGGGGCAGAAGTAGGCCATTCAGCCCGTCAAGCCTGCTCCACCATCTAATAAGATCATGGTTGATCTGTTTGCATTTCGAATTCCGCACCCCCATCTACCCCCGATAAACTTGGATTCTCTTGCCTAACAAAAATCTATCTCCCTCTGCGTTAAAAATATACAATGACCCCCCCCCCCCCCCCCCACCTCCACCACCTTCTAAGGCAGAGATTTCCAAAATCACACAATCATCTGAGGAAAAGAAAAGTCTCCTCATCTCTGTCTGAAAAGGGCGACCCCTAATTTTCAAACAGTGCCTTTTCAAACAGTTACTTTTAAAAGGTAATTGAAGAAAATACTTTCAGGCAAAAGAGTTGTAGGAATATGGGAATGGAGAGGGGAATGGGATTAATTGGAGGGGTGAGGCCATGGAGAGATCCAAGCACAATAATGAGAATATTAAAATTAAGGTGCTGCCAGACCGGGAGCTAATGTAGATCAGTGAGCACAAGGGTGATGGGTGATCGGGATTTGGTGTGAGTTAGAATACAGGCAGCATAGTTCTGGATGGACTGTGGTTTATTCAGGTTTATAACTGGGAGGGTGACCAGAATAGAATTGGAATAGTCAAGTGTGTATTTAACAAAGGCACAGATGAATGTTTATGCAGCAGATAGGCTGAGGCAGAGGTGGAGACGTGTGTTAGTACAGAGGTGGTAGTAGGCAGGGTTGGTGAGAATATGGAGATGAACTCAGCTCAGATTTAAATAGAACACAGAGATTGCAAACTGTCTGGTTCAGCCTCAGATATTTGGCAATGAGGAGATCATGGTTCATGGATAGTGGATGGAATTTCTTATGGAGACCAATGACAACTCCACTCTTCCCAAATTTAAATAGTAAGAACATTATTTCAGTGAAACAAATTTTACAGATGTCATAGCGGGAAATACAGACTTTCCAGGGACAGCAACAGCAGCAAAGATGGGAGAGTAAATTACAGGCACTCTAATGCACTTGGCAATGGTTTATAGAGCTAATACCTGGAGACATATATTTGCCAGGAATAACAACAGCAGCAAGGAGGGCAGAGGAAATGACAAGAATGGGAATGCAGTTAAACATGGTTTATCGAATTAATAGTTAGATACAGAGACTTACTAGGGACACCAATAATAGCCAGGAAGGGGTAGTAAATGTATTGAATATTCCTGAGTGCGGAATAGATCAGACTGTTTAATGAGAACTGATCATAATCTGCAGAAAGAAAGTTAAACTCCCAGATGAAACTCCTGCCCATTGTTGTAACATTCCAATCTATTGTTCTCTGATTCTAATCTATCCTCTTCCTCTCTCCAGAGCCGCTGATCCCTATTAGTACCGGGAGTGATGTGATACTCCCACTGACACTATGCAAAGGCACAGATGAGGGTTAGTGCAGCAGATGGGCTGAGGCAGAGGTGGAGATGGGTGATATTACAGAGGTGGTAGTAGGCAGGGTTTGTGAAGGAGAGAATATGGAGATGAACACAGCTCAGGTTTAAATAGAACACAGAGGTTGCAAACAGTCTGGTTCAGTCTCAGACATTGGACTTGGAGTATGTAGTTCACAGATCAGGGACAGGATTTCTTATGGAGACCAATAACACTGGTTTCGGGATTCAGAGAAAAAAAAATTACTTGAACAGTATTTCAGTGAACCAGGGTTTACAGATCGTATTTGTGGAAATGAAGACTTACCAGGGCAGTAACAGCAGGAAAGATGAGAATAAATTACAAGAACTATAATACTATTAGCAATGGTTGTGGAGCTAATAGCTGGAGACAGAGATTCAACAGGACTAACAACAGCAGTAAGGAGGGCAGAGTTAATTCCAGGAACATTATTGCAGTTAAATATGGTTTATAATATTAATAGCTGTATTGACAAACTTACCAGGGACACCAACAATAGCAAGGATGGGATAGTAAATATGTTGTATAATCAACAGTGTGTAATAGATCCGGGATGTTAAAGACAGCGAATCGTCCGTAGAAAGTATGTAAAGAGGCAATGATAATCCTCTGCCCACTTTTGTAACATTCCAATCCACTGTTCTCAGATTCTGACCCATTGTTGTAACATTCCAATCTATTGTTCTCAGGTTCCGATCTATCCTCTCCCTCTCTCTGGTGCAGCTGATGCCTGTAAGTGATGAAGCTGATAATCCACTGGCACAATCCCTTGAAAGGAATCCCTTATTAATAGAAGATGGAAAACCTCCAGTGACACAATTAGGGTCCATGGAGACTGACATTAACTACAGTCACTGAACAAACAGGTTCTGTTAACCACTTTCCATCCAAACACTTTTTGTGCCTCGAAGAAGTAGAACATTTACCTGGTCTGTATGGGATGTATGAGGCTACTGAGGAAAGGAAATGTGGAAATAACAGAGGCCCTGGACAGAATCTTTCAATCGTCCTTGGATATGGGAGTGATAACAGAGAACTGGAGGGTTGTAAATGTTACTCCCTGTTTAAAAAAGGAGAGATGGGGTAAAACCTGTATTAATGACCAGTCAGTGTAATGTCGGTGGTTGGAAATTTCTAATGGTCACAAGCAGGATATAAGTATTCCTTACTCATAAAAGGGATAACATTTGAGAAGCAGCACGCAAATGCGAATTCAAAATCATGTATGTCAAACGACAACAACAACTTATTTTATATAGTGTCTTTAATGTAATAAAACATCCCATGATGCTTCCTTATAAAACAAAACATGACACTGAGAGATATAAGAAATTATTAGGTCAGAGGACCAAAAGCGTGGTCAAAGATGTAGGTTTTAATAGGTGTCTTAAAAGAGGAAAGGGTGGTGGAGAGGTGGCGGGATGGAGAGGCGGAGAGGTGTAAGGAGGGTATTCCAGAGCTTGGAGCTGAGGTAACTGAAGGTGTGGTCACCAATGGTGGAACAGTTAAAATCAGGGATGCACAAGAGGCCGGAATTAGAGGAGCACAGATATATACAGGACGGGGGCGAGGTCATGGAGGAAAAATAAGTTGAGAATTTAAATAAAGAGATTACTTGATCAGGAGTCAAAGTCGGTCAGTGATATGTGCACGGGACGTGGCACGATTTAGGACATGGCAGCAGAGTTCTGGAGGACATTAAGTTTACAGAGAGTAGCAGGTGGGAAATCAGAGAAAAGTGTGTTGGAGTAGTCATTTCTAGGGATAAGGAAGGCATGAATGAATTTCAGCAGCAGATGGGCTGAGACAGGGGTGAAGTCGGGTGATGTTACTGAGGTGGAAGTAGGCGGTTGTAATGATATCCTGAAAATGAGGTTAAAGTGTGATACTAAGGCTGCAAACAAACTGTATGAATCTCAGACTGATACAGGGAGAGGGATGGAATCAATAGCAAGGGAACAGAGTTGGAGTGGGGAGTGAAAACAAGTCTTCCCAATATTTAATTGGAGGAAATTTCTGCTCATCCAGTACTGGATGTCGGATAAGCAGTCTGATAATTTAACAACAGTGGAGAGAGGTGGTGGTGAGGTAAACTTGATGGAGTTCTTTGATAAAACAATGGAGAGGGTTCATGAGGGTGGTGTGATTGAAGTTATATATATGGACTTTCAAAAGGTGTTTGATCAAATCACATTCAATGGACAGGTTAGGAAAACCGAACCCTATGGATTAAAGGGACAGTGACAGTGTGGATATAACATTGGCTAAGGAACAGTAAACAGAGAGAAGTGCTGAAAGGTTGTTGTTCAGACTCGATGGGAGTATACAGGGGTGTTTTCCAGGGCTCGTTATTTGGATCACTGCTCTTTTTGCTCTTGGAAAACCCGGGGTGGGTAGGGCAGAGCCCCCTCCTCCGCCCTCTTTGCACAGCTTCCCCTCTCTGCAGCCTCTGCTCCATTTGTTGGTCATGTTACAGACCCAGAGACACTGTAACTACAGTCCCTATAACTTGTCGAGAGTTGGGTCAACAAATCCTCTGTCCTCCCTGAATGTCTGCAGCAGCTCACAACACAACCTCCGGAAAACCATCCACAGCACCTCCACTAAATTTACAATGGCAGAAGGCAGTAAAAAGCCCTACACCTGTATGATGGATACCCGGTCTATTTAAATAACACTAGAGGGGGTTCCTCGTGCTGTTGAATGTATGTTCAGCTGAGAGTGACTGACACAGACGGTCAGTGGACATGCAAAGACCAAGTTTCAAAGTCGTACATCAAAGCTGCCGGAATGGCTGACTGACACCATATTCAGACCTTCCTCACTCGACAGGCACACACACATTGCACCCACTCCAGCACCCCGGCCAGCATGTGTGTCCTGTACAATGTACTGGATGTGACCGGCAGTGCAGCTCACACCATTTTATGGATCCAAACTTCCACAGCACCAGTGGAGCTGGAGAGATGAAATTTGTGGTCAGGGATAGAGACAGAGGGAAATAAACTCACTTCAAAAAGGAAATTAGAAAAATACTTTAAGATGAACAAGCTTCAGGAATATTGGAAATGAACAGGGGATTGGGATAATCAGAGGGGTGAGGACATGAGGGAATTGATCATACGAGTGAGAATATTAAACTTGAGGTGTTACTGGACCAAGAGCCAATGTAAATCAGTGAGCACAGGGATAGAACAAAGAACAAAGAAAATTACAGCACAGGAACAGGCCCTTCGGCCCTCCAAGCCTGCGCCGATCCAGATCCTCTATCTAAACATGTCGCCTATTTTCTAAGGGTCTGTATCTCTTTTCTTCCTGCCCATTCATGTATCTGTCTAGATACATCTTAAAATACGCCATCGTGCCCGCATCCACCACCTCCGCTGGCAACGCATTCCAGGCACCCACCAACCTCTGCATAAAGAACGTTCCACGCATATCCCCCCTAAACTTTTCCCCTTTCACTTTGAACTCGTGTCCTCTAGTAATTGAATTCCCCACTCTGGGAAAAAGCTTCTTGCTATCCACCCTGTCTATACCTCTCATGATTTTGTACACCTCATCAGGTCCCCCCTCAACCTCCGTGTTTCTAATGAAAATAATCCTAATCTACTCAATCTCTCTTCATAGCTAGTGCCCTCCATACCAGGCAACATCCTGGTCAACCTCCTCTGCACCCTCTCCAAAGCATCCACATCCTTTTGGTAATGTGGCGACCAGAACTGCACGCAGTATTCCAAATGTGGCCGAACCAAAGTCCTATACAACTGTAACATGACATGCCAACTCTTGGACTCAATACCCCGTCCGATGAAGGAAAGCATGCCGTATGCCTTCTTGACCACTCTATTTACCTGCGTTGCCACCTTCAGGGAATAGTGGATCTGAACACCCAAATCTCTCTGGCCATCAATTTTCCCCAGGACTTTTCCATTTACTGTATAGTTCACTCTTGAATTGGATCTTCCAAAATGCATCACCTCGCATTTTCCCTGATTGAACTCCATCTGCCATTTCTCTGCCCAACTCTCCAATCTATCTATATTCTGCTGTATTCTCTGACAGTCCCCTTCACTATCTGCTACTCCACCAATCTTAGTGTCGTCTGCAAACTTGCTAATCAGTCCACCTATACTTTCCTCCAAATCATTAATGTATATCACAAACAACAGTGGTCCCAGCACGGATCCCTGTGGAACACCACTGGTCACACGTCTCCATTTTGAGAAACTCCCCTCTACTGCTACTCTCTGTCTCCTGTTGCCCAGCCAGTTCTTTATCCATCTAGCTAGTACACCTTGGACCCCATGCGCCTTCACTTTCTCCATCAGCCTGCCATGGGGAACCTTATCAAACGCCTTACTGAAGTCCATGTATATGACATCGACAGCCCTTCCCTCATCAATCAACTTTGTCACTTCCTCAAAGAATTCTATTAAGTTGGTAAGACATGACCTTCCCTGCACAAAACCATGTTGCCTATCACTGATAAGCCCATTTTCTTCCAAATGGGAATAGATCCTATCCCTCAGTATCTTCTCCAGCAGCTTCCCTACCACTGACGTCAGGCTCACCGGTCTATAATTACCTGGATTATCCCTGCTATCCTTCTTAAACAAGGGGACAACATTAGCAATTCTCCAGTCCTCCGGGACCTCACCCGTGTTTAAGGATGCTGCAAAGATATCTGTTAAGGCCCCAGCTATTTCCTCTCTCGCTTCCCTCAGTAACCTGGGATAGATCCCATCCGGACCTGGGGACTTGTCCACCTTAATGCCCTTTAGAATACCCAACACTTCCTCCCTCCTTCTGCCGACTTGACCGAGAGTAATCAAACATCTGTTCCTAACCTCAACATCTGTCATGTCCCTCTCCTCGGTGAATACCGATGCAAAGTACTCGTTTGGAATCTCACCCATTTTCGCTGAGTCCAAGCATAACATTCCTCCTTTGTCCTTTAGTGGGCCAATCCTTTCTCTAGTTACCCTCTTTCTCCTTATATATGAATAAAAGGCTTTGGGATTTTCCTTAACCCTGTTTGCTAAATATATTTCATGACCCCTTTTAGCCCTCTTAATTCCTCGTTTCAGATTGGTCCTACATTCCCGATATTCTTTCAAAGCTTCGTCTTTCATCAGCCGCCTACACCTTATGTATGCTTCCTTTTTCCTCTTAGCTGGTCTCACAATTTCACCTGTCATCCATGGTTCCCTAATCCCTAATGTTGGGTGAACAGAATTTAGTGTAAATTAGAAGGTGACAGCAGAGTTTTGAATGACCACAAGGTTACAGAGAATAGAATGTGGGAGAGCAGCCAGGAGTGTGTTGGAATAGTTAAGTCTCGAGGTAACAGTCAGGTCCTCCAGCCAAAATGGACAGTTTGACCTTTTCTCACATTATACTCCATTTGCCAGTTCTTTGACCACTCATTTAACCTATCTATATCCCTTTGTAACCTCCTTATGTCCTCTTGAGAACTTACCTTCTTACCAATCTTGGAGTCATTAGCAAATTTCGCAAGCATACCTTCGGTCCATTCATCAAAATCATTTATATCAATTGTAAAAAGTTGAGGCCCCAGCACTGATCGCGGTGGCACACCACTCGTTGCAGCTTGCCAACGAGAAAATAACCCATTTATGCCTACTCTGTTTCCTGTTAGCTAGCCTATCCTCTATCCATGCCAATTATGTTACCCCCGACACGATGAGCTTTTATTTTCCACAATGACGTTTGATGTGGTCTGTAAATCTAAGTACTGTAAATCCACCAGTTCCCCTTTATCCACAGTACATGTTACTTCTTCAAAGAACTCCAGTATATTGGTTAAACATGATTTCCCTTTCACAAAACCATGTTGACTCTCCCTGATCACCTTGATTTTTTCGACGTGCTTTAACGTCTTTCTAACGTCTTTAATAATAGCTTCCAACATCTGATCCATAGCTGAAAGCCGTTCTCACCTGCCACAGGTCCTATGTACACAATGTCTCTTCTGATGTTGTGCTCTATTTGAACTGTTACTCCTCAAAGAGCATAGAATTATAGAGATATACAGCACAGAAACAGGACCTTCAGCTCACTGTGTCTGTGCCGGCCATCAAGCACCGAACTATTCTAATCCCAATTCCCAGCACTTGGCCTGTAGCCTTGTTTGCCATGGCGATTCAAGTGCTCATCTAAATACTTCTGAAATGCTGTGAGGGTTCCTGCCCGGACCATCTCTTAAGGCAGTGCCTTCCAGATTCCAACCACCCTCTGGGTGAAAATTATTTTCCTCAAATCCCTTCTAAACCTCCTGCCCCTTACCTCAAATCTATTCCCCCTGGTTATTGACCCTCCGCTAAGGGAAAAAAGATTCTTCATATCTACCTATCAATGCCCCTCGTTATTTTGTATACCTCAATCATGACACCCCTCATCCTTTTCTGCTCTGAGGAAAACGACCTGAGCCTTTTCTGTCGCTCTTCATAGCTGAAATGCTCCAGCCCGGGCAACATCCTGGTGAATCTATTCTGCACCCTCTCCATTGCAATCACATCCTTTTGATAGTGCGGCAACCAGAACTATACACAGTCCTCCAGTTGTAGCCTAAATGGAGTCTTATGCTCCATCATAACCTCCCTGCTCTTATATTCTACGCCTCGGCTAATAAAGGCAAGTGTCCCATACGTCTTCCTGACCGCATTGTCGACCTGTGCTGCTGCCTTCAGTGATCAATGGACAAGTACACCTAGGTCCCTCTGACCTTCAGTACTTCCTGGGGTCCTACCATCCATTGTATATTTCCTTGCCTTGTTCGCCCTCCCAAAATGCATCACCTCACACTTCTCAGGATTACATTCCATTTGCCACTCCTCTGCCCATCTTACCAGCCCATCTATATCATCCTGTAATCTAAGGCTTTCCTCCTCACTATTTACAACACCACCAATTTTCGTGTCAGCTGTGAACTTACTGATCAGACCTCCTATATTCACGTCTAAATCATTAATGTACACTACAAACAGCAAGAGTCCCAGCACCGATCCCTGCAGTACACCACGGGTCACAGGCTTCCACTTGCAAAAATAACCCTTGACCATCACAATCTGCCTCCTGCCACTAAGCCAATTTTGGATCCAATTTGCCAAGTTGCCCTGGATCCCATGGGCTCTTACCTTCTTAACAAATCTCCCATGCGGGACCCCATCAAAAGCCTTACTGAAGTCCATATAGATTACTGCTTTACCCTCCTTTACACCCCTAGTCACCGCCTCGAAAATAATCAATCAATTTAGTTAGACACGAACTCCCCTTGACAAAGCCATGCTGACTCTTCCTGATTAATCCCTGCCTCTCCACGTGGAGATTACTCCTGTCCCTCCGAATTTTTTCCAATGGTTTCCCTGTAATAATTTGCTTGTGACCCTTCGACTTCCTTTCTGTTAATCTGTGACCCGAGATCAGATCTTACAGTGGTGTAGGAGTGGCAACAGAGTTCCTGCCTTCCATATAATATGATTTTGCAGGGTGGAAGATGAAGAGATGAAATGTGTGGTCAGGGATAGAGACAGAGGGAAAGAAACCCACCTTTAAAAAGGGAATTCGCAAAAGACTTTAAGATTAGAATTAGAATTAGAATTAGAACATTACAGCGCAGTACAGGCCAATCGGCCCTCGATGTTGCGCCAACCATCTGACCGACACTATTCCATTTTCATCCATATGTCTATCCAATGACCACTTAAATGCCCTTAAAGTTGGCGAGTCTACTACTGTTGCAGGCAGGGCGTTCCACGCCCCTACTACACTCTGTGTAAAGAAACTACCTCTGACATCTGTCCTATATCTTTCACCCCTCAACTTAAAGCTATGTCCCCTCGTGTTTGCCATCATCATCCGAGGAAAAAGACTCTCACTATCCACCCTATCTAACCCTCTGATTATCTTGTATGTCTCTATTAAGTCACCTCTCCTCCTCCTTCTCTCTAACGAAAACAACCCCAAGTCCCTCAGCCTTTCCTCGTAAGACCTTCCCTCCGTACCAGGCAACATCCTAGTAAATCTCCTCTGCACCCTTTCTAAAGCTTCCACATCCTTCCTATAATGCGGTGACCAGAACTGCAAACAATACTCAAGGTACGGCCTCACCAGAGTTTTGTACAGCTGCATCATGACCTCGTGGCTCTGAAACTCGATCCCCCTACTAATAAAAGCTAACACACCATATGCCTTCTTAACAGCCCTATTAACCTGGGTAGCAACTTTCAGGGATTTATGTACCTGGACACCAAGATCTCTCTGCTCATATACACTACCAAGAATCTTCCCATTAGCCCAGTACTCTGCATTGCTGTTACACCTTCCAAAGTGAATCACCTCACACTTCTCCGCATTAAACTCCATTTGCCATCTCTCAGCCCAGCTCTGCAGCCTATCTATGTGCCTCTGTACCCTACAACACCCTTCGACACTATCCACAACTCCACCGACCTTCGTGTCATCCGCAAATTTAGTAACCCACCCTTCTACACCCTCATCCAGGTCATTTATAAAAATGACAAACAGCAGTGGCCCCAAAACAGAACCTTGCGGTACACCACTTGTAACTAAACTCCAGGATGAACATTTGCCATCAACCACCACCGTCTGTCTTCTTTCAGCGAGCCAATTTCTGATCCAAAGCACTAATTCACCTTCAATCCCATACTTCTGTATTTTCTGCAATCGCCTACAGTGGGGAACCTTATCAAACGCCTTACTGAAATCCATATACACCACATCCACTGCTTTACCCTCATCCACCTGTTTGGTCACCTTGTCAAAAAACTCAATAAGGTTTGTGAGGCACGACCTACCTTTCACAAAACCGTGCTGACTATCGCAAAGGAACTTATTCTTTTCAAGATGATTATAAATCCTATCTCTTATAACCTTTTCCAACATTTTACCCACAACCGAAGTAAGGCTCACAGGTCTATAATTACCAGGGCTGTCTCTACTCCCCTTCTTGAACAAGGGGACAACATTTGCTATCCTCCAGTCTTCCGGCACTACTCCTGTCGACAATGACGACATAAAGATCAACAACAACGGCTCTGCAATCTCCTCCCTGGCTTCCCAGAGAATGCTAGGATAAATCCCATCTGGCCCAGAGGACTTATCGATTTTCACTCTTTCCAAAATTGCTAACACCTCCTCCTTGTGAATCTCAATCCCATCTAGCCTAGTAGGCTGTATCTCAGTAATCGCCTCGGCAACATTTTCTTTCTCTACTGTAAATGCTGACGAAAAATATTCATTTAACGCTTCCCCTATCTCCTCTGATTCCGCACACAACTTCCCACTACTATCCTTGATTGGCCCTGTTCTAACTCTTATCATTCTTTTATTCCTGATATACCTATAGAAAGCCTTAGGGTTTTCTTTGATCCTAACGCCAATGATTCTCGTGTCCTCTCCTTGCTCTTCTTAGCCCTCCCTTTAGATCCTTCCTGGCTAGCTTGTAACTCTCAAGCGCCCTAACTGAGCCTTCACGTCTCATCCTAACATAAGCCTCCCTCTTCCTCTTGACAAGCGCTTCAACTTCTTGAGTAAACCACGGCTCCCTCGCTCGACAACTTCCTCCCTGCCTGACAGGTACATACTTATCAAGGACAGGCATTAGCTGCTCCTTGAATAAGCTCCACATTTCGTTTGTGCCCAACCCCTGCAGTTTCCTTCCCCATCCTACGCATCCTAAATCTTGCCTAATCGTGTCATTATTTCCTTTCCCCCAGCTATAATTCTTGCCCTGCGGCATATACCTGTCCCTGCCCATCGCTAAGGTAAACCTAACCGAATTGTGATCACTATCGCCAAAGTGCTCACCTACATCTAAATCGAACACCTGGCCGGTTTCATTACCCAGTACCAATTGGGCGGCACAGTGGCGCAGTGGTTAGCACCGCAGTCTCACAGCTCCAGGGACCCGGGTTCGATTCTGGGTACTGCCTGTGCGTAGTTTGCAAGTTCTCCCTGTGTCTGCGTGGGTTTCCTCCGGGTGCTCCGGTTTCCTCCCACATGCCAAAGACTTATAGGTTAATTGGCCATTATAAATTGCCCCTAGTATAGGTAGGAGGTAGGGAAATATATAGGGACAGGTGGGGATGTGATAGGAATATGGGATTAGTATAAATGGGTGGTTGATGGTCGGCACAGACTCGCTGGGCCGAAGGGCCTGTTTCAGTGCTGCATCTCTAAACATAAACTAAACATAAACAAATCCAATGTGGCATCGCCCCTGATTGGCCTGTCTACATACTGTGTCAGAAAACCCTCCTGCACACACTGGATAAAAACTGACCCATCTAAAGTACTCGAACTATTGTATTTCCAGTCAATATTTGGAAAGGTAACGTCCCCCATAACCACTACCCTGTTACTCTCACCCCTGTCGAGAATCATCTTCGCTATCCTTTCCTCTACATCTCTGGAAGTATTCGGAGGTCTAAAGAAAACTCCGAACAGGGTGACCTCACCTCTCCTGTTTCTAACCTCGGCCCATACTACCTCAGTAGACGAGTCCTCAAACGTCCTTTCTGCCGCTGTAATACTTTCCTTGATTAACAATGCCACACTCCCCACCCCCCTCTTTTACCCTCTTCTCTGTTCTTACTGAAACATCGAAATCCCGGAACCTGCAACATCCATTCGTGCCCCTGCTCTACCCATGTCTCTGAAATGGCCACAACATCAGGATCCCAGGTACCAACCCATGCTGCAAGCTCACCCACCTTATTCCGGATGCTCCTGGCGTTGAAGTAGACACACTTTAAACCAAGTTCTTGCTTGCCAGTGCCCTCTTGCCAGTGCCCTCTGTAACCTTATCCCCTACCTCACTACTCTCAACAGCCTGTACACTGGAACTACAATTTAGGTTCCCATTCCCCTGCTGATTTAGTTTAAACCCCCCCGAAGAGCACTAACAAATCTGCCCCCCAGGATATTGGTACCCCTCTGGTTCAGGTGAAGACCATCCTGTTTGTAGAGGTCCCACCTACCCCAGAAAGAGCCCCAATTATCCAGGAAACCAAAACCCTCCCTCCTACACCATCCCTGCAGCCACGTGTTCAACTCATCTCTCTCCCTATTCCTCTCTTCGCTAGCACGTGGCACGGGCAACAACCCAGAGATAACAACTCTGGTTGTTCTCACTCTAAGCTTCCACCCTAGCTCCCTGAATTTCTGCCTTAAATCCCCATCTCTCTTCCTACCTATGTCGTTGGTGCCTATGTGGACCACGACATGGGGGATGAACAAGTTTCAGGAATATTGGAAATGGACAGGGGATTGGGATAATCAGAAGGACGAGTACATGGAGGGATTTGATCTCATGGTTGGAATATTAAAATTGTGGTGTTACTGGACCAAGAGCCAATGTCGGTCAGTGAGCACAGGGAAGTTCGGTGAACAGAATTTGGTGTAAATTAGAAGATGGCAGCAGAGTTTTGGATGATCACAATGTTACAGCGGGTAGAATGTGGGAAACAAGCCAGCAGTGTGTTAGAATAGTCAAATCTCGAGGTAACAAAGGCATGGATGAGGTTTTCAGCAACCGATGAGCTCAGCTGTCCCTTTCTCTCTTTCTCTATCTCTCCCTCCCTCTTTCTGTCGCCCTCACGTGCTCTATCCCACGCCCTGAATCTTAAATGTTTCAATCAAGTCGCCCCTTACTCTTCTAAACTCCAGCTGATATAAGATTATCCTGTCCAGCCTTTCCTCATAAGACATTCCGCCCATATTATTCTAATAAACCTTCTCTGAACTGCTTGCAACGCATTTACATGTTTCCTTAAATAAGGAGACCAGTACTGAACACAGAATTCCAGATAATGTCTCACCACTGCCCTCCCTACCTTTGTATTCAATTCCACTCACAATAAGTGATAACATTATATTAAGCTTTCCTAACTAAGTCGAGGAAGGGAAGGGAAGTGTCAGAGATGGACCATGTAAAGGTGAGAGAAGGGTGGAAATTGGAAGCAAAGTTGATAAAGTTTTCTAGCTCCACCAGCACCCTCCTCCACCTGGCTGAACTTGTTCTCACATTGAACAACTTCTCCTTCAACTCCATGCAATTCCTTCAAGTAAAAGGTGTCGCTATGGGTACCCGCATGGGTCCTAGTTATGCCTGTCTTTTTGTGGGATATGTTGAGCATTCTTTGTCCCAGTCCTACTCAGGCCCCCTCCCCCAACTCTTTTTCTGGTACATTGATGACTGTATCGGTGCCGTTTCCTGCTCCCGCCCCGAACTAGAAAACTTTATCAACTTTGCTTCCAATTTCCACCCTTCGCTCACCTTTACATGGTCCATCTCTGACACGTCCCTTCCCTTCCTCGACTTCTCTGTCTCCATCTCTGGGGATAGGTTGTCTACCAATATCCATTATAAGCCCACTGACTCCCACAGCTACCTCGACTACACTTCTTCACACCCTACCTCCTGTAAGGACTCCATTCCATTCTCCCAGTTTCTCCGTCTCCGACGCATCTGCTCTGATGATGCTACCTTCCATGACGGTGCTTCTGATATGACCTCCTTTTTCCTCAACCGAGGATTTCCCCCCACTGTGGTTGACAGGGCCCTCAACCGTGTACGACACATTCCCCGCACCTCTACCCTCACCCCTTCCCCTCCCTCCCAGAACCGTGACAGGGTTCCCCTTGTCCTCACTTTTCATCCCACCATCCTCCATATCCAAAGGATCATCCTCCGCCATTGTCGCCACCTCCAGCGTGATGCCACTACCAGTCGCATCTTCCCCTCCCTTCCCCTGTCAGCATTCCGAAGGGATCGTTCCCTCCGCGACACCCTGGTCCACTCCTCCATTACCCCCACCACCTCGTCCCCGTCCCAGGGCACCTTCCCCTGCAATCGCAGGAGGTGTAGCTTTCGGTGTGCAGCTTTTCCAGGAGCACAGGCATTGCGAGTGAGGAGTGAACAGCTGGGAAGTCAATTTCATCGGGAGTTTCGGTGGAGCAGGGACTGCTGGGTAAGTAGAAACCTATATATTTGGGCTGTTTCTGAACCCAAGACACTACTCTTGTAGTGTCTCCCACCCGCCCTCCTCCTCTGACCAAAAAAAAGGACTCGGTTGTGTGTAGGTAAGGTAAGGCTTTTTCTATTACTCTTCTTGTTTTATCGTGTGATTGGTTAAAAACTTGGGAATTTAGAATAGTGGGAATGTAGGTTAAGGAAGTTGAATGTTCCTCCTGCAGAATGTGTGAGGTAAGGGTCGCCAAGAGTGTCCCTGCTGACTGCATCTGCGGGAAGTGCACCCAGCTCCAGCTCCTCGAGGACCGCGTTAGGGAACTGGAGCTGGAGCTGGTGGAACTTCGGATCATTCGGGAGGCGGAGGGGATTATTGAGAGGAATTATCGGGAGGCCGTCACACCTCAGGTAAAAGAAGAAGGTAGATGGGTTACCGTCAGGGGAAGGAGAGGGAACCAGCAGGCAGTGCAGGGATCCCCTGTGGCCGTTTCCCTCAACAACAGGTATACCGTTTTGGATACTGTTGGAGGAGACGACTTATCAGGGGAAGGCAATGGGATACAGGTCTCTGGCGCAGAGTCTGTCCCTGTTGCTCAGAAGGGAAGGGGGAAGAGGAGCAGAGCATTAGTCATTGGGGACTCCATAGTTAGGGGAACAGATAGGAGGGTTTGTGGGAATGAGAGAGACTCACGGTTGGTGTGTTGCCTCCCAGGTGCCAGGGTACGTGATGTCTCGGATCGTATTATTGGGATCCTCAAGGGCGAGGGGGAGCAGCCCCAAGTCGTGGTACACAGGCACCAACGACATAGGTATTAAGACAGATGGGGATTTAAGGCAGAAATTCAGGGAGCTTGGGTGGAAGCTTCGAGCGAGAACAAACAGAGTTGTTATCTCTGGGTTGTTGCCCGTGCCACGTGCTAGCGAAGTGAGGAATAGGAAGAGAGAGGAGTTGAACATGTGGCTGCAGGGATGGTGTAGGAGGGAGGGTTTTGGTTTCCTGGATAATTGGGGCTCTTTCTGGGGTCGGTGGGACCTCTACAAACAGGATGGTCTTCACCTGAACCAGAGGGGTACCAATATCCTGGGAGGGAGATTTGTTAGTGCTCTTCGGGGGGGTTAAACTAATTCAGCAGGGGGATGGGAACCTAAATTGTAGTTCCAGTGTGCAGGATGTTGAGAGTAGTGAGGGCAGAGATAAGGTTATAAGGACACAAGAGGGCACTGGCAAGCAAGAGCTTGGTTTAAAATGTGTCTACTTCAACGCCAGGAGCATCCAGAATAAGGTGGGTGAGCTTGCAGTATGGGTTGGTACCTGGGATCTCAATGGAGTGGCCATTTCGGAGACATGGGTAGAGCAGGGGCAGGAATGGATGTTGCAGGTTCCGGGATTTAGATGTTTCAGTAAGAACAGAGAAGAGGGTAAAAGAGGGGGGGGGGGGGTGTGGCATTGTTAATCAAGGAAAGTATTACAGCGGCAGAAAGGACGTTTGAGGACTCGTCTACTGAGGTAATATGGGCCGAGGTTAGAAACAGGAGAGGAGAGGTCACCCTGTTGGGAGTTTTCTATAGACCTCCAAATAGTTCCAGAGATGTAGAGGAAAGGATAGCAAAGATGATTCTTGACAGGAGCGAGAGTAACAGGGTAGTGGTTATGGTGGACTTTAACTTTCCAAATATTGACTGGAAATACTACAGTTCGGGTACTTTAGATGGGTCTGTTTTTGTCCAGTGTGTGCAGGAGGGTTTTCTGACACAGTATGTAGACAGGCCAACCAGGGGCGATGCCACATTGGATTTGGTACTGGGTATTGAACCCGGCCAGGTGTTAGATTTAGAGGTTGGTGAGCACTTTGGTGATAGTGATCACAATTCGGTTAGGTTTACCTTAGCGATGGGCAGGGACAGGTATATACCGCAGGGCAAGAATTATAGCTGGGGGAAAGGAAATTATGATGCGATTAGGCAAGATTTAGGATGCGTAGGATGGGGAAGGAAACTGCAGGGGATGGGCACAATAGAAATGTGGAGCTTATTCAAGGAGCAGCTACTGCGTGTCCTTGATAAGTATGTACCTGTGAGGCAGCGAGGAAGTTGTCGTGCGAGGGAGCCGTGGTTTACTAAAGAAGTTGAAGAGCTTAACAAGAGGAAGAAGAAGGCTTATGTTAGGATGAGACGTGAAGGCTCAGTTAGGGCGCTTGAGAGTTACAAGCTAGCCAGGAAGGATCTAAAGGGAGAGATAAGAAGAGGAAGGAGAGGACACGAGAAGTCATTGGCGGATAGGATCAAAGAAAACCCTCAGGCTTTCTATAGGTGCATCAGGAATAAAAGAATGAAGAGAGATAGTTTTGGGCCAATCAAGGATAGGAGTGGGAAGTTGTGTGTGGAATCGGAGGAGATAGGGGAAGTGTTAAATGAATATTTTTCGTCACTATGTACAGTGGAGAAAGAAAATGTTGTCGAGGAGAATACTGAGATACAGACTACTAGGCTAGATGGGATTGAGGTTCACAAGGAGCAGGTGTTAGCAATTTTGGAAAGTGCGAAAATAGATAAGTCCCCTGGGCCCGATGGGATTTATCCTAGGATTCTCTGGGAAGCCAGGGAGGAGATTGCAGATCCTCTGTCCTTGATTTTTATGTCGTCATTGTCGACAGGAATAGTGCCGGAAGACTGGAGGATAGCAAATGTTGCCCCCTTGTTCAAGAAGGGGAGTAGAGACAGCCCTGGTAATTACAGACCTGTGAGCCTTTCTTTGGTTGTGGGTAAAATGTTGGAAAAGGTTATAAGAGATAGGATTTATAATCATCTTGAAAAGAATAAATACATTAGAGATAGTCAGCACGGTTTTGTGAAGGGTAGGTCGTGCCTCACAAACCTTATTGAGTTTTTTGACAAGGTGACCAAACAGGTGGATGAGGGTAAAGCAGTGGATGTGGTGTATATGTATTTCAGTAAGGCGTTTGATAAGGTTCCCCACGGTAGGCTATTGCAGAAAATACAGAAGTATGGGATTGAAGGTGAATTAGTGCTTTGGATCAGAAATTGGCTAGCTGAAAGAAGACAGAGGGTGGTGGTTGATGGTAAATGTTCATCCTGGAATATAGTTTCTAGTGGTGTACCGCAAGGTTCTGTTTTGGGGCCACTGCTGTTTGTCATTTTTATAAATGACCTGGATGAGGATGTAGAAGGGTGGGTTGGTAAATTTGCGGATGACATGAAGGTCGGTGGAGTTGTGGTTAGTTCCGAAGGATGTTGCAGGTTACAGAGGGACATAGATAGGCTGCAGAGCTGGGCTGAGAGATGGCAAATGGAGTTTAATAAGGAGAAGTGTGAGGTGAGTCACTTTGGAAGGATAACAGGATTGCAGAATACTGGGCTAATGGGAAGATTCTTGGTATTGTAGATGAGCAGAGAGATCTTGGTGTCCATGTACATAAATCCCTGAAAGTTGCCACCCAGGTTAATAGAGCTGTTAAGAAGGCATATGGTGTGTTAGCTTTTATTAGTAGAGGGATCGAGTTTAGGAGCCACGAGGTCATGCTGCAGCTGTACAGAGCTCTGGTGCAGCCGCACCTGGAGTATTGCGTGCAGTTCTGGTCACCGCATTGTTGGAAGGATGTGGAAGCTTTGGAAAAGGTGATGAGGAGATTTACTAGGATGTTGCCTGGTATGGAGGGAAGGTCTTAAGAGGAAAGGCTGAGAGACTTGAGGTTGTTTTCGTTAGAGAGAAGGGGGAGGAGAGGTGACTTAATAGAGACATATAAGATAATCAGAGGGCTGGACAGGGTGGATAGTGAGAGCCTTTTTCCTCGGATGGTGATGGTAAACACGAGGGGACATAGCTTTAGGTTGAGGGGTGATAGATATAGGACAGATGTCAGAGGTAGCTTCTTTACACAGAGAGTAGTAGGGGCGTGGAACGCCCTGCCTGCAACAGTAGTAGACTCGCCAACTTTAAGGCATTTAAGTAGTCATTGGATAGACATATGGATGAAAATGGAATAGTGTAGGTCAGATGGTTTCACAGGTCGGCGCAACATCGAGGGCTGAAGGGCCTGTACTGCGCTGTAATGTTCTATGTTCTATGTACCTGCCCATTTACCTCCTCTCTCCTCACTATCCCAGGCCCCAAACACTCCTTTCAGGTGAAGCAGCGATTTACTTGTACTTCTTTCAATGTAGTATACTGTATTCGCTGCTCACAGTGTGGTCTCCTCTACATTGGGGAGACCAAGCGCAGACTGGGTGACCGCTTTGCGGAACATCTCCGCTCAATCCGCAAGCAGGACCCTGAGCTTCCAGTTGCTTGCCATTTCAACACTCCCCCCTGCTCTCATGCTCATTTCTCTGTCCTGGGATTGCTGCAGTGTTCCAGTGAACATCAACGCAAGCTCGAGGAACAGCATCTCATCTACCGATTAGGCACACTACAGCCTGCCGGACTGAACATTGAGTTCAATAATTTCAGAGCATGACAGCCCCCCCCCATTTTACTTTCACTTTTCGTTATTTTTTCTTCATTTTTTTTACATTCCTTTTTACATTTTTTACAATCTTTTTTTGCATTTATTTCATTTCATCTTAGTTTGTTCACTTTTCTTACCCACTGTTTTTTTCAGGTTGTTTTTCTTCAGGTTTGCACTTGCTGCTGTTCAATATTCAGTGTATTCACACCTAATCTGTACTAATGCTTTGTCTTTCAACACAACATATTGTTTGCCTTTTCTCCGTGACCTTTTGGTCAGCTATGTGGCCTGGTCCAATCTGCACCTTCTCCTTTGTTATCTCTTGCCCCACCCCCACCTCACTTGTTTATAATCTGTGACTTTTCTAATATTTGTCAGTTCCGAAGAAGGGTCACTGACCCGAAACATTAACTCTGCTTCTCTTTCCACAGATGCTGCCAGACCTGCTGAGTGATTCCAGCATTTCTTGTTTTTGCACCAACTGTACATTGATGGAGTGAGAGTTCTAACAGTTCCTGTACCTCTCCCCGTTGCCATGGGGATCCCGCAGAGACACCTAGACCATCAGGAATCCAGCTGTCATGACAATGCCACGGGATCTCTCACCTGCTTCTCCCTGCTGATGGAGCAGACAGTATAATTCACCTCACCCGACATAGATGGCCTCCGTCACACAGCAGATACATCAATGGACAACATGGAGAGAGATAATGGATACGTCACACGCTCTTGATGGAAAGATCCAGATAAGAACATAATAACATAAGAAGTAGGAGCAGGAGTAGGCAATTCAGCCCCTCGAGCCTGCTTCACCATTCAATATGATCATGGCTGATCTCATCTCGGCCTCAACTCCACTTTCCTGCCCGTTCTCCATAACTCTTCAACCCATTACTAATTAAAAATCTGTCTATCTCCTCCTTAAATTTACTCAGTGTCCCAGCATCTATTGCACTCCGGGTAGTGAATCCCACAGACACACGACCCTTTCAGAGAAGAAATTTCTCTTCATCTCTGTTTGAAATCCACCACCCCTTATCCTAAAACAATGACCTCTCATGCTAGATTGCCACACAAGAGGAAACGCCTTCTCTATGTCTACTTTGTCAATCCCCTTAATCATCTTCTCTACCTCAATTCGATCGACTCTCGTTCTTCTAAACTCTAGAGAGTAAAGGCATAAAGAGCTCAATCTCTCTCCATAATACAAACCCCTCATCCCTGGAATCAATCTAGTGACCCTCCTCTGATCTGCCTCCAATGCAACTACATCTATCCTCAAGTCAGGAGACTAAAACTATACACAATACTCCAGGTGCGGTCTCATTAATGCCTTGTACAGTTGCAGCAACACTTTCCTACTTTTATATTCTATTCCTTTAGCAAGAAATACCAAAATTCCATTCGCCTTCCTTTTCACCTGCTGTACCTGAAAACAAGCTTTCTGCGATTCATGCACGAGGACACCCAGATCCTTCTGCACCGAAGCACTCTGAAGTTTCTCTCCAGTTAGGAAATAATTTGCCTTTCTATTCTTCCGACCAAAATGGATAACCTTACACTTATTCACGTTAAACTCCATCTGCCAAATTTTGGATCATTCACCTAACCTATCCATATCAATTTGTAAATTTCTTATTTAATTATTGCAACTTACTATCCCAGCTATTTTAGTGTCATCTGCAAATTTGGCTGTAGTACTTTCTATCCCTGCATCCAAGTCATAAATATATATTGTAAATAGCTGGGGACAAGGACCAAACCCTGTGGTACCCCACTAGTTACATATTGCCAACCAGAAAAAGACCCATTTATCCCGACTCTCTGTTTTCTGTTGGTTAGCCAATCCTCTATCAAAGTTAATAAATTGCCCCTAACCCCATGTAATCGTACCTTGTGTATTAACCTTTTGTGCGGCACTTTATCAAATGTCTTCTGGAAGTCCAGATATACTACATCTACAGGATCCCCATTTTCAACTTTTCTTGTCACAGCTTCGATGAACTCGAGCAAATTCGTCAAATAGGATTTACCCTTCATAAAACCATGCTGACTCTGATGGATTGTGTTTTGACTTTCTAAATATCCTGTTATTACTTCCTTAATAATGGTTTCTAACAATTTCCCAATGATAGATGTTTCCTACTTTCTACCTTCCTCCCTTTCACCCAGTTCATTTCAAAGTTCAATGAGGAGGATGTGGCAGAATTTTCCGTCACTTTTGAAAAGCTTGTAAAGCAACTGAAATGTCCGGCGGAGAGCTGGACACTGTTCTGACAAAACAAAGTAACAGGAAAATCCCATGAGGTTTATTCACTGTTGCCAGATGAAAGTTCATCAGATTATGAGATGACTAAAAATGCAATACTGGGCGTACATGAGATAGTACCGGAAGTGTACCGTCAAGCACTCCAAACCCTCTGAAAGCAGCCTGACTAAAGTGATCTCGAGTTTGAAAGAGTTAAGCAGCTTCCGAACACAGGGACAAAGGAGCAGGAGTAGGCCATTCAACCCATCGAGTCTGCTGCACCATTCAATATGACCATGGCTGATCATCCACTTCAATGCCTTTTTCACACATTATCTCCATATCCCCTTTTTGTCAATCTATAGTTTAAACATACTCACCGACTGAGATTCCACATCCGTCTGGGATGCAGAATTCCAAAGATTCAGAAACCTCTGTGTCAAGAAATTTCTCCTCATCTCTGTCCTAAGTGGCTTCCCCCTTATTTTGAAATTGTATCCATTAGTTCTAGACTCCGCAACCAGGGGAAATATCGTACACGCATTTACGCTGTTTATCTCTTTAATTATTTCATGGGTTTCAATGAGATCCCGACACATTCTTTGAAACTCCAGAGAATACAAGCCCAGTTTCTCTCTTCATAGAACAGTCTCGCTATCCCGGGAACAAGTCTGGTGAACCTTCATTGCACTCCCTCTATGGCAATAATATCCTTCCTAAGGTAAGGGAACCCAAACTGCACACAATATTCCAGGTGTGGTCTAAGCAAGGTTCTATACACATGAAGTAAGACTTCACTACTCCTGTACTCAAATCATCTTGTGATAAAGGCTAACAGACCATTAGCATTCCGAATTGCTTGCTGCACTGCATGTTAGTTTTCAGTGACTTACTGACACACGGGTCCCTCTGTACATCTACACTTTCTAATCTCTTACTATTTAAGAAATACTCTGCACTTCTGTTCCTCCTACCAAAATGGATAACGTCATATCTGTCCATATTATATCCCATCTGCCATGTTCTTGCCCAGTCACAATGTCTGTCCAAATCCCCTTGAAGACGCTTTGCATCTTCCTCACAACATACATTCCCACCTAGTTTTGTGTCATCTGCGAACTTGGAAATATTACATTTGGTCCCCACATCCAAATCATTGACATATATTGTTAACAGCTGGGGCCCAAGTACTGATCCTTGTGGTACACAACTAATCACAGCCTGCCAAAGTGAGAATGATCCGTTTCTTCCTACTCACTGTTTTCTGCCTGTTAACCAATCTTTAATCCATGCCAGTATATTACCTCCTATCCCATGTGCTTTAATGTTGCTAACCAACCTCCTGTGGGGTACTTTATCAAAAGCCTTCTGAAAATTCAAGTATAACACGTCCACCGACTCCCCTTTATCAATTCTGTTAGTAACATCCTCAATAAAATCTCCAACAGGTTCGTCAAACATGATTTCTCATTCATAAATCCATGTTTACGATGCCCAAACAGATTATTATCCAACTGTCCATTTATCACATCCTTTACAATAGAGTCCCAGCATTTTCCCAACGACGGATGCACGAAAGCAGGTCTCTAATTCCCTGTTTTTACTCTCCCTCCCTTCTTAAATAGTGGGGTGACATTTGCTACCTTCCAATCTGCAGGAACCGCTCCAGAATCTATAGAATTTTTGAAGATAGTCATCAATGCAGCCACCATCTCCATAGCTATCTCTTCCCACACCCTGGAATGCAGAATATCAGATCCTGGGGCCTCATCAAACTTCAGCCACATTAATTTCTCCAATGCAACATTCTTACTAATATTAATTTCCTTCATGTCCTCATTCTCCCTAATCCCTTGGATCTCTAATCCTGGAAACTTCCTTGTATCTTCCTCAATGAGGACAGACACAAAGTAATCATTCAGCTTCACAGCCATTTCTCTGTTCACCATTATAAATTCCCCTGACTCTGCCTGTATTGGACCCACATTTGTATTCGCCAAACGTTTCATTTTTAGGTCGCTGTAGAAGATTTAAAGTCAGCTTTTGTGTTTACTTTTGACCAGTGGATACAAACACTCAAACTACAGCCCACATATCTGAACCTTAGAGTGGTGATCCATCTCAAGGAGTTCAAAAACTCGCTCTCCCTACCATTAAAACCCACAAAGAGGAACGAAAGGTTCAAAGAGCCAGGCAGGTTGCAATTCTGGCTGATGCATTTTCCCTTGCACACAAAGCCTTAACCCCAAAGGGAAACCCTTCCCTAGTCACCACAAAGACCCGAGAATAAAAGGTGGGAAGGTTATAGGAGCCCGATTAGCCTTGGGCAAGGAGGAAAAGCTGTACACCCAGGGGACCATCCTCAGGCCAAATAGGACGGCACTGAGAGCAGGAGTAATGGCCGAAGACCTGTGCGTTTCCATTGGAATAAGGCAGATCACCATCGAGCTGAATGCTGCAAGTTATGGGAAAAACCTGTAGCATTAATCAGGGACCACCAGATCAGGACAGGAAAATGGGACTTGATGGAAAGCACAACAGATCAGGCTGTGCCTCCAACTGCGGCAGTCAGAACCAGGAAACACACCACAGAGAGTGTGGGAAAAATAAACAAAATCCCTGAGAGGTACCAGGAATTTGTATCCGAAGGAAAAGTGACGCCATACCCCTTGAGTGAGGCAAGTAAAACAATAGTCATACTCAAGGATACAGGGGCCACCCAATCCCTTCTGCTGGGAAAAAGAAAGTGCAGTGAATGCTAGAGCGTTAGTGAATGGTATCGGAAGACAGTATATGTCCATACCCTTATATCTGGTGCACTTGGAGTGTGACCCAGTTTCATGACCCTTTACCATGGGGATTGTCCCTAGTTTACCGGGTGATGGGTCGAACTGCTCCTGGGTAATAATCTGACAGGGGAAAAGGTGGCAGCTTCCCCAGTAGTTCTCGAGAGACCAAAGGAGGTCCGGGAGACAGAATAGTTACAGGAGAAGGTCCCTGACATTCTCCCTGATTGTGTGGTGACTCGGTCCATGGCCAAACAATCCCCTGAACTGACACTGCAGACGGATTACCCTACATTCTGGCTGTCTGAAACCTTCTTTGGGAAGTTAGAGGAGACAAAGAATGTATTAAACAGTTCTTCCTTATTTGAGGCTCAACAACCCGACCCAGTGTTAAAAAATAGCACAGACTGTCCAAACCAAAACTGAAGAAGAGGGAGTTGCAGAGTGTTACCATTTAAATAATGAGGTGCTGATGAGGAAGTGGCGACCTCCTCACAGAGCAGAGGATGAAGAGTGGACAGTGGTTCACCAGATAGTGGTGCCGCTGAGGTCCCTTAAAGAAATATTAAGAATGACCCACGACCTTCTAATGGATGGACATTTCGGTGTATGAAAAATCAAAGCCCGCAGAAGACACTATTTTGACTGGCCACAACTTCACAAAGAAGTGGTGACGTTTTGTAAAACTAGTCACATGTGCTAAGTTGTGGGGAAGCCCCAACCTGCAATAAAGCCTGCACCCTAATTCACATACCAGCTTTTGGGGACCCCTTCAGCAGAGTGATGGTGGATTGTGGGCTCACCTGCTGAAAACAAAACGGGATACCAGTATCTTCTCACCATTATGGATGTTGTGGCCCGATTCCCAGAGGCCATTCGCCTGAAGAACTATCCCTGCCAAGGCTGTGGTGAAGGGGCTAACCCAATTCTTTACCCGATATGGGCTGCCATCTGAGATCCAGTCGGATCAGGACACACATTTTATGTCCATTTTTTTATTAGGTAATCTGTAGCACCGCAGCCTCACAGCTCCAGCGACCCGGGTTCGATTATGTGTACTGCTTGTGCAGAGTTTGCAAGTTCTCCCTGTGACCCCGTGGGTTTTCACCAGGTGATCCGGTTTCCTCCCACAGCCAAAGACTTGCAGGCTGATAGGTAAATTGGCCATTATAAATTGCCCCTAGTATAGGTTGGTGGGAGGGGAGTTGAGGGATGGTGGGGATGTGGTAGGAATATGTGATTCATGTAGGATTAGTATAAATGGGTGGTTGATGGTCGGCACAGACTCAGTCGGCCGAAGGGCCTGTTTCAGTGCTGTATCTCTAAATAAATAAAATAAGTAAATAAATAAAGTCCTCAGCCTACCATCCGTAGCCACAAGGGGCTTTGGAGCGGTACGATCAGACCCTAAAGACAATGATCAGGCCATACTGCTATGAGCAACCCCATGACTGGGACAAAGGGCTGGGATTTCTCCTGTTGGTTTCCAGGGACTTATCCAATGATTCCACTGGCTTTAGTCTCTTTGAATTAGTTTATTGACACGAGGTGAGAGGTTCCCTTAAACTAATCAAAAAGAGGTTTTTGGGACACAGGGATGAGTATTCCATGTTAAACTGCATTTCTATGCTGTGGGAGCACCTAAAGACCTCCCAGGCAGCTATGAAAAGGTAAGGAGACAGAAATGCCAAGGCTAAAACATTTCAGGACAGAGACAATTTATTGTTACTATTCCCACTGCAGGGTGAACCCCTGAAATCCCGGTTCAGTGGTCCATTTCGAGTGGCGAAAGGAATAGTCAGGTACATTATTTAATTGACACTCCAGACCAAAGGCAAAAAGCAAAGGCTGTGGAGGGAACAGCCAAGTACAGATCTGTCAGGCAGTCAGGAGGGAAGGATTGGAAAGGGCGGTGAGGACAGGTTAGAGGAGGGCCAGGAGGATTCCAACTGGAACCCCCTGCTCTCCGAATAGCCAACCCTGAAATGTGAGATCCATCAGACACTGCGCTCTCCTCCTTAAATGCAGGTCAAAGAGGCACCCTAAAAAGGCTGCTAACAGCATTTACAGAAACGTGCAAGGACAAGGAAAGGTCCCAAAAAGGCATGTCAATGGTGAGGGAGATGCCTCACCTAGTCGAAGTGCCGCTGCAGAGTGCAGCGAAAGCTGGACAAAGACCTGCGAGCGGTAATGTCCCAGAGGACATAGGGTAGATAAAAAAATGATTCTTCCCATAGTAAAGGGAAAAGTGAAGGGAACGTACCCTAAAGTAAACAGCACTTGGGTACCTCACCAGAAAGCTACAAGTAAGGTCAGTGTGGATCTACCCACTGAACAACACAATGATCAGGTCCCAAACCCAAAGCTAATCAAACACAACAATTTCAAAGGCGAACTCAGCAAGAACAAAGGCCCAGAGGAGATCTCAGACACCTCACAGGGTCTAAAAAAACAATTTATTACACACTGTCGATTTAGGGAGAAAGATTGTTAAGGTGCAGGAACCTGAGTAGTTAAAACTTCATTAGAGGAGAGAAAAGGTAAACAATGCAATGGTTGATGCATTGTCCAGCGTCGAACCCGACACATAACCATCCCAGACAAAACGCCAAAAAAGTTAAATCAGTACAGCTGTAACAGACAATGTCAGCTGCAATAATTCTAAGATTAATGTGTGAATTTGAGAAGTGATTATTGAGAATGCATGTGTATTTCTTTCTTTTTCTTCCCACAGTTCTGAAATGAAATGTTCCCGTTATCACATTTCTTTCCATGTGCTGCGCCGGTGTTAAGATAACACAACATGCCAAATGAGGAATTTTAATTCATCGATTGGAAACTTACACTAACCTTTAAATAGAAAAAAATCCGACAGTTAACCTTGAAAAAACTGGCAGCCAAGATGGCCACCGTAATTGGCATCTGAAACACATTTTCACATTCTAAGGCCTACAACAGGAGACACATGTCTGATGAGCCTGGCTTGCTCTAGTGATTGAATGACCTAAAATTACATTCATTAACACGGCATGCAAGACTACCCTGACACATTGACTTTGAAAGAGCAAACTCCTCCAAGTATAAATACTGGTATCCTGAGCCCTAGGGAGATAGAAGTTTCTAACCTTGAATCTCATTGGAAGGGTCCAGAGAATACACTGAGGCAGTCATGAGACCTTCTGTCCATCTCTGTGACAGCTGGCAGTTTCCCCTGGACAAAGACAGACAAGCCAATGATTCAAACTGTGCAGAAGCAGAAGGGCTGTGACCCCTCTCTCTCTCTCTCTCTCTCCATCTCTCTCTCCACCTAACATCACAAGTTTGAAAACCACATGTGACTGCGGACCCCTCAAGCCTACAGATTACTGCAGACAGAGTAACCATTGGAAGAAAGCCTCAAAGAAAATCCTGAGCAATGTGGACCAGCCACATACTGCACTTCGACAAGCAAAAGACTTCAAGAATATAACTTCAGCTGGAAGACCACGGAATCGCCCAACATCACAGAATGAGTTTTTTGAAATTTATTCTGGACTCAAATCCAACCACAAATTTACTTCTCACTCTGTAATCTATTTGAGTGTGTGTGATTCTCATATGAGTGTGCACGTAACTGTGTGTTCCGTTTTTTTTATGATTTTATTCAGATCGGATTTCTCTTGTTAAGTTTAATAAACTCACCTCTTTCATGTTTAAACTCAAGAGAACTTGTTCAATCGGTTTCTTCACCATCATACCAAAGGTAAGATGTAGAACACTCACTGAGACGTTAAGCATATTCACTGTTGATAAAGGACAAACACTGTTGCAGTCAAATAAAGAAGAGCCACTCTGACCCCTCCTCACCTGGCCATAACAATTGGCCGGGCTGGGGATGGAGAGAATATGGGGATGAACTCAGCTCAGCATTAAATAGATACCAGAGGTTGTAAACCTCCTGGTTCAGCCTCAGACAATGGCCAGCGTGGGGGATGCAGATCATAGACAGGGAATGGAGTTGTGACAGAAACGGAAGATAATGGTTTCAGTCTTCTCACGATTTAAATGACAAGAACACTAACTCAGTGAAATATGGTTTATGAATCTAATAGTTGGATACAGAGACTTACCAGGGACACCAATAGTAGCGAGGATGGGATAGTAAATAAATTGAATCATCTTCAGAGCAAAATAGATCCGGCGTTCTAATGTAATCCAATAATAATCCGCAGTAAGACGGTCAAACCAATAGGATACACTCCTGTCCATTGTTGTAACATTCCAATCTATTGTTCTCAGATTCTGATCCATTGCTGTAACATTCCAATCTATTATTCAGATTCTGATCTCTCCTCTCCCTCTCTCTGCAGCCACGGATCCCTTTTAGTGCCGGAGCTGATGGTCCCGCTAACACTTTCGGAAAACACATTGAAAGGAGTCCTGTATTAATAGAAGAGGGAAACCCTCCAGTGACACCATTAGGGTCCATGGAGACTGACATTAATTACAGTCACTGAACAAACTGGTTCAGTTAACCCCTTTCAATTCAACACTTTTGTACCACAATAAAGTAGAACATTTATCCAGTCTGCATGGGTTTTGTGAGGGTTACTGAGGGAAGGAATGGTGGAAATGACAGAAGCACTGGACAGAATCTTTCAGTCCTCCTTGGATATGGGAGTGACGCCAGAGGTCTGGAGGACTGTCAATGTTACACCCTGTTTAAAAAGGAGAGGTTGGGTAAACCCTGTAACTATCAGTCTAATGTTGGTGGTTGGAAACTTCTAGAGGTCATAACCCAACACAAAAATATATCTTGCTTGTCAAACACGGGATAATAAATGACAAGCAGCACGGAAAGGTTAACAAAATATCATTCCTGAAAATCTTCATCAAGTTCGTTGAGGACGTAACTGCGATTGTTTCATTAATATAATCATAGAAAGTTTAAGATACAGAAAGAGGCCACTTGGCCCATTGTGTCTGCACCGGCCGAAAAATGATCCACCTATTCTAATCCCATCTTCCAGCATTTGATCCACAGCCCTGCAGATAATGACAGTTGAGGTGAACATCCAGTTTCCTTTTCACTGAGTGGAGGGATTCTGCTTCAACTATCCTTTCAGGCAGTAAGTTCTAGACCCTCACTATAAACAGGGGATGCAGTACTGAACCCTGTGGAACGCCACTGTAAACAGTCCTCAGGTCAGTAAAATATCCGTCAACAACTACCCTTTAATAAAAACAAGACATGCTGGAAATACTCAGCAGGTCTGGCAGCATCTGTGGAGAGAGAAGCAGAGTTAACGTGACAGGTCAGTGACCCTTCATCATTGAACTGAAACGTTAACTCTGCTTCTCCCTCCACAGATGTTGCCAGACCTGCCGAGTATTTCCAGCATTACGTGTTTTACTTCAGATTTCCAGCATCCGCAGTATTTTGCTTTTATTATAACAATTACCCTTTGTTTCTTGCCACTGAGCCCATTTTGTATTTTTGGGTGAACAAGTTTCTCCTCAACTCCCCGCTAATCCTTCTACCAAGCACTTTAAGTCACTGCCCCCCAGTCACTGATCTCTCTGCTAAGGTGAATAGACTCTTCACCTCCACTCTATCCAGGCCCCACAAAATTATGTCCCTTTCAATCAGATCTCCCTTCAGCCTTCTCTGTTCCAAGTAGAACAACCCCAGCCTATCTAATCTTTCTTCATAGCTGCATTTTTCCAGTCCTGGCAAACATCCTTGTAAATCTCCTCTGTACCCTCTCTAGTGCAATTCCATCCTTTGTGTAATTAGGTGACCAGAACTGCAGAGTACTCAGGTTGTGGCCCAACCAATGATTTATACAGTTCCAGCATAACCTCACTGCTCTTGTATTCTATCCCTCAGCTAATAAAGGAAAGGATTCCATATGCCTTCTTAACCACCTTATCGACCTGACCTGCTACATTCAGGACATCAGTGGACATTGACTCCAAGGTCCCTCACTTCCTCTACACTTCTCAGTATTTTCCGATTGATTGTCTATCCCTTTGCGTTGTTTGACCTCCTCAATTACATCGTCTCATACTTAACCAGGCTGAATTCCATGTGACACTTTTTTTTAGATTAGAGATATAGCACTGAAACAGGCCCTTCGGCCCACCGAGTATGTGCCGACCATCAACCACCCATTTATACTAATCCTAAACTAATCCCATATTCCTACCAAACATCCCCACCTGTCCCTATATTTCCCTACCACCTGCCTATACTAGTGACAATTTATAATGGCCAATTTACCTACCAACCAGCAAGTCTTTTGGCTTGTGGGAGGAAACCGGAGCACCCGGAGAAAACCCACGCAGACACAGGGAGAACTTTCAAACTCCACACAGGCAGCACCCAGAATCGACCCCGGGTCCCTGGAGCTGTGAGGCTGCAGTGCTAACCACTGCACCACTGTGCCGCCCCATCAATATTTTCTGCCATCCATATTTTCCTGCAGCCCAGCTATCCTCCTCGCCAGCTACCGCACAGCCAATCTGTGTACCATCTGCACACATCTTGATCATGCCCCCTACATGTACGTTCAAATCGTTAATATTTACTACTAAAAGCTGGGGACCCAGTACTGAGCCCTGTGGAATGCCACTGGAAATAGACCTCAAGTCAGTAAAACGCCCGTCAACAATCACCCTTTGTTTCCTGTCACTGAGCCAATTTTGTATCCAGCTTTCTGCATTTCCCTGGATTCCATGGGACTGTATTTTTTTTACCTAGTATGCCACATGGGACCTTGTCAAAAGCCTTGCCAAAATCCATGTAGACCATATCATCTGCACTACCCTCATCTATCATCCTTGCGACATGGTCGAAAAATTCAATCAAGTTAGTCAACAATATCTTCCCTTAACAAATCCATGCTGACTGTCCTTGATTGACCTGAGCCTTTCTAAGTGACAGTTTATCCTGTCTCTCAGAATACATTGCAATAATTTGCCCACTACTGAGATTACACTGATTGGCCTGCAATTATTCGGTCTATCCGTTGCTCCATTTTTGAAGAGGTACAATGTTAACAGTTCACCAATCCTCTGGCACTACACCTGTATCCAGTGAGGATTGGAAAATGATGGTCATATCCTCTGCTATTTCGTCTCTCACTTCTTTTGACAGCCTGGAATACATTTCATCTGGCCCTGGTGATTTATCAACTTTCAAAGATGCTAATCCCATTAATGCTTCCTCTCTCCCTATGTATATCACATCCAATAATTCACTCTCCTCCTTAACCACAGTATCTGCATCGTCCCATCTTCTGTTCAGACAGATGCAAAGTATTCATTAAGAACCATATCAACATCTTTCGCCCCTACTCATGTATATCCACTTATGTATATAGATATTCAAACGGCCTGTGATCAGCTGACATTTCATAGACTTGTCATGACATGGATTAATGTGACATTGATAGTGTGGATATTTCATAGACTTGTCATGACATGGGTAAATGTGACAGTGATAGTGTGGATATTTCATAGACTTGTCATGACATGGATTAATGTGACAGTGATAGTGTGGATATTTCATAGACTTGTCATGACATGGATTAATGTGACAGTGATAGTGTGGATATTTCATAGACTTGTCATGACATGGATTAATGTGACATTGATAGTGTGGATATTTCATAGACTTGTCATGACATGGATTAATGTGACAGTGATAGTGTGGATATTTCATAGACTTGTTATGACATGGATTAATGTGACAGTGATAGTGTGGATATTTCATAGACTTGTCATGACATGGATTAATGTGACATTGATAGTGTGGATATTTCATAGACTTGTCATGACATGGATTAATGTGACAGTGATAGTGTGGATATTTCATAGACTTGTCATGACATGGATTAATGTGACAGTGATAGTGTGGATATTTCATAGACTTGTCATGACATGGATTAATGTGACAGTGATAGTGTGGATATTTCATAGACTTGTCATGACATGGATTAATGTGACAGTGATAGTGTGGATATTTCATAGACTTGTCATGACATGGATTAATGTGACATTGATAGTGTGGATATTTCATAGACTTGTCATGACATGGATTAATGTGACAGTGATAGTGTGGATATTTCATAGACTTGTCATGACATGGATTAATGTGACAGTGATAGTGTGGATATTTCATAGACTTGTCATGACATGGATTAATGTGACAGTGATAGTGTGGATATTTCATAGACTTGTCATGACATGGATTAATGTGACATTGATAGTGTGGATATTTCATAGACTTGTCATGACATGGATTAATGTGACAGTTATAGTGTGGATATTTCATAGACTTGTCATGACATGGATTAATGTGACATTGATAGTGTGGATATTTCATAGACTTGTCATGACATGGATTAATGTGACAGTTATAGTGTGGATATGACACTGACTCAGGGACAGAAAGCAGAGAGAAGTGGTGAACAGTCATTGTTCAGACTGGATGTGGAGGGGAGTATGCAGTACTGCTTCCCAGGGTTGGATTCACTCAGCGTGATATCAAGAAACGATTAAAGGCACGGGATACTGCAAAGGCTATGGGCCCTGACAATATTCCTGAAATAGTACTGAATACCTGTGCTCCAGAACTTCCGTTCCCCCATCAAACTGTCCAAGTACAGCTGCAACATTGGCATCTACCCGTCAATGTGAAAAATTGCCCAGCTATGTCCTGTACACAAAAAGCAGGACAAGTCCAACCCGGCCAATTACCGCCCCATCAGCCTATTCTCAATCATCAGTAAAGTGATGGAAGGTGTCATCGACAGTGCCATCAAGCGGCACTTGCTCAGCAATAACCTGCTTAGTGACGTTCAGTTTGGGTTCCACCAGGGTCACACCGCTCCTGACCTCATTACAGCCTTGGTTCAAACATGGACAAAGGAGCTGAATTCAAGAGGTGACTGCCTTGACATCAAGGCAGCATTTGACTGAGTATGGCATCAAGGAGCCAGAGCAAAAATGAAGTCCGTGGGAATCAGCGGGAAAACTCTCTGCTGGTTGGAGTCATACCTAGCGCAAAGGAATATGGTTGTGGTCGTTGCAGGTCAATCATCTCAACTCTAGGACATCACTGCAGGAGTTCCTCAGGGTAGTTTCCGAGACCCAACCATCTTCAGATGCTTCATCAATGACCTTCCTTCAATCACCAGACCAGAAGTGGGGATGTTCGCTGATGATTGCACAATTTTCAGCACCATTCGTGACTCCTCAAATACTGAAGCAGTCCGTGTAGAAATGCAGCAGGACCTGGACAATATCAAGGCTTGGGCTGATAATTGGCAAGTATCATTCGCACTGCACTAGTGCCAGGCAATGACCATCTCCGACAAGAGAGAATTGAATCATCTCCCTTGACATTCAATGATATTACCATAGCTGAATCCCCCACTATCAACATCCTAGGGGCTACCATTGACCAGAAACAGAACAGGAGTAGCCATATAAATACCATGGCTCAAAGAGCTGGTCATAGGCGAGGAATGCTGAGGCGATTAACTCACCTCCTGACTCCCCAAAGCCAGTCCACCATCTATAAGGCACAAGCCAGGAGTGTGATGGAATACTCTCCGCTTGTCTGGATGGGAGCAGCTCCAAGAACACTCAAGAAGCTCGGCACCATCCAGTACAAAGCAGCCCGCTTGATTGGCACCCCATCCACAACATTCACTCCCTCCACCAGTGGCAGCAGTGTGTACCATCTACAAAATGCACTGCAGCAACACACCAAGGCTCCTTAGACAGCACCTTCCAAACACACAACCTCTACCATATAGAAGGGTAAGGGCAGCAGATGTATGGAAACACCACCACCTGCAAGTTCCCCTCCAAGCCACACACCATGCTGATTTGAAACTATCTTGCCGTTCCTTCACTGTCGCTGGGTCAAAATACTGGAACTTCCTTCCTAACAGCACTGTGGGTGTATCTACCCCACATGGACTGCAGTGGTTCAAGAAGGCAGCTCATCACCACCTTCGCATGGGTAATTAGGGATGGGCAATAAATGCTGGCCTGGCCAGCGATGTCCACATCCCATGAATGAATTTTTAAAAATGATGCCATAGAACTGAAGGGCTGTAAATGTTACACCCTGTTTAAAGAAAGGGAGGTTGGATAAGCCTTGTAACTATCAGCCTAATGTTGATTATTGGAAAATTCTGGAGGCCATTACCCAGCACAAAAATATTTCTTACTTGTAAAATCATGTCTTAATAAATGACAAGCAGCAGGATAGCTTCATGGAAAATCATTTCTGATAGTCTTGATAGTTTGTTGACAGAATTGCGAGTGTTAACGAGGATAGCGTGTTTCGTGTGATAGAATCATAGAATCGTTAAAAATTTAAGGCACAGAAAGAGGTAACTTGGCCCATCGTGTCGGTACCAGCCGAAAAATTATCCAACTATTCTAATCACTCCTTCCATCATTTGATCCGTAGCCCTGCAGATTATGACACTTGAGGTGCACATCCAGACTCCTTTTGAATGAGTAGAGGGTTTCTGCCTCAACCATCCTTTCATGAAGTGAGTTACAGACCCTCACTAAAAGCAGGGGACCCAGTACCAAGCCCTCTGGAACACGACTGGTAACAGTCCTCCAGTCAATACCCGTCAACAATTACCCTTTGCTTCCTGTCACCGAGGCAAATTTGTATTTCTGGGTGAACATGTTTTTCCTCAACTCACTTCTGATATTTCTGCCAATCACTTTAACTCTATGTCCCCTAGTCAATGACATTTTTGCTAAGGTGAATAGACCCTTCACCTCCACTCAATGCAGGGCCCACAAAATGTTGTTCATTTCAATCAGATCTCCCCTCAAGCCTTCCCTGTTCCATGAAGAACAACCCCAGCCTATCCAATCTTTCCTCACAGCTGCATTTTTCCAGTCCTGGCAACATCCTCGTAAATCTCCTCTGTACCCTCTCTAGTGCAATTGCCTCCTTTCTGTAATGTGGTTACTAGAACTGCACAACGTATTCAAGTTGTGGCCTAACCAATGATTTATACAGTTCCAGCATAACCTCCCAGCTCTTACATTCTGTACCTCGGCTAAAAAGGGAAATGATTCCATATGCATTCTTAACTGCCTTATTGACCTGTCCCGCTATCTTCAGGGATATGTGGGCATTCACTCCAAAGTCCCTACTTCCTCTACATTTCTCAGTATTGTCCTCGTAATCGTTTATTCCTTTGCTTGTTTGAGCTCCCCAAATGCATCACCTCACACTTATCCATGTCGATTCCCATTTTTCTGCCCATCTGAGAGACCGTCAATATCTTCCTGCAGCCTACAGCTATCCTTCTCGCTATCCACCGCATGGCCAATCTTTGTGTCGTCTGCAAAAGTCTTGATCATACCCCCTAAATTTATGTCTAAATCTTTAATATAGACCACAGAAAGCATGGGACCCATTACTGAGCCCTGTGGAATGATAATGGGGACAGACCTCCAGTCGCAAAAATACTTGTCAATAATTACCCTGTGTTTCCTGCCACTGAGCCAATTTTGTATCCGCCTTGCTGCATTTCTCTGGATGCCATGGGATTTTATTTTTTGAACCAATCTTTCAGGTGGGAGCTTGTCAGAAGCCTTCCTAATATCCATGTAGACCACATCAACTGCACTACCCTCATCTATATTCCTTGTAACAGCTTCAAAAAATTCGATCAATTTGGTCAAACAAGAGAGTCAATTAACAAATCCATGCTGACTATCCTTGATAAACCTGTGCCTCTCTAAATGACAGTTTGTCCCGTCTCTCAGAATAGATTCCAATAATTTGCCCACGACTGAGGTTAGACTGACTGGCCTGTAATTATTCAGACAATCCTTTGCTCCATTTTTAAACAGAGGTACAACGTTAGCAATTCTCCAATACTCCGGCATTACAACTGTATCTAGTGAGATTGGGAAATGATGGTGGGCAGACCCTCTGCTATTTCCTCTCTTGCTTCTTTGAACAGCCTGGGGTACATTTCATCCGGCTGTGGTTATTTATCAACTTTCAAGGATGCTAATCCCATTAATACTTCCTCTCTCCCTATGTTTATTATATCCAATAATTCACACTCTTCCTCCTTAACGACAATATCTAAATCCCCCCTCTTTTCTGAAGACATACGCAAAGTGCTCAATAAGAACCAGTCCAATATCTTCCACCCTTATACAAAGGTTACCTTTCTGATCTACTATGGGGCCTACTCTCCCCTTAGTTATCCTCTTACTCTTAATGTATTGAGAAAACATCTTTGGGTTCACCTTGATTTTGCTTGCCAATATTGTTTCATGCCCTCTCTTTCCTTTCCTAATTTCCTTTTTGATTTGACCCCTCCACTTTCTATACTCCTCTCAGCTTTCTGCAGTATTAAGTTCTCAGTGTCGGACAGAAGCTTTCCTTTTCTGCGTTATCCTACCCTGTCGGCTCCTTGACATCCATGGGACTCGAGATTTGGCCGCCTCACCCTTTTTCTTTGTGGGAACATGTTTATCCTGAACCTTTTGAATCTCCCCTTTGAATGCCGCCCACTGCTCTGAGACTGAACTACCTTCAAACAGCTGTTTCCAGTCCACTTTCGCTCCTGAGTTTAGTAATATTCACCTTTCCCCATTGAGAACTCTAACTCCTGATGTATCTCTTGTCCTGTTCCATAATTAAGTTAACACTAACTGAATTATTATCACTCCCACCAAAATGCTCTTCCCTGCCACTCCTTCCACCTGCCCATCTTCATTTCCTAAAACAATGTCTAAAACTGCACCCTCTGCTGTTGGACTTGCTACATCCTGGCCAAAAACGTTCTCCTGAATGCACCTCAAGATTTCTGTTCCATTAATTCCTTTCATACTAAAATTATCCCAGTTAATATCGGGGTAATTAAAATCCCCTACTATTACTGCCCTATTGTTCTTGCACTTCTCAGAGACTTGCCTACATATCTGCTCTTCTGTCTCCCTCGGACTGTTTGGCTGACGGGATCACACTCCCAGCAGTGAGATTGCCCCTTTTTGGTTCCTTAGCTCAATCCATATTGCCTCAGTTGATGAACCTTCCAACATTTCATCCCTCCTCACAGCTGCAATAGATGTCTAGACCGAAATTGCCACTTCCTCTCCTTTCTTTAACCCCTCCCTATTGTGTCTGAAAACCCTGTAACCAGGAACGTTGAGCTGCCATTCCTGTCCCTCCTTCAGCTATGTTTCAGTGATAGCTATGATATCATACTGCCACCTGTCCACCTTGCCCTCAGCTCATCTGCTTTATTTGCTATACTTCTTGCATTGAAATAGATACCCTTGAGCACAGCCAAACAGTTAAAAAAAATTCTAACCCTCTTTTCCTCTGTTTTCTACACTCATCCATTAATTTTCTGCCTTCTATTTTCATTTCAGGTTTTGTCCCAACTGAGTCTACCCTCAGGTCCCCACCCCCCTGCAAAACTAGTTTATACCCTCCCCGACAGCACGAGCAAAACGTTCTGCAAGTAACTCAGTCCCGGCTCCAGTCAGGTGCAACCAGTCAGGCCTGTACAGGTCCCTTCTCCTTCAGAGCCGGTCCAATATCCAGGAATCTGAAGCGCTTCCTCCTGCACCATCTTCCCAGCCACGCATTCATCTGTTTTAGTTTTCAATTTCTATACTCAGCTGTGCATGGCACTGGGACTAATCCAGAAGTTACTACTTTGAGGTCATGCTGGCCTAATTTCTTCCCTAGCTCCATAAATTCTGACTGCAGGACGACATTCCTCTTTCTACCTCTGTTGCTGGTTCCGATGTGGACCATGACAGCTGGCTGTTCCCCTTCTCCTTCAGGATGCTCTGCAGTCGCTCAGTGACATCCTTGACCCTGGCACCAGGGAAGCAGCACACCATCCTCGATTCGCGTCTGTGGCCACATAAACACCTGCCTGTTCCCCTGACTACTGATCACTATGGCTCTTCCAGTCATCCCTCGACCCCGCTCTGCAACTCTGCCAACCGTGTTGACACGGAGTTGGCTCTGGCTGCGCCCCCCAGGTGAAGCATCACTTTCCTCAGTATTCTGAACTGAATACCTGTTGGAGAGTGAGATGCACTGAAGGGTTTGCAGCACTCCCTGCCTGATTCTTTTTGACTGTCTGGGGATCACCAATTCCTTCTCTCCCTGCATAATCTTCAGCTCTTGGGTGACCACATCTATAAACATGCTAAAGCTGAATAATTTGGTGTATTAGAAGGAAGAATGTGCAGGATTATGGGAAGAAGTCAGGGAATGGGATTAGGTGAATTGCTCATTCGGAAAGACGACGCAGACACGTTGGACTGAATAGTTCCTTCTGTGCTGTAATAACACTGTGATGGGGCGTCTCAGACGGGTGTAATGGTGGAGAATGGGGGATTCATTGTGGGAAAGGGAAGTTGTCCTACAGGAAACTGAATCTTAGCAGGGACTCTCCGACAGCCTGTCCTGGTGGAAGGCATCCAGAAAATATCCTCCATGCCTCCTCCTCATTCTCCTGAGGTGGCCTCCGGATTCCTGCTGCCAATGCCTGTGTCCTCGTGATGGTGATGATATGAAGGGTGCAGCAGAACACCATGAACTTGGGCACCTGCTCCAGTGTGTACTGGAGGACTCCCCCCGAGTGGTTCAGACATCGGAAGTAAAGCTTCATCACACCGATGGTCAGTTCCACCATGTTCCTGGTGACTCCATTGCTCACATTTTACACATGTTAATTGTGTGCGTTTGGTTGGTGGTGGGAGATGGTTTGGGGTTGTAGAAACATGAGTTGGGTATAGAGGGGGGTTTCCTTTGTCTCCGAGGAGTGTCATTCTGGTTCTGCATGGAGACCCGCAGTGTTGGGACTAGTTGTCTGCTTCAGAATGAAGGTATGGTGGCTGCTGCCACGATAGTGGACATTCACCAACATGATTTACTGGGCATGCTCACACACCAACTGTACATTAATGGAGTGAGAGTTCTTTCAGTTGCTGACCCTCTCCCCGTTGACATGGAAACCCCGCAGAGCCACCTTCACCATCAGGAATCCCGCTATCCTGACAAAGCCATGGGATCTCTCATCCTGCTTCTCCCTGCTGAGGGAGAAAATGATGACATAGATGGTCATGCTCACATCCCAGAATTATCAATGGGCAACACACAGGCCTAGTAACTACTGGTCAGTTCGTGTAACATCAGTGGTGAGTAAGGTTTTAGAAACAATGATCATGGAAAAAGGACAACACACACTTGGAGAGGTTTGAGTTAATTATGGAGTGTCAGCACGGATTTCTAAAAGGCAGATTATGCTTGATGGGCTAATTGAATTTATTTCGATGATCAGAGAAGGTTGATGAAGGGGATGTGGTGGATGGTGTCTACCTGGATTTTATGAAAGTATTTGATTAAGAACCACACACAAGCTTGGTTAACAAAATTGAAGCTCATGGAATTGCATACAATTGGATCAAAAATTGTCCTAAGGAGAGCAAAAAGAGAAATGTGTTAAATGGTTATTTTTCAGACTGGAGGATGGTCGACATTGATGTTACACAATGGTCAGTGACTGAGCTGAGTCCGCAAGCAGGACCCTGAGCTTCCGGTTGCTTGCCATTTCAACACTCCCCCCTGCTCTCATGCTCACATCTCTGTCCTGGGATTGCTGCAGTGTTCCAGTGAACATCAACGCAAGCTCGAGGAACAGCATCTCATCTACCGATTAGGCACACTACAGCCTGCCGGACTGAACATTGAGTTCAATAATTTCAGAGCATGACAGCCCCCCACTTTACTTTCATTTTTAGTCATTTTTAGTTATTTTTTCTTCATTTTTTTTACATTCCTTTTTACATTTTTTACAATCTTTTTTTGCATTTATTTCATTTCATCTTAGTTTGTTCAGTTTGCTTACCCACTGTTTTTTTCAGGTTGATTTTCTTCAGGTTTGCACTTGCTGCTGTTCAATATTCAGTATATTCACACCTAATCTGTACTAATGCTTTGTCTTTCAACACAGCATTAACATATTGTTTGCCTTTGCTCCGTGACCTTTTGGTCAGCTATGTGGCCTGGTCCAATCTGCACCTTCTCCTTTGTTATCTCTTGCCCAACCCCCACCTCACTTGTTTATAATCTGTGACTTTTCTAATATTTGTCAGTTCCGAAGAAGGGTCACTGACCCGAAACGTTAACTCTGCTTCTCTTTCCACAGATGCTGCCAGACCTGCTGAGTGAATCCAGCATTTCTTGTTTTTGTTTCAGATTTCCAGCATCCGCAGTATTTTGCTTTTATTATAGACTTAATGACACAGTTCAAAAGATTGTACAGGAACAGAAGGACCTGGGTCTCCATATGCATTGATCTTTGAAGGTGGCAGGACATATTAGCAGAGTGTTTAGCAAAACATATCAGATCTTGGGCTTCATCATTAGAAGCAAATATACAAAATCAGGGCGGTTTAGCTGAAACTTTACAAAGCTTTGGTCAGACCCCAACAAGAGAACTGTACCCTGTTCTGGTCACCAGACTGTAGGAAGGATGTGAAAGTCCTTGACAGGGTGCAGAGGAGATTTACCAGAATGATTCCAGGGATGGGAGTTTTGTTACAAAGTGAGTTTGGAGAAGATGGAGTTGTTCACCCTGGAGTAAAGGAGATTGAGAGTGATTTGATAGAGGTGTACATGATTATGATAGACTTAGCTAAGATAGACAAGGAAAAACTGTTCCCATTAACTGATGCAACGCGGACCAGGGGGCACAGATGGAAGGTTTTGGTTAACATATGCAGGGGAATATGAGGAGGAACCTTTTTACACAGTGGATGGTAATGAGCTGGAACTCACTGCCCATGAGGATGGTGGAAGCCGAGACAATCAAAGATTTCAAAAGGAAACTGGATGGAAACCTGAAGGAAATGAACTTGCAGAGATACGGGGATTGAGCGGGGGAGTGGGAGAGTGGGGCTGACTGGATTGTTGCACAGTAATCTGGCAGTGAGGGGCTGAATGGCCTCTTTCTGTGTTGCAAATGACTCCATCAATTTCTACCACTCCATGTTGGATATGTCACCTGCTCCTGCCTGTAAATATCCAGATACATAGAAGTTCAATGAAACTGTGAGCTTAACAACCACTGACAGCTCCGTCCTCACCCTGGTGAGAGGCTCCAGGTTGTGTTACAGGAGGCGACACAGCTCTGTGACCACCTCCTTATTGAATCAGAGTCACCTCACACATTGCTCCTGGGTTATGTGTAGGTTGGAGAAGTGCTCTTGGAGCACCCGGGATGGGCAGGGAAGAGCCCTCTCCTCCTCTCTCTTTACAGAGCTTCCCCTCTCCGCAGCATCTGCTCCATTTGTTGGTCATGTTACAGACCCAGAGACACTGTAACTACAGTCCCCATACGTCGTCCAGAGTTGGGTCACCAAATCCTCTCCACACAAAGAACTAAGAACAAAGAAAATTACAGCACAGGAACAGGCCCTTCGGCCCTCCAAGCCTGTGCAGATCCAGATCCTCTATCTAAACATGTCGTCTATTTTCTAAGGCTCTGTATCTCTTTACTTCCTGCCCATTCATGTATCTGTCCAGATACATCTTAAAAGACGCTATCGTTCCCGCGTCTACCACCTCCGCTGACAACGCATTCCAGGCACCCACCACCCTCTGCGTAAAGAACTTTCCACGCATATCCCCCCTGAACTTTTCCCCTCTCACTTTGAACTCGTGACCCCTAGTAAAACTTTTCCCCTCTCACTTTGAACTCGTGACCCCTAGTAATTGAATCCCCCACTCTGGGAAAAAGCTTCTTCCTATCCAACCTGTCTATCCCTCTCATGATTTTGTACACCTCAATCAGGTCCCCCCTCAACCACTGTCTTTCTAATGAAAATAATCCTAATCTACTCAACCTCTCTTCATAGCTAGCGCCCTCCATACCAGGCAACATCCTGGTGAACCTCCTCTGCACCCTCTCCAAAGCATCCACATACTTTTGGTAATGTGGCGACCAGAACTGCATGCAGTATTCCAAATGTGGCCGAACTAAAGTCCTATACAACTGTAACATGACCTGCCAACTCTTGTACTCAATACCCCGTCCGATGAAGGAAAGCATGCCGTATGCCTTCTTGACCACTCTATTGACCTGCGTTGCCTCCTTCAGGGAACAATGGACCTGAACACCCAAATCTCTGTGTACATCAATTTTCCCCAGAACTTTTCCATTTACTGTACAGTTCACAAATGTCCCTGAATGTCTGCAGCAGCTCACAACACAACCTCCAGAAAAACATCCACAACACCTCCACTAACTTTACAATAGCAGAAGTAAGTCAAAAGCCTGTAAACTAGATGCCTGGTCCTTTTAAATAACACCGGAGGGGTTTCCTTTTGCTACTGAATGTATGTTCAGCGGTCAGTGGACATGCACAGAAAAAGTTTAAAGAAGTACATCAAAGCTGCTGGTATGGTACATTGACATCATTTTCAAATCCACCCTCAAAGGAACAACACATACAAGGTACAATTGAGCTAGAGCCCTGCGCAGCTTGGGACACTGTGCAGGGCATAGTAGAGGTGGCCGGCTGTGAAGACCACGCTGACAGCACATAGATGATGCGACTGGGCTGAAGCCCCGCTCAGCATGGGATATTGTGCAGACCGCACTGGAAGTGGCCGGCTGTGCGATTCACATCTCTTTATGGATCCCAATTCTGTACCGTCAGCAGCAGTCTTGCTGCAGAGTCTAAAATCGTGGCTCGGAACAGATACAGAGGGAAAGAAATTCACTTTACAAGGAGAACTGAAACAAGATTGAAGTCGAAAGATTTGCAGGAATATATGAATTGGAGAGGGGAAAGTGAATAAATGGAAGGGTGAGCCATGGAGAAATTCAAACACAAGAATGAGAATGTTAAAATTAAGGTGCTGCCAGACCGGGAGCCAATGGAGATCAGTGAGCACAGTGGTGATGGGTGATCGGGATTTGGTGTGAGTTCGAATACAGGCAGCAGAGTTCTGGATGGGCTGTGGTTTATGGAGGTTTAGAACTGTGATGGTGAACTAGATGGAATTGGAATAGTCAACTGTGTATTTAACAGTGATGCGGATGAGGGTTTATGCAGTAGATGGGCTGAGGCAGAGGTGGAGTTGGGTGAGATCATAGAGGTGATATTAGGCATGGTTAGTGATGGAAAGAATATGGAGATGAACTCAGCTCAGGTTCAAATATAACAAAGAAGTTGTAGACTGTCTGGTTGAGCCTCAGATATTGGGCAGGGTGGAATATGTGCCTCCCAGATAGGTGATGGAGTTTGTGATGGAGACCAATGACACTGGCTTCAGTCTTCCCAAAATGTACATAACAGAACAGTTTTTCAGTGAAACAGGGTTTACTGATCTCCTGGCCTGAAATAGAGACAGCAACAGCAGCAAAGATGAGAGAGTAAATGACAAGAACTGTAATACAGTTCACAATGGTTTGTTGAGCTAATAGCTGGAGATATTCACCAGGCAGACAACGGCAGCAAGAAGGGCAGAGTAAATTACAGGAGCAATAATGCAGTTAAACATGGTTTAAAGGATTTATAGCTAGATGGAGAGACTTACCAGGGACACCAATAATAGCCAGGATGGGATAGTAAATATATTGAATAATCTTCAGTGCGAGATAGATACGAGTGTTTAATGAGAACCGATCATAATATGTAGAAAGAGAGAAAAGATCCGAGGATAAACTCCTGTCCATTGTTGTAACATTCCAATCTATTGTTCTCAGATTCTGACCCATTGTTGTAACATTCCTGTCTTTTGTTCTCAGATTCTAACCTATCCTTTCTCTCTATCTCTCTGGAGCAGCTGATCTCTGTAAGTGCCGGGGCTGATGTTCCCACTGACACTATGGAATAACACATTGAAAGAAGCCCCTTATTAATAGAAGATGGAAAACGTCCAGTGACACAATTAGGGTCCATGGAGACTGACATTAATTACAGTCACGGAACAAACAGATTCAGTTAACCCTTTTCAATCCAACACTTTTGTACCACAATAAAGTTGAACATTTACCCAGTCTGGATGGGATGTATGGGGGTTGCTGAGGGAAGCAATGCTGGAAATAGCAGAGGCACTGGCCAGAATCTTCCAATCCCCCTTGGATATGGGCGGGATGACAGATTTCCACAGGCTCACCACCCTCTGGTGGAGAAACGTCTCTTCATCTCAGTCCTGAAAATTTTACCCCATATACTTAGACTATGACACCTGGTTCGGGAGTCCCCACCATCGGGAACATCCTTCCTGCATATACCCTGTCAAGCCATGTTAGAATTTTATAGGTTTCGATGAGATCCCTCCTCACTCTTCTGAATTCCAGTGAATATAGTCCGAACCGACTCAATCTGTCCTCATACGACAGTCCTACCACTCCAGGAATCAGTCTGGTAAAACTCTACTGCACTCCCTCGAAAGCAAGAACATCCTTCCTCAGATAAGGAGACCAAAACTGCACACAATATTCCAAGTTCGGCCTCACCAAGGCCCTGTATAATTGCAGCACAACATCCCTGCTCCTGTACTCGAATCCTGTCTCTATAAAGGCCAACATAACATTCGCCTTTTTCTACCGCCTGTTGCACCTGCATGTTTACCTTCAGTGACTGGTGTACGAGGACACCCAGGTCTCGTTGCATATTCCCCTCTCTCAGTTTATAGCCGTTCAGATAATAATATGCCTTCCTGTTTTTGCTAGTAAAGTGGATAACTTCACATTTATCCACATTATACTGCATCTGCCATGCATTTTCCCACTCACTCAACTTGTCCAAATCACACGGAAGCCTCTTTGCATTCTACCCACCACTCACCCTCACACCCAATTTTGTATCAGCTGCAAATCTGGAGATATTACATTTAGTTTCATCATCTAAATCATTAATATATATTGTGAATAGCTAGGGTCCCAGCTCCGATCCCTGCGGTCCCCCACTAGTCACTGCCTGCCATTGAGAAAAAGATCCGTATGTTCCAATGCTTTGTTTCCTGTCTCCCAAACCATTTTCTATCTATCGCAATACACTACCCCCAATCCCATGTGCTTTAATTTTACACGCTAAACCCTTACGTGGAACTTTGTCAAAAGCCTTCCGAAAGTGCAAATAAATCACATCCACTGGCTCCCCCTCATCATCTCGACTAGTGACATCCTCGAAGAATGCTAGTGGATTTATCAAGCATGATTTCCCTTTCATAAATCCATGCTGACTCTATCCGACTCTACCACTGTTCTCCAAGTGCTCTGCTGCAAAATCTTTGATAATGGACTCCAGGATTTTCCCCACGACCGATATCAGGCTGACTGGTCTACAATTTCCAGCTTTCTCTCTACCTTCCTTTTTTAACAGTGGGGTAACATTAGCTACCTTCCAATCTGTCGGAACTGTTCCAGAGTCTATAGAATCTTGGAAGATGACCACCAATGCATCCACTATTTCTCGGGCCACTTCCTAAGTACTCGAGGATGTAGATTACCAGGCCCTGGGGATTTATCTGCCTTCAATACCATCAACTTCTCCAACACCATTTCTCTACTAATACTGATTTCTTTCAGTTCCTCTCTCTCACTAAACCCTGTATTCACCAACATTTCTGGTATGATATTGGCGTCCTCCTTTGTGAAGACAGAACTAAAGTATGCATTTAGGTGGTCAGCCATTTCTTTGTTTCCCAGAATAAATCCCCCTGTTTCTGACTGTAACGGACCTGCATTTGTCTTCGCCAATCTTTTCCGCTTCACATACCTATAGATTCGTTTACAGTAGCTATTATGTTCCCCGCAAGCTTAATCTTGTACTCCATTTTCCCCTTCTCAATGAATCCCTTGGTGCTCCTTTGCTGAATTTTAAACTGCTCCCAATCCTCAGGTCTGTTGTTGTTTTCCTGGCAAATTTATATGCCTCTTCCTTGGATCTAACGCTATCTCTAATTTGCCTTGCAAGCCATGATTTGGCTACCTTTTCTATTTTACTTTTGCGCCAGACAGGGATAAACAATTGTTGCAGTTCATCCATGCGCTCTTTGAATGTTTGCCATTGCCTTTCCACCGTTATCTCTTTAAGTAACGTTTCCCAATGTATCATCAACGACTCATGCCTCATACCTTCGTAGCTTACTTTATTAAGATTCACGACCCTAGTCTCAGAATCAACTAGGACACTCTCCATCATGATGAAGAATTCTATCATATTATGGTCGCTCATCCCAGAGGGATCTCGCACAACTAGATTGTCAATTATTCCTCTCTCATTACACAATAACCAGTCCAGGACAGCCTGTTCTCCAGTTGGTTGCTCAAAGAATTGGTCCTGAAAACCATCCCGTATATTCTCCAGGAATTCCTCCACAATGTATTGTGACCAATTTGATTTGCCCAATCTATATGCAGATTCAAGAAACCCATAATTACAGATGTTCCTTTATCGCATGCGTCTCTAATTTCCTGTCCAAAGCCATTCCCAAATTCAGCACTACAGTCTGGGGGTCTATATACAACCCCCACTAACGTTTTCTGCCCCTTAGTGTTTCTCAGCTCTCCCCATACATATTCGACATCGTCAGATCTAATATCCTGCCTCACTATTGCGTTCATTTACTCTTTAACCAGCAATGCAACTCCACCGGGGTTGGAGATAGGCCGTTTTAGTGATGGTGTGAATATTTGGTAGGAAGCTGATCTCAAGGCATCTCAGGGTTAACTATGTAACTAAGTCTGTGAGCAGTTTGGCTTAGTCTCAAACATTTACAAAGGAGAGGGATGGAGTGTATAACTAGGAAATGTTTGGAGCAGAGACAGAAAACAATGACTTCAATCTTCTCAATATTTAATTAACATTGCAGATGTGTGAGGTAATACATTTTGAAAGGATGAATGAAGAGAGACAATACAAGTTAAATGGTACAACTATAAAGGTGGTGAAATAACAGAGACACCTGGGATTTGTACACAAATCTTTGAAGGTGGCAGGAAAGGTTAACTTGACAGTTAATAAATGTATGGGATCCTAGGGTTTATAAATAGAGGCAAAAAGAACAAAAGCAAGGACATTATGTGAAACATATATAAAATACTAGTTCAGCTGCACCTGGAGTCTTGTGTCGAATACTGGGAACCACACTTTAGGGAGGACATGAAGCCTTCGGAGAGGGTACAGAACTGTTTTACTAGTATTTGTCCAGGCATGAGGAATTACAGTTATGTATTAGGGGTTGTTCTGCATAGAGCAAAGAACTTTCAGAGGAGATTTGATTGAGGTGTTTAACATTAGGGAGGATTTAGATAAATTAAATAAAGAGAAACTATTTCCAATGTCCAAGAGACACAGATTTAAGGCGATTGGTAAAAGAAGCAGACATGAGGATATTTGTTTCTGAGTGGTTTGGATTTGGAATGCACTGTCTGATAGACTGATGGATACAGATTCAATAGTATATCCCAAAAGGGAATTGGATAAATATCTGAAGGAGAAAAAATGCAAGGATATAGTGAAAGATCCAGGTAGTGGGACTAACTGGATTGCTCTTTGAAAGGGCCAGCACAGACTTGATGGGCCGAATGGCCTCATTCAGTTTGTGCTATTCTATGATTCTATGATGGTTCCCACCTGGACTTTCACAATATTCCAATCCTTTCACAAGGCGTTTGAGAAAGTACCACATAACAGCCGTGTTACCGAATTAGAAACACATGGGATAAAAGGACCAATGTCAGCTGTGGCTCAGTTTGTAACTCTCTCCCCTTTCAGTGGCAAGCTTCCAGGATCAAGTGTCACTGCAGGACTTGATTACAAGAATCAATGCTGACATTGCAGTGCAGTACTGAGGGTGTGCTGCACTGTCAGAGGTGCAGTCTATCGAATGAAACTTTAAACCAAGTTGCAGTCTGCCCTCTCAGGTGGATGTTAAAGATCCCATCGCACTATGTAGAAACAGAGCAGGCGAATTATTCCCGGTGTCCTTGTCAACATTTTTTCCTTCAATCAACATCACAAAAACCCATCTGATCATTCTCACATTGCTGCTTGGGGGATCTTGCTGTGCAGAAATTGTCTGCCTGTTTCCCACATTACAAGAGTGACTTCACTTTAAGAAGTATACATTGGTTGTAAATCACTTTGGGACATGCAGTGGTCATGAAAGGCGTTTCATAAATGGAAGTCTGTTTTTTATTTTCAATGTCAGCATGCAGGAAATTAGCGTAGTGACAGAAAGGAGAGAGTAGTGGAGAATGTTATTCTTCAGCCTGGAGAGAAGTACACAGTGGGGTTCCCCAGGGTCACTGTTGGGATCACAGTTTTTTTTTAAAGAGATACAGCACTGAAACAGGCCCTTCGGCCCACCGAGTCTGTGCCGACCATCAACCACCCATTTATACTAATCCTATACTAATTCCATATTCCTACCACATCCCCACCTGTCCCCATATTTCCCTGCCACACACCTATACTAGGGGCAATTTATAACATCCAATTAACCTATCAACCTGCAAGTCTTTGGCATGTGGGAGGAAACCGGAGCACCCGGAGGAAACCCACGCAGACACAGGGAGAACTTGCAAACTCCACACAGGCAGTACCCAGAATTGAAACCGGGTCGCTGGAGCTGTGAGGCTGCGGTGCTAACCACTGCGCCACTGTGCCGCCCCAGTTGCTGTATGTTAATACAATGGGCTTGTGTACAGAGGGGATAATGTCAAAGTTGGCAGGAAACTCAGAAATGTTAATAAACGGTGAGAAGGATAGTAACAGACTTCAGGACGACAGCGACTGACCAGTGAAATGAGCAGGAACATGGCAAATATAAATGAACACAGTGAAGTGTGAAGTGAGACATTTGGGTAGGAAGTGTAAGGGAAGGCAACAGAAACAAAGGGGTATTGTTTAAATGAGGAGACAGGAACAGAGAGACTCGTAACGTTAACTCTGCTTCTGTTTCCACAGATGCTGCCAGACCTGCTGAGTGACTCCAGCATTTCTTGTTTTTGTTACAGAGAGACTTGGTGTGTATTCAGACAGATCTTTGAAGGCCGCACGAAAGGTTGACAAGTTTATGTCTGATATAACAGACATCAGGTAGAAAATACTATTGAGAAACAGGCTGAATATTGAAAGTCCAGAGGGGAAGTGAAAAAGCAAATAAGGGAAGAAAAGAGAGAGCATGAAAAGAGGCGAGCATTAAAGGAAATCCCTAAGTTTTCTATCGGCATCTAAATAGTAAAAGGGTAGTAAAAGGAACAATGGGGCCGACTCAGGACCATAAAGGGGATTTGCACATGGAGGCAGAGGATATAGGTGAGGTAATAAATGAATAATTTCCACCTGTCTTTACCAAGGAAGAAGATATGAAATCCTTTCCTTTATTAGCCGAGGTATAGAATATACGAGCAGGGAGGTTATGCCAGAATTGTATAACTCATTGGTTAGGACACAACTTGAGTACTGTGTGCAGTTCTGGTCACCTCATTACAGAAAGGATGTAATTGCACTAGAGAGGGTACACAGAAGATTTACGAGGATGTTGCCAGGACTGGAAAAATACAGCTCTGAGGAAAGATTGGACAGGCTGGGACTGTTCTCCTTGAAATAGAGAAGGCTGAGGGTAAATCTGATTGAAATGTACAAAACTGAGAGTAGAGTGGAGCTGAAGGGTCCATTCACCTTAGCAAAGAGGTCAGTGGCGAGGGGGCATGGACTTAAAGTGATTGGTAGAAAGATTAAAAGGGAGCTGCGGATTTTATTTTTCACCCAGCGGGTGGTGGGAGTCTGGAACTCACTTTCTGAAAGGGTAGTTGAGGCAGAAACCAACAACTCATTCAAAAGGTGTCTGGATATGCAGCTCAAGTGCTGTAATCTATCAAATGCTGGAAGGTAGGATTAGAATGGATGGATCGTTTTTTGGACAGCATAGACACGATGGGCCAAGTGGCCTCTCTCTGTGCCATAAACTGTCTATGATTCTAAGATGCAACCCAGGCAATGTTGAAAGAGGAGATAAGTCAGACACTAGTGGGGTTTAAAATTGATAAAGAGGAAGTATTAGATAGGCTGTCTGGACTTAAATTGAATAAAGCACCAGGACCAGATGAGATGTATCCAAAGATACTGAGGGAAGTGAGGGTGGAAATCGCAGAGGCACTGGCCATAATTTTTCAGTCTTTCTTAGACTTGGGGTGATGCCAGAGGACTGGAGAATTGTAAACGTTACACCCTTGTTCAAAAAAGGGTGTAAAGATCAGGCCAGCAACTACAGGCCTGTCAGTTAAACTTCGGTGGTGGGAAAACTTCTAGAAAGAAATAATCTTGGACAAAGCTAATAGTCACATGGACAAATGCGAGTTAATTAAACACGCCAGCATGGATTTCTTGAGAGAACATCATGTTTAACTAATTTTCTGGAGATGTTTGAGGTGGTATCAGAGAAAGTTGATGAGGGCAATTCTGTTGATGTGGTGTACATTGACTTTCATATAACGGTCTATTCAGTTTCAAATGAACCTGCCTCCACCATTCTCAAGCAGTGCATTCCAGACATTTAACTATTCCCTGCATGCAAAAACCTTTTGATACAATGCCACACAACAGACATGTGAGCAAACTTGTCGCTCATAGAATAAAAGGGACATTAGCAACATGGATAAGAAATTAGCTGAGTGACAGGAAACAAAGAGTAGTGGTTAATGGATGTTTTACAGGCTGGAGGAAGGTTTGTGGTGGAGTTCCCCAGACATCAGTGTTCGAATCCTTGCTTTTCCTGATATATATTAAGGACCTAAACCTGGGTGTACAGGGCACAATTTCAAAGTTTGCAGCTGATACGAACGTTGGAAGCATTGTGAACTGTGAGGAGGATAGTGTAGAACTTCAAAAGGACACACACAAGTTGCTGGAATGGGCAGACAGGTGGCAGATGAAGTTCAATACAGAGAAATGTGAAGTGATTCATGTTGGTAGGAAGAACATGGGGTGACAATATACAATTCTATAGGGTGCTCAGGAGCAGAAGAACCTGTGTGTATATGTGCAGAAGTCATTGAAGGCGGCAGAACAGGTTGAGAAAGTGTTTAATAAAGCATGCAGTATCCTGGGCTTTATTAAAATGGGCATAGAGTACAAGAGCAAGGAAGTTATGTTGAACTTATATAAGACACTATTTCAGCTTCAGCTCTGGTATTGTGTCCAGTTCTGGGTGCCACACTTGAGGAAAGACGTGAGGGCATTGGAGAGAGAGTGCAGAAAAGATTGACCAGAATCATTCCCAGGTTGAGGAATATTAGTTATGAAGATAGATTGGAGAAGTTAGGACTGTTTTCCTCGGAGAAGGCCGAGAGGTGATTTATTAGAGGTTTCAAAAATCATGAGGTGTCTGCATAGAGCAGATAGAGAGAAACAGTTCCCACTCGTGAAAGGATCGAAAACGAGAGGGCACAGATTTAAAGTCATGGGTAAAAGAAGCAAAGACGACCTGATGAAAATATTTTTTCACACAATGCGTGGTTAGAGTCTGGAATGCACTGCCTGAGAGTGTGATGGAGGCAGGTTCAACTGAAGCTGAATAGATTGTTATATGAGAAGGAAGAATGTGCAGGATTACAGGAAGAAGGCAGGGAACGGCGTTAGGTGAATTGCTCATTCGGAGAGCCAGTGCAGATACGAAAGGCTGAATTGGTCCTTCTGTGCTGTAATAATTCTCTGATGTTTTTATTACAGGATGCTGACCAAGGGGACACTGTGATGGGGCTTCTCAGATGGGTGTAATGGTGGAGAATGGGGAATTCATGGCTGGAAAGGGAAGTTGTCCTATGGGAACTGAAATCTTAGCAGGGACTCTCCGACAGCCTGTACGGTTCGAAGGCATCGAGGAAATATCCTCCCTGCCTCCTCCTCCTGAGGTGTCCTCCGGATTCCTGGTGCCAATGCCTGTGTCCTCATGATGGTGATGATATGAAGGGTGCAGCAGAACACCATGAACTCAGACACCTGCTCCAGTGTGTACTAGAGGGCTCTCCCCGAGCGGTTCAGACATCGGAAGCATTGCTTCATCACACCGATGGTCTGTTCCACCATGTTCCTGGCGACTCCATTGCTCACATCATACACACACTTTTTGCGTATCTAACGGTTGACGGTGGGAGGTGGATTGAGGGTGTAGAAACATGGGCTGTGTCTAGAGGGGGTTCATTTGTCTCCAAGGAACCACATTCTGGTTCTTCATGGAGTCCCGATGTGTTGGGACCGGCTGACTGCTTCAGAATGAAGGTATGGTGGCTGCTACCAGGATAGTGGACATTCACCAACATGACGTACTGGCCATGCTCACACACCAACTGTACATTGATGGAGTGAGAGTTCTTTCAGTTCCTGTACCTCAACCCATGGGTTGACATGGGGGCCCCGCAGAGCCACCGACACCATCAGGAATCCTGCTATCCTGACAAAGCCACGGGATCTCTCATCCTGCTTCTCCCTGCTGAGGGAGAAATTGATGACATAGATGGTCACCCTCACTTCCCAGAATTATCAATGGACAACACACAGGCCTAGTAACTACTGGCCAGTTGGTTTAACATCAGTTGTGAGGAAAGTTTTAGAAGCAATAATCAGGGGAAAAGGACAACACACACTTGGAGAGGTTGAGTTAATTAAGGATTGTCAGCACGGATTTCTAAAAGGCAGATCATGCTTGATGAAGTAATTGAATTTATTTAGAAAATCAGAGAAGGTTGATGAAGGGAATGTGGTGGATGTTGTCTACGTGGATTTTATGAAATTATTTGACGAAGAAACACACAGAAGCTTGGCTAACAAAATTGAACCTCATGGAATAGCATCTAATTGGATCAAAAATTGTCCATAGGACATAAAAAAGAGAAATGTGTTAAATGGTTGTTTTTCAGACTGGAGGATGGTAGACAGTGATGTTCCCCAAGGGTCAGTGCTTAGGACCACTGTTTGTTTTTTTGCTATATATAAGTTACATGGATCTTGGAATACAGAGTAGAATTTCAACATTTTCCGATGATAACAATCTTGGAGGTGTGGTAAACAGTGAGGATGTTGCAAACCACCTGTAGCAGGATATAGATAGGCTAGCAGAATGGACAGAGAAGTGGCAGGTGGAATTTCATACAACGGAGTGTGAGGTGATGTATTTTGTCAGAAGGAATAGGAAGGTAATATAGACTTAATGACACAGTTCTAAAGATTGTGCAGGGACAGAGCGACCTGGGGGCTGCATATGCATTGATATTTGAAGTTGGCAGGACATATTAGGAGAGTGTTTAGCGAAGCATATCAGATCTTGGACTTCATCATTAGAGACAATGAATTCAAAAGGATACTGGATGGACACCCGAAGGAGATGATCTTGCAGGGATACGGGGACTGACTGGGAGAGTGGGACTGACTGGATTGTTCCACAGGGAGCGGGTACCGAGGGGCCGAATGGCCATCTTCTGTGCCATAAATGTATCTATCACTCTCTATGACTCTATGTTTGATATGTCTCCTGCTCCTGCCTGGAAATATTCAGATACATGGAAGTTCAATGAAACTGTGACTTTAACAGCCACTGACAACTCCGTCCTCACCCTGGTGTGAGAAAGAACAAAAGAACAAAGGACATTACAGCACAGGAACAGGCCCTTCGGCCCTCCAAGCCTGCGCCGATCAAGATCTTCTATCTAAACATTTGACTATTTTCTAAGGTCTGTATCTCTTTGCTTCCTGCCCATTCATGTATCTATCTAGATACATCTGAAAAGACGCTACCGTGCCCGCGTCTACCACCTCCGCTGGCAACGTGTTCCAGGCACCCGCCATCCTCTGCGTAAAGAACTTTCCACGCATATGCCCCCTAAACTTTTCCCCTCTCGCTTTGAACTCGTGACCCCTAGTAATTCAATCCCCCACTCTGGGAAAAAGCTTCTTGCTATCCACCCTGTCTATAGCTCTCATGATTTTGTACACCTCAATCAGGTCCCCCCTCAACCTCCGTCTTTCTAATGAAAATAATCCTAATCTGCTCAACCTCTCTTCATAGCAAGCGCCCTCCATACCAGGCAACATCCTGGTGAACCTCCTCTGCACCGTCTCCAAAGCATCTACGTCCTTTTGGTAATGTGGCGACCAGAACTGCACGCAGTGAGGCTCCAGTTCGTGTTGCAGGAGGTGACACAGCTCTGTGACCACCTCCTAATTGAATCAGAGTTACCTCACACACTGCTCCTGGGTTAGGTGTGCATAGGAAAAGTGCTCTTGGAAAACCCAGGGAGGGTAGGGCAGAGCCCCTTCCTCCTCTCACTTTACAGAGCTTCCCCTCTCTGCAGCCTCTTCTCCATTTGTTGGTCGTGTTACAGACCCAGCGACACTGTAACTACAGTCAAGAACAAATACCAAGTTACAGTACAGCACAGGAACAGACCATTCGGCCCTCCAAGCCTGCGCCGATCTTGATGCCTGCCTAAACTAACACCTTCTGCACTTCTAGGGCCCATATCCCTCTATTCCCTTCCTCTTTATGCATTTGTCAAGATGTCTCTCAAACGTCGCTATCGTATTTGCTTCTAACACCTCCCCCGGCTGCAAGTTCCAGGCACTCACCACCCTCAGTGTAAAAAATCTGCCTCGCAGATTCCTTCTAAACTTTGCCCCTCGCACCTTATACCTATGTCGCCTAGTAACTGACTCTTCCACCCTGGGAAAAAGCTTGTAACTATCCAAACTGTCCATTCCGCTCATAACTTTGTAAACCTCTATCATGTTGCCCCTCCACCTCCGTCGTTCCAGTGAAAAAAATCCGAGTTTTTCCAACCTCTCCTCATAACTAATGCCCTCCAGACCAGGCAACATCCTGGTAAACCTCCTCTGTACCCTCTCCAAAGCCTCCACGTCCTTCTGGTAGTGTGGCAGTCGGAATTGCACGCAAAATTCCAAGTGTGGCCTAAGTAAGGTTCCGTACAGCTGCAACATGACATGCCAATTTTTATACTCTGTGCCTCGTTCGATGAAGGCAAGCATGCCGTATGCCTTCTTGCATACCTTATCCACCTGCGTTGCCACTTTCAGTGACATGTGGACCTGTACGCCCAGATCGCTCTGCCTGTCAATACTCCTAAGGGTTCTGCCATTTACTGTATACCTCCCACGTGCATTAGACCTTCCAAAATGCATTACCCCACAGTTGTCCAGATTAAACTCCATCTGCCATTTCTCCGCCCAAGTCTCCAACCGATCTATATCCTGCTGTATCTTCTGACAATCCTCATTATTATCTGCAACTCCGCAAACTTACTAATCAGACCAGCTGCATTTTCCTCCGAATCATTTGCACATACTACAAACATCAAACGTCCCAGCACTGATCCCTGCGGAACACCACTAGTCACATCCCTCCATTCAGAAAAACACCCATCCACTGATACCCTCTGTCTTCTATGACCGAGCCACTTCTGTATCCATCTTGCCAGCTCACCTCTGATCCCATGTGACTTAACCTTTTGCACCAGTCTGCCATGCGGGACCTTGTCAGAGGCTTTACTAAAGTCCATATAGATAACATCCAATGCCCTTCCTTCATCAATCATCTTCGTCACTTCCTCAAAAAACTGAATCAAATTAGTAAGACACGACCTCCCCTTCACAAAACAATGGTGTCTCTCGCTAATAAGTTCGTTTGTCTCCAAATGCGAGTAAATCCTGTCCCGAAGAATCCTCTCTAACAATTTCCCTACCACTGACGTAAGGCACACAGGCCTATAATTTCCTGGATTATCCTTGCCACCCTTCTTAAACAAAGGATCAACATTGGCTTTTCTCCAGTCCTCTGGGACCTCACCTGTAGCCAATGAGGATGCAAAGATTTCTGTCAAGGCCCCAGCAATTTCTTCCCTTCCCTCCCTCAGTATTCTACGGTAGATCCCGTCAGGCCCTGGAGACTTATCTAACTTAATGCTTTGCAAGACACGCAACACCTCCTCCTTATTGATAATGAAATGACTGAGACTATCTGCACTCCCTTCCCTAGGCCCATCATCCACCAAGTCCTTCTCTTTGGTGAATACTGATGCAAAGTACTCATTTAGCACCTCGCCCATTTCCTCTGGCCCCACGCAAAGATTCCCATCTCTGTCCTTGAATGGGCCAACCCTTTCCCTGGTTACCCTCTTGCTCTTTATAAATGTATATAATTCCTTGGGATTTTGCTTAATCCTGTTTGCCAATGACTTCTCATCACCCCTTTTAGCCTTCCTGACTCCTTGCTTAAGTTCCTTCCTACTGTCTTTATATTCCTCAAGTCTGTTCCTCGCCATCCAGCCCTTACAACTGCTTCCTTTTTCTTTTTGACGAGGCTCACAATATCCTGTGTTATCCAAGCTTTCCGAAACTTGCCAAACTTGTCTTTCTTCCTCACAGGAACATGCTGGTCCTGGATTCTAATCAGCTGACGTTTGAAAGAGTCCCACATGTCAGATGTTGATTTACCCTCAAACAGCCGCCCCCATTCTAAATTCTTCAGATCCTGCCTAATTTTGTTATAGTTAGCCTTCCCCCAATTTAGCACCTTCACCCGAGGACTTCTCTTATCCTTATCCACAAGTACCTTAAAACTTATGGAATTATGGTCACTGTTCCGGGAATGCTCCCCCACTGAAACTTCGACCACCTGGCCGAGCTCATTCCCCAATAACAGGTCCAGAATGGCCCCATCCCTAGTTGGACTATATACATACTGTTTCAAGAAGACCTCCTGGATGTTCCTCACAAATTCTTCCCCATCCAAGCACCTAGCACTAAGCGAGTCCCAGTCAATATTGGGGAAGTTAAAATCACCCACCACGGCAACCCTGTTACCTTTACATCTTTCCTAAATCTGTCTACATATCTGCTCCTCTACCTCCCACTGGCTGTTGGGAGGCCTGTAGTAAACCTCCAACACCGTGACTGTACCCTTCCTATTCCTGAGCTCCACCCATATTGCCTCGCTGCATGACCCCTCTGATTTGCCCCCCCGCAGTACAGCTGTGTTATTCTCCTTAACCAGTAATGCAACTCCCCCACCCCTTTTACATCCCCCTCTATCCCGCCTGAAGCTTCTAAAGCCTGGAACATTTAGCTGCCAATCCTGCCCTTCCCTCAACCAAGTCTCTGCAATAGCAACAACATCATATTTCCAAGTACTAATCCAAGCTCTAAGTTCACCTGCCTTACCTGTTATACTTCTCGCATTGAAACAAATGCATTTCAGACCACCAGTCCCGCTGTGCTCAGAAACATCTCCCTGCTTGCTTTTCCTCTTAGTCCTACTGGCCTTCTTTATTATGTCCTCCTCATTTATTTCACTAGCTGTCCTACTGCTCTGGTTCCCACCCCCCTGCCACACTAGTTTAAACCCTCCCGAGTGACGCGAGCAAACCTTGCAGCAAGGATATTGGTGCCCCTCCAGTTTATATGCAACCCATCCTTTTTGTACAGGTCCCATCTGTCCCTGAAGAGAGCCCAATGGTCCAGATATCTGAAACCCTCCCTTCTACACCAGCTGCTCAGCCACGTGTTTAGCTGCACTATCTTCCTACTTCTAGCCTCACTGGCATGTGGCACAGGGAGTAAACCAGAGATTACAACCCTCGAGGTACTGTTTTTTAACTTTCCACCTAACTCCCTAAACTCCCCCTGCAGGACCTCATCACTCTTCCTGCCTATGGCATTGGTACCGATGTGTTCCACAACCTCTGGCTGTTCACCTTCTCCCCTTCAGAATGCCCCATGTCCGTTCAGAGACATCCTTGACCCTGGCACCAGGGAGGCAACATACCATCATGGAGTCTCTTTCATGTCCACAGAAGCGCCTATCTGTGCCCCTGACTATAGAATCCCTTATAACTATTGCTCTTCTGTGCTTTGTCCCTCCCTGCAGAACAACAGTGCCAGCCGTGGTGCCTCTGCTCTGGCTGCTGCTGTTTCCCCCTGATAGACCATACCTCGTCCAGAGTTGGGTCACCAAATCCTCTGTCCTCCCTGAATGTCTGCAGCAGCTCACAACACACCTCCAGAAAACCATTCACAGCACCTCCACTAAATTTACAATAACAGAAGTAAGTCAAAAGCCCCTCACCTGTACGTTGGATGCCTGGTCCTTTTAAATAATACGAGAGGGGGTTCCTCATGCTGCTGAATATATGTTCAGCTGAGAGTGACTAACACATGCGATCAGTGGACATGTACAGACCAAGTTTCAAAGACGTACATCAAAGCTGCCGGTATGGTATATTGACATCACATTCAAAACCATCCTCAGAGCAACAACACATACATGGTACGATTGAGCTAGAGCCCTGCCCAGCATGGGGCACTGTGCAGGCCGCACTAGAAGTGCCTGGCTGTGCAGTTCACAACTCCTTATTGATCCCAGCTTCTGTACCGTCAGCACCAGTAGTGCTGTGGAGTCTAAAATAGTGTCTCGGGACAGATACAGTGGGAAAGGGATTCACTTCAGAAGGAGAAATGAGAAAAGATTGAAGTCAAAACATTTTCAGGAATATGAGAATGGGCAGGAGAATGGGACTAATTGGAGGGGTGAGGCCATGGAGGGATTCAAACACAAGAATGAGAATATTAAAATTAAGGTGCTGCCAGACCAGGAGCCAATGTAGATCAGTGATCACAGGGGTGATGGGTGATCGATTTGGTGTGAGTTAGGATACAGGCAGCAGAGATCCGGATGGGCTGTGGTTTATGGAGGTTTATAACTGGGAGGGTGACCAGGATAGAATTGGAATAGTCAAGTGTGGATTTAACAGAGGGACAGGTGAGGGTGTTTGCAGCAGATTGGCTGAGACAGAGGTGGAGGTGGGGGATATTACAGAGGTGGCCATAGACAGGGTTGGTACTGGAGAGAATATGGAGATGGACTCAGCTCAGGTTTAAATAGAATACACCGATTGCAAACAGTCTGGTTCAGCCTCAGATATTGGACAGGGTGGTGTATTTGTTTCACAGATGGGGGATGGAGTTTGTGATGGAGACCAATGACACTGGCTTCAGTCTTCCCAAAATTTACATAACGGAACAGTATTTCAGTGAAACGGGGTTCACAGATGCCCTACCGGGAAATAGAGACAGCAACAGCAGTAAAGATGAGAGAGCAAATGTCAAGAAATCCAATAAAGTTGGCAATGGTTTATCGAGCTAATAGCTGGACATATTCACCAGGAATGCAACGGCAGCAAAAAGTGCAGAGTAAATTACAGGAGCAGTAATGCTGTTAAACTTGGTTTATAGAATTAATAGCTAGATAGAGAGACTTACCAGGGACACCAATAATAGCCAGGATGGGATAGTAAATGTATTGAATAATCTTCAGTGCGAGACGCATACGAGTGTTTAATGAGTACCGATCATAATATGTAGAAAGGTAGTAAAGATCCGAGGATAAACTCCTGTCCATTGTTGTAACATTCCAATCTATTGTTCTCAGATTCTGACCCATTGCTGTAACATTCCAATCTATTATTCTCAGATTCTGACCAAGTGTTGTTACATTCCAGTCTCTTGTTCTCAGATTCTGATCTATCCTTTCTCTCTCTCTGGAGCCGCTGATCTCTGTTGTGGTTGTGCCGGGGTTGATGTTCTGGCTGAAACTATGGGACAACACTTGGGAGCCCCTTATTAATAGAAGATGGAAAACTTCCAGTGACACAATTAGGGTCCATGGAGACTGACATTAATTACAGTCACTGAACAAACAGATTCAGTTAACCCTTTTCAATACAGCACTTTTTGTACCACAATAAAGTAGATCATTTAGCCAGTCTGGATGGGATGCATGAGGGTTGCTGAGGGATGGAATGGTGGAAGTAGTAGAATGTTACAATTTTCTATGAGATCCCTCTTCATTCTTCCGAATATAATCCTATCTCTCCTCATACGTCAGTCCCGGCATCCCAGGAATCAGTCTGATAAACCTTCATTGCACTCTCGCTATAGCAGGAACATCCTTTCTCGGAGAAGGAGACCAAAACTGCACACAATATCCAAGTGCGGCCTCACCAAAGCCCTGTATAATTGCAGCAAGACATCCCTGCTCCTGTACTAGAATCCTGTCCCTATGAAGGCCAACATAACATTCGCCTTTTTCTACCGCCTGTTGCACCTGCATGCTTACCTTCAGTGACTGGTGTACGAGAACACCCAGGTCTCGTTGCATACTCCCCTCTCTCAGTTTATCGCCGTTCAGATAATAATCTGCCTTCCTGTTTTTGATAACAAAGTGGATAACCTCTCATTTATTCACATTATACTGCATCTGCCATGCAATAGCCCACTCACTCAACTTGTCCAAATCACCCGGAAGCCTCTCTGCATCCTCCTCACAACTCACCCTCCCACCCAGTTTTGTGTCTTCTGAAAAATTGGAGATATTACATTTAGTTCCCTCATCTAAATCATAAATATGGAGTGTGAATAGCTGGGGCCCTAGCACCGATCCCTGTGGTACCCCACTAATCACTGCCTGCCATTTGGAAAAATATTCGTTTATCACTACTCTTTTTTTCCATCTGCCAACCAATGTTCTATCTATCGCAATACACTACCACTACACCCATGCGCTTTAATTTTACTCACTAATCTCTTATGTGGGACTTTGTCGAAAGCCTTCTGAAAGTCCAAATAAAACATATTATCTGGATCCCCCTCATCCACTCTTTTAGTTACATCTTCGAAGAATTCTAATAGATTTATCAAGCATGATTTCCCTTTCGTAAATCCATGCTGACTCTATCCGATTCTAACACTGTTCTCCAAGTGCTCTGCTATCAAATCTTTGATAATGGACTCTAGAACTTTCCCCACTACCGACGTCAGGCTGACTTGTCTATAATGCCCTGCTTTATTTCTACCTCCCTTTTTAAATGGTGGGGTTACATTTGCTGCCCTCCAATCAGCTGGAACTGTTCCAAAGTCGAAAGAATCTTGAAAGATGACCACCAATGCATCCACTATTTCTAGGGTCACTTCTTTAAGTAATCTGGGATGTAGATTTTCAGGCCCTGAGGATTTATCGGCCTTCAATCCCATCAACTTCTCCAACACAATTTCTCTACCAATACTGATTTCCTTCGGTTCCTCCCTCTCACTAAACCCTGTGTTACCCAAGATTTCTGGTAAGATATTTGTGTCATCCTTTGCGAAGACAGAATCAGAGTATGCATTTAGTTGGTTAGCCATTTCTTTGTTTCCCATAATAAATTCCCATGTTTCTAACTGTAAGGAGCTACATTTGTCTTAACCAATCCTTTCCTCTTCACATACCTACAGAAACCTTTACAGTCAGGTTGTATGTTCCCCGCAAGCTTACTCATGTACTTTATTTTCCCCTTATTAATCAATCCCTTGGTCCTCCTTTGCTGAATTCTAAACTGCTCCCAATCCTCAGGTCTGTTGTTCCTTTCTGTCGAATTTATATGCCTCTTCCGTGAATCTAATACTATCTCTAATTTTCCTTGTAAGCCATGGTTTGGCTACGTTTCCCATTTTACTTTTGCGCCAGACAGCAGTAAACAATTGTTGCAGTTCATCAATGCACTCTTTGAATATTGCCATTGCCTTTCCTCCATCATCCCTTGAAGTAACGTTTCCCAATCCATCATAGCTAACTCGTGCCTCATACCTTCATACTTTCCTTTATTAAGATTCACGACCCTCGTCTCAGAATCAACTACGTCACTATCCATCTGAGAGTCATCGATTCGTACAGCATAGAAACAGGCCCTTCGACCCACTGCGTCCATGCCGACCATAATGCCGATCTATACTGGTTCCACGTGCCTGCATTAATTCCATATCCGTCTATGCTTTGCCCATTCAAATACCTGTCCAGATGACTCTTAAATGTGGCTACTGTTCCTGCCTCCACCACCTCCTCTGGCAGCTCATTCCAGATACACATTATTCTTTGTGTGTAAAATTTACCCTTTTAATCCCCTTTAAACCTCCTCCCTTTCATCTTAAATCCATGTCCTCTAGTTTTAGTCACCCCTACCATGGGAAACAGACTCTGCCTACCTGCTCTGTCTATGCCTCTCATAATTTTATATACCGCCATCATGTCCCCTCTCAGCCGTCTTTGCTCCAGGGAAAACACACCCAGCCTACCCAATCTCTCTTTCTAACTCAAGCCCTCCAAACCAGGCAACATCCTTATAAATCTTTTCTGCACCCTCTCTAGCTTAATCACATCTTTCCTGTAGTGCTGCGACTAGAACTGCACACTGTACTCCAAATGCGGAATAAACAATGTTATGTACAACTGTAACATGACGTCCCAACTCTTGTACTCCATGCCGCAGTTGATGGAGACAAGCATGCCATACACCTTCTTCACCACCCTGTCTACCTGTGTTGCCACATTCAGGGAACTATGCACTTGCACCCCAAGGTCTCTCTTCTCAACAACACTCCCCAGGCCCTGTCATTCATTGTATATGTCCTGCCCTGGTTTAACTTCCCAAAATGCATCACTGCGCACTTGTCTGCATTAAATTCCATTTGCCAAACCCTTGCCCACTTTCCAAGTTTACCGATATCCTGTTGTAACCTCAGACAACCTTCTTCACTTTCTACTATTCCATCAATTTTTGTTTCATCTGCAAACTTACCAATCATGCTGCCTACATTTATATCCAAGTAATTAATATATATGACAAACAAGAGAGGGCCCAGAACCGATGCCTGTGGCACACCACTGTTCACAAGCCTCCAATCTGAAAAACAACCCCCCACTACCAGCCGATCACAAAGCCAAATTTGTATCCAATTGGCTCGCACACCCTGGATCCCATGTGTTTGAACCTTCTGGACCAGCCGACCATGCGGGACCTTGTCAAAGGCCTTGCTAAAGTCCATGTAGACAACGTCCATCGCCCTGCCCGCGTCAATCCTTTTGGTCACCTCCCCAAAAAACGCAATCAAATTCCTGAGACATGATTCCCATGCACAAAGCCATGCTGACTATCCCTAATCAGACGTTGCCTTTCCAAATGTATATAAATCTTGTCTGTCAGAATCCCTTCCAATAACTTTCCCACCACTGATGTGAGGCTCACCGGCCTGTAGTTCCCTGGCTTATCACTGCTGCCCTTCTTAAATAAAGGCACAACATTAGCTCTGCTCCAATCTTCCGGTACCTCACCCGTGGCTAACGAAAATGCAAAATTCTCTGCTCGGGCTCCAGGAATATCCTTCCTTTCTTCCCATCGCATCCTAGGATACATCTGGTCAGTCCCTGGGAATTTATCTACCTTAATGCGCTTCAAAACCTCCAACACTGCCTCCTTTGTAATGTTGATATGCTCCAGGATATCGCTGTTCCCTCCCTTGAACTCACTAGCTTCCATGTCGTCTCCATGGTAAATAAAGATGAGAAGTATTCATTTAAGACCTCGCCCATTTCCCGTGGCTGCACACGTAGATTACCACACTGATCCTTAAGGGGACCGACTCTCACCCGAGCTACCCTTTTACTCTTAATATACTTATAGAATATTTTAGGATTCTCATTATCTTATCTGCCAGGGAAATCTCATGGCCCCTTTTCTTCCTCCTAATTTCTTTCTTGAGTGCACTCCTACATCCACTGTACTCCTGGAGGGACTCGTTTGATCCCCGCTGCCTATAGCTGACATATGCCTCCTTCTTTGTCCTAACCTGACCCTCAACATCCCTCATCAAACAAGGTTCCCTAAACTTGCCAGCCTTGCCCTTCCATCTAACAGGAATATGCCGGCCCATAACTCTTCCTATCTCACTTTGAAAAGCCTCCCACTTGCCAGACGTCCCTTTACATGTAAACAACCTCTCCCATTCAACCTTTGAGAGTTCCTGTCTGTTGCCATCGAAATTAAACTTCCTCCAATTTAGGACTTCATCCTGAGGACCAGTCCTATCCTCTTCCATAACTATCTTGCAGCTAATAGAGTTATGGTCACTGGTCCCAAATTGCTCCCTCACTAACACATCATCCATCTGCCCATCCTCATTTCCAAAGAGGAGGTCGAGTGTAGCCTTTTCTCTCGTAGGGCCATCCACATAATGTTTCATAAAACTATCCTGGACACACTTAACAAATTCTTGCCCATCTGATCCCTTAGCACAAAGGCAGTCCCAGTCAATATTAGGAAAGTTAAAATCACTTACTATTACAACCCGAAAATTCCTACACCTATCTGTGATTTCCCTGCATGTATGCTCCTCGAATTCCCTCTGACTATTGGGGGGCCTACAGTATAATCCCATCAAAGAGATCACCCCTTGCTTATTTCTGAGCTCCACTCATATGGCCTCACTGGACGTTACCCCCGAGATATCCTCTCTAACTACTGCCGTGTTATGCTCCCTAATCAATAGTGCAACTCCCCATCCTCTCTTCCCTCCAACTGAAGCATCGGTACCCCGTAACATTGAGCTGCCAGTCTTGCCTATCCCTCAACCACGTTTCTGTAATAGCTATAATCTCACAATCCCATGTACTGATCCATGCTCTGAGTTCATCTGCCTTACCTGTCAGGCCTCTTGCATTAAAGTCCTTGCAGTTTAGCCGACCAGACATTCCACACTCCCTGTCAGGCCACTGCCAGGCCCGCCTACTGGACTTGCTTGCATTAACCTCTACATTTACCTCAACTATCTCATCGGAGAGACTAAAATAAAAGCAAAATACTGCGGATGCTGGAAATCTGAAACAAAAACAAGAAATGCTGGAATCACTCAGCAGGTCGGGCAGCATCTGTGGAAAGAGAAGCAGAGTTAACGTTTCGGGTCAGTGACCCTTCTTCGTACCTGTTCCACTTCTGTGTTGGAGATACGGTCCTGCCACCTGATGCCAAGCATTCTCCGGAGGCGGCGAAGATGGACTGAGTTGAGACGTCGCTCTTGGCTGACATACGTTGTCCAGGCCTCGCTGTCATAGAGCAAGGTACTGAGGACACAGGTTTGATACATTCGGACTTTTGTGTACCGTGTCAGTGCGCCATTTTGCCACACTCTCTTGGCCTGTTTGGACACAGCAGTGGAAGCCTTTCCCGTGCGCTTGTTGATTTCTGCATCTAGAGACAGGTAACTGATGATAGTTGAGCCTGGGTAGGTGAACTCTTGAACCACTTCCAGAGCGTGGTCGCCAATATTGATGGATGGAGCATTTCTGACATCCTGTCCCATGATGTTCATTTTCTTGAGGCTGATGGTTAGGCCAAATCCTAAGATTACCCCTGGAGGTTCTACTTTTTAACCTTCTGCCTAACTCCCTATATTCACTGTGCAGGACCTCAGCTCTCTTCCTGTCTATGCCGTTAGCACCAATATGGACACGACCTCTGGCTGCTCACTCTCCCCTTTCAGAATTTCCTGCAGCCACTCCGGGACATCCTTGACCCTAGCAGCAGGGAGGCAACATACCATCCTGGTGTCTCTTTTGCGGCCACAGAAACGCCTACCTGCACCCCTCTACGATAGAATTCCCTATCATGATAGCTCTTACACCCTTTTTCCTCCCCTGCTGTGAGGCAGGGACCTCTGTGGTCCCATGGGCCTGGCTGCTGCCGCATTCCCCTAGGAGGTCATCCCCCCCAACAGTATCCAAAGCGGTCTATCTGTTTGAGAGGTGGTGGCCACAGGGGACTCCTGCACTACCTGCCTGCGCCTACTACTCTGTCTGGTGGTCACCCATCCCTTTTCTGCCTGTGCAGCTATTATCTGCGGTGTGACCACCTCGCTAAACATGTTATCCACGACTTCCTCAGCATTATGGATGCTCCACAGTGAATTCACCTGCAGCTCCATCTCCATAATGCGGGTCGCCAGTAGTTGCAGATGGATCCACTTCCTGCACACATGCCCACTAGGGATACTGGAAGCCTCCCTGATTTCCCACAAAGGGCAGGAGGAGCAGATCACGGGGCTGAACTCTCCTGTCATGACCTACCCTTAGATTAATTAGTTACACCCTTAATTAAAAAAAATACTAATTACATGAGGGGTCTTTTTCTACCCACTTCAATCTAAGATTCTTAATAAACTACACTGAATTAAAAAAAGAAACACTTCAGTAGTACTCACCTTATCACCAGAGTTCTTTTCCCACAAAAATAAACTTTTCACTTTTTTAAAGATATCTACATGCACTAATACCTGCTCCTCACCCAACCAATCAGCTTGCAGCTCTCCTCTGACGTCCCCGTTGGCGTTCTTCATGATAAATTCGATCATATTATGGTCACTCAACCTCAAGGGATTTCACACAACTAGATTGCCAATTATTCCTCTCTCTTCACACAATACCCAGTCTGGGATGGCCTGTTCTCTGGTTGGTTCCTCAACGTATTGGTCCAGAAAACTATCCCATATACATTCCATGAATTCCTCCTTGACGTTATTGTGACAAATTTGATTTGACCAATCTATATGCAGATTTAAGTCACCCATAATTACAAATGTTGCTTTATCGCATGCATCTCTAATTTCCTGTTGAAGACCTTTCCCACATCACCACCACAGTTTGGGAGTTTATATATAACCCCCACTAACGTGTTTTGCCCCTTAGTGTTTCTCAGCTCTACCCATACAGACTCCACATCATCAGCTCTCATATCCTTCCTCTCTATTGTATTACTTTCCTTTTTAACCAGAAATGCAACTCCACCGCGGGTGGAAATAAGCCATTTTACTGATGGTGTGAATATTTGGTCAGAAGCTCATTGCAAGGCATCTCAAGGTTAACTATGTAACAAAGTGTGTGAACAGTTTGGCTTCGTCTCAAACATTTACAAAGGAGAGGGATGGAGTATGTAGCTAGGAAATATTTGAAGCAGAGACAGAAAGCAATGGCTTCAATCTTCTCAATATTTAATTGGCATTGCAGATGTGTGAGTTAATGCATTTGAAAGGAGGAATGAGGAGAGACAATACAAGTTAAATGGTATAACTATAAAGGTGGTGAAATAACAGAGACACCTGGAGTATTTGTACACAAATCTTTGTAGCCAAACCGTTAATAAATATATGGAATCCTCGATTTTATAAATAGAGGCAAAAAAAGCAAAAGCAAGGACATTATGTGAAACATATATAAAATACTAGTTCAGCTGCACCTGAAGTTTTTTGTCGAATACTGGGAACCACACTTTAGGAAGGTCATGAAACCTTCGGAGAGGGTAAAGAACTGTTTTACGAGAATTTGTGCAGGCATGAGGGATGACAGTTATGTAGCTGGGGTTGTTCTGCTTCGAGCAGAGAACTTTCAGAGGAGATTCGATTGAGCTGTTTAACATTAGGAAGTGTTTAGATAAATTAAATAAAGAGAAACTGTTTCCAATGTCCAAGGGACCGGTAATCAGAGACATAGATTTAAGGCGATTGGTAAAAGAAGCAGACATGAGGATTTTTGTGTCTGAGTGGTTTGGATTTGGGATGCTCTGTCTGATAGGCTGATGGATACAGATTCAATAGTAGATCCCAAAAGGGAATTGGATAAATATCTGAAGAAGAAAAAATATTCGGATATAGTGAAAGAGTCAGGGACTGGGACTAACTGGATTGTTCTTTGAAAGGGTTCAGCACTGACTTGATGGGCCGAATGACATCATTCAGGGCTGTGCTATTCTATGATTCTATGATTGTTCCTGCCTGTACATTCCCAATATTCCTATCCTTTCAGCAGCTGTTTGATAAATTACCACAAAACAGCCGTGTTACCAAATTAGAAACACATGGGATTAAAGGACCAATGTCAGCAGTGGCTCAGTTTGTAGCTCTCTCCCCTTTCAATCACAAGCTTCTAGGATCAAGTGTCACTGCAGGACTTGATGACAAGAATCAAGGCTGACACTGCAGTGCAGTACTGAGGGAGTGTTGCACTGTCAGAGGTGCCGCCTTATCAACGAAAAGGTAAAGCCAGGCCCCGTGTTGCCCACTCAGGTGGATGTAAAGATCCCATGGAATTATTTAGAAGGTCAGGGGAATTATTCCCAGTGTCCTGGTCAACATTTACCCCTCAATTCAACATCACAAAAACAGATCTGATCATGATCACACTGCTACTTGTAGGATCTTGCTATGCAGAAATTGACTGTGTTTTTCCTGCATTTACAAGACTGACTAAACGTTAAAAATTACTCGTTGGTACATGCAGTGATCATGAAGGCGTTACATAAATGGAAGTCCTTTTTTTATTTTCAATGCCAGCATGCAGGAAATTAGGTCAGTGACAGAAAGCAGACAGTAGTAGAGAATGGTTGTTGATCAGTCTGGAGGGAAGTACACAGTGGGGTTCCGCAGGGTTACTGTTAGAATCACAGTTGCTGCATGTTAATGCAATGGGCTTGTGTACAGGGGGGATAATGTCAAAGTTTTCAGAGGGCAGGAAACTCAGAAATGTTAATAAACAGTGAGAAGGATAGTAACAGACTTCAGCATGACAGAGACTGACTGGTGAAATGGACAGGAACATGGCAGATGTAATTTAACACAGTGAAGTGTGAAGTGAGACATTTGGGTAGGAAATATGAGGTGAAACAATATAAACTCAATGGTACCATTATAAATCGGGTGAAGGATTCGAGAGAAGTGGCGTGCACACACACAGGTTGCAGCAGCTTTTTCGGGAGCAGCGAGTGAGCGAGTGAGCAGCTGGGAAGGTCAGTTTGAAAGTAAATTTAATTTCCATTTGTTTTTCGGCGGTGGCCAGGGGGCTGCTGGGTAAGTAAAACACTATATATTTGGGCGGTTTAAAATAACTTTCCTTTCAGTGCAGCAGCTTTTTCGGGAGCAGCGAGTGAGCGAGTGAGTAGCTGGGAAGGTCAGTTTGAAAGTAAATTTAATTTCCTTTTGTTTTTCGGCGGTGGCCAGGGGGCTGCTGGGTAAGTACAACACTATATATTTGGGTGGTTTAAAATAACTTTCCTTTCATTGCAGCAGCTTTTTCGGGAGCAGTGAGTGAGCGAGTGAGTAGCTGGGAAGGTCAGTTTGAAAGTAAATTTAATTTCCTTTTGTTTTTCGGCGGTGGCCAGGGGGCTGCTGGGTAAGTACAACACTATATATTTGGGCGGTTTAAAATAACTTTCCTTTCATTGCAGCAGCTTTTTCGGGAGCAGCGAGTGAGCGAGTGAGCAGCTGGGAAGGTCAGTTTGAAAGTAAATTTAATTTCCTTTTGTTTTTCGGCGGTGGCCAGGGGGCTGCTGGGTAAGTACAACACTATATATTTGGGTGGTTTAAAATAACTTTCCTTTCATTGCAGCAGCTTTTTCGGGAGCAGTGAGTGAGCGAGTGAGTAGCTGGGAAGGTCAGTTTGAAAGTAAATTTAATTTCCTTTTGTTTTTCGGCGGTGGCCAGGGGGCTGCTGGGTAAGTACAACACTATATATTTGGGCGGTTTAAAATAACTTTCCTTTCATTGCAGCAGCTTTTTCGGGAGCAGCGAGTGAGCGAGTGAGCAGCTGGGAAGGTCAGTTTGAAAGTAAATTTAATTTCCTTTTGTTTTTCGGCGGTGGCCAGGGGGCTGCTGGGTAAGTAAAACACTATATATTTGGGCGGTTTAAAATAACTTTCCTTTCATTGCAGCAGCTTTTCCGGGAGCAGCGAGTGAGCGAGTGAGCAGCTGGGAAGGTCAGTTTGAAAGTAAATTTAATTTCCTTTTGTTTTTCGGCGGTGGCCAGGGGGCTGCTGGGTAAGTAAAACACTATATATTTGGGCGGTTTCTGAACCCGAGACACCACACTTGTCGTGTCTCCCACCCGCCCTCCTCCTCTAACCAAAAAGAAAAAAGGACTCGGTGGGGTGTTTATAAGGTAAGGCTTTTTCGATTTCTCTGGTTTTATTGTGATTGTTAAAAAATTTTCGTTCCTTTTTCATTTAACTAAGTTAAGCTTAAGATTAAAAATGGCAGGAGATCTCAGACCCGTGTCATGCTCCTCTTGCACAATGTGGGAGCTCAGGGACATGGCCGATGTTCCTGACTCCTTCACGTGCAGGACGTGTGTCCAACTGCAGCTCTTGTTAGACCGCATGACGGCTCTCGAGCTGCGGATGGACTCACTTTGGAGCATGCGCGATGCTGAGGAGGTCGTGGATAGCACGTTTAGTGAATTGGTCACACCGCAGATTAGGATTGCTGATGGAGAAAGGGAATGGGTGACCAAAAGGCAGAGAAAGAGCAGGAAGGCAGCGCAGGAGTCCCCTGCGGTCATCTCCCTCCAAAACAAGTATACCGTTTTGGATACTGTTGAGGGAGATGGCTCACCAGGGGAAGGCAGCAGCAGCCAGGTCCATGGCACCGTGGCTGGCTCTGCTGTTCAGAAGGGCGGGAAAAAGAGTGGAAGGGCTATAGTCGTAGGGGATTCGATTGTAAGGGGAGTAGATAGGCGGTTCTGTGGTCGAAAACGAGGCTCCCGAATGGTATGTTGCCTTGCAGGTGCACGGGTCAGGGATGTCTCAGATCGGCTGCAGAACATTCTAAAGGGGGAGGGTGAAGAGCCAGTTGTCATTGTGCACATAGGCACTAATGATATAGGTAATAAACGGGATGAGGTCCTACAAGCAGAGTTTAGGGAGTTAGGAGCCAAGTTAAAAAGTAGGACCTCAGAGGTAGTAATCTCAGGATTACTACCAGTGCCACGTGATAGTCAGAGTAAAAATGAAAGAATAGTCAGGATGAATGCGTGGCTTGAGAGATAGTGCAGGAAGGAGGGGTTCAGATATTTGGGACATTGGGACCGGTTCTGGGGGAGGTGGGACTATTACAAATTGGACGGTCTACACCTGGGCCGGACTGGAGCCAATGTCCTTGGAGGTGCTTTTGCTAACGCTGTTGGGGAGGGTTTAAACTAATGTGGCAGGGGGATGGGAACCAATTGAGGTCAGTTGACAGTAAGGAGGTAGTAACAAAAGCCTGTAAGGAACTAGATAATGAAGTCAGTGTGACTAAGGGGAAGAACAGGCAGGGAGCAGATGATGAATATAAAGGGACTGGTGGTCTGAGGTGCATTTGTTTTAATGCAAGAAGTGTAGTAGGTAAGGCAGATGAACTTAGGGCTTGGATTAGTACCTGGGAGTATGATGTTATTGCTATTACTGAGACTTGGTTGAGGGAAGGGCATGATTGGCAACTAAATATCCCAGGATATCGATGCTTCAGGCGGGATAGAGAGGGAGGTAAAAGGGGTGGAGGAGTTGCATTACTGGTCAAAGAGGATATCACAGCTGTGCTGAAGGAGGGCACTATGGAGGACTCGAGCAGTGAGGCAATATGGACAGAACTCAGAAATAGGAAGGGTGCGGTAACAATGTTGGGGCTGTACTACAGGCCTCCCAACAGCGAGCGTGAGATAGAGGTACAAATATGTAAACAGATTATGGAAAGATGTAGGAGCAACAGGGTGGTGGTGATAGGAGATTTTAATTTTCCCAACATTGACTGGGATTCGCTTAGTGTTAGAGGTCCAGATAGAGCAGAATTTGTCAGGAGCATCCAGGAAGGTTTTCTAGAGCAGTATGTAAATAGTCCAACTCGGGAAGGGGCCATACTGGACGTGGTGTTGGGGAATGAGCCCGGCCATGTTGTTGAAGTTTCAGTAGGGGACTACTTTGGGAATAGTGATCACAATTCCGTAAGCTTTAAAATACTCATGGACAAAGACGAGAGTGGTCCTAAAGGAAGTGTGCTAAATTGGGGGAAGGCCAACTATACCAAAATTCGGCAGGAGCTGGGAAATGTAGATTGGGAGCAGCTGTTTGAAGGTAAATCCACATGTGATATGTGGGAGGCTTTTAAAGAGAGGTTGATTAGCGTTCAGGAGAGACATGTTCCTGTGAAAATGAGGGATAGAAATGGCAAGATTAGGGAACCATGGATGACAGGTGAAATTGTGAGACTAGCTAAGAGGAAAAAGGAAGCATACATAAGGTGTAGGCGGCTGATGAAAGACGAAGCTTTGAAAGAATATCAGGAATGTAGGACCAATCTGAAACGAGGAATTAAGAGGGCGAAAATGGGTCATGAAATATCTTTAGCAAACAGGGTTAAGGAAAATCCCAAAGCCTTTTATTCATATATAAGGAGAAAGAGGGTAACTAGAGAAAGGATTGGCCCACTAAAGGACAAAGGAGGAATGTTATGCTTGGACTCAGAGAAAATGGGTGAGATTCTAAACGAGTACTTTGCATCGGTATTCACCGAGGAGAGGGACATGACGGATGTTGAGGTTAGGAACAGATGTTTGATTACTCTAGGTCAAGTCGGCATAAGGAGGGAGGAAGTGTTGGGTATTCTAAAGGGCATTAAGGTGGACAAGTCCCCAGGTCCGGATGGGATCTATCCCAGGTTACTGAGGGAAGCGAGAGAGGAAATAGCTGGGGCCTTAACAGATATCTTTGCAGCATCCTTAAACACGGGTGAGGTCCCGGAGGACTGGAGAATTGCTAATGTTGTCCCCTTGTTTAAGAAGGGTAGCAGGGATAATCCAGGTAATTATAGACCGGTGAGCCTGACGTCAGTGGTAGGGAAGCTGCTGGAGAAGATACTGAGGGATCGGATCTATTCCCATTTGGAAGAAAATGGGCTTATCAGTGATAGGCAACATGGTTTTGTGCAGGGAAGGTCATGTCTTACCAACTTAATAGAATTCTTTGAGGAAGTGACAAAGTTGATTGATGAGGGAAGGGCTGTCGATGTCATATACATGGACTTCAGTAAGGCGTTTGATAAGGTTCCCCATGGCAGGCTGGAGGAGAAAGTGAAGGCGCTTGGGGTCCAAGGTGTACTAGCTAGATGGATAAAGAACTGGCTGGGCAACAGGAGACAGAGAGTAGCAGTAGAGGGGAGTTTCTCAAAATGGAGACGTGTGACCAGTGGTGTTCCACAGGGATCCGTGCTGGGACCACTGTTGTTTGTGATATACATTAATGATTTGGAGGAAAGTATAGGTGGACTGATTAGCAAGTTTGCAGACGACACTAAGATTGGTGGAGTAGCAGATAGTGAAGGGGACTGTCAGAGAATACAGCAGAATATAGATAGATTAGAGAGTTGGGCAGAGAAATGGCAGATGGAGTTCAATCAGGGCAAATGCGAGGTGATGCATTTTGGAAGATCCAATTCAAAAGTGAACTATACAGTAAATGGAAAAGTCCTGGGGAAAATTGATGTCCAGAGAGATTTGGGTGTTCAGGTCCACTGTTCCCTGAAGGTAGCAACGCAGGTCAATAGAGTGGTCAAGAAGGCATACGGCATGCTTTCCTTCATCGGACAGGGCATTGAGTACAAGAGTTGGCAGGTTATGTTACAGTTGTATAGGACTTTGGTTCGGCCACATTTGGAATACTGCGTACAGTTCTGGTCGCCACATTATCAAAAGGATGTGGATGCTTTGGAGAGGGTGCAGAGGAGGTTCACCAGGATGTTGCCTGGTATGGAGGGCGCTAGCTATGAAGAGAGGTTGAGTAGATTAGGATTATTTTCATTAGAAAGACGGAGGTTGAGGGGGGACCTGATTGAGGTGTACAAAATCATGAGAGGTATAGACAGGGTGGACAGCAAGAGGCTTTTTCCCACAGTGGGGGTTTCAATTACTAGAGGACACGAGTTCAAAGTGAAAGGGGAAATGTTTAGGGGGGATATGCGTGGAAAGTTCTTTACGCAGAGGGTGGTGGGCACCTGGAACGCGTTGCCAGCGGAGGTGGTAGACGCGGGCACGATGGAGTCTTATAAGATGTATCAAGACAGATACATGAATGGGCAGGAAGAAAAGAGATACAGAACCTTAGAAAATAGGCGACATGTTTAGAGAGAGGATCTGGATCGGCGCAGGCTTGGAGGGCCGAAGGGCCTGTTCCTGTGCTGTAATTATCTTTGTTCTTTGTTCTTTTTAGATCTTTGAAGGTAACATGTAGTGTCTTAGGTGTTAGAGAGAGAGATACAGAGTAATAAAACTCAGGAGGAAATGCTGATGTTTATACATCATTGGTTAGATCCCAGCTGGAGAATTGTGTCCAATTCTGATCACCACGGTTTGGTAAGGATGTTAAGGACTGAGTGAAGATACTGAGTGATTTTCTGGAATGGTACCAGGGATCTGGGAATTCAGTTATGTGGAGAGATTGGAAAAGCTGGGATTGTTCTCTTTAGAGCACTGACGGGTCAGGGGAGATTTAATATAGAATTCAAAATCATGAGGGGTTTTGATAGGGTAATTAATGTGAAACTGTTTCCAGTGTCAGAAAGTGCAGTATTAAGAAGACACAGATTGAAGGTAATTGACAAAGAACCAGAGGTGAAATGAGGAGAATTTTCTTACACAGCAAGTTGTTTTGATCTGGAATTCATTGCCTGAAAACAAGGTGGAAGCAGATTCAAAAATATCTTTCAACCTCTCACACTGCTCAATGTACCACACCCCCATCACTCACCCATCAGCTGTCCCTAACACTCAGGACTCACACCTAACATTCACATACTCCACCTCACCCTCACACACCTTCCACTGATACCAGCCTCACACCCACATCTCACTGTCTCCACATACCTCCAGCTATTGAGCTATGGAAGGCACATCACACAAACACTGTGAAACACAATTACTGATATTCCACCCCCTCTCTTACAGGACAAGGTGGCCCATAATCACAGGGGGCAGATGTGAACTGGTGGGGGCCAGGCATATCTTCATCCCCTGAGCCTGAGGGAGGAGATGGTTCTCCACATCATGGGACTGGCTGTCACAGAGCCCGTGGTATCCGGCCTCGCCGACAGCATTCAGGCTGTTGCTATGTTCCTGCCTTATGTCCCTTTTTAACTCCTACCTCCCCCTCATCCTGCTGTCTGGGATGATGTCCAAGCTGCAGATGGGATCATGGACCTCCTGCTTTTCATCCCACCCCCAATCCCTCACCCCAACCTTCCAATTCTGATTTATACTTTCCAACGATAACTGAAAACTGCCAGCTTCCCAGTCACAGCAGCTCCAGGAGACAGAGAGAGAGCAGCAGCACAGCACTGATGGTGAAGCCCCATCACTTGGTCTGATACTGACAGACAACAGATCAAATACTTACACTGTGTGTGCTTTAGAGACTGGTAAAGAGTCAGAATCTACACGTGGTGAGGTACCGAGCACGAGTGAGCTGCAGCCAGGCCAGGGGGAAAGGATAGTTCATGTGTCAGATGACCGGAGGGCAATGTCACAAACGAGTTATAATACACAGGACTCAGATATGAACTTTGCTGGAGCAGCATACAGGAGAATGCTGATGGATATGGACACATAGATACTTTGTCCATTGACAGGCCTGTCAGACAGTCTGTTGCCACTATCAAAGAACATGGAGGAGTCCAGCTCCAACATGGCACAGGACATTGCAGAGAGCTTGAAGCCCATTTTTTCCCCTGTGGAAGTGGTCACTAACTCTATGACAGCACTAGCGGACCCAGCCTTGATGCAGTGTCTGGTAACCATTGTCTCAGCTTCCACTGCAGCACAGACGGCAGACAACCAACGTCTCTGTGATGCAGTGGAAACTCAGACTGCTTGCTGCCATGCAGGATCAGACTGCTGTCATCATGGCTGTGGATCTCACTGCACAAAGGGGTTTGCAGGCACTCACAGCAGTCCAGCAATCTGTGATCCAGTAGATTACTAAGATTACTGAGATGTCGCCCCGTGGGAGTGACAGTGTCTCCGTGGAGCATGAACCTGCTGTCCTCTCTCAGGATGACAGTATTTGTTCTCCTTTCACTGTCACTCCACCAATGTCCTTGCTGTTACCCATTAGCCAGCCCAGGCTGCGGCTGCCCATGTCGTGGTGGTGCAGTCTGAATCCGTGCCCTCAAGGCCCAGAGCTGCTCGAGGACGTCCTGCAAGGCCATCTGCAGTCTCCCCCAGCGAAAGTCAGCAGCCTTCCACCATCCATGCTGCAGTCACTGGGGAAACACTGTGTAGGAGCACTTGACAAGTCGAGGGATCCACAAGACAGGCACTAAGGGAATATTCAAGGGTGAATGGTTCAGCTTTGTTTGTATAATTGGATGTGTTATTGGATAAAGATGTCAATGAAAAGGTTTTTGTTGGTGTTTTTTATTGCAGGACACTGTGATGGGGTGTCTCAGATGGGTGTAATGGGGGAGAATGGAGGATCCATGGTGGGAAAGGGAAGTTCTCCTGTGGGAACCGAAATTCTAGCAGGGTCTCTCCGACAGCCTGCCCGGTTCAAAGGCATCCAGGAAATATCCTCCCTCACTCCTCCTCCTGAGGTAGCCTCCGGATTCCAGGTGCCAATGCCTGTGTCCTCATGATGGTGATGAAATGAAGGATGCAGCAGAACACCATGAACTTGGACACCTGCTCCAGTGATTACTGGAGGGCTCCCCACGAGCGGTTCAGACATTGGAAGCATTGCTTCATCACACCGATGGTCTGTTCCACCATGTTCCTGGTGACTCCATTGCTCACATTATACACGGGTTATTTTCATGCGGTTGGTTGGCATTGATGCTGGGGGTTGAATTAGGAGTGATGTGCAGAGTGAGGTAGGCATTGTCTCCGAGGAGCCACATTCTGGTTCTGCATAGAGTCCCGAAGTGTTGGGACTGGCTGCCTGCTTCAGAATGAAGGTGTGGTGACTGCTGCCAGGATAGTGGACATTCACCAACATGATGTACTGGGCATGCTCACACACTAACTGTACATTAATGGAGTGAGAGTTCTTTAAGTTCCTGTACCTCTCCCCATTGACATTCGGGCCGCGCAGAGCCACCTCCACCAGCAGGAATCCCGCTACCCTGACAAAGCCACGTGACCTCTCACCCTGCTTTACCCTGCGGAGGTGAAAATTATATATTCACCTCACCCGACATAGATGGCCTCCATTAACCAGCAGATACATCATTGGACAGCATATAGATAGACAATGGATACGTCACACGCTGCTGCCTGGGAAGATCCAGATACATAGAAGTTCAATGAAACTGTGACCTGAACGGCGATGGACAGCTCCGTCCTCACCCTGGTGTGAGGCTCCAGGTCGTGTTACAGGAGGTGACACTGCGATGTGACCACCTCCTTATTGAATCAGAGTCAGCTCACACACTGCTCCTGGGTTAGGTGTAGGTAGGAAAAGTGCTCTTGGGAAAGCCAGGGTGGGTAGCGGAAAGCCCCCTCCCTATTTACAAAGAACAAAGAAAATTACAGCACAGGAACAGGCCCTTCGGCCCTCCAAGCCTACGCCAATCCAAATCCTCTATCTAAACCTGTCGCGTATTTTCTAAGGGTCTGTATCTCTCTACTTCCTGCCCATTCATGTATCTGTCTAGATACATCTTAAAAGACGCTATCGTGCCCGCGTCTACCACCTCCGCTGGCAATGCGTTCCATGCACCCACCACCCTCTGTGTAAAGAACTTTCCACGCATATCCCCACTAAACTTTTCCCCTTTCACTTTGAACTCGTGTCCCCTTTTAATTGAATCCCCCACTCTGGGAAAATGCTTCTTGCGATCCACCCTGTCTATACCTCTCATGATTTTGCACACCTCAATCAGGTCCCCCCTCAACCTCCGTCTTTCTAATGAAAATAATCCTAATCTACTCAACCTCTCTTCATAGCTAGCGCCCTCCATACCAGGCAACATCCTGGTGAACCTCCTCTGCACCCTCTCCAAAGCATCCACATCCTTTTGGTAATGTGGCGACCAGAACTGTATGCAGTATTCCAAATGTGGCCGAACCAAAGTCCTATACAACTGTAACATGACCTGCCAACTCTTGTACTCAATACCCCGTCCGATGAAGGAAAGCATGCCGTATGCCTTCTTGACCACTCTATTGACCTGCGTTGCCACCTTCAGGGAACAATGGACCTGAACACCCAAATCTCTCTGTACATCAATTTTCCCCAGGACTTCTCCATTTACTGTATAGTTCACTCTTGAATTGGATCTTCCAAAATGCATCACCTCGCATTTGCCCTGATTGAACTCCATCTGCCATTTCTCTCCCCAACTCTCCAGTCTATCTATATTCTGCTGTCTTCTCTGACAGTCCCCTTCACTATCTGCAACTCCACCAATCTTAGTGTCGTCTGCAAACTTGCTAATCAGACCACCTATACTTTCCTCCAAATCATTTATGTATATCACAAACAACAGTGATCCCAGCACAGATCCCTGTGGAACACCACTGGTCACACGTCTCCATTTTGAGAAACTCCCTTCGACTGCTACTCTCTGTCTCCTGTTGCCCAGCCAGTTCTTTACCCATCTAGCTAGTACACCTTGGACCCCATGCGCCTTCACTTTCTCCATCAGCCTACCATGGGGAAACTTATCAAACGCCTTACTGAAGTCCATGTATACGACATCTACAGCCCTTCCCTCATCAATCAACTTTGTCACTTCCTCAAAGAATTATATTAAGTTGGTAAGACATGACCTTCCCTGCACAAAACCATGTTGCCTATCACTGATAAGCCCATTTTCTTCCAGATGGGAATAGATCCTATCCCTCAGTATCTTCTCCAGCAGCTTCCCTACCACTGATGTCAGGCTCACCGGTCTATAATTACCTGGATTATCCCTGCTACCCTTCTTAAGCAAGGGGACAACATTAGCAATTCTCCTGTCCTCCGGGACCTCACCCGTGTTTAAGGATGTTGCAAAGATATCTGTTAAGGCCCCAACTATTTCCTCTCTCGCTTCCCACAGAAACCTGGGATAGATCCCATCCGGACCTGGGGACTTGTCCACCTTAATGCCTTTTAGAATACCCAACACTTCCTCCCTCCTTATGCCGACTTGACCTAGAGTAATCAAACATCTGTCCCTAACCTCAACATCCGTCATGTCCCTCTCCTCGGTGAATACCGATGCAAAGTACTCGTTCAGAATCTCACCCATTTTCTCTGACTCTACGCATAACTTTCCTCCTTTGTCCTTGAGTGGGCCAATCCTTTCTCCAGTTACCCTCTTGCTCCTTATATATGAATAAAAGGCTTTGGGATTTTCCTTAACCCTGTTTGCTAAAGATATTTCATGACCCCTTTTAGCCCTCTTAATTCCTCGTTTCAGATTGCGCTTACAATCCCGATATTCTTTCAAAGCTTCGTCTTTCTTCAGCCACCTAGACCTTATGTATGCTTCCTTTTTCCTCTTAGTTAGTCTCACAATTTCACCTGTCATCCATGGTTCCCTAATCTTGCCATTTCTATCCCTCATTTTCACAGGAACATGTCTCTCCTGCACGCTAATCAACATCTCTTCAAAAGCCTCCCACATATCAAAAGTGGATTTACCTTCAAACATCTGCTCCCAATTGACATTCCCCAGCTCCTGCCGAATTTTGGTATAGTTGGCCTTCCCCCAATTTAGCACTCTTCCTTTAGGACCACTCTCATCTTTGTCCATGAGTATTCAAAAACTTGCGGAATTGTGATCACTATTCCCAAAGTAGTCCCCTACTGAAACGTCAACCACCTGGCCTGGCTCATTTCCCAACACAAGGTCCAGTATGGCCCCTTCCCGAGTTGGACTATTTACATCCTGCTCTAAAAACCCTCCTGGATGCTCCTTACAAATTCTGCTCTATCTAGACCTCTAACATTAAGTGAATCCCAGTCAATGTTGCGGTCTTTTCAGAGACATGGGTAGAGCAGGGACAGGAATGGATGTTGCGGGTTCCGGGATTTAGATGTTTCACTAAGAACAGAGAAGATGGGAAAAGTGGGGGGGTGGGGGGGTGGTGTGGCATTGTTAATCAAGGAAAGTATTACAGCGGCAGAAAGGACGTTTGAGGAAAAGTCTACTGAGGTAGTCTGGGCCGAGGTTAGAAACAGGAGAGGAGAGGTAACCCTGTTGGGAGTTTTCTATAGACCTCCAAATAGTTCCAGAGATGTAGAGGAAAGGATAGCAAAGATGATTCTTGACAGGAGCGAGAGTAACAGGGTAGTGGTTCTGGGGGACATTATCTTTTCAAATATTGACTGGAAATACTATAGTTCGAGTACTTTAGATGGGTCTGTTTTTGTCCCGTGTGTGCAGGAGGGTTTTCTGACACAGTATGTAGACAGGCCAACCAGGGGCGATGCCACATTGGATTTGGTACTGGCTAATGAACCCGGCCAGGTGTTAGATTTAGAAGTTGGTGAGCACTTTGGTGATAGTGATCACAATTCGGTTAGGTTTACCTTAGCGATGGGCAGGGACAGGCATATACAGCAGGGAAGAATTATAGCTGGGGGAAAGGAAATTATGATGCGATTAGGCAAGATTTAGGATGCGTAGGATGGGGAAGGAAACTGCAGGGGTGGGCACAATCGAAATGTGGAGCTTATTCAAGGAGCAGCTACTGCGTGTCCTTGATAAGTATGTACCTGTCAGGCAGGGAGGAAGTTGTCGAGCGAGGGAGCCGTGGTTTACTAAATAAGTTGAAGAGCTTGTCAAGAGGAAGAAGAAGGCTTATGTTAGGATGAGACGTGAAGGCTCAGTTAGGGAGCTTGAGAGTTACAAGCTAGCCAGGAAGGATCTAAAGGTAGAGATAAGAAGAGCAAGGAGAGGACACGAGAAGTCATTGGCGGATAGGATCAAAGAAAACCCTAAGGCTTTCAATAGGTATATCAGGAATAAAAGAAAGACTAGAGATAGGTTAGGGCCAATCAAGGATAGTAGTGGGATGTTGTGTGTGGAATCGGAGGAGATAGGGGAAGTGTTAAATGAATATTTTTCGTCAGCATTTACAGTGGAGAAAGAAAATGTTGTCGAGGAGAATACTGAGATACAGACCACTAGGCGAGATGGCATTGAGGTTCATAAGGAGGAGGTGTTAGCAATTTTGGAAAGTGTGAAAATAGATAAGTCCCCTGGGCCAGATGGGATTTATCCTGGGATTCTCTGGGAAGCCAGGGAGGAGATTGTGGAGCCTTTGTCCGTGATTTTTATGTCGTCATTGTCGACAGGAATTGTGCCGGAAGACTGGAGGAAAGCAAATGTTGTCCCCTTGTTCAAGAAGGGGAGTAGAGACAGCCCTGGTAATTATAGACCTGTGAGCCTTACTTCGGTTGTGGGTAAAATGTTGGAAAAGGTTATAAGAGATAGGATTTATAATCATCTTGAAAAGAATAAGTTCATTAGAGATAGTCAGCACGGTTTTGTGAAGGGTAGGTCGTGCCTCACAAACCTTATTGAGTTTTTTGACAAGGTGACCAAACAGGTGGATGAGGGTAAAGCCGTGGATGTGGTCTATATGGATTTCAGTAAGGCGTTTGATAAAGTTCCCCACGGTAGGCTATTGCAGAAAATACAGAAGTATGGGATTGAAGGTGAATTAGTGCTTTGGATCAGAAATTGGCTAGCTGAAAGAAGACAGAGTGTGGTGGTTGATGGTAAATGTTCATCCTGGAGTATAGTTTCTAGTGGTGTACCGCAAGGATCTGTTTTGGGGCCACTGCTGTTTGTCATTTTTATAAATGACATGCATGAGGGTGTCGAAGGGTGGGTTGGTAAATTTGCGGATGACACGAAGGTCGGTGGAGTTGTGGATAGTGCCGAAGGATGTTGTCGGTTTCAGAGGGACATAGATAGGCTGCAGAGCTGGGCTGAGAGATGGCAAATGGAGTTTAATGCGGAAAAGTGTGAGGTGATTCACTTCGGAAGGAGTAACAGGATTGCAGAATACTGGGCTAATGGGAAGATTCTTGGTAGTGTAGATGAGCAGAGAGATCTTGGTGTCGAGGTATATAAATCCCTGAAAGTTGCCACCCAGGTTAATAGAGCTGTTAAGAAGGCATATGGTGTGTTAGCTTTTATTATAAGGGGATCGAGTTTAGGAGCCACGAGGTCATGCTGCAGCTGTACAGAACTCTGGTGCGGCCGCACCTGGAGTATTGCGTGCAGTTCTGCTCACCGCATTATAGGAAGGATGTGGAAGCTTTGGAAAAGGTGCAGAGGAGATTTACTAGGATGTTGCCTGGTACGGAGGGAAGGTCTTCCGAGGAAAGGCTGAGGGACTTGAGATTGTTTTCGTTAGAGAGAAGGGGGAGAAGAGGTGACTTAATAGAGACATATAAGATAATCAAAGGATTGGACAGGGTGGATAGTGAGAGTCTTTTTCCTCGGATGGTGATGGCAAACACGACGGGACATAGCTTTCAGTTGAGGGGTGATAGATATAGGACAGATGTCAGAGGTAGTTTCTTTACTCAGAGAGTAGTAGGGGCGTGGAACGCCCTGCCTGCAACAGTCGTAGACTCGCCATCTTTAAGGGCATTTAAGTGGTCATTGGATAGACATATGGATGAAAATGGAATAGTGTAGGTCAGATGGTTTCACAGGTCGGCGCAACATCGAGGGCTGAAGGGCCTGTACTGCGCTGTAATGTTCTATCTTCTATGTTCTAAAATTAAAATCTCCTATCACCACCACCCTGTAGCTACTACAGCTTTCCATAATCTGTTTACATATTTGTACCTCTATCTCACGCTCGCTGTTGGGAGGCCTGTAGTACAGCCCCAACATTGTTACCGCACCCTTCCTGTTTCTGAGTTCTGCCCATATTGCCTCACAGCTCGAGTCCTCCATAGTGCCTTCCTTCAGCACAGCTGTGATATCCTCTTTGACCAGTAATGCATCTCCTCCACCCCTTTTACCTCCCTCTCTATCAAGCCTGAAGCATCGGTATCCTGGGATATTTAGTTGCCAATCATGCCCTTCCCTTAACCAAGTCTCAGTAATAGCAATAACATCATACTCCCAGGTACTATTCCAGGCCCTAAGCTCATCTGCCTTACCTACTACTCTTCTTGCATTAAAACAAATACACCTCAGACCACCAGTCCCTTTGCTTTCATCATCTGCTCCCTGCCTACTCTTTCCCTTGGTCACGCTGACTTCATTATCTCGTTCCTTACAGGCTTTCGTTAATACATCCTAACTCTGCACTGACCTCATTTGGTTCCCATCGAGAGCTTTCCCTCTCTGCAGCCTCTGCTCCATTTGTTGATCATGTTACAGACCCAGAGACTCTGTAACTACAGTCCCGATACCTCGTCTAGAGTTGGATCACTAAATCCTCTGTCCTCCCTGAATGTCTGCAGCAGCTCACAACACAAACTCCAGAAAACCATCCACAGCACCTCCACTAACTTTACAATAGCAGCAGTAAGTCAAAAGCCCCTCACCTGCAAGTTGGATGCTCGGTACTTTTAAATAACCCCAGAGGGGATTCCTTGTGCCAGCTGAATGGATGCTTAACTGAGAGTGACTAACACAGGCGGTCAGTGAACATGCATAGGCCAAGTTTCCAAGCTGCTGGAACAGGTTGTTCATATGCCATCCAGACCCCTGTTCAGTCTACCGGTCCATGCAGGGTACTCTTGGACTCGTGCCCTGTCCAGCATGAGAACTGTGTCGGCCACACCAGAACTGCCCATCAGTGTGGATTCCACTGCACCAGCACCAGTGATAGTCCTGAGACCAAATCAGAGTCAGAGACAGATCCATAGCTAATGAAATTCACTTCAAAACGAGAAATGACAAACACTTCAAATAGAACAAATGGAAGGAATATGGGAAACGGACAGGGGAATGGGGATAATTGGAAGGTTGAGGCAATTTAGAGCTTTTAATGCAAGTATGATTATATTAAAATTGTGGCATTGCCAGACTGGGAGGTAGGTTATGTGAGTGAGTACAGGGGTGATGGGTGATCTGGACTGGGTTGTGAGTTGTGATGCAGCCAGTAGATTTCTGAATGAGCTGCAGTTTATCGAGCTTTGTTATTGTGAGCATGACCAGGAAGACATTGGTATCATCAAGTGTGGATCTAAGAAAGGCACGGCTGAGGGTTTATAAGTAGATAAACTGAAGGAGATGTGGAAATGAACAAAATTATAGAGGTGGCTGTAGGCAGGGTTAGTGATCGACAGGATATTGAATTGGAACTTAGCTTAGGATGAAAGGAATCGCTGACGTTGTGAAGAGGCTGGTTTGTTCTCAGACATTGGGCAGGGAGTGTGATAGAGTCGGTGGACAGGGACAGAATTTGTGACAGAAATCGATGGCAGTGGATTTAGTCTTCCCAATATTTAAATAAAATAAACAGCAATGCAGTGAAACATGATCTATAGTTCTAATAGCTGGATAGAGAGGTTAACCAGGAACAATAATATTCGCAAGAAGGGCAGAGTAATTGACAAGAACAGTACTGAAGTTAATCATCGGTTATTACATTAATAGCTGGGTAGAGAGAGACTTACCAGGGACACCAACAATACCGAGGATGGGATAGTAAATCGTTTGAATAGTCAAAAGCGCGTAATAGATCCGATATTGTAAAGAAAGCCGATGATAATTTGTAGAAAGACAGTCAGACACCCACGAGAAACTCCTCTCCATTGTTGTCACATTCCAATCTATTGTTCTCAGATTCTAACCCATTGTTGTCACATTCCAATCGATTGTTCTCAGATTCTGATCTATCTTCTCCCTCTCTCTGGAGCCACTTATCCCTGTCAGTGCCGGTGAGAGGGATGGAGGTGGGGGTGGGCGGGGTGGAGGCTCCTGCTGATACTATGGGATAACACATTGGATTGAGTCCTGTATTAATAGAAGTGGGAAACCCTCCAATGACACAATCAGGGTCCATGGAGACTTACATTAATTACAGTCACTGAACAAACAAGTTCAGTCAACACCTTTCAATCCAACACTTTCTGTACCGCAATAAACAATTATCCAGTCTAGATGGGATGTATGAGGGTTGCTGAGGGAAGGAATGTTGGAAATAGCGGAGCCACTGGCCCGAATCGTCCAATCCTCCTTGGATATGGCAGTGATGTCAGAGGACTGAAGTGTTGCAAATTCTACACCCTGTTCAAAACAGTAGAGATAGGCTACACCCTAGAACTACTGACCCATCAGTCTAACCTCACTGAAATGTTGGAGAAGCTTGTAGCGTCTGTAATCTGGGACAATATATTTGTGGTTTAAATAGCATGAGTTTATAAATGACAAGAAGGTCCAGAAGATATATTAGTGGCAAATCATGTCTGAAAAACTTGATCATATTCTTTGATGAAGTAATGGAGAGTGTTGCTGCAGATAGCATGGTTGCTACTTTGTATATGAACAATCAAAAGTCGTGGAATCAAATGCCATTTAATAGATTTGTTAGGAAGTCTGAACCACATGGATTCAAGAGGCAGTGACAGTGTGGATATGACATTGGCTAAGGGATAGAATACAGAGGGAAGTGGTGATCTATTGTTGCTCAGACAGTGGAGGGGATTATACAGTGATGCTCCCCAATGGTCGGTATTCGGGCCATTGCTTCTTTATGGAAACATACATAAATATATATCCGTGTATTGTGTTTGTGTGTGACATTTACTTATATATAAAAGGCATAATTTCAGTGTACTCAGGTGACAGAAACTCGGAAATGCAAAAAAAATTAGGATGATATCAGAAGGATTCAGGGAGACTGATGAAATGAGGAAATGAAGCAGATGAAATTTAGTGCAGACATAGGGTAAGGGAGGAAGAATAAGGTGAGGCAATGTAAATGAAATGGGGCAATTTTAAATTGGGTGCATGAACAGATGTCTTTGAATATAGCAGAACAAGTCGATAAAATTACTAAAAACACATCCAGGATATCGAGCTTTATAAATAGAGGCATAGCGTGCAAAAGGAAGGAAGTCAACTGAAACTTTGTAAATCACTGGTTAGGTCTCAGCTGAGGAATTGTGTCCAATTCTGAGCATTACTTATTAGAAAGGATGTCAGAATGTTGGAGAAGGTGCAGAGGAGATTTACTGGAATGGTCCAGGAATGTGGGAGTTCAGGAACATGGGGAGACTACAGAAACAGGAATCAGAGTAGATCAGGTAAAGGGGGGAATTTAATGGAACAGATCACAATTATGTGCTGTTTTGACAGAGTAAGGGTAAACTGTTTCCTTTGGGAAAAGGACCGATAGCAAGACTCAAAATACTTGGCAAAAGATGCAGAGGTGCCATAAGGAAAACATTTTTTTATACAGTGAGTTGCTTTAATCTGGAATACACGGCCTGAAGATGTGCTGGAAGTAGATTCAAGAGCAAGTTTCAAAAGGGAACTGGATAAATGCTGCAGAGGGGGATTTGCAGGGCTTTGGGAAAAGAGGAGGAAAGAGGGGTAAAATAAAAAGCTCTTTCAAAGATGGCACAGGTACGATGGGACAATGGACTGCTTCCATGCTTTGTGATTCTCTGATTCTATGGTAACAGAATCCATTGAGTCCTTATTTCGTGTGTACAATTGATGTCCAGCAGTTCTTGAGCCAGCGGCTCATTGTTACTTGTATCCTCACACAGATAACAGAAGAAAGGCAAACACAAGGGCCAGGTGAGATGAATTGTGCTGACAATTTACTATATTGGGTTATGACGTCTCTCTCTTTGATCACTTCAATCAGTCAGTTACAAACACATTGATTTTATTCCCATTTTATTTCCTGTCTATTTGTTCTCAAGATATGAGTGATACTGACAAGGCTGGCATTACTTCCCCATGCCTGGTTACCATGAGAAAATGATGGGCCTTCATCCTGAACCACTGCAGTCCGTGTGGTGAATGTGTTCCCACAATGTTGTTACAGAAAGGATTTCAGGCTTTTAACCCAGTGATGATGAAGGAACGGTGATTTCTGTCCAAGTCTAGATGGTGTTTGGCTCGAAGGAGGGGAATGTGGAGGTGATGGTGTTTTGTGTTCGAGTCCGAGCTGAATTCAACGCCCTCCCCTCTATCTCGTGTCCCTTGACTGTAAACTGGAATTGTTCTCTTTAGAGCAGTAATGTTAAATGGAGATTGAATAGAGATATGCAAAATCTTGAACAATATTTGATGGAGCAAAGACAGAGAATTTGGTTTCACTGGAAGTACTGTCAGTAACCAGAGGACACATTTTTAAGGTGATGGGCCAACAAAAATGCATTGATCTATTATAAACCGGAATTCACAACCTGAAAGAGTGGTGAAGCAGATTCAATAATAAATTTAAAAAAGAGAATTGATTCAATAGTATCAGAGGAGATTTTCAGCGAAGTGGTAATTATGTAGAGGAGAGGGACAAATGGGATTGCTCCTTCAAACAGCATGCACAGACACGATGGGCCAAATAGCCTCCTCCGTGCTGTATGATTCTTTGAGTCTGTGGAAACAGAAACCATTGAAACCTTACCTGATATGCACAACAGACGGTCAACAATTTTAAGCAGAGGCTGATCATTACTTGTACTTTGATATGGTTCAGGAAAACATCATGTTGGATTAACACAGATGAGGGAGAGAATTAGTCCTTTCCTGCTCTGTTTGTTTGGTCAAAACCACACTGTGTGGAAGTAACACAGATCAGGGATAGACGGACAGCAATTTTAAGCAGAGGCTGATCGTTACTTGTACTTGGAACATACCTTGTTGGATTAACACAGGCGAGGGAGAGAGATGGAAATCTCCTGCTCTGTGTGTGGGGGTCATTAACACAACATGTTGGATTGGCACAGGCCAGGGAGAGAAATAGAAATTTCTTGCTGTGTCTGTGTATATGGGGGTCGGAACCACACGATGTGGGAATGACACAGATCAGGGAGAGAATGGTCCTTTCCTGCTCTCTGTGTGTACGTGGGGGTCATTACCACATCGGGTGGAAGTGACACAGATCAGGGATAGAATTGGTCCTTTCCTGCTCTCTGTGTGGGTCAGTACCACACTGTGTGGGATTAAGAGGCCGGGGATAGAATTGGGTCTTTCCTGCTCTCTGTGTGGGTCAATACAACACCGGGACGATTTAACACAAGCCGGGGACAGAATTGGGTCTTTCCTGCTCTCTGTGTGGGTCAGTACCTCACCGGGTGAGATTAACACCGTCCAGGGATAGAATTGAATCTTTCCTGCTCTCTGTGCCTGGGTCAGTACCACTGGGAGAGATTAACACAGGCCAGGGATTGAATTGGGTCTTTCCTGCTCTCTGTGTGGGTCAGGACCACACCGGGTGGGATTAAGACTCACCGGGGATTGAATTGGGTCTTTCCTGCTATCTGTGTGGGTCAGAACCACACCGGGTGGGATTAAGACACACCGGGGATTGAATTGGGTCTTTCCTGCTATCTGTGTGTGTCAGTGCCACACCGGGTGGGATTAACACAAGCCGAGGATAGAAGTGAGTCTTTTCTGCTCTATTTGGAGCTCAGTACCACATTGGGTGAAAGCCGCTTACTCAGCACAGCCTGAGGATGGAGCCTGGTCTGTCCCAATGAGGACAGAGAGTGACTGGTGAAATGGCCAGTCACCCGGCAGATTGAACTTTACACATTGAACTGTGAAGTGATACATATCGGTAGGAAATATGAGGAAAGGCAAAATAATGTGGATGGTTGAATGGACAGACCTCAGGCTGTACTAATTTATGAGGCAGCAGGACACTGAGAAGGCTGCTAAAAAAAACAACATATCGTGTCCTTGGCTTTATAAACACAGCACAGAGTAATAAAACTCAGGAGGAAATGCTGATTTTTATACATCATTGGTTAGGTCCCAGCTGGAGAATTGTGTCCAATTCTGATCACCACACATTGGTAAGGATGTCAAGGACTTAGTGAAGATACTGAGGTGATTTACTAGATTGGTACCAGGGATCTCATGGAGAGATGGGAAAAGCTGGGATTTTTCTCTTTAGAGCAGTGAAGGGTAAGAGGGGATTTAATATAGAATTCAAATTCATGAAGGGTTTTGATCGGGTAATTAGTGTGAAAATGTTTCCAGTGTCAGAAAGTTCAGTATTAAGAAGACACAGATTGAAGGTAATTGACAAAGAACCAGAGGTGAAATGAGGAGAATGTTCTTACACAGCGAGTTGTTGGGATCTGGAATTCACTGCCTGAAAACAAGGTGGAAGCAGATTCAATAATAATATGGTGGAGAAGGCATATGGAATCCTTTCCTTTATGAGCTGAGGTATAGAATATAAGAGCAGGGAAATTATGCTGGAACTGTATAACTCATTGGCTAGGCCACAACTTGAGTAATGAGTGCAATTCTGGTCACCTCATTACAGAAAGGATCTAATTGCACTAGAGAGGGTACAGAGGAGATTGATGAGGATGTTGCTCGGACTAGACAAAATGCAGCTGTGAGGAACGATTGGATAGGCTGGGGTTGTTCTCTTTGGAATAGAGAAGGCTGAGAGGAGATCGGACTGAAATGTCCATAATTTTGAGGGATCTGGACAGAGAGGAGGTGAAGGGTCTGTTCACCTTAGTAGAAAGGTCAGTGACTCGGGGGGAATAGATTTAAAGTGATTAGTCGAAAGATAAGAGGGGAGATGAGGAAAACCTTTTCATACAGAGTGTGGTGGGGTCTGGAACTCACTGCCTGGCAGTGTAGTTGAGGCAGAAACCCTCAACTCATTCAGAAGAATTCTGGATATCCACCTCAAGTACCGTAATCTGCAGAGCTATGGATCAAATGCTGAAAGTGGGATTAGAATGGGTGGATCGTTTTTCGGTCAGCACAGATACAATGGGCCAAGTGACCTCTTTCAGTCAGGAGGCTGCTGCTGCTGACTGTGAATGCTGCAGTTGGACAGAAGGTAAATGGAATACTAGGACAGAAAGAGGGCTCCGCAGTTCACGGATGTGGTGACCCTAGATCAGATCTTACAGTGGTGTAGGAGAGGGAACAGAGTTCATGTCAAAGTCCTGTCTTCCTTTTATATGATCCTGTATAATGGACAGGGACTACTGGACAGTAATGTGCTCAAAGGTTATCAGCAGTAATTGATTATCCCTATATTTGTATATTGTAGAACATTAAACCATACCCCTACTCTGGTGTCCATTGCATCCTCAATATTCATGATTAAAATATCAGAGGAGTGTGAACCAGTCACCTCTGATCACCCTGAGGTACAGGCGATTCTCGAGTCGGTCCTGAGTGTATTCACAACCCATAAAGATGACTGTGGAAACATGAGCAGACCTGAAGAAATCAATTGACCATTGCATGCTCCATGAAGCAGTATTCTTACCGAGCTGAGATTATATCATATATTCCAGACAACATCAGGTTATTGTTATACCAGGGTGCAGTTCACAAAGACACAATCACTGCTAACTGCCCGATTTTGACGGTTACAAAACCAGAAGGCAGCTGGGGACTGACTATTGACCAGACAAACTCAACACAGTCACCCCTGTGTGAACTCGGTTGTCTGAGAGACACCAACCCTACTCTCCCGGATTCCCAGTGGCAGGGCTGACTTCACCACGCTGGATATCTCTAATGTTTATTGGAGTATCCCAGTAAAACTAGAGGAACAATTTAAATTCACATTAACTTCTAAGGACCAGAGATACCCTTGGACATGTCTGTCACAAGGGGTCCCACAATAACCCCACTATTTTCCACAAACGTCTGGCCGGGGGCGTTAGGAACCTTTCACAGTCTTCCTGCTTGCTGAAATAAATTGATGGTCTCCTCCTCATCACCACAGACCGTGTCCACACATTTAACCCTTTTACAGGAACTACTGCAGTTACTTTGGGAGCTGGACTAAAAGACCATCCACGTAAGGCCCAGCTGGTGTAACATCGTGTCATCGTTCTATATGTCCAAATTGGCTCATCCAACATCAGCCCAGACCAACATCAGGTCGAGACCATCCAGTGTATAACCCTGTCCACCTCAAAGACTGCCCAGTGTCCTATCCTCAGGCTGGTGGGGTATCCGTGGACCCTTATCCAGTGTCTACCCTTGTCCACCTCAAAGACTGCCCAGTGTCCTACCCTCAGGCTTGTGGAGTATCAGTGGACACAATTCCAGTGTCTACCCCTGTCCACCTCAAGGACTGCACTGTGTCCTATCCTCATGCTGGTGGGTCTCAGTGGACCCTATCCATTGTCCACCCCTGTCCACCTCAAAGACTGCCCAGTGTCCTATCCTCAGGCTGGTGGAGTATCAGTGGACACAATTCCAGTGTCTACCCCTGTCCACCTCAAGGACTGCACTGTGTCCTATCCTCATGCTGGTGGGTCTCAGTGGACCATATCCATTGTCCACCCCTGTCCACCTCAAAGACTGCCCAGTGTCCTATCCTCAGGCTGGTGGGTATCAGTGGACCCTCATCCAATGTCTACCCCTGTCCACCTCAAGGACTGCACTGTGTCCTATCCTCATGCTGGTGGGTCTCAGTGGACCCTATCCATTGTCCACCCCTGTCCACCTCAAATACTGCCCAGTGTCCTATCCTCAGGCTGGTGGAGTATCAGTGGACACAATTCCAGTGTCTACCCCTGTCCACCTCAAGGACTGCACTGTGTCCTATCCTCATGCTGGTGGGTATCAGTGGACCCTCATCCAGTGTCCACCCCTGTCCACCTCAAAGACTGCCCTGTGTCCTATCCTCAGGCTGGTGGTGTATCAATTGCCCCTCATCCAGTGTCTACCCCTGTACACCTCAAAGCCTGCTCTGTGTCCTCTGCTCAGGCTGGTGGGGTATCAGTGGAGCCTCATCCAGTGTCTACCCCTGTCCACCTCAAAGACTGCCCTCTGACCTATCCTCAGGCTGGTGGAGTATCAATTGCCCCTCATCCAGTGTCTACCCCTGTCCACCTCAAAGCCTGCTCTGTGTCCTATCCTCAGGCTGGTGGGGTATCAGTGGACCCTCATCCAGTGTCCACCCCTGTCCACCTCAAAGACTGCCCTGTGTCCTATTGTCAGGCGGGTGGGGTATCAGCGGACCCTCATCTCTCGATTTGCAGAGACTGTGACTCCTCTTTATGAACCACCAAATGGTGATGATGACCAGGTTTATCCCATTTGGACTGAAGAGAACACAGAAACAGTAACACAACTAAAGAAATCTGTCGCCCAGGCAACGTGTCTTACCTCACCGAACCCCGACAAGACTTTCCACATGGATGTGGGGACACAGTGACAGCCTGGCTGCTGTCCAATGCCGAGAAAACCAGGAGAAAATACTCCCCATTGTGAATTACTCCAGAATTGTGAATGGGGCTGAACTGATTTACTCTGTTTGTGAAGGACATTTGTTAACCATTTTCTGGGCCATCAAACATTTCACTTACATCACGGGGTTCAACAGGGTGATACTGTCCAGTCCATTATCCACCTTCCCAGTAGAGGAAAGCTGTTGTAATAGAATACCCATGTCATAGAGTCATAGAGCCTTAGTCAATTCTGGCACAGAATGGGACATTTCAACTCGAGTCCGTTCCAGCGCTTTGTAGATAAATCAAGTCAGTCTCATTCCCCAGCTCCATGGATGACAAGGAGCCTACAGGGTAAGATACAGCAGGAAGGGCAAGTTTATGTCCCACACCGAGAACTCAATACAACAGAAAACCAAGAGGAGTATAGAAAGTGGAGGCTGATATCAAAAAGGAATTTACGAAAGCAAGGAGAAATCATAAAAAAATATTGGCAAGCAAAATCAAGGTGAACCCATGTATGTTTTTTCTTTCAATACATTAAGGCTAAGAGACAACTAAGGAGAGAGTAGAGCCCATTAATGACCGATAAGGTAACCTATGTGTCGGGACAGTAGTTACTGACATGGTTCTTAATGAATACTTTGTGACTGTCTTCACAAAAGAGGGGAACGGTGCAGATATTGTAGTTAAGGAGGAGGTGTGTGAATTATTGGATGTGATAAACATAGACAGAGAGGAATTACTAATGGAATTAGCCTCATTGAAAGTTGATACATCACCATGGCGTGATGAAATGTACCCCAGGTTGTTAAAAGAAGCAACAGAAGAAATAACCAAAGGTATATCCATGATTTTCCAGTTCTCACTGGATACAGGTGTGGTGATGGAGGATTGGAGAACTGCTAACATTGTACCACTGTTTAAAAAGGGAGTGAAGGATCGACCGAATAACTACAGGCCAGTCAGTCTAACCTCAGAGTGGGAAAATTATTGTAATCCATTCTGAGAGACAGGATAAACTGTCACTTAGAAAGGCACAGGTTTATCAGGAATAATCACCAAAGATGTGTTAAGGCAAGATTGTGTCTGACTAACTTGCATGATTATTTGATGAAGTAACAAGGACGTTAGATGAGGTTAATGTAGTTGATGCGGTCTACTTGGATTTTAGCAAAGTTTTTAGCAAGGGCGCACATAGCAGACTTGTTAAAAATAAAATCCCAGGAGATCCAGGGAAATGCAGCAAGGTGGATGCAAAATTAGCTCAGTGGCAGGAAGGAAAGAGTAATTGTTGACAGGCGTTTTAGACGATGTTTCCCGCAACATTTAGTGGAGGCAGTGGTGTAGTGGCAATGTCACTGCACTTGGAAATCCAGCAAACCCAGGTAAACACTCTGGGGACATGGATTCGAATCCCACCATGACACATAATGAAATTTGAAATCAATTAATAGTTCTGGAATTAAACAGCGACTCTAATGGTGACCATGAAACCATTGTCGATTGTTTGAAAATCCCATTTGGTTCACTAATGCCCTTTAGGGAAGGAGATCTACTGTCCTCACCTGGTCTGGCCACATGTGACTCCAGACACACAACAATGTGATGGACTCTTAAATTGCCTCACAAGCCACTCAGTTCAAGGGCAATGAGGGATGGGCAATAAATACAGACCCAGGCAGTGACGCCCAAATCCCACGAATGAATAAAAAAAAGCAAATTCCACACAGCTCAGTACTGGGACCCCTGTTTTATGTCGCATACATTAACGATTTGGAAGTAAAGGTAGGGGCATAATCAAGATGTTTGCAGACGATACAAAGATTGACTGTGTGGTAGATCGCAAGGAGGATAGCTGTGCACTGCAGGAAGATATTGATGGACTGGTCAGATGGGCAGAGAAGTGGTAAATTGAATTCAGGTTCGATAAGTGAGATATGATGCATTTGGGGAGGTCAAATAAGGCAAAGGAATGCACGATTAATGGGAGAATACTGAGAAGTGTAGAGGAAGTGACAGACCTTAGAGTGAATGCCCACAGATAGATGAATGTAGCAGGACAGCTCGATAAGGTGGTTAAGAGGTCATATGGAATCCTTTCCCTTATTAGCCGAGGTATTGAATATAAGAGCAGGGAGGTTATGCTGGAACTGCATAAATCATTGGTTAGGCCACAACTTGAGTAATGTGTGCAGTTCTGGTCACCTCATTACAGAAAGGATGTAATTGCACTGGAGAGGGTACAGAGGAGATTTATCAAACATGTTGCCGGGACTGGGAAAATGCAACTTTGAGGAATGATTGGATAGGCTGGGGTTGTTTGCCTTGGAGCAGAGAAGGCTGAGGGGAAATCTGATTGAAACGTACAAAACGTTGAGGGCCCTGGATAGAGTGGTGGTGAAGGGTCTATTCACCTTAGCAGAGAGATCAGTGACAAGAGGGCATGGATTTAAATGATTGGTAGAAAAATTAGAGGGGAGATGAGGAAAAAAATCACCCAGAGTGTGGTGGGGTGGGGGTCTGGAACTCAGTTTCTGAAAGGGTAGAAGAGGCTGAAAACCTCATCTGATTTTAAACGTGCCTTGCGACACCTCAAGTGATTTAATCTGCAGAGCTCGGGACCAAATGCTGGAAGGTGGGATTCGGCTGGGGAGGTCGTTTTTTGGATAGCAGAGACACGATGGGCCAAGTGGCCTCTTTCTGTGTTGTAAACATTCTATGATTTTTCTATGATTTTCTAGGTGCAGATAGGCGGTTTTAGTGAAGGTGTGTAGATGTGGTCAGAAGTTCATCTCGGGGTCAAATATGACACCAAGGTCTGAACAGTCTGGTTTAGTCTCACACAATTGCCAGGGAGAGGTATGGAGTCGATAGCTAGGGAATTAAGTTTGGAGCAGGGACTGAAAACAATGTCTTCAATCTTCTGAAATTTGAATTGTCACAGCAGAGATGTGAGGTAATACCTTTTAGAAGGATGTATGTGGAGAGACAACACAAGCTACATGTTACAACTGTAAAGGGAGTGCAAGAACAGAGAGACCTGGGGAGTTTATGTGTAAATCGTTGAAGGTCACAGGACAGGTTAGCACAACAGTTTATAAAGCATATGAGATCCTGGGCTTTATAAATAGAGGCATAGAAAACAAAACTGGGAAGTTATGCCAAATCTATATAAAACACTACAGCATATCCCAGTACATGACACATGGAATAGCAGAATTTGAAACATATGGTACCAGGGATCTGGGAATTCAGTTACATGGAGAGATTGGAAAAGCTGGGTTTGTTCTCTTTAGAGCAGTGAAGGGTAAGAGGAGATTTAATATCGAATTCAAAATCATGAAGAGTTTTGATGGGGTAATTAATGTGAAACTGTTTCCAGTGTCAGAAAGTTCAGTATTAAGAAGACATAGATTGAAGGTAATTGACAAAGAACCAAAGGTGAAATGAGGAGAATTTTCCTTCTCAGCGAGTTGTTGGGATCAGAAATTCACAGCCCGAAAACATGATGGAAGCAGATTCAATAATATCTTTCAAAAGGGAATTATAATAAAAAAAACTGGAAAAGGCGAAAAAAATAGTCTGGGGATAAAGGAGGAGAGTGGTAATAATTAGACAGCTGTTTCCAAGAAACAGCACTAACACAAAGGGCCGAATAGCCTCCTTCAGTGCTGCACCTGTCTCTAATTCTATGAGCAAGAGACATAGAGTGAAGGGAGAGAGAGTGAGAAAGGGGGAAAGAGGGAAAGGAAAATAGAAAGAGAGAGCAAACCGGGTTTGCATCGCTTTTTGAGCAGTGGGGTCATGATCTGCCAGTTGAGGCAGGTGACACAAAATTTCTGGGGCCTCCTCATTACATTTCCGTAAATTTTAGGGGCCGCCCAGGGTGACCCGCGCTGCTGTCTGTCTGCACGCTTAACAGGAGACTTAACTGTGTCTGAGTCTAGCACGTGTTTCAACCAGGATTCAGCCCTTAAAGGCAATCTGTCCCTCTTAAAGGGAAGCTGCACTGAATCACAGGAGGCTGCTGCTGCTGACTGTGAATGCTGCAATTGGAGAAAAGGTAGGTTGAATACGAGCACAGAGAGAGGGCTCTGTGATTCACGGATGTAGTGCTGGAGGCCTTAGTCATGCAGGGTGACAGGAGAAGAGAGGCCATGTATCAGTGGGGTGGGATGTAGACCCTCAAGAAACGCACTCCGAAGGGAATGGGAGCAGGTGGCCAGGGAGGTCAATGCAGGAAGCTTGGCCCCAGGACCTGGCAGCAGAGCCAGAAGAAGTAGAATGAGCTCACACGGGTGATCAATGTCAGTGAATTCATTTCCACATGGCATCTCCTACCCCCAACATCACCAACCTCTCACACTGCTCAATGTACCACACCCCCATCACTCACCCATCAGCAGTCCTTAACACTCAGGACTCACACCTAACATTTACATACTCCACATCACCTTTACATACCTTCCACTGATACCAGCCTCACATCCACCTTTCACTGCCTTCACATACCACCAGCTATTCAGCTGTTGCAGGCATATCTCCCAAACACAGTGCAACACAATCACTGACATTCTGCTCTCTCTCTTACAGGACAGGGAGCAGCAGTGAACTGTCGGGATCCAGGCTTACCTTCATCCCCTGAGCCTGAGGGAGGAGTTCATTCTCCACCTCATGGGAACGGCTGTGACAGAGCCCATAGCATCCGGCATCTCCGACAGCATTCAGGATGACGTTATGTTCCTGCCTTATGCCCCTTCTTAACTCCCACCTCCTCTTCATCCTGCTGTCTGGGATGATGTACAAGCTGCAGATGGTGGGACCATGGATGCCTCTGTGGTATTTACGTGAGGTTGAGTAATTTGTGAAGAGCACATTATAGATGTGGTCACCCCACAGATTAAGGGAAGAAGAATTACAGTCAAGCAGAATCAGGCAGGTAGCACAGGAGACCCCAGAGTGCATCTCACTCTCCAACCAGTATTCAATGCTGAGGAAAGTGATGTTTCATCTGGGGACTGCAGCCAGAGGCAAGGCCATGGTACCCGGGCTGTCTCAGCTGTACTGGGGGTGGGAGGGGATACAATGAAGACTAGAATGTTGACAGTGACAGGAGATTCGATAGTCACGGGAACAGACGAGCGTTTCTGAGGCCGCAGACATGCATCCAAGATGGTGTGTTTCCTCCCTGGTGTCAGGGTCAAGTTAGCCATCTCAAAGTAGTAATCTCCGGATTACTGCCAGTACCCCGTGCGAGTGAGTATGGAAATAGGAGGATAGTACAGAGGGATGTGTGGCTGGGAGGATGCTGCAGAAGCGGTGAGGTTTGCATTGCTGGGACACTGGGACCAGTTCTGGAGAATGTGGGATCTGTACCGGCCGGACGGTTGCACCTGAACAGAGCTGGAACTAATTTCCTTGCAGGGTGATATGTTAGTGCTATTGGAGAGGGTTTACACTAAATTGGCATGTGTGTGGGAACCAGGAGTAAACATCAGAGAGGAATTCTAAAGTGCACAGAATACTGGGAGAGATGGATAACACTGCAGTAGGGTTTAGAAAGTTATTAGTTGAGGTCTGAGTAAGGGAGGAAGTAATAAAGTTTACATCAGGGTTGATGTGCATGTATGTGAATACGGAGTGTGGTTAATAAGACTGGTGAGGTACAGGTGCAGATTGCCATATGGAAATATGATGTTGTGGCTATAACAGAGATCTGGCTCAAAGAAGGGCAGAACTGGGTGTTAAATATTCCTGGATACAAGGTGTTCAGGAAAAATAGGAAAGGGAGAAAAGGAGTAAGAGTGGTGGTATTGATTAAGGAGAACATTATAGTGCTGGAGAGAGTGAAAGTCCCGGGGACATGTGTGGGGAGGTGGGAGTGGGGCTGGGTGGGTGCGTAGGTGGGTGAAGGACAGATTCTATTTGGATAGAGCTAAAGAACAAAAAAAGGTGCATTTACATTGCTCGGTGTTGTCTATAGGCCATCAGCTAATGGGAAGGATGTGGAGGAACAAATCTGCAAGAAAATTACAGAAAGATGCAAGAATTATAGAGTAGTTACAATGGGGGAACATTCATTATCCTAATATGGACTGGGATAGTAGCAATTTAACGGGCAGAGGGAGGCAGGTGTTACTACAGTGTGTGCAGGAAACATTTCTACAACAATATGTTGCTAGTCCAACATGAAAGGAGGCACTGCTAGACCTGGTTCTCGAGAATGAGCTGGACCCAAGTGGATTAAGTATCAGTAGGAGAACATTTAGGGGACAGTGATCATTGTATCATAAGGTTTTTGTTGACTATGGGAAAGGACAAAGAGCAATCCAGAGTAAGAATAATTAACTATGAGAAAGTCAACTTCAACAAGTCATCCGGTGTAAAAATTGAGCTGGGGCGAACAAATTAGAGTCAACGTTTGGCAGGAAAACAGGAGCTGAACAATGGGCTACCTTCAAAGAAGAGATAGTTCGGGCAGAGTGCTGGTGAACGGTTGTTTTTCACACTGGAGGACGGTAGACAGTGATGTTTTCCAAGGGTCAGTTCTAGGACCAACTGATTTTTTTTTTGCTATATATAAATGAGCTGGATCTTGGAATTCAGATTAGAATTTCAATATTTTCCGATGATACGATGCTTGGAGGAATGGTAAGCAGTGAGGATGATGCAAAATGCCTACAACAGGATATAGATAGGCTCGCAGAATGGCCAGAGAAGTGGCAGGTGGAATTTAATACAGAGGAGTGTGAGGTGATGTATTTTCTCAGATGGAATAGGAAAGCAATAGAGACTTAATGGGACAGTTCTAAAGATTGTGCAGGAACTGAGGGACCTGTGGCTCTATATGCATTGATCTTTGAAGGTGGAAGAACATATATGGAGAGTGTTAAGCAAAGCCAATCAGATCTTGGGCTTCATAATTAGAGGCAAAGATACAAAAGCAGGGAAGTTATACTGAAACTGTATAAAGCTTTGGTTAGGCCTCAACTAGAGAACTGTGTCTAGTTCTGGTCAGCACACTTTAGGAAGAATGTAAAGTCCTTGAGGGGGTGCAGAGGAGATTTACCAGAATGGTTCCAGGGATTGGAGCGGGGGGGGGGGGGAGGGGGGAGCGGGTTGGTTAGTTACAATGTTAGATTGGAGAAGATGGAGTTGTTCTCCCTGGAGTAAAGGAGATAGAGAGAGGTATGTTAAACGTGTACAAGATTATGATAGGCTTAGGTAAGGTAGACAAGGAAAAAGTCTTCTCATTATCTGATGAAACACGGACCAGGGGACACAGATGGAAGGTTTTGGATAAGAGATGCAGGTGGATATGAGGAAGAAATATTTTACACAGTGGATGGTAATGAGCTGGAACTCACTGCCCATGAGGGTGGTGGAAGCCGAGACAATCAATGATTTTAAAAGGAAACTGGATGGACACCTGAAGGAAGTGAACTTGCAGGGATACGGGGATTGAGCGGGGGATTGGGACTGCCTGAATTCTTCCACACAGAGCTGGCACAGAGGGGCAAAATGGCCTCCTTCTGTGTCGTACATGACTCCATGACTCCATCAATTTCTACCACTCTATGTTGGATATGTCTCCTGCTCCTGCCTGGGAAGATCCACATACATAGAAGTTCAATGAAACTGTGACCTTAACGGCCACCAACAGCTACGTCCTCACCCTGGTGTGAGGCTCCAGGTCGTGTTACAGGAGGTGACACAGCTCTGTGACCAGATCCTTATTGAATCAGAGTCACCTCACACATTGCTTCTGGGTTAGGTTTAGGTAGGAATAGTGCTCTTGGAAAACCCTGGGTGGGTAGGGCAGATCCCTTTCCTCCTCCCTCTTTATAGAGCATCCCCTCACTGCAGCATCTGCTCCATTTGTTGTTCATGTTACAGACCCAGAGACACTGTAACTACAGGCCCCAAACCTCGTCCAGAGTTGAAATGACAAACTCAGTTGAGTGATCATTGCTCGAATGGGAAGGAGATTTGGAGACAGAGAAAGATTAGAATAGGTCAAAAACGTGGGGTTATTGCAGAGACTGGGCAGGGAGTTGTCACAGAGAGAGAGAATGTACAGTGAAACACGTGTGCTCGTCATTGGGACTGGTTTGGACATCTCGAGATAGATAGAAAGCTTACACCAGAACACGGTGTGCTCATCACTAAGAGCGGGGGGGGGGGTGGTTGGTGGTGGTGCCGCGGGGGGGGGGGGGGTGGGGTGGGGAGGTGCGGGCGGTGGGGGAGCTTTAAGAGAGTTTGAATAAGTAAAACCAGAAATACAATGTCATTAGCATATCACAGGAAATAGTCAATTGATAACCTGGCAGAGAAAAAAAAACAGGCACACCTGGGGAGACGGACATCCTAAGGATTATCGAGCAGTACGATGGGGATGACGATTTAATTCTCAATAGAATATCTGAGGATGTCCAGAAATACAAATTTAAGATAAAAAAGTTTTGAGATAAGTTGGTTAATAGGGCACATCTCTGCACCTGACGGTTAAATAAAAGACACAAAGAATTGAAGGATGAGATGGACAATTTACAGAAGGAAAATGAAGGTTGGTAGGAGAACATTGGCATCCTGTACAATCAGTTACTGCTGGATCAGGAGCCACATGATGGAGTATATTATCCAGAGAGAAAATTATAACAAATACTGGAACAAAACACTTACTAACAGGCAGAATGTCCCAGACTAGGGGAGGAGTTAGAAGATGTGAGGAGGGGCTATGAGGGAATTAGACCCGTGTTAAAGCTCTGCCTCCCCTGAGGCTGACCACGCCCTGTGTTGAGATAAAATCCGACAGTTTCAGACACAATCCGTCCACAGTGGGCAGTAGTGGCTGCTGTCTCCAAGCACAAAGTCAGATATCCCGGTTCTTCTTCAGACAACATATTTGTAAGCCTCACAGTCTCTGCTCAATCTCCTCCATACAAGGACGACAAGATAACTGGAAATTACCAGGGTATGTACTAACCTGGGCCTAAACTGCAGACCAGTCTAAGAACAAGACTAACCACAGTCACTGGCAGTGAGAGAGATGTCACCACCACAACCACACAGAGGTACCTTACAGCCGTTGAGTCTATGGCTCTAAAGCAGGGACTGGGAATGGTGGATATGAGCAGAAGCTCCCTCGATCTGTGTGTTCTGTGTTCCAATATCCAAATTATTTATATATATATCAGAAAAATATCAGTGGTCCAAGCACTGCCCCTTGGGGAAACACCACTGTCTGCCTTCCTCCAGTCTGAAAAAAGCAACTGTTTTCCACAACTCACTGTTTTCTCTCATTAAGCCAGTTTATATTTTTATCCAAGCTGACACTGACCCTTTTATTCCATGAGAATCAATGAACTGTCCAGCTGTCACAAAGAAACTAGAAGTTCAGAATAAAATTGAGTGAAATGCTAAATGCAATAATTAACTAACTTTATTGTATTTAGTACTCTGTACAAGTAGTACTCCCTAAAACTGGACTCTGTGCAACTTACTGGATTTAAGGTTTAGGAAGAGAATTCCAGAGCTCAGGGAAGAGAACAGAAAGTGCTGGAAATACTCAGCTGGTCCTGCAGCATCGGCGCAGAGAGAAACAGAGTTAATGTTTCAGATCTGTGACACTTCATCAGAACTGGTAAACGTCAGAAATGATGATGTACAAGCTGCAGATGGTGGGATCATGGACCTCCTGCTTTCCACCACCCCCAATCCCTCACCCCAACCCTCCCCTTCTGATGTTATACTTTCCAATGATAACACAATAATACCAGCTTCCCAGTCACAGCAGCTCCATGAGATAGAAAGAGAGCAGCAGCACAGCACTGATGGTGAAGACCCATCACTTGGTCTGACCCTCACAGTCACCAGATCAAATACTTACAGTGCGTGTAACTTGGAGGCTGATATAGAGTCGGAATCTGCACGTGGTGAGTCACCGAGCACGAGTGAGCTGCAGCCAGGCCAGGGGGAAAGGATAGTTCATGTGTCAGCTCACCGGAGGGCGAGGTCACAAACGAGTTATAATACACAGGACTCAGATGTGAACATTGCTGGAGCTGCTGCCCATGTCGAGGTGTTGCAATTCGAATCCAAGGCCTCAAGTCACAGAGCTGTACGAGGACGTCCTGCAAGGCCATTTGCGGTCACCCCCAGTGAAAGTCAGCAGCCTTCCATCAGCCATGCTGCAGCCACTGGGGAAACACTATGTAGGAGAAATAGGCAAGTTGAGGAAATCCACAAGACAGGCACTAAGGGAATACACAAGGGTGAATAGTTCAGTTTTGTTGGTACAATTGGATGTGTTGTTGGATAAAGATGCTAATAAAAAGGTTTTTGTTGGTGGTGTTTGTTGCAGGATGGTGATAAAGGAGACACTGTGATGGGGCGTCTCAGATGGGTGTAATGGTGGAGAATGGGGGATCCAAGATGGGAAAGGGAGGTTGTCCGATGCGAACTGGAATCTTAGCAGGGACTCTCCGACAGCCTGTCCGGGTCGAAGGCATCCACGAAATATACTCCCTGCCTCCTCCTCCTCCTCCTGAGTTGGCCTCCGTATTCCTGCTGCCAATGCTTGTGTCCTCATGATGGTGAGGATTATGAAGGGTGCAGCAGAACACCATGAACTTGAACACCTGATCCAGTGTGTACTGGTGGACTCCCCCCGAGCGGTTCAGACATCGGAACCATTGCTTCACCTGGTGGTTTTGTGTGTGGGAAGGGGTGTCTAAAGTTTAGAGGTCATGAGCCACATTCTGGTTCTGCATGGAGGCCTGAAGTGTTGGGAATGGCTGACTGCTTCAGAATGAAGGTATGGTAGCTGCTGCCAGGATAGTGGACATTAACCAACATGATGTACTGGGCATGCTCACACACCAACTGTACATTAATGGACTGGGAGTTGTTTCAGTTCCTGTGCCTCTCCCCATTGACATGGGGGCCCCGCAGAGATACCTACACCATCAGGAATTCTGCTATCCTGACAAAGCCACGAGACCTCTCATCCTGCTTCTCCCTGCTGAGGTAGCAGATGGTATAATTCGCCTCACCCAACATAGGTGGTCTCCGTCACACAGCAGATACATCAATAGACAACATAGAGAGAGATAATGGATACTTCAGCCGCTCTTGCCTGGATAAATCCAGATAAGAACATAAGAACTAGGAGCAGGAGTAGGCAGTTCAGCCCCGCGAACCTGTTCTGCCATTCAATATGATCATTGGTGATCTTATCTCGGCCTCTACTCCACTTTTCTGCCCGTTCTCCATAACGCTTCAACCCATTTCTAATAAAAATCTGTCTATCTCCTCCTTAAATTTACTCAATGTCCCGGCATCCACCGCACTATGGCGTAGTGAATTCCACAGACTCACGACTCTTTGAGGGAAGAAATTTCTCTTCATCTCTGTTTTATATCTGCACCCCCTTTATCCTAATACTATGACCTCTCGTTCTAGATTGCCCCACGAGAGGAAACATCTTCTCTACGTCTACTTTATCAATCCTTTAATGATCTTATATACCCCATTAGATCTCGTCTCATTCTTCTAAACTCTAGAGAGTAAAGGCATAAACTGCTTAATCTCTCTTCATAAGACAAACCCCTCATCCCTGGATTCAATCTAGAGACCCTCCTCTGAACTGTCTCCGATGCAACTACATCCATCCTCAAGTGAGCAGACCAAAACTGTACGCAATACTCCAGGTGCGGTCTCATTAATGCCTTGTACAGTTGCAGCAACACTTCCCTACATTCTATTCCTTTAGCAATAAATGCCAAAATTCAATTTGCTTTCCTTATCACCTGCTGTATCTGCAAACTAGTTTTCTGTGATTCATGCACGAGGGCACCCAGATCTCTCTGCACCGAAGTACTCTGAAGTTTCTCTCTATTTAGATAATAATTTACCTTTCTATTTTTCTGACCAAAATGGATAACCACGTTAAACTCCATCTGCCAAATGTTGTCCCATTCACCAAACCTATCCATATCAATTTGTAAATTTCTTATGTATTTATTGCAACTTACTAATCAATCTATTTAAGTGTCATCTGCAAATTTGGCAATAGTACCTTCTATCCCTGCATCCGTCATTGAGATAGATTGTAAATAGTTGGGGCCCAAGGGCCAAACCCTGAGGCACCCCACGAATTACATCTTGCCAACCAGAAAAATACTCATTAATCCCGACTCTCTGTTTTCTGTTGGTTAGCCAATCAGCTACCCAAGCTAATAAATTACCCCTAACACCATGTGATCTTACCTTGTGTATTAACCTTTTGTGTGGCACCTTACAAATGCCTTCTGGAAGTCTAGATATACTACATCTACAGGATCCCCATTTTCCACATTTCTTGTCACAGCTTCGAAGCACTCTCGCAAATTCGTCAAACACGATTTACCCTTCAGAAAATCTGACTCTGATGGGTTGCTTTTGACTTTCTTAATGTCCTGTTATTACTTACTTAATAATGGATTGTGACACTTTCCCAACGATAGATGTTAAACTAATTGGTCTACTGTTTCCTACATTAAGCCTCCCTCACTTTTTGGATAAGGGCGTTATACAGGCATTTTTCCAATCCACTGGAACCTTTCCCGCATGCAGGGAATCTTGGAACATTATAACCAATGGATCCACTGTCTCCGCTGCTATTTCCTTTCAGACCCTAAGATGTAGGCCTGGGGATTTGTCTGCCTTCAATCACAATAGTTTGTTCAGTACCTTTTCCCTCGTGACTTTTTTTTATTCATTCATGGGATGCGGGCGTCGCTGGCTAGGCCAGCATTTATTGCCCATCCCGAATTGCCCTTGAGAAGGTGGTGGTGAGCTGCCTTCTTGAAACGCTGCAGTCCACTTGGGTTAGGTATACCCACAGTGCTGTTAGGAAGGGAGTTCCAGGATTTTTACCCAGCGATAGTAAAGGAACAGCGATCTAGTTCCAAGTCAGGATGGTGTGTGACTTGGAGGGGAACTTTCAGGTGGTGGTGTTCCCAATCATTTTATACCCTTATCCTTCTAGTTGGTAGAGGTCGTGGGTTTGGAAGGTGCTGTCTAAGGAGCCTTGGTGCATTGCTGCAGTGCATCTTGTAGATGGTACACACTGCTGCTACTGTGCATCGGTTGTGGAGGGAGTGAATGTTGGTGGATGGGGGCGAGGGGGGGAAATCAAGTAGGCTGCTTTGCTCTGGATGGTGTTGAGCTTCTTGAGTGTTGTTGGAGCTGCACCCATCCAGGCAAGTGGAGAGTATTCCATCACACTCCTGACTTGTGCCTTGTAGATAGTGGACAGGCTTTGGGGAGTCAGGAGGTGAGTTACTCGCCTCAGGATTCCTAGCGTCTGACCTGCTCTTGTAGCCACGGTAATTCTATGGCTACTCCAGTTCAGTTGCTGGCCAATGGTAGCCCTCAGGATGTTGATAGTGGGGGATTCAGCGATGGTAATGCCAGTGAATGTCAAAGGGAGATGGTTCGATTCTCTCTTGTTGGAATCGCTCATTATCTGGCACTTGGATGGCACGAATGTTATTTGACACTTAGCTCACGCCTGGATATTGTCCATGTCTTGGTGCATTTCTACACATACTGCTTTTCAGTATCTGAGAAGTCACGAAGGGTGCTGAACATTGTTCAATCATCAGCGAACATCCCCACTTCTGACCTTATGATTGATGGAAGGCCATTGATGGATAAGCTGAAGATGGTTGGGCCGAGGACACTACCCTGAGGAACTCCTACAGTGATGTCCTGGAGATCAGATGATTGACCTCCATCAATCACAACCATCTTCCATTGCTTTAGTTTTGAATCCAGCCAGCGGAGGGCTTTCCCCTGATTCCCATTGACCTCAGTTTTGCTGGGGCTCCTTGATGCTATACTCGGTCAAATGCTGCCTTAATGTCAAGGGCAGTCACTCTCACCTCACCTCTTGAGTTCAGCTCTTTTGTTCATGTTTGAACAAAGGCTTTAATGAGGTCAGGAGCTGAATGGCCCTGGTGGAACCTAAACTGAGCATCACTGAACAGGTTCTTGCTGAGCAAGTGTCGTTTGATGGCACTGTTGAAGTCACCTTCCATCACTGTACTGATGATTGAGAGGAGGCTGATGGGGCGGTAATTGGCCGAGTTGGATTTGTCCTGCTTTTTGTGTACAGGACATACCTGGGAAAATTTCCACATTGCAGGGTAGATGCCAGTGTTTTAGCTGTACTGGAACAGCTTGGCTAGGGGTGCGGCAAGTTCTGGGCACAGGTCTTCAGTACTACTGCCAGAATATTGTCAGGGCACCATAGCTTTTTCAGTATCCAATGCCTTCAGTCTTTTCTTGATATCACGTGGAATGAATCAAATTAGCTGAAGTCTGTCATCTGTGATGCTGGGGACTTCAGGAGGAGGCCGAAATCAGCCTCAACTCGGCCCTTCTGGCTGAAGATTGTTGCAAATGCTTCAGCCTTAGCTTTCACAGTGATGTGCTGGGCTCCCTCATCATTGAGGATGGCGATATTTGTGGAGCCACTTCCTCCAGGTAGTTGGATAATTACCCACCACCATTCAGGGCTGGATGTGGCAGGACTGCAGAGCTTCGGCCTGATCCATTGCTTCTGGGTTCGCTTAGCTCTGTTCACTTAGCTTACGCAGTTTTACACGCAGATAGTCCTGGGTTGTAGCTTCATCAGGTTGACACCTCATTTTGAGGTATGCCTGGTGCTGCTCCTAGCGTGCCCTCCTGCACGCTTCATTGAACCAGGGTTGGTCTCCTAGCTTGATGGTAATGGTAGAATGGGGAATATGCCGGGCCATGAGGTTACAGATTGTGGTTGAGTACAATTCTGCTGCTGCTGATGGCCCACGACGCCTCATGGATGTCCAGTTTTGCATTGCTAGATCTGTTCGAAATCTGTCCCATTTAGCACGGTGGTAGTGCCACACAACACGATGGAGGGAATCCCAAATGGGAAGTTGGGACTTTATCTCCACAAGGTCTGTGCAGTGGTCACTCCTACCAACACTGTCATGGACAGATGCATCTGCGGCAGGCGGATTGGTGAGGACGAGGTCACTAGTGGTGCTACTAAGCCACTCTTGGTGATGGACATTGAAGTCCCCCACCCAGAATACATTTTGTGCCCTCGCCACCCTCAGTGCTTCCTCCAAGTGCTGTTCAACATTGAGGAATACTGACTCATCAGCTGAGCGAGGGCGGTAGGTGGTAATCAGCAGGAGGTTTCCTTGTCCATGTTTGATCTGATGCCATGAGACTTCGTGGGGTCCAGGTTCGTTGTTGAGGGAAAATCCGTCCCTTCTGTATGCCACTGTACCTCTGCTGGGTCTGTCCTGCCGGTGGGACAGGACATACTCAGGGATGATGATGGCAGTGTCTGAGACATTGCCCGTGAGTATGGCTTTTTCAGGCTGTTGCTTGAATAGTCTGTGGGAGAGCTCTCCCAACTTCGGCTGGGCTCCCAACAAGCCCCCAGATTTTAGTCAGGAGGACTTCGCAGGGTGGACAGGGCTGGGTTTGCCGTGGTCGTTCCCGGTCAATGCTGGGTGGTCCATGCAGTTTCATTCCTTTTTATTGACTCCGTAGTAGTTAGTTACAACGGAGTGGCTTGCTAGGCCACGTCAGAGGGCATGTAAGAGTCAATCATATTGCTGTGGGTATGGAGTCAGGGTATGGACAGCAGATTTCCTTCCGTTAAGGACATTAGTGAACCAGATGGGTTTTTACAACAATCGACAATGGTTTCATGGCCATCACCAGACTAGCTTTTAATTCCAGATTTATTAATAGAATTCAAAGTCCACCTTCTGCTGTGGTGGGATTCGAACCCATGTCCCCAGAACAATACCCTGGGTCCCTGGTTTATTAGTCCAGTGACAATACCACTACACAACCGCCTCCCCATATTATGATTGTTCTAAATTCCTCTCTTTCTGTAACTTCTACATTACCAGTTACTATACAGATGGTACTAGTGTCCTCCACCGTGAAAACTGAGGCAAAATGCTGATTTAGTGTCTCCGCCATTTCTGTGTCCCCCTCTATCAACATCCCAGTCTCATCCTCCAAGGGACCAATATTCACTTTAGCTACTCTCTTACCTTTCATATACTTAAAGAAGCTTTTGCTATCCGCGTTTATATTTTGTGCTAATTTTCTTTCATAATGTACTTTTTCACTTTTTATTTATTTTTTAGTAACCCTTTGTTGATCTTTAAATATTTCCCAATCCTCCAGCCTGCCAGTGGCCTTTGCAATATGGTAAGCCTTAGTCTTTGTCTTTATGTTATCCTTAACTTCCTTGCTTAGCCATGGATGTCTTTCCCCCTCTTCGAATCTTTCTTCCTCTTTGGAATACATTTTAGTTGGGAGGAATTGAATTTGTCCTGAAATATCTGCCACTGCCCATCAACTTTCCTCCCTTTTAGTCTTCCTGCCCAGTCCACGAGGGCCAAATCAGTCCTCATGTCTATGTAATTACCTTTGTTTGACTCCAGAACGCTGGAGCGGGACTCCAGTTTCTCGCCCTCAAAATGGATTTGAAATTCCAGCAAGCTATGATCACTGTTCCGTAGAGGATCCTTAACTATGAGATCATTAGTTAATCCCACCTCATTTCACAATGCCAAATCTAGAATAGCCTGCTCCCTAGTTGGTTCCACAACGTACTGCTCCAAAAAACAATCTCTAATGCATTCAATGAACTCTCCCTCGGGGCTACCTTTGACAATTTGACTAATCCAGTCTATATACATATTAAAATCACCCTTGCCGTACCTTTCTCACAAGTTCTCACAGTATTTCTTGGTTTATACTGTTCCCCACTGCGGGACTACTGTTTGGGGAACTATAGATTACTCCCACCAGGGACTTCTTCCCCTTTCTATTACTTATTTCTATGCACACTGAATCTACGTCTTGATCTCCAGTGCCTATATCATTTCTCACCATAGCACTGATATTTTTCTCTACTAACAATGCTACACCTCTTCCTTTTCTTTCCTGTCTATCCTTCCAAAATACTAAGTACCCTTGGATATTCAATTCCCAAACCTGAATTCCCTGCAACCACGTATCAGTCATCGCCAATAAATCATACCCATTCGTCTTCATTTGTGCTGTTAACTCATTTATTTTTTTCCGAATGATTCCTGCATTCAGATACAAAGCTTTTAAGTTTGTTTGATTATCAATTTTCAAAGATACATAGAAGTTCAATGAAAGTCGGACCATATCAACCACTGACAGCTCCGTCCTCATCCTTTTGTGAGGCTCCAGTTCATGTTACAGGAGTTGACACGGCTCTGTGACCACCTCCTTATTGAATCTGATTCACCTCACACACTGCTCCTGGGTTAAGTGTAGGTGGGAAAAGTGCTCTTGGAAAACCCAGGCTGGGTAGGGAAGAACCCCTTTGTCCTCCCGCTTTACCGAGCTACCCCTCGCTGCAGCCTCTGCTCAATTTGTTGGTCATGTTACAGACCCAGAGGCACTGTAACTACAGTCCCCATACCTCGTCCAGAGTTGGGTCACAAATCCTCTTTTTTCACTGAATCTTTGCAGCAGCTCCCAACACGACCTCCAGAAAACCATCCACAGCACCGCCACTAACTTTACAATAGCAGAAGTAAGTCAAAAGCCCCTCACCTGTAAGTTGGATGTCTGGTCCTTTTAAATAACACTAGAGGGGGTTCTTCATGCTGCTGAATGTACTTTCAGCTGAGAATACTAACACAAGCAGTCAGTGGACATGCACAGACAAAGTGTCAAAGATATACATCAAAGCTGTCGGATTAGCTGATTGACGTCAATTCAAACCCTTCCTCACACTAACAGCACATGCATGGTATACCCAGGCTAGATCCCTTCCCAGCATGGGGCACTATGCTGGACACACGAGAAGTGGCTGGTTGTGCAGTGCACATCATTTTCTCTATCCAGGTTTCATCGCATTGGCACCAGTGCTGCCACAGAGTGAAAATCACAGCAGAGGAAGATATAGAGTGAAAGCAACTCACTTCAAAAAGGGAAATGGGAAAAGACTTGACGGCATAATGTTTTCAATAATATGTGAAATGGAAGGGAAATGGGACTAATTGGAAGGGTGAGACCATGAGAATATTAAAATTAAGGTGCTGCCAGACCGGGAGCCAATGTAGATCAGTGAGTACGGAGTAATGGGTGATCAGGATTTGGTGTGAGTTAGGATACAGTCAGCAGAGGTTTATAACTGGGAGGGTGACCGGGATAGAATTGGAATAGTCAAGTGCGGATTTAACAAAGGCGCAGATGAGGGCTTATTCAGCAGATGGGCTGAGGCAGAGGTGATGATGGGTGATGTTACAGAGGTGGTAGTAGGTCGGGTTGGTGTGGGGGGGAATATGGCGATGAACTCATCTCAGGTATAAATATAAAACAGAGGTTCCAAACAGTCTCTTTCAGCCTCAGACATTGGATAGGTAGGGGAATACAGATAGTGGATATAGTGTGGACTTTGTGACAGAGACTGAACACAGTGGCTTACGTCTTCCAAAGATTTACATGACAAGAAAACTAAATCAGTGAAATGTGGTTTATAGATCTAATGGTTGGATACAGAGACTTGCCAGGGACACCAATAATCGCGAGGATGGGATAGTAAATCGTTTCAATCATTTTCAGAGCATAATAGATCCGAAATTCTAATATCATCCAAACATAATCAGCAGTAACCAAGCCAAACCAAAAGGAGAAAGTCCTGCTGTCCATTGTTGTAATATTCCAATCTATTGTCCTCAGATTCTGACCCATTGTTGCAATATTCTTATCAATTGTTCCGAGATTCTGATCGATCCAATCTCTGTCTCTCTCTCTCCCTCTCTCTGCAGTCACGGATCCCTGTTAGTGCCGCGGGTAATGCTCCCACAGAAACTATGAGTTAACACATTGAAAGGACTCCCTTATTAATAGAACAGGAAAAACCTGCAGTGACACAATTGGGGTCCATAGTGACTGACATTAATTACAGTCAATGAACAAACAGGTTCAGTTAACCCCTTTTTCTCCAACAATTTTTGTCCCACAATAGTGTGGAAGTGTTCCTATGTCTAGTTGGGATATATGAGGTTTGTTGAAAAAAGGAATGGTGGAAATAGCAGAGGCACTGGCCAGAAGCTTTCAATCCTCCTTGGATCTGGGAGTGCTGACAGAGGACTGGAGGGTTGTAAATGCTACAACCTGCTTACAAAAGGAGACATGAACTGAACCCTGCAACTACTGACCAGTCAGTCTAATGTCAGTGGTTGGAAATTTCTAGAGGCCATAACCCTGTACAAACATATATCTTTCTTGGAAAAACATGGTATAATAAATAACAAACAGCACGGATAGGTTAATGACCAATCACGTCTGATAATCATGATCAAGTTCGTTGATAACATAACTGAGTGTTGAAGAGGATAGTGTGTTTTGTGTTATGTATACGGACTTTCAGAAGGCCTGTGATCAAATGACATGTCATAGACTTGTTATGAAAATTTTGGAATAGCAATTTTTTAAAGTGTGAAAATAGATAAGTCCCCTGGGCCAGATGGGATCTATCCTAGGATTCTCTGGGAAGCCAGGGAGGAGATTGCAGAGCTTTTGTCCTTGATCTCTACGTCGTCATTGTCGACAGGAATAGTGCCGGAAGACTGGAGGATAGCAAATGTTGTCCCCTTGTTCAAGAAGGGGAGTAGAGACAGCCCTGGTAATTATAGACCTGTGAGCCTTACTTGGGTTGTGGATAAAATGTTGGAAAAGGTTATAAGAGATATGAATTATAATCATCTTGAAAAGAATAAGTTCATTAGCGATAGTCAGCACGGTTTTGTGAAGGGTAGGTCGTGCCTCACAAACCTTATTGAGTTTTTTGAGAAGGTGACCAGACAGTGGATGAGGGTAAAGCAGTGGATGTGGTGTATATGGATTTCAGTAAGGCGTTTGATAAGGTTCCCCACGGTAGGCTATTGCAGAAAATACGGAAGTATGGGATTGAAGGTGATTAAGAGCTTTGGATCAGAAATTGGCTAGCTGAAAGAAGACAGAGGGTGGTGGTTGATGGCAAATGTTCATCCTGGAGTTTAGTTGATAGTGGTGGACCGCAAGGATCTGTTTTGGGGCCACTGCTGTTTGTCATTTTTATAAATGACCTGGATGAGAGTGTAGACGGGTGGGTTAGTAAATTTGCGGATGACACGAAGTTCGGTGTAGTTGTGGATAGTGCCGAAGGATGTTGTCGGTTACAGAGGGACATAGATAGGCTGCGGAGCTGGGCTGAGAGATGGCAAATGGAGTTTAATGCGGAAAAGTGTGAGGTGATTCACTTTGGAAGGAGTAACAGGAATGCAGAGTACTGGGCTAATGGGAAGATTCTTGATAGTGTAGATGAACAGAGAGGTCTTGGTGTCCAGGTACATAAATCCCTGAAAGTTGCCACCCAGGTTAATAGGGCTGTTAAGAAGGCATATAGTGTGTTAGCTTTTATTAGTAGGGGGATCGAGTTTCGGAGCCACGAGGTCATGCTGCAGCTGTACAAAACTCTGGTGCGGCCGCACCTGGGGTATTGCGTACAGTTCTGGTCACCGCATTATAGGAAGGATGTGGAAGCTTTGGAAAGGGTGCAGAGGAGATTTACTAGGATGTTGCCTGGTGTGGAGTGAAGGTGTTACGAGGAAAGGCTGTGGGACTTGAGGTTGTTTTCGTTGGAGAGAAGGAGGAGGAGAGGTGACTTAATAGAGACATATAAGATAATCAGAGGGTTAGATAGGGTGGATAGTGAGAGTCTATTTCCCCGGATAGTGATGACAAACACGAGGGGACATAGCTTTAAGTTGAGGGGTGATAGATATAGGACAGATGTCAGAGGTAGTTTCTTTACTCAGAGAGTAGTAGGGGCGTGGAACGCCCTGCCTGCAACAGTAGTGGACTCGCCAACTTTCAGGGGATTTAAGTGGTCATTGGATAGTCATATGGATGAAAATGGAATAGTGTAGGTCAGATGGTTTCACAGGTCGGCTCAACATCGAGGGCCGAAGGGCCTGTACTGCGTTGTAATGTTCTATGTTCTATGAAAAATGGAGCACATGGATTAATGTGACAGTCATAGCGTGGATATGACACTGACTCAGGGACAGAAAGTAGAGAGAAGTGATGAACGGTCATTGTTCAGACTGGTGGAGGGGGAGTATTCAGTGTTGTTTCTCAGGGGTTAGTATTAGAATCAGTGCTTTTCCTGACTTGTCGATAGATGGACAAGTGATAGAGACTTGTACGTAAAAAAAACATAATTTCAATGCTTGCAGATGACATGAAACTCATAAATAAGGATGGCAAAGGCGCATGCCACAGAATTATCCAATCTCACTGACTTAAATTTATTATAGACTCTAATACAAATTTAAAATTATTTATCACTCTCTCTTACTTATTTGTGTGATTTGCCTATGAGTGTGCACTTGAATGTGCACCGTATATTTTTATTATTTTATTCAGATCCAGTTTAGATTGTTAAGTATAATAAACGCACCTCTTGTTTAAACTCAAGAAAACCTGTCCGATTGGTTCTTTCACGATCACAATAATGGTAAAAGGTAAAATACTCACTGAGGTGGTCAGCACGTCCACTGCTAAAAAGGAATAAATCCAGTTGCTAACAAATGAAAGATAGGACAAGAGGGGAGAGTGAGACCTCTCCTCACCTGCTGTAACTGAAATGTGGAGCTTCTCGAGATCGTAACCCAACGACAAACGAGAAATTGGAAGTGTCATAGAGTCACAGAGTTATACAGGACAGAAACAGTCCATTCAGACCACTGTGTCCTTGTCGGCCATCAAGCCTGTCCATTTTAATCCCATTTTCCAGCACCAGTCCAGTAACCTTGTATGCTATGGCACTTCAAGTGCTAATCTAAATACTTCTTAAATCCTGTAAGGGTCCTGCCTCTTCCATCCCTTCAGGTAGTGTGTTCCGGATTACAACCACCCTCTCGGTGAATTTTTCTCCCTCAAATCACCTCTCAACCGCCTGCCCCTTAACTTAAATCAATGCCCCATGGTTACTGACACCTCCACGAAGGGAAAAGATTTCTTCCTATCTACCCTATCTGTGCCCTCATAATTTGTCGTGCTTTCTGTCTCTCACTCTTTTCGAATAAAGGAAGTAGATTCGCAATAAGGGAGTTACATATAGAGTGAACTAACTTGGTGCAGGCGAAAACCCCTCTCTGTTGAAAAGTTGAGTAATGTATCAGGACAGTTTGGGATTACTCTCCATCCAAAGCTAGGAAACCCGAAATCCTAAGACTTGTGGCCAACCATTTTTCACTTGAAGCTGAAGACTCAAACAGAGTTAGAATCACTAACAGATAGAGTAATGTTAGCTAAGGTAAAACTAGAACAGAAGAGACTAGAATTAGAATTCCAGAGAGCGTGAGAAAGAGCAGAGTGATTGTCAAGAAGGGGAAAAAGTAAGAGTGTTCCAGAAGGAGAAGGAGGAAAGGGAGTTAAGGTGGCTCAAACAACTCGATGAAGACCCAGTGCACCTGGTGAAGGCACAGCTAGTGTGTGAGCTGCCCCCAGCTCAGGACCATGTGCTGAACTCTTAAACTTCTCCCAGTTCATTCCAAAGTTCAATGAGGAGGATGTGGGAGAATTTTTCATCACTTTTGATAAGCTTGCAAAGCAGCTGAAATGGCCGGAAGACAGCTGGATGCTGTTTTTACAAAACATAATAACAGGGAAAGCCCATGGGGTTTATTCACTGCTGCCAGATAAAAGTTCATTAGATTATGAGGTGACTAAAAATGCTATCCTGGGTGTACACGAGATAGTATCGGAAGTGAACCGCCAATGATTCTGAACCCTCGGAAAGCAGCCTGACTAAACTGACCTCGAGTTTGAAGGAGTTACGCAGCTAAGGAATATAGGAACATAGGAGCTGAATTCAACCATTCAGCCCATCGATCCTGCTCGACTATTCAATATGATCATGGCTGATCATCCTCTTCAATGCCTTTTCCCCACACTATCCTCATATCCCCTTATGTCAGTGGTATATAGAAATCTGTCAATCTCTGTTTTAAACATACTCAATGACTGCGCTTCCATAGCCCTCTGGGGTAGAGAATTCCAAAGGTTCACAACCCTCTGAGTAAAGAAATTACTCCTCATCTCTGTCCTAAGTGGCTTTCAAATTGTGTCCCTTGGTTCTAGACTCCCCAACCAGGGGAAACATCTTAGCTGCCTTGTCTATCCCTTTAAGTATTTTGTTGGTTTCAATGAGATCACCGTTCATTCTTCGAAACTCGAGAGAATACATGTTCAGTTTCTTTAATCTCTTTTCGTAGAACAGTCCCGCCATCCCAGGAACAAGTCTGGTGAATCTTTGTTACAGTCCCTCTCTGGTCATAATATTCTTCCTCAGATAAGGGGACCAAAACTGCACACAGTACTCCAGGTGCGATCTAACCAAGGTTCTATACAATTGAATCAAGACTTCACTACTCCTGTAATCAAATCCTCTAACGATAAAAGTAACATACATTCGCCTTCCTAAATGCTTGCTGCACCTGCATGTTAGCTTTAAGTGACCTATTGACAAGGACACCCAGGTCCCTTTGTACATCTACACTTTCTCATCTCTGACCATTTAAGAAATACTCTGCACATCTATTCATTCTACCCAAGTGGCCCACCTCACAGTTTTCCACATTATATTCCATCTGCCATGTTCTTGCCCACTCACTAAGTCTGTCCAAATCCCCTTGAAGCCGTTTTGCATCTTCCTCATAATTCACATTCCCACCTAGTTTTGTGTCATCTGCAAACTTGAACATATTACTTTGGTCCCCATATCCATTGGCCATTGTAAATTGCCCCTAGTGCACGGAGGTGATAGGGAATATGGGATTGCTGTAGGATTAGTATAAATGGGTGGTTGTTGGTTGGCACAGACTCCGTGGGCCGAAGGGCCAGTTTCAGTGCTGTATCTCTAAAGTAAGGGGACTAAAACTGCGCACAATACTCCAAGTGCGGTCTAACTAAAGTTCTGTACAATTGTAGCAAGCCTTCACTACTCCTGCACTCAAATCCTCTTACGATAAAGGCTAACATGCCATTAACCTTTGTAATTGTTTGCTGCACCTGCATGTTAGCTTTCAGTGACTTATTGGCAAGGACACCCAGGACGCTTTGTACATCTACACTTCCTAATTTATCATTTAGGAAATACTCTGCACATCTATTCCTCCTACCAAAGTGGATTACCTTCTATTTTTCAATATTATATTCCACCTAACATGTTCTTGCCCACTCACTAAGTCTGAACAATTCCCCTTGAAGCGGCTTTGCATGTTCCTCACTGTACACATTCCCACCTAGTTTTGTGTCAGATGCAAACTTGGAAATATTACATTTGGTCCCCACATCCAAATCATTGAAATATATTGTGAACAGCTGAGGCCCAATCTCTGATCCCTGCAGTACCCCACTAGTCATAGCATGCCAACGCGAAAATGATCCGTTTATTCCTACTCACTGTTTCCAATCTGTTAACCAATCCTTAATCCATGCCAGTATATTACCTCCTACACCATGTATTTTAATTTTGCGAAGCAAGCTCCTTTGGGGGTTCTACAAACCTTCTGAAAATACAAGTATACTATGTCTGCCAACTCCTCTTAATCAATTCTGTTGTTATCATTCTCAAAATCTCCAACAGGTTCGTCAAACATGATTTCCCATTCATAAATCCATGTTAACTATGCCCAATCAGATCATTATTATCCAAATGTCCATTTATAACATCATTTAGAATTGATTATAGCAGGTTCCCAACGATTAATGTAAGGCTAACAGCTTTGTAATTCCCTGTTTTCGCTCTCCCTCCCTTCTTATATAGTGGGCTGACATTTGCATCCTTCCAATCTGCAGGATCCGCTCCGGAATCTACAACATTTTTGAAGATGATCAGCAATGCATCCACTATCTCCATAGCTATCTCGTCAACACTCTGGGACGTAGAATATCAGGTGCTGGGGACATAGCAACCTTCAGCCCCATTAATTTCTCCAATACAACCTTCTTAGTCATACTAACTTCCTTTAATTCATTGCAGTTCTGAAGAAGGGTCACTGACCTGAAACGTTAACTCTGCTTCTCTCGACACAGATGCTGCCAGAACTGCTGAGTGTTTCCAGCATTTCTTGTTTTTATTCACGATTTCCAGTATCCACATTATTTTACTTTTAATTTCCTTCAATTCATCATTCCCCCAATCCCTTGGATCTCTAATTCTGGGAGATTTCTTATATGTGTCTCGGTGAAGACAGACACAAAATAATCATTTAGCTTCTCTGCAATTTCGCTGTTCCCATTATAAATTCTACTGACACTGCCTGTGATGGACTCACATTTGTCTTAGCCAAATGTTTCCTTTTTACGTACCTGTAGAAGCTTTTTACAGTCCGTTTTTATATTTTTCCAGCTAACATTCATATTTTATTCACCCTTTCTTTATCAGTTTCTTCATTCTCCTTTGGTGTATTCTAAAATCCTCCCACTTCTCAGGTTTACTACAATTTATGGCAACTTTATTGTCCTTTAATAGAGTCATAACGTCAGAGAGAGATACAGATACGGCCCTTCGGCCCACCGAGTCTGTGCCTGCCAACAAACACCCATTTATACTAATCTTACATTAATCCCATATACCTTACCACATTCCCACCATTCTCCTCCCACCTACCTATACTAGGGGCAATTTGCAATGGCCAATTTACCAAGCAACCTGCAAGTCTTTGGTTGTAGGAGGAAACTGAAGCACTCGGCTGAAACCTACGTGGTTACAGTAGAACTTGCAAACTCCACTTAGGCAGTACCAAGAACTGAACCCGGTTGCTGGAGCTGTGAAGCTGCAGTGCTAACCACAGTTTTAATCTTATACAATCCTTAGCTTCCTTTGTTGTCCACAGTTGACTGCCTTTACTTTTGGGGTTTATGTGCCTGCAAGCAATGTATAGGTGCTGTAAACTATATTATATTTATTTAAAGACTATCGCTTGCCTATGTACTATCATACCTTTCAATGTAGTTTCCCAATCCACCTCGGGCAATTTGCCCCTCATACCTTCATAACTTCTTTTGTTCAAATTTAACACCCTGGCTTAAGAGTGAACCACCTTACTTTCAAGCATAATGTAAAATTCTATCACATTATGGTAATTCATCCCTAAAGGTAACTTTACAATAAAAATATTAATTATCCCTGATTCATTACATAATACTAGATCTACAATAGCCTGTTTTCCAGTCGGTGCCTCAACATACTGCTCTAGAAAACCATCCCTAACACACTCTAGAAACTCGTCATTCATAGCATTTGTTCTCATTAGGTTACCCAGTCTATATGAGGATTGAAGTCACCCATGATGACTGTATTGCCCATGTTATATGATTCTCTCATCTCCATTAATGCCATTCCCCACAAAAACACTACTGTTTGATGGCCTACAAACAGCTTCTACCAGTGTTTACTTCCCCTTGTTGTTTCTTAGCTCCACCCAAATAGATTCCATATTTTGTTCTTCAGAACTGAGATCCTCCCTTACTAATGTACTGATACAATCCCTTATTATCAGAGCAACATTATGTCCTTTCCCTTTTTGCCTGTCCTTCCTAAAGTTCGAATCTGCTTGCGTATTCAGTTCTCAGTCTTGGTCACCCTGTAGCACATTTCCGTTATGACAATTGGATCATACTCATTTACCTCTATTTGGGCCTTTAAATCATCTACCCTGTTCTGAATACTGAGTGCATTCAGGTACAGTGCCCATAACCGTGTCTTATTGACATTCTGCATTCTAGTTGATGCTCACCTTTGTTTCACCTACCTTCGAATGTCACCTTCTACTTTTCTACCTCCTGTTACCAGCTTTACTTCCTTTCAATTTGATCCTTCCTCCCAATTTCAAAAGAAAACTGGATGGGTGCTTGAAGGAAGTGACCTTGCAGGGCTACGGGATTGAGTGGGGGAGTAAAACTGACTGAATTGCTCCACAGAGAACCAGCACGGTCTCGATGGGCCTAATGAAATCCTTCTGTGTGGTAAGTGACTCTGACTCTATCACTGTCTATGACTGAATGTTGGATATGTCTCCCATTCCTGCCGGAAAGGTCCGGATACATAAAATGTCAATGAAACTGTGACGTTAACAACCACTGACAGCTCCGTCCTCACCCTGGTCTGAGGCTCTAGTTCTCGTTTCAGGAGGTGACATAGCTCTGTGACCACCTCTTTATTGAAACAGAGTCATCTAACATACTGCTCCAGGCTTAGATGTTGGTAGGAAATGTGCTCTTGGAAAACCCGGAGTGGGTAGGGCAGAGCCCCCTCCTCCTCCCCCGTTACAGAACGTCCTCTCTCTGCAGCTTCTGCTCCATTTGTTGGTGATGTTACAGAGCCAGAGACACTGTAACTACAGTCCCCATACCTCGTCCAGCGTTGGGGCACAAAATCCTCTGTCCTCCTTGAATTTTTGCAGCAGCTCACAACACAACCTCCAGGAAACCATCCACAGCACCTTCCACTAACTGTACAAGAGCAGAAGTAAGTCAAAAGCCTATAAGTTGCATGCCTTGTCCGTTTAAATAACACTAGAGGGGGTTCCTGCTGCTGCTGCTGAATGTATGTTCAGCCGAGAGTGACTAACACAGGGGTCAGTGAACATGTACAGACCAAGTTTCAAAGACGTACATAAAAGCTGTTGGAATGGTACATTGACATCAAATTCAAAACCATCCTCAAATGAGCAACACATACATGGAACGATTGACCTAGAGCCCTGCCCAGCGTGGGGCATTGTGCAGGCCACAGTAGAAGTGCCCATCTGTGCAAATCACAGTAACAGCACATACTTGGTGCTGTTGACCTAGAGCCCTGCATCAAAGCTGCTGGAATAGCAGTTTGACATGACATTCCACAACTCCTCGTGCTACTGGTGCACACAATGTACACCCGGGCGAGAGTACTGCACAGCATGGGACAGTGTGCAGGCCACACCGGAAATGGCTGGGAGCTCAGCTCATACCCTTTTATAGATCCAGGTTTCCACAATGTGGGCAACAGTGCTGCTGTAAGAGCTGAAAATCACCACCAAGAAGAGGTAGAGAGGGAAGGAAATTCACTTTAAAAGGGGACATGGAAATAGACTTGATGGAAGATTTTCAAGAATATGGGAATGGACAGGCGAATGGGACTAATTAGATGGGTGAGGCCATGGAGGGATTCAAGAATGAGAATATTAAAATTAAGGGTGTTGCCAGACCGGGAGCCAATGTAGATCAGTGAGCACAGTTGTGATGGGTGATCGGGATTTGGTGTGAGTTAGAACACAGGCAGCAGAGTTCTGGATGGGCTGTGGTTTATAGAAGTTTATAACTGGGAGGGTGACCTGGATACAATTTGGAAAAATCAAGTGAATAAAGGCACAGATGAGGGTTTATGCAGCAGATGGGCTGAGGCAGAGGTTGTGATCGGTGATAGTACAGAGGTGGTAATAGGCAGGGTTGGTGATGTAGGGAATATGGAGATGAATTCAGCTCAGGTATAAATAGAACACAGATGTTGTAAACAGCCTCGGATATTGGGCAGGGTGGGGTAGGTGATTCACAGATAGGAGATGGAGTTTGTGATGAAGACCAATGGCACTGGTTTCAGTCTTCCCAATATTTACATTACAGAAGAGTATTTCAGTGAAACAGGGTTGACAGATCACCTAGCGGGAAATCGAGACGTATCAGGAGCAAAGACAGGACCGAAGATGAAAGTTGAAATTACAAGAACTGTAATACAATTAGCAATGGGTTGACAGCTAATAGCTGGAGGTAGAGATTCACCAGCAACAGTAGCAGCAGCAAGAAGGGCAGAGTAAATTACAGGAGCAGTAATACAATTAAACATGGTTTATAGAATTAATAGCTGTATTGAGAGACTTACCAGGGACGCCAACAATAGCCAGGATGGGATAGTAAATATATTGAATTATCTCAAGTGCATACAGGATCCGATCGTCTAATGAGTACCAAACCCAATATGTAGAAAGATAGTAAAGATCCGAGGAGAAACTCCTGTCCATTGTTGTAACATTCCAATCTATTGTTCTCAGATTCTGACCCATTATTGCAACATTCAAATCTATTGTTCTCAGATTCTGACCCATTATTGCAACATTCAAATCTATTGTTCTCAGATTCTGACCCATTATTGCAACATTCAAATCTATTGTTCTCAGATTCTGATCCATTGTTGGAACATTCCAATCTATTGTTCTCAGATTCTGACCCATTATTGCAACATTCAAATCTATTGTTCTCAGATTCTGATCTATCCCTTCCCTCTCTCTGGAGCCACTGATCCCTGTCAGTGCCGAGCGTGATGTTCCCTTTGACGCTATGTGATAACACATTGAAAGAATCCCTTATTAATAGAAAAGGAAAACCCTCCAGTGACACAATTAGGGCCCATGGAGACTGACATTAATTACAGTTACTGAACAAATAGGTTTAGTTAACCCTTTTCATTTCAACACCTTTTGTACCACAATCAACGATAACATTTGCCCAGTCTGAATGGGATGTATGAGGATTGCTGAGGGAGGGAAAAATGAGAATAGCGGATGCACAGGCCAGAATCTTGGATATGTGTGTCGTGGCAGAGGACTGGAGGGTTGTCAATGTTGCACCCTGACTAAAAAAGGAGAGGCGGAGTAAACTCTATATTTACTGTCACTGATGGGGAAATTTCTAGAGTTCACATCCCAGGACAAACGTATTTGATGCTGGAGAAAAGAAAAAAAAGCATGGACAACAAATGGCCAGCAGGAAGTATATGGTAAGACAAGTCATGTCTAGTAAATGTCAAAAACAACAACTTATATTTATATAGTGCCTTTAATGTAATCAAACATCTCAAGATGCTTCACAGGAGCATTATGAAGCAACGTATGACACAGAGACACAACAGGAGATATGAGGTCAGATGACCAACAGCTTGGTCAAAGAGGAAGTTTTTATGTAGTATCTTAAGGGAGGAATGTGATGTAGCGTGGCAGTGACAGTGGGATACTGGCAATCTCACCAGAGGCGCAGGCTCATTCCCGGGGGACATGGGTTCAAATCCCACCATAGCAGAAGGTGGAATTTAAAATTCAATTATGTAATGCATTCAATTGATGAATACAAATCTGGAATTGAAATCTGGACTTAATAATGTTGCCATGAAGCCATCATCGATTTTTATAACAATCTATCTGGTCCATTAATGTCCTTTAGGGAAGGAGATCTACCATCCTTATCTGTTCTGGTCTCCATGTAACTCAATGTGGTTCACTTTTAACTGTCCTCTGAAATAGTCTAGCAAGCCACTTCAGTGTCAAGAATAATTATGGATGGACAATAAAGATGTAGGAATGGTATTCCAGAGATTTTCATAAGGGTCATTAACTAGTCTAGGACATAACTCTGGACACAGGTCTTTGTGTCTACATTCCTGGCAATGATAATGTGAAGCCTCATGTCCACATATATAAACAAATGTTGTTTATAAACTGTCTAGGACATAACTCTGGACACAGGTCTTTGTGTCTACATTCCTGGCAATGATAATGTGAAGCCTCATGTCCACATATATAAACAAATGTTGTTTATAAACTGTCTAGGACATAACTCTGGACACAGGTATTTGTGTCTACATTCCTGACAATGATAATGTGAAGCCTCATGTCCACATATATAAACAAATGTTGTTTATAAACTGTCTCGGACATAACTCTGGACACAGGTATTTGTGTCTACATTCCAGGCAATGATAATGTGAAGCCTCATGTCCACATATATAAACAAATGTTGTTTATAAACTGTCTCGGACATAACTCTGGACACAGGTCTTTGTGTCTACATTCCTGGCAATGATAATGTGAAGCCACATGTCCACATATATAAACAAATGTTGTTTATGAACTGTCATCTTTTTGATTGGTTACTCTATGGTTCAAACATGAGAATTGCAAGAAAAAATGAGACAGCACTCAAAGTTTAAATTAAACACCAATGACTCTACTAGATTCAGTAGGAATACTACTAGTTTACAATTATACAAAATACCCATTCACAATGTACCGGTGAACAATACACCCATTAGTCAATAATATGTTGCAAAGAGTCATGCATACATGATAACCCAGTGAGCATTTAACTCCCTGATAATCGTTCTGTCGCTGACCAAGCTCCTCGACCTTATCACAGAATCACTATTTTCAATGATTTTTACACCTTTCATATCATGGTGGGCTGAATGTTTCACTGACAAGATCACACTGTCCTATCAAAATCCACCGTAGGCTACAGTTGTCCAATGAGATGTCTAATTCTTTGTTCCGACGATGATATGAGATACTGCCTTGATGGTGAGCATGTGTTTACATTTCCTTCAGTAATTTCATCACCCCTTGTGGATGTTACAGATGCATCAGGATTGTTATCAGAACAAAAAATAGCAGATTTCATTCCTGGTCCCAGACACATTTTGAACCACAGGACAATTAAACAATCCAAATCCCTTACATTCCTGACGTCTTACAAACTGTTACTTCGAGAATTTCTAGTTTATTTGCATTTCAAAACAAGGCATTGTAAAGGAATTCACAGAGTCAAGGCAGCTGGAATCTGGAGGCCCCTCCCCTCCCCCCCCCACCCCCCACTGAACAATAATGACAATGACTTAAACCAGGCTCAAAGTACCATCATGGAAGGGTAGTTAGTTAATGACTGACCAATCAAATGAACAGAAATGGCCTTTTACCTAATATGGAACAGAACCAAGCTGGGAAATGTGTATAAATTAAGAGCTTGTAAGACCCCAAAAGCGCACATCATCATCAAGAAGAAGACAGAAGATAGACTCCAATGAAGAGACAAGGTTCCACAGATAACCGGAGGTTGAGCACCGGGAGTTCCATTGAGAACATAACTGCTGACCACTTCCCTTTGCTCAATATTACCATGTTCTGCTTATTGTGCAGAACTTCATTCAGTCTGTGAAGCTTGTGAAAGCAGCCTCGTACACATGTAGTTTGATAGCTAGTCTGAGCTGCAAGTCCCTTTTAGATCTGATCTCCCAACATAGACTGTCATTGTAATTGACCTAAGTCTGACAATTACATTAAATCAAACCCCAGATCTTACAAGTGGTGCTGAAACCCGGGACTTTGACTACAATGCAAACCGAGGCTGTTGTAGCAAAGTTTTGCAAACATAGGAATATTCGTTTGACCAGTGAAATCTCTTGCAGGGATAAACTCTTTTGAGGGGCAGACGATTATACTGACCCAGTGATGTCTCTTTAAATACACAGTATGTCACAAAAAGACAATGGGAAGAAGGGTCTCTGGGAAACATATGAGGAAGAGTTATGCACTAAGTGTAATATGGACAATATCCAGTCCCTGTTCGGAGACTGTCGATGGAAGCATGCACACGTTCCTTTTAAAATATAGTGAAGTTTATCCAGGCACACGTCTTGGCTAAACATCAGAAGGGTGAAAAGGCTTTAAATCTGACTCCATATCCAGCATCACACAGTGCACAGTGCGATGAGGAAGTGATACAGTCACAGGTGAGAGAAATGGTAGCTCAAAGTGAACAGACCCAGCAGCAGCAGCAGACACAGCTACATGAGTTACACAATAAGCTAGTGTACTTTACTGTCACTATACAACAACAGACACTTAATGCAGGACAGGCTTGTGCAGTTCAGCAGCAGTTAGAGTTAGCAGAGAAACATACTGTCACTGTCACACAGGATAATGTCCAGTTGACCCAGCAGTTAGAGGATTCTAGAGGTGTCCTTAGGGAGTTACAGGAGTGACCCCACCGGAAGACAGAGCATGCACAGTGCAGGTCCAACTTTCAGTGATTGCAAACCCAGAGGGAAAGCAGCTCCCAGGCGGGTGTAGCAGCCGTCACAAAAAGCAGAGTATCACACAGGTGGTACTAAAACGGAGCAGGAGGCCTCGGAGGGGGACAATGTTGGAGAGGGAGAACGTTTACCAATCTGTCCCGTTAAGGTAACCTCCTTGACAGGCTGTCCCGTTAATGTGGTGACAACACCGAATGGAACAGTCTGTTACTCTCAATCCCACCAAGACACCTGTGAGGTTGAGATATAAAAGGAAAGGAAATCTTTCAGAGCAACAGTAAGGTTGAAACAATGTCTGAAGAGAACAGGAGGAAAAGTTTGTGTTTGAGTAAGTGGGTCTGTTTTTGTATTTGAAGTTTCCTGTTTGATTTCTTTGTCTGTCTCAACCAGTGTCTATTACGGTCAGTTACGTCTGGTCCTGCATGCTGTCTGAAAGTAGTTGGTTGTTTAACATGTGTGTATTGTTATATTTTAAATTGGTGTGAGTGGGGAGGACAAAAGTTTTGATAACATGGATGTTTGAGTGTTAAATAGCAATTGCTTTCTGCTGGGAAGGAGACAGAGAGAAAGAGAGACAGAGAGAGACAGAGAGAGAGAGAGTGAGAGAGAGAGAGAGAGTGAGAGAGAGAATGAGTGAGAGAGAGAGACAGAGAGAGAGAGGGGGAGAGAGTGAGAGAGGGAGTGAGTGAGTCAGAGAGAGAGAGAGAGAGGTGTTCCTCCAGGGGGGATAATGAGTAATGACACTCAGGGACAGAGGAAATGTGAGCTCTGGTACTTTGATTGTTCCTGCAGGTAAAAACCTTGAAGACCCTCTTTCCACCTCCTGCCGCTATGGGTGTGGATGACACGGACTGAAGTCCCTTTCTTTAACAGGGATCTATTCAGAATCTGCAACACTTGAGGCCTTCCAACATCGGTGGGTACCGCAGGGGCTGGGATGCATCAGTAATGCCGAGAATGGCATTTTAATTTGAGTTTTTGGTTTCTTTATCTGTTTTTAATAAAATTAATTCAAAATTCAAATAAAGGGGGCCTGGGGAATAAAGTCGCCCTCGACAAAAAAACAAAACGGGCCTGAGGGTCAGATCGAGAGTAAATCTCCCTCCACACTGTTGAGGGTGTGGAGGTATAAACATAGACGTCTCGTGAGACTGAGGTCTCTGAAACTCCTCACCTCTCCCGGAATAAGAGGAGGAGGCATCCCTCCACTGCAGATTACCGAGAGGAACAGGGTCAGTCTCCTGGCGGGTCCTCGGACTCCCCGCGCTACCAGCACCATTGGGGCTCGAGCCTTGAGTCACAGCTTTCTATCCCACAAAACGGAGTGGGTACGGAAGCCTCTGTACCTTTTGCAACACCCGAGGTGGGGGTGGGGGAGTGGTGAAGGGCCCCTCTCCTGATGGGGGAGCCTGTGGATCCACCAGGAGAAATCATTCCATCTCCCACTGGGTCCGGTGTCCTGGGTGGGGCTGAGATCTGTGAGGGTCAACGCTCTTGGCGCCTGTTGCTGTCATCCAGGATGGATCTGACTCGGAGGTTGATTTGAATAATGTTAACAGTGCTCTGTCTGCTGGTACTGTGGCGCTGGCAGGGTGGGAGATGGCCTCCTCTCTCTACCTCGGGTCCCGCTCCAGCTGGATTTCCAGAGTCAAGAAACAACTGCCTCCCCCGAGGCTGATCACAAGCCCGGGCACCGAAGGGGAGAGGGTGTCCTCAACCACAGGCACTCATATTCCCAGTTTCCCCAGAGGAATATAGGAATGACTCCTCCACCACCGATACTGGGGATGTGATCATGAGGGAGGTGAGACTCGCTCGCGTGGCCGGGATGTCCACACCACATTGTGTGGTGGGTGTGTCGGCCACTGGCGTTGACGGCCCGGAGGAGGATGGAGTCTCGGTGAGGGGCACGGAGGACGACGTTGAATCCATTGCCAGTGAGGCGGTGGACTCCCTCCTGCCTCCTACCGAGTCTCCTCTCATCCCCATTGCCGAAATCCGGGACTTCCTTGCTGCTTGCAGAGATTGTCACAATAAAGTTCAGCTGCCCCTTGACCAGTGGTTGAAGCTGGCGCTGATCATCAGATCTGTCCGTCTTGCCCACAAGGAGGGTTGTAAATGTGCAGACATGAAAAAGGTCGTGCGATGCCCGATCAAAGTGTTCCCCTCTGGGTTGCTGGGGGAGTTTAAGGCGATGAGCAGTTCCACTCTCTCCTCACAGTAAGATATTGGTGACAGGATGGTGGTATTTTTGACATGAAGATATCCATAGCCAGCCTCAACATCAACAGCAGCAGGGCGTCTCTCAGCGGTTTTCACAATCTCAGAATCCTCAGGGAAGGGAGATATGTGATGAGTTTTATGCAGAAAACCCACACCGTTCCGGGAGATGAAGCCACCTGGCTCCTGGAGCGACAGGGTGACTTGATGGATTAGCTCCCTCGACTTTGTCGACGCCTGGTGGAATCTCAATTCCGATTCCAGTGCTTTCATCAGGATTACTTAGGAGCAGGCTTCCGAATCGACAGCCTCTACATTTCACATCTCGGTGGCCTCCATGTGGCTGGTGCAGTGCTGGGACCACCAGCTGGTGAGGGCGGAGTTCACTCCTCTTGTCACGGGGGCAGGGTCAATGTACTGGCACTTTAACAACTGGCTGCTGGAGGACGAGTGATTCCGGGACTCGTTACGTCGATACACGGCCGCCTGGAGAAGGAAGCAGAGGGGCTTCCCCTCCTTGAGGCTATGGTGGGATGTGGGCAAGACTCACATTCATGCCTTCTGTCAGGAGTACGTGAAGGGATCGACCAAGAGGTGGGAATCCGAGATCGGGCACCTAGAGAGGGAGGTACTTGACTTGGAGTCCTGTGTCGGTCAAGCCGTCGCGGAGCCTGCCTTGTGGCAGGCATACAAAGAGAAGGACGTGCGGAGGGACCTGCAGCTCATAGGGTCCCAAGGAGTGCACGTGAGGTCGCGGATCCAGATCCGGGAAGATTTGGACCGCGCCACACCCTTCTTCTACACACTGGAAAAATGGTGGGGGGTCGGTAAGCAGCTCATCGAGCTCTTGGCCGACGATGGATCCTCCATTATGGATCCAGAGGGAATGGAACTTTTGGTACGAACCTATTACAGTGCGTTGTTCTCTCTGGACCCGTCCAGCGAGGAGACGGGCAGAGTTCTGTGGGAGGACCTGCTGAATGTCAGCCTGGAGAACGCCGAAGGATTGGGGGCTCTGCTCGCATTGGTGGAGCTGTACGGATCAGTCCACCAGTTCTCGAAGGGCAAATCACCGGGGCTGTACGGTCTGACCGTGGAGCTCCGCAGGGCGTTCTGGGATGCCCTCGGGGACGACTGCGCCTGTGTCCTGGGGAAAGCCTGGCAACCAGGAGATGCCCCTCACGTGGCACAGGGTGGTTGTTGACCTGTTGCTGAAGAGGGATGATCTCTGCTTGCTTAAGAAATGGCGTCCAGCCTCCCTCCTCAGCACGGATTGGAAGATCTACCCCGTCCAGGAATTCCCAGAGAAACACACCTCCAGAGACACTGTAACTACAGTCCCCATACCTCGTCCGCAGTTGGGTCACCAAATCCACTCGTCTTACTGACAGTCTGTAGCAGCTCACAACACAACCTCCGGAAAACCATCCACAGCACCGCCACTAACTTTACTATCGCAGAAGTAAGTCAAATGCTCCTCACCTGCAAGTTGGATGCCTGGTCCTTTTAAATAACACTAGAACAAAGAATAATACAGCACAGGAAAAGGCCATTCGGCCCTGCAAGCCTGCGCTGATCTTGATGCCTGTCTAAACTAAAACATTCTGCACTTCCGGGGACCGTATCCCTCTATTCCCATCCTATTCATGTATTTGTCAAGATGCCTCTTAAATGTTGCTATTGTACCTGCTTCCACCACCTCCCCCGTCAGCAAGTTCCAGGCACTCACCACCCTCTGTGTAATTAACTTGCCTCGCAAATCCCCTCTGTACTTTGCCCCTTGCACCTTAAACCTATGTCCCCTAGTAACTGACTCCTCCACCCTGGGAAAAAGCTTCTGACTATCCACTCTGTCCATGCCACTCTTAACTTTGTAAACCTCTATCATATCGCCCCTGCACCACCGTCGCTCCAGTAAAAACAATCCGAGTTTATCCAACCTCTCCTCATAGCTAATACCCTCTAGACCAAGCAACATCCTGGTTAACCTCCTCTGTACCTTCTCCAAAGCCTCCACATCCTTCTGGTAGCGTGGCGACCAGAATTGCCAGCACTGCTCCAAGTGTGGCCTAACGAAGGTTCTGTGGACCTGTACGCCAAGATCTCTCTGCCTGTCAATACTCCTAAGGGTTCTGCCATTTACTCTATACTTCCCACCTGTATTAGACCTTCCAAAATGCACCACCTCACATTTTTCCGAATTAAACTCCATCTGCCATTTCTCCGCCCAAGTCTCCAACCGATCTATATCCTGCTGTATCCTCTGACAATCCTCATCACTATCTGCAACTCCAGCAACCTTTGTGTCGTCCGCAAAGTTACCATTCAGACCAGCTACATTTTCCTCCAAGTGATTTATACATACTACAAACATCAAAGGTCCCAGCACTGATCCCTGCGGAACACCACTAGTCACATCCCTCCATTCAGAAAAGCACCCTTCCACTGCTACCCTCTGTCTTCTGTGACCGAGCCAATTCTGTATCCAACTTGCCAGCTCACCTCTGATCCCGTGTGACTTCACCTTTTGTATCGGTTTGCCATGAGGGACCTTGTCAAAGGCTTTACTGAAGTCCATGTAGACAACATCCACTGCCCTTCCTTCATCAATCATCTTTGTCACTTCCTCAAAAAACTCAGTCAAGTTTGTGAGACACGACCTCCCCTTCACAAAACCATGCTTCCTCTCGCTAATAAGTTCACTTGTTTGCAAATGCGAATAAATCCTGTCCCGAAGAATCCTCTCTAATAATTTCCCTACCACTGATGTAAGGCTCACCGGCCTGTAATTTCCAGGAATTTCCTTGCTAGCCTTCATAAACAGAAGAACAACATTGGCTATTATCCAGTCCTCTGGGACCTCACCAGGAGCCAATGAGGATACAAAGATTTCTGTCAAGGCCCCAGCAATTCCTCCCTCGCCTCCCGCAATATTCTGGGGTAGATTCCATCAGGTGCTGGGGACATATCTACCTTAATGTTTTTCAAGACTCCCAACACACCCTTTTTGATAACGACATGAACCAGACTATCTACACTCCCTTCCCTAGACTCATCATCCATCAAGTCCTTCTCTTTGGTAAATACTGATGCAAAGTATTCATTTAGTACCTCGCCCATTTCCTCGTGCTGCTGAATGTATGTTCAGCTGAGATTGACTAACACAGTCGGTCAGTGGACATGCACAGACCAAGTTCAAATGACGTACATCAAAGCTGCTGGAATGGCTGATTGACCTCATATTCAGACACCATCTCACGCTAACAGCACATGCTCAGATTGTCTGGTCTAGAGACTGGCCCAGAAAGGGACACCGTGCTGACCATACTAGAGCCCTGTCCAGCATGGGACACCGTGCTGACCACACTAGAGTCCTGTCCAGCATGGGGCACTGTGCTGATCACGCTAGAAGTGGTCGGCTGTGTTGTTCACATCATTTTATGGATCCCAGTTTCCATATCATCAGCACCAGTGGTGCAGTTGAACAGAAAATCGTGGGCGGGGAGATATATACAGGGAAATAAATTCACTTTTAAAGTTGAATTGAGAAAAGATTGAAGGAAAATTATTTGCAGGAATAATGGTCAGGGAAATGGGACTAATTGGAGAAGTGAGGCCATGGAGCGATGCAAACACAAGAATGAGAACATTAAAATTAAGGTGCTGCCAGACCGGGAGCCAATGTAGATCAGTGAGCACAGGGTTGATGGGTGATCGGGATTTGGTGTGAGTTAGGATTCAGTCAGCAGGGTTCTGGATGGGCTGTGGTTTATTGAGGTTTATAACAGGAAGGGTGACCAGGATAGAATTGGAGGAGTCAAGTCTGGATTTAACAAAGGCACAGATGAGGGTTATTCTGCAGATGGTCTGAGGCAGAGGTGGAGATGGGTGATATTACAGAGGTGGCAGGGTAGGATTGGTGATAGAGAGAATGTGGAGATGAACTCAGCTCAGTTATAAATATAACACAGATGTTGTAAACAGTCTGGTTCAGTGTCAGACATTGGACAGGGTGGGGTATGTATTTCACCGATAGGGGATGGAGTTTGTGATGAAGACCAATGACACTGGCTTCAGTCTTCCCAAAATTTACATTGCAGAACAGTATTTCAGTGAAACGTGGTTTACTGATCTCCTAGCTGGAAATAGAGACAGCAGCAGCGAAGATGAGAGAGTGGATGACAAGAACTATTATCCCATTACAATGGTTTCTAGAGCCAATAGCTGGAGATATTCACCAGAAATAACAGCAGCAGCAAGGAGGGCAGAGTAAATTACAGAAGCAGTAATGCAGTTAAACATGGTTTATAGAATTAATAGCTGTTTAGAGAGACTTACCAGGAACACCAAAAATAGCGAGGATTGGATAGTAAATGTATTGAATGATCTTCAGTACGAGATAGATCCGATGGTCTAATGGGTACCAATCATATGTAGAAAGATAGTAAAGATTGGAGGATAAACTTCTGTCCATTGTTGTAATATTCCAATCTATTGTTCTCAGATTCTGACCCATTGTTGTAACATTCCAATCTATTGTTCTCAGATTCTGACCCATTGTTGTAACATTCCAATCTATTGTTCTCTGATTCTAATGTATCCTCTCCCTCTCTATGGAGCCGCTGATCCTGTTAATGACAGGGCTAATGCTCTCGCCCACTCTATGTGAAAGCACATTGAAAGGAGACCCTTATTAATAGAAAAGGGAAATTCTCCAGTGACACTATTAGGGTGCATGGTGACTGACATTAATTACAGTCACTGAACAAACAGGTTCAGTTAACCTCTTTCAATCCAGCACTTTTTGTAGCACAATAAAGTAGAACATTTACCCAGTCTGCATGGGATTTGTGAGGGTTACTGAGGGAAGGAATGGTGGAAATAGCAGACACTTTCCAGAATCGTTCAATCCTCCTTGGATAGGGGAGTGGTGCCAGAGACTGGAGGGTTGTAAATGTTACACCCTATTTAAAAAAGGAGAGATGGGGTAAACCCTGTAATTACTGACCAGCCAGAATAGTGTCACTACGAAGGAAATTTCTAGAGGTGATAACCCAGGATATAAATATTTTTTTGCTTGGAAAATCAGTGGATAGTAACTGGCAAGCAACCTGGATATGCGAATGACAAATGACGTCTGGCAATCTTCAACAGCAAGAGGATTTGAGTACAGGAGCAGGGATGTCTTGCTGCAATTATAAAGGGCCTTAGTGAGGCCACACCTGGAATATTGTGTGCAGTTTTGGTCTCCTTATCTGAGGAAGGATGCTCTTGCTATAGAGGGAGTGCAGTGGAGGTTTAGCAGACTGATTACTGGGATGGCGGGACTGACGTATGAGGGGAGATTGAGTTGGTTAGGATTATATTCGCTGGAGTTCAGAAGAGTGAGGGTGGATCTGATGGAAACCTACACAATTCTAACAGGTCATGACAGGGTAGATGCAGGGAGGATGTTCCCGATGGTGTGGGAGTCCAGAACCAGGGGTCATAGTCTAAGGATATGGGGTAATCCTTTCAGGACTGCAATGAGGAGATATTTCTTTACCCAGAGAGTGGTGAGCCTGTGCAATTCCCTACCACAGAAAGCAGTTGAGGCCAAAATATTGTATCTTTCCAAGTCGGAGTTAGATATAGTCGCCTTTAAACCTACTAAACCCCAGCTGATATAAGCCTAGCGTGTCCAGCCTAACCTCATAAGACAGCCCGCTCATTCCAGAAATTTGTTTAGTACATCTTCTCTGAACTGCTTCCGACACATTTATATCTTTCCTTAAATAAGGAGCCCAGTACTGTACACAACACTCCAGATGTGGTCTCATAAATGTCCTGTATAACTGAAACATAACCTGGCTACTTTTGTATTCAATTCCTCCTGCGATACATGATAACACTCGATTAGTTTCCTAATTACGTGTTGCACCTGTGTTATTCTGAGTTCTTTTTGCCTTCAGTCTGGTTCAGTAAATATACTGAGTCAGATGCGTAGGTAAAATCAATTACTTTATTTGCGCAGTCGCCAGCGGACTTCCTCTGAGAACAGCGGCACTGACTCCACCAGAGTCTGTCGGGTCCCCCCCCCCCCCCACCCAGAGTAAGTAAAGTTTGTGATACAGGTACTACTGTTTATACATTAAGATTCATGCTACACCTCCTTGTTTAACCAATCAGTGCGGTACAATTCGACTTCACCCACGTGGTGACATGCAGTACATCTGTTACTGAGGTTACAATACACTCCATTCTCAATACATACTTGTTACTAATAAAATATTGTTTTGTACCAGCAAGATAAAACAAAGCGGATAAGCAAGCTAATTAGCAAGAGCATAGGAATCATCAATAACCATGCTGGTCTCACTCCCTACATGGATCATGAGTCTGTCTCTACCCTGTGACAAGTAATTGCGGCGCATCCAGCTATCTCTATTAGGTGTACATTCCTGAGTGTTTCGTGCAGTCTGCAGCAACATCAAGTAGTGGCAGTTCACGAAGATAAGAGGGGCCTAGCACTTCTTATCACTCACACAGGGATGGACATCATTTGATTCATATGAGTCCATCTACTTCAAACCACAGGGAGTCATACACTCAGGCCATAAAAAAACAGATGTCCTTGTAATTACCAGTGTCGGCTAGTCTTTACTGTCTCACACACTCTGCCTTTACTTTTAACTATTTCATTGTGGTTTCTGCCACATAAAATCAAAGCTCAGCAAAGCTACTATTCCTAACTTGGCTATATTTCCCGTTAAGCATAGTGCCATGCCTTTCTGTTCACTTCCACACCTGCATAATAACCTTATACAATTCGTGCACTATGACATCCAGTTCCTCTGCATCTTCCAGCTCTACAATCTCTCACCATTCAGATAATATGCTTCTTTTTTTATTCTACCTGCCAAAATGGGCAATTCCACATTTTATCACATTATACTACATTTTCTAGATCTTTGCCAACTTACCCAACCTATCTATATCCCTTTGTAGACCACTTATGTCCTCTTCACAACTTACTTTCCCACCTGTCTTTGTGTCATCAGCAAATTTAGCAACCATACCTTCGGACCCTTCATCCAAGTCATTTAGTTAAATTGTAAAATGTTAGGTCCCCAGCACTGATCCATGTGGCACACCACTCGTTACATCTGACCAAACCGGAAATGACCAATTTTTTTCCTACTCTCTGTTACCTGTTAGGTAGCAAATCTTCTATCCATGCCGAAGTGTTACCCCCTACAGCATCAGTTTTTATTTTCCGCAATAATGTTTGATGTGGCACCTTAGCAAGTGCCTTCTGGAAATCTAAATACAGTAAACCTACCGGCTCCCCTTTACGTCTTCAAAGAACTCCAATAAATTGGTTAAACATGGCGTCCCTTTCACAAAACTATGTTGACTCTACCTGATCACCTTCAATTTTCTACCATCCTTAATAATAGCTTCGAACATCTGATCCATTAACAGAAAGCCTTTCTCGCATGTCGCAGGTCGTATGTCTACTATGTCTATTCTGATGCTGTGCTGTATTTGAGCTATCACTCCTCAATAAACTGCTAGTTACCCTTATACCTCATTTTAGTTAATCTGTGACCCTGGATCAGATCTTACAGTGGTGCAGGAGAGGGAACAAAGTTCATGTCAAAGCCCTGCCTCCATTTTTTATGATCCTGCATAATGGACTGGGACTACTGGGCAGTAATGTGCTGAAAGGTTATCAGCAGTAATTCATTATCCCAATATTTGTATATTTTAGAACATTAAACCATACCCCTGCTCTGGTGTCCATTGCATCCTCAATATTCATGATTAAAATATCAGAGGAGTGTGAACCAGTCACCTCTGATCACCCTGAGGTACAGGCGATTCTCCAGTCGGTGCTGAGTGTATTCACAACCCATAAAGATAACTGTGGAAACATGAGCAGACCTGAAAAAATTAACTGACCATTGCATGCTCGATGAAGCAGTATTCATACCGAGCTGAGATTATATCATATATTCCAGACACTATCAGGTCATTGTTATACCAGGGTGTAATTCACAAAGACACATTCATTACCAGCTGCCCGATTTGGCCGGTTAGAAAACCGGATGGCAGCTGGTGACTGACTATTGACCATCACAAACTCAACTCAGTCACCCCTGTGCACCTCAAAGACTGCCCTGAGTCCTATCCTCAGGCTGGTGGGTTATCAGTGGACCCTCATCCCTCGATTTGCAGAGACTGTCATTCCTCTTTATAAACTACCTAATGGTGATGATGACCAGGTTTAACCCGGTTAGACTGAAGAGAACACGGAAACAGCAGCACAATTGAAGAAATCTGTCGCCCAGGTAACGTTTCTTATCTTACATAACCCTGACAACACTTACCACATGGAGGTGGGGGCACATTGAAAAGCCTGGCTGCTGTTATACGTAGAGAAAACCAGGAGAAACCCTATTGTGAATGATCCAGAATTGTGAGTGGGTCTGAACTGATTTACTCTGTTTGTGAAGGACATTTATTAACCACGTTCTGGGACATCAAACATTTCACTTACATCACAGGGTTCAACAGGGTGATACTGTCCAGTCCATTATAAACTTTCCCAGTATCGGAAAGCAGTAGTAATAGTAATCCCCTGTCAGGGAGTCATAGTCATTTCAGCACAGAAAGAGGTCCCTAATGTATCTGCTTCGACCACCACCGCTGGCAGCTCATTCCACGCACCCACCACTCTCTGTGTAAAGAACCTACCTCTGACATCTCCCAGAAACCTTCCTCCACTCACCTTAAAATTATGCCCCCTGGTGATAGCCCTTTCCACCCTGGGAAAAAGTCTCTGACGATCCACTCTATCTATGCCTCTCATCATCTTGTACCCCTCTATCAAGTCACCTCTCATCCTTCTTCGCTCCAATTAGAAAAGCCCTAGCTCCCTCAATCTTTCTTCGTGGGACATGCCCTCCAGTCCAGGCTGCATCCTGGTAAATCTCCTCTGCACCCTCTCTAAAGCTTCCACATCCTTCCAATAATGAGGCGACCAGAACTGAACACAATATTCCAATTGTGGACGAACCAGGGCCTTATGGAGCTGCAGCATAACCTCGTGGCTCTTAAACTCAATCCCCCTGTTAATGAAAGCCAACACACCATACGCCTTCTTTACAACCCTATCAACTTGGGTGGCAACTTTGAGTGATCAATGGACATGGACCCCAAGATCCCTCTGTTCATCCACACTACCAAGAATCCTGTCTTTGAGCCTGTATTCCGCATTCAAATTCGACCTTTGATTTATTCTGGACTCTAATCCAGCCACGATTTTACTTCTTATTCTGTAATCTTTTTGTGTACGTGAGATTCTTGTGTCAGTGGCAGCATAAATGTATAACGTATGTTTTTATTATTTTATTTTGATTGAGTTTAGATGTTAAGTGTATTAATCTCACCTCTTTCATGGTTAAGCTTATGAAAACCTTTCCGATTGGTTCCTTCACTATTACACCAAAGGTAAAAAGCAAAACAACACAAAAATGGTAAATACATCCACGGTTAAAAAAGAACAAACACTATTGCAGTCAAATAAGAGGAAGGACAAGAGGACCGACTGTGAACCCTCATCACCTGGCTGTAACAATATGTCGGGTTGGAGGTGGAGTTAATATGGGGATCAACTGAGCTCAGCATTAAAGATACCAGAGGCTGGAAACTTCCTGGTTCAGCCTCAGCGAGGGGATCGCAGATCGTGGAGAGGGAATAGAGTTTGTGACAGAAAGTGAAGACAATGGATTCAGTCTTCTCACGATTTAAATGACAAGAACACTAATTCACTGAAATATGGTTTATGAATCTATTAGTTGGATACAGAGACTTACCGGGGACACCAATAATAGCGAGGCTGGGATAGTAAATTGTTTGAATCATCTTCAGTGCATAATAGATCCGCCATTCTAATGTTAGCCAAGTATAAACTGCAGTAACTAAACCAAACCAAGAGGAGAAACTCCTGCTGTCCATTGTTATAACATTCCAATCTATTGTTCTCAGATTCTGACCCATTGTTGCAACGTTCCAATCTACTGCTCACAGATTCTGATCTATCCTCTCCCTCTCTCTGGAGCTGCTGATCCCTGTAAGTGCCGGGTTTGATGCTCCAGCTGACACTTTGGGTAAGACATTAAATGAAGACCCTTATTGATAGAAGAGGGAAACCCTCCAGTGACACAATTAGTGTCCAAAGAGACTGACAATAATTACAGTCACTGAACAAACAGGTTGAGTTAACCCCTTTCAATCCAGTACTTTTGTACCAGAATAAAGTAGAACATTTAGCTGGTCTGGATGGGATGAGTGAGGGTTGCTGAGGGAAGGAATGATGGAAATACCAAAGGCACTGGCCAGAATCTTCCAATCCTCCTTGGATATGGGAGTGGTGACAGAGGACTGAAGGGTTGCAAATGTTACATCCTGTTTTAAAAAGGAGAGATAAGATAAACACTGCAACTACTGACCAGTCAGTGTAATGTTGGTGGTTGGAAATTTCTAGAGGCCATAACCCAGTACAAATATATATAATCCTTGGAAAAACATGGGATAATAATTGACAAACAGGCTGGATAGGTTAATGGAAAATCATGTCTGATAATCCTGATCAAGTTCGTTGATGACAGAACTGGGAGAGCTGATGAGGATAGTGTGTTTAGTGTTATGTATATAGACTTTCAAAAGACCTGTAATCAAATGACATTTCATAGACTTGTTATGAAAAATGTAACACATGGATTATGGTGAGAGTGATAGTGTGGATATGATACTGAAAGCAGCGAAAAGTGGTGAACAGACATTGTTCAGACTGGGGGAGGGGGAGAATACAGTGCTGTATCTCAGGGGTCGATATTAGAAACAGTGCTCGTCCTGACATATAGATAAATATATAAATGACATAGAATTAGAGTAAAACAAAAACATAATTTCAACTATTGCAGATGACATGTAAATCATGAATGCTGTCACTAGTGTGGTAGATAGTAGCAGGATTAAGGAGGACATGGACAGTCTCATGGTGAAATGAGAATACACATGGTGAATAGAATTTAACACATAGTACTGGGGAAGTGGTTATTTTGTGAGGGATAATAAGGGGAGTGATAGAAACTGAACTGCACCATTTAAAAGATGGTACAGGAGCACAGAGTCTGGGCGTGTATGTACAGACATCTTCAATGGTGGCTGGACAAGTGGTGAAGGATTTAAAAAGGCATAGGGGGTCGTTAGAATTATAACTAGAAGCAAAGAATTAAAAAAACAACACAAGAACATTCTGCTAAGACTAGGTAAATGACTGTTTAAGCCTCAGCTGGAATATTGTGTCCCATTCTGGACACCACACTTTATGAAGGATTTCAAGGCCTTGGATATGGTGCCTAGGTGATATACTAGAATGGTAACAGGGATGAGGGACTTCAGTTATGTGGAGAGAAGATGAGATTGTTCTCCTTAGAGCAGAGAAGATAAAAGGGAGATTTAATCGAGGGGCTGAAAATGATGATGTGTTTTTCTAGAATAAATAAGGAGAATCTGGTTTCACTGGATGAAGGTTCAGTAACCAGAGAACACAGTTTAATGTTGATTAACAAACAAACAGAGGAGAGATGAGGAGATTTTCTTTTCTTTACACGGCGAGTGTTTATGATTTGGAATTCACTTCCTGAAAGGGTTGTGGAAGCAGATTTAACAGAAACTTTCAGTCTGGAATTGGATCAATACTAACAGGGTGATTTACTGGACTGGGAGAAAAGAACAGGGGAGAGGAATAATTGGGAAATCTCCTTCAAAGAGCTGGAACTGGTACGATTTGTTAAATAGTCTCCTCCTGTGCTGTGTGATTCTCTGATGTCTGATAACAGAAATCATTGAGTACGTATCTCATGTGTACAATTGACATTCAGCAGTTTTTAATCCCGAGATTAATTGTTACTTGTTTTCTGATGAAGACAACAGCAGAAAGACAAGCACAAAGGGCTGGTGAGATAAATTGTGTTGACAATTTGTTTATCAGATTATGACATCTCTCTCTGATCACAGACCTCGCCTGGTTTCAATCCGTCAATTACAAACTCATTGATTTTATTCCTATTTTATTTCCTGTCTATCCGTTCTCAGGATATGGGTGATACTGACAAGGAAGGCCAGCATTACTTCCCCATCCCTGGTTGCCATGAGAAAATGGTGGGCCTTCATCCTGAACCACAGCAGTCCGTGATGTGAAGGTGTTCCCTTAAACAAACCAACATTTAGTATTTTGAGGAGGCAGTTTCATTTCTGAGTAGTTCGGAATGAGTTGGGTCAGAAAGCTAGGATGAGAATTTTAAAATCGAGGCATTACTGGACCAGGAACCAACGTAAGCCAGTGAGCATAGTAGTGATGGATCAACGGGACTTGGTGGAAAGGCCTGTTACCCGACCCGAACCCGATGGGACCCGATGGCATGTGTCGGGCCATTCTTCCGAACTCGACCTTTGGGCTTGGGTCGGGTCGGGTCGGTCTCGGGGGAAAATGGAGGGACCTGGGCCGGGTCGGGCTCGGGTCCCATATGGCTCCGTCGGATTCAGGTCGGGTTTCTGTTTGTGACTTGAGCAGGCCTTTAACTTGGTGCGAGTTTGGATAGGAATTTTATTTGTGCTTAGGTTTATGGCAGGGGCAGCACGGCTTCGATACAGATTCAAGCTGCCTCTAAACTGTTCAGTTCAACACAAGTTTAAAAAACGGGGGAAAGAAAAGAAAAAAGAGGAAAAAAATGGGGTTAGATACAGAGTAAATATTTCTCCACACTGTCCCCATCAAACACTCCCAGAAGAGGTACAGCATGGGGTTAGATACAGAGTAAAGCTCCCTCTGCACTGTCCCCATCAAACACTCCCAGGACAGGTACAACACTGGGATTGGCTGGGCAATTTGAAGCACTTCCTGACAGCAATCAGGGGGAGCAGCTGCACCTGTGCTGCAGCAACTGCAGAGTGGAGACTGGAGAAAGTGGAGAGAGGTAGAACATAGAACATTACAGCGCAGTACAGAACCTTCGGCCCTCGATGTTGCGCCGACCTGTGAAACCATCTGACCTACACTATTCCATTTTCATCCATATGTCTTTCCAATGACCACTTAAATGCCCTTAAAGTTGGCGAGTCCACTACTGTTGCAGGCAGGGCGTTCCACGCCCTTACTACTATCTGAGTAAAGAAACTACCTCTCACATCTGTCCTATATCTATCACCCCTCAACTTAAAGCTATGTCCCCTCGTGTTTGTCATCACCATCCGGGGCAAAAGACTCTCACTATCCAACCTATCTAACCCTCTGATTATCTTATATGTCTCCATTAGTCACCTCTCCTCCTCCTTCTCTCTAACGAAAACAACCTCAAGTCCCCCAGCCTTTCCTCGTAAGACCTTCCCTCCATACCAGGCAACATTCTAGAAAACCTCCTCTGCACCCTTTCCAAAGCTTCCACATCCTTCCTATAATGTGGTGACCAGAACTGCACGCAATACCCCAGGTGCGGCCGCACCAGAGTTTTGTACAGGTGCAGCATGACCTCGTGGCTCCGAAACTCGATCCCCCTAATAATAAAAGCTAACACACCATATGCCTTCTTAACAGCCCTATTAACCTGGGTGGCAACCTTCAGGGATTTATGTACCTGGACACCAAGATCTCTCTGCTCATCTACACTACCAAGAATCTTCCCATTAGCCCAGTACTCTGCATTCCTGTTACTCCTTCCAAAGTGAATCACCTCACACTTTTCAGCATTAAACTCCATTTGCCATCTTTCAGCCCAGCTCTGCAGCCTATCTATGTCCCTCTGTAACCTACAACATCCTTCGGCACTATCCACAACTCCACCGACCTACGTGCCATCCGCAAATTTACTAACCCACCCTTCTACACCCTCATCCAGGTCATTTATAAAAATGACAAACAGCAGTGGCCCCAAAACAGATCCTTGCTGTACACCATTAGTAACTAAACTCCAGGATGATCATTTGCCATCAACCACCACCCTCTGTCTTCTTTCAGCTAGCCAACTTCTGATCCAAGGCTCTAAATCACCTTCAATCCCATACTTCTGTATTTTCTGCAATAGCCTACCGTGGGGAACCTTATCAAACGCCTTCCTGAAATCCATATACACCACATCCACGGCTTTACCCTCATCCACCTGTTTGGTCACCTTGTCAAAAAACTCAATGAGGTTTGTGAGGCACGACCTACACTTCACAAAACCGTGCTGACTATCTCTAATGAACTTATTCTTTTCAAGATGATTATAAACGCTATCTCTTATAACCTTTTCCAACATTTTACCCACAACCGAAGTAAGGCTCACAGGTCTAAAATTACCAGCGCTGTCTCTGCTCCCCTTCTTGAACAAGGGCACATTTGCTATCCTCCAGACTTCCGGCACTATTCCTGTCGACAATGACGACATAAAAATCAAGGACAAAGGCTCTGCAATCTCCTCCCTGGCTTCCCAGAGAATCCTCGGATAAATCCCATCTGGCCCAGGGGACTTATCTATTTTCACACTTTCCAAAATTGCTAACACCTCCTCCTTGTGAACCTCAATCCCATCGAGCCTAGTAGTCTGTATCTCAGTATTCTCCTAAACAACATTTTCATTCTCTATTGTAAATACTGACGAAAAATATTCATTTAACGCTTCCCCTATCTCCTCTGATTCCACACACAACTTCCCAATACTATCCTTGATTGGCCCTAATCTAACTCTAGTCATTCTTTTATTCCTGATATACCTATAGAAAGCCTGAGGGTTTTCCTTGATCCTATCCGCCAATGGCTTCTCGTGTCCTCTCCTCGCTCTTCATAGCTCTCCCTTTAGATCTTTCCTGGCTAGCTTGTAACGCTCAAGCGCCCCAACTGAGCCTTCACGTCTCATCCTAACATAAGCCTTCTTCTTCCTCTTGACAAGCGCTTCAACTTCTTTAGTAAACCACGGCTCCCTCGCTCGACAACTTCCTCCCTGCCTCACAGGTACATACTTATCAAGGACACGCAGTCGCTGCTCCTTGAATAAGCTCCACATTTCATTTGTGCCCATCCCCTGCAGTTTCCTTCCCCATCCTATGCATCCTAAATCTTGCCTAATCGCATCATAATTTCCTTCCCCCCAGCTATAAGTCTTGCCCTGCGGTATATACCTGTCCCTGCCCATCGCTAAGGTAAACCTAACCGAATTGTGATCACTATCACCAAAGTGCTCACCTACATCTAAATCTAACACCTGGCCGGGTTCATTACCCAGTACCAAATCCAATGTGGCATCCCCCCTGGTTGGCCTGTCTGCATACTGTGTCAGAAAACCCTCCTGCACACACTGGACAAAAACTGACCTATCTAATGTACTCGAACTACAGCATTTCCAGTCAATATTTGGAAAGTTAAAGTCCCCCATAACAACTACTCTCGCTCCTGTCGAGAATCATCTTCGCTATCCTTTCCTCTACATCTCTGGAACTTAAGTTTCGACTGTTTGGGGGGAGGGAGAAGAGGCCGGAAGACTTGGGCGGGGCTGCCAAATCCAGTAGGGGGCCCCTGTATTTGTATTGGTGCTTGCACACAGGGAGCACCGTTCCCACCCCAATTACCTGCTCGGGACAGCTGGAGTTGCCTGGGGAAGACTTTTTTTGTTAAAAGCAGAAGAGGAGAGTACCGGGCGGCTTCAGCCATCCCGGGCGAAGAAGCCTCCCCCAACTAGAAGACAACAAACAGTTTTGGACTAATTGTTACAAAGGTGCTCCAACTGGCAGCTGGATCAAACATCCCTGTCAGCCTTTCTCTCCCTTCCTCCACTCAGTCGCCTCAGTTATCTATCCTCCCATTTTCTTTTACCTTCCTACCCCTATCCTCCTCAACTCCCACTCCACTTTGTTTACAGTTTGTTTGTTTATTGTTTCAATTGTAAATTTGCTTTGTTTCTTGGGGGTGGACGTGGCTCTTAGACCCCATGGCAAGCCCTCCTTCGCCGGTGGCGGGGCCTTCCCGTTCATATGCTGCTGCGGCTGCTGCAGCTGCACCTGTTGCCCCTTCGCCGTTTGCTTTATTAACATCGAAACATGGGGTCAATAGCGACATTCACCCGAACATGACTGTAGAGGCATGTGTGAAAGCAATGGCCGAGGTTGTCGGCCCTTCGGCCATTGTTGCAGCCTCTAAAATGTACGGGAAAGCAGTGTTATTCCTGAAGACCGAGCAGGCGGTGTGCCTGGCTCTGAGCAAGGGGCTCACCGTGGGAGGGACCTTCCTGCCAGTGGACCACCTGGAGGAAACTGTGCAAAGGCTCACTCCATCCAATGTCCCGCCCTTCATTCCTGGTGAGCTCCTCCTTCCCCACCTGCACCGTCTGGGGCAGGTAAAGACGGGGCTCATCCCAGTCCCGCTCGGTCTTCGGCAGAACAGCCTCTGACACGTGTGCTCCTTCCGCCGCCAGTTATTCATGCAGCTGGCGTGGGAGGAGGTTACAGAGGGCCACTTTAATGTAGAGTTCCAGGGGATGGCCTACCGTGTCTTCTGGACCTTGGACGGGTGCGGTGCCATGTCTGTAAGGGTGTGGGCCATGTTCGTAAGAACTGCCCCAACCTCCCTCCTGCCAACTCCAAATCGGCGGCCCAGGGTGGCACCGCTGCACCTCCTCCCACCCCCCTACTCCTCTACCAGATACCATACAGTCGGTACCGGAGGCTGTGGTTTTCATGGCCTCCGGCAGGGAGGGGGTGACCGTCCAAGTGGAAGGAAGGCGCGGAGGAGAAATCAACATCGAGAGGCGCGTCCCCTGGACACAGAGACACTACCCGAGTCTGAGCTCAGCACAAAGCCCGATCTCGGGGAGTCAACTTGCCCCAGGGCTGGGCTCAGGCCCAGGGTGACTAAAAAAAAGGTGAGTGCTGAGGTGGAGGCCTCTGATAATATGGATGTCTCTGAGCCTCCGCACCCAACTGGGAAAAAGAGGAGAAGGCAGCCTTCCACAGAGGTGACAAGGGGCCCTGAGGCGCAGGGCCCATCTGTTGAAGGTGAGCTGTCTCCGGTTTCGGGTCCCCAGGTTTCCCGTAACGCCACCACCAAGGCCACAAAGTCTGGGCTGGAGATCCCTATTCCTCAGGATGGAGTGGAGGGGGAGACACCTGTACATGTGACCCCTCCAGGGGAAGCCAGTGGAGCCGTGCTTGTGATGGAGGAGCCTGGGGACGCCACCCATTCTGCCACTGCCACTGGGTCGGGTGCGCTGAGTAAAGGGGAGGGCGGGGCCTCAAAGTGTCGGCCCTCCCAGCTGGAGTCCACCACCAACCAGGATACACCCGACCAGGTTGTAACCGAGAACGCTGCCCCATCTGCTGGGCCTGTGGGTGCTGGCGGAGGGGGAGATGGCCTCCTCCCTCCGCCTCCTCAGGTCTCGGCTCCAGCTGGATTTCTGGAGTCGGGAACGCCTGTCTCCCCTGGACCACTCATTGGCCTGGGGATGGAGGTGAGGGGGGGGGGTCCTGAACTGCTGGCGCCCACAGGCTCCAGTTTCACAATAGAACAAAGAGAGGACTCCTCCGCCATCGATCCTGGGGGTGGGATCCTGATGGAAGCGGGATCAGCTGGCGCTGCCGGGACGTCCGCCCCACAGTGTGTGGTGGGTGTGTCGGCCAGTGGCGGTGATGACCCTGAGGAGGATGGGGATTCGGTGTGGGGCACGGAGGATGATCTTGATTCCATCGCCAGTGAGGTGGTGGAGTCTCTCGTGCCTCCCACTGAATCTCCTCTCATCCCCACGGCGGAACTCCGGGATTTCCTCGCGGCTTGCAGAGGTTGCCGCAATAAAGTTCAGCTGGCCCTCGACCGTTGGTCGAATCTGGCGCTGATCATACAGTCCGGCCGTGCCGCCCTTAAGATAGCGGGCAAGCGCGTGGACGTGAAACTGGTTGAGAGGCGCCGTTTTAATGTGTTCCTCAATGGGTTGCTGGGGGAGTGGAGGGCCAGGTGCACTTCCACTCCCTCCTCACAGTGAGGTGTTTGTGACGGGTTTTAATTACCTTTGACATGAAGATAACCATAGCCAGCCTCAACATCAACGGCAGCAGTGGGGCTCACCACAGATTTCACAATCTCTCAGTCCTCAGGGAAGGGAGATACGCGGTGAGCCTTCTGCAGGAAACCAACACCGTTCCGGGAGATGAAGCCACGTGGCTCCTGGAGTGGCACGGTGGGGTCTACATGAGTCACCTCACCCCTATTTCTGGTGGGGTCGCTATCTTGTTGGCCCCGACCTTTCAGCCGGAGATCTTGGGGGTCAAGGAGCTCGTGCCGGGCCGCTTGCTCAACCTCGCCATTCGCCTGGGTAGCATGCCGCTCCACTTTGTGAACGTGTACGCGCCCAGGCCCAGCGCGTTGCAACCGCGCTTCTTTGAAGAAGTGTCCGCTCTCTTGAGCTCCATCGATAGCGGCGAGTGCATCATCCTTGGGGGGGATTTTAACTGCACCCTCGCGGTGGAGGATCGCTCCGGTCCCCAGCGCGGCCAAGCGTCGGTGGAGAAGTTGAGGGGACTGATCAGCTCCCTTAACTTGGTGGACGTCTGGCGGAATGTCCATCCCGACTCCAGCGCCTTCACGTGGAGGTCTGGAGGAGGGGGGTCGCGAATCGACCGCCTCTACATTTCGCAGGCTTACGTCTCCCGCGTTTCGGCGGCCTCCATGCGGCTGGTGCCGTGCTCGGACCACCGCCTGGTGTGGGCGGAGTTCACTCCGCTCCGCACGCGGGCGGGGTCCGCGTACTGGCACTTTAACAACCGGCTGCTGGAGGACGTGCGAATTCGGGACTCCTTCTGTCGATTCTGGGCCGACTGGAGAAGGAAGCAGGGGGGCTTCCCCTCCTTGAGGCTGTGGTGGGATGTGGGCAAGACTCACATCCGCGTCTTCTGTCAGGAGTACGCGAAGGGGTCGACCAAGAGGCGGGAAGCCGAAATCGGGCGCCTTGAGAGGGAGGTGCTCGACTTGGAATCCCGCCTCGGTCATGCCGTCGTGGACCCTGCCCTGTGGCAGGCGTACAAAGAGAAGAAGGGCGCGCTGAGGAACCTGCAGCTCATAGGGTCCCGAGGCGCGTACGTGAGGTCGCGGATCCAGATCCTGGAAGATTTGGACCGCGCCTCACCCTTCTTCTACTAGCTGGGAAAATGGCGGGGGGTCCGTAAGCAGCTCGTCGAGCTGCTGGCCGACGACGGATCCTCCATCACGGATCCGGAGGGAATGGGCCTCCTGTTCCGGACGTATTACAGTGCGTTGTTCTCTCCGGATCCGTCCAGCGAGGATGCGCGCAGAGTTTTGTGAGAGGACCTGCCGCAGGTCAGCCCGGAGGGCGCCGAAGGATTGGAGGCTCCGCTCATGTTGGCGGAGCTGACTGGCGCCCTCCACCAGCTCTCCAGGGGCTAATCCCCAGGGCTGGATGGGTTGACCGTGGAGTTCCTCAGGGCGTTCTGGGACGTCCTGGGGGACGATTACGCGCGGGTCCTGGGGGAAAGCCTGGCGACCGGGGAGATGCCCCTCTCGTGGCGCAGGGTGGTCATTGTCCTGCTGCCGAAGAGGGGCGATCTCCGCCTGCTTAAAAACTGGCGTCCGGTCTCCCTCCTCAGCACGGATTATAAGATCTTTGCCCGGGCTATGTCTACCCGCCTGGGCTCTGTGCTGGCCCACATGATCCACCCCGACCAGTCCTACACGGTCCCGGGCCGGTCCATCCAGGACAACATCCACCTGGTCCGGGACCTGATCAATCTTTCCCAGAGGACTGGTCAGTCGGTCGCCTTTCTCTCCCTCGATCAGGAGAAGGCGTTCGACAGGGTGGATCACGATTACCTTTTCGGGACTCTGCGCGCTTTCGGACTCGGGCCGCATTTTGTGGCCCGGGTGCGACTTTTATACGCCGCCGCAGAGTGTCTAGTCAAAGTTAACGGGTCCTTGACGGCGCCCCTTCGATTTGGGAGAGGAGTGCGTCAGGGGTGCCCCATGTCCGGCCAATTGTATTCCATCTGTGTGGAGCCCTTCCTGTGCCTGCTTCGCAGGAGGTTGACGGGATTGGCTCTGCGCGAGCCGGCCATGCGGGTCGTCCTCTCGGCTTACGCCGACGACGTGCTCCTCGCAATCACAGATCCCGTTGACTTGTGGAGGATGCGCGAATGCCAGCAGACCTTTTCTGCCGCGTCCTCCGCGAGGATCAATTGGGAGAAATGTTCCGGACTCCTGGTTGGTCAGTGGCGGGTGGACTCCCTGCCGGAGGAGATGACACCTTTTGCGTGGAGCACCACGCACCTACTCTATCTGGGAGTCCACCTTAGCCCTGCTAAGGAAGCCTGGCAGCAAACTGGCAGGAGTTGGAGGCGAAAGTCACCGCTCGGCTGGGGCGCTGGACAGGACTGCTCCGAGTGCTTTCCTACAGGGGCCGAGCGTTGGTCATAAACCGACTGGTGGCCTCCATGCTGTGGTACAGGTTGGTCACTTTGGCCCCGCCCCCTGTATTTGCCACCAAGATCCAGAAGAAACTCGTCGATTTCTTCTGGGGCAAGAGGAAACACTGGATCTCTGCCGCGGTCCTGAGTCTCCCGATCGAGGAGGGCGGTCAGTCACTGGTGTGCGTCCGCACCCAGGCTGCGACTCTCCGCCTTCGGACCCTGCAGAGATACCTGTACGTCGAGCGTCCTCCCAGATGGTGTGCGCTGGCGACGTATTTTTTCCGCCAGTGTCACTGCCTTCAAGACGACACGCAGCTCCCGGTGGAGTCCATTAGCCGCGCCTCTCTGAGGGAGTTGCCTGTCTTTTACCGGGATCTTTTCCGAGTCTGGAACATGGTCGCCTCCAGTCAGGGCGCTCCCCCGCCGGTGGAGGTGAGCGCCTCGGCTGTCAGGGCTGCCGACTCAGGGGACGGTCCGGCGGGCGGAGGAGTAGCCGAAACCCCCGGGACGCCCCTCACTGCGGGTGGCGAGGGGGCTCGGGAGTGCGGAGCGATCCCGGCCGAGCTGACCCCCGCTCGGCCGGAACTGCTCATCGGACCCAGGCCCCGAAACCCTCCTCGGGAGCCGGTCCCGCACAACCCGAGCCGCCTCTCGGAAATGCCCTCCATGCCATTCCAATCGGCGCGGAGTGGTTTCCTGTACGGGCTGCTCCTGCACACTCTCCACTTCCTCGCCCTCGTCAGCCGGCCGGACACGCCCTGGCGGTCCGCGTTGCCATCTGGCGGCGAGGGGAAACCCCGATGGTGGTCTCTCGAAGCGGGAGTCTTCCCCCTTTACATCGGGGACCTGGGGTGGAGGGTGCTGCACAGAGCAGTCCCGTGCAATAGGCTTTTAAGTAGGTTCACGGACTCCCAGGCCACCTGTACTTTCTGCGGCCTGGACGAGTCCGTGTTCCACATTTATATGGAGTGTGCGAGGCTGCAGCCCCTATTTGAGTATCTGAAGGGGCTGCTCCTCAAATTCTGGCTGCACTTCAGTCCCACGCTCCTGATCTTTGGGCACCCGGTGCGGAGGGGCTTGGGCCGGGAGGAGGATCTCCTCGTCGGTCTGCTCCTGGGCCTGGCCAAGGTGACAATTCACAGGTCCAGGTTGCGGGCCGTCGGGGGGTCCGTCCTCCCCGATTGCCTGCCCCTCTTCCGCGGTTACGTTCGCGCCCGGGTGTCCCTGGAAAAGGAGCATGCGGTGTCTGCCGGTACGCTTGAGGCCTTCCGCGACCGGTGGGCACCGCAGGGACTGGAGTGCATTGTTGACGCCGAGAGTGGAATTTTAATTTGAGTTTTTTGTTTATTTATCTGGTTTTAATAAAGTTATTTTAAAATATAAGTATTTATATAAAGGGCGCCTGAGGAATAAAGGCCCCCTCGACATAAAAATATATAAAGGGGGCCTGAGGAATAAAGGCCCCCTCGACATAAAAAATATATAAAAGGGAAAAAAAAAGAAAAAAAAAACGGGGGTTAGATACAGAGAAAAAAGAAAAAAAAAAAAAAAAAGGGGTGACTCCTGGCTAATTGGAGGTGCTGAGTGCATCAACGAGATGCATCTGTGTGCAGATGCTGAAGGTTGGAGGCTGGCAGACTGCTGCAATAGGGAGAGACTGAGATTGAAACAAAGGGTTTACATCTGTCTTTTTGAAAGAAGAAAGCAGGAGGTCAGAAGAACTGACAACTCATGTGAGTTTGGGTTTTGTAATCCTTTCATTGATTGTTGTGGGGAGGGGGAAAGGAAGAGACCATAAAACCTTGGGTGGGGTTGCTTGTTTGAACAGGGAGCTCCTGTGTTTAAAAGCATTGAATAGGAGCTCTTTCCCCACTCCAAAGATCTAGCCTGGGATAGCTGGAGCTGCCCAGTGAAGAGACTTTCTCTTAACTGTGTAAACCACATCAGAAGCAGAGTGTGCCGGGGCAACTACAGCTTTCCCAGTTGAAGACATCGCACCCCTCCCACCACCAACTGGATGACCAGCACAAGGACATCCTGAATTAACACCGGCAAATAGATTGGTTCCTCCGGACCCTCCTCTCATTCAGCCTCTCACCCTAGCCATACCCTCCAGTCGATGCTTTTTGGGATAACTCATTATTTGTTATTCCTTTCTCTCGATTTCTATTTTTATTTTTTCTCTCAACGCTGGGTCTACCCCATGGCTTTACAGTCCTGTCCAGTGGCGGGGCCTTCCTATGCTGCAGCAGCTGCTCCTGTGGCCCTGTCACCATTTAAAATATTGACATCGAAGCATGGGGTGAAGAGTTACACCCATCCCAATATGTCTATAGAGGCGTGTGTGAAGGCAGTGGCCAAGGTTGTCGGCCCCTCGACCATTGTGGCAGCCTCAAAAATGTAGGGAAAGGCTGTGTTCTTCCTGAAGACTGAGCAGACCATGTCCCTGACCCTGAATAAAGGGCTCACTGTGGGTGGGAATTTCCTGCCGGTGGTCCCTCTTGGGTCCACTGCGCAGCGGATAATACTATCAAATGTCCCGCCCTTCCTTCCCAGTGAGCTCCTCCTCCCCCACCTGCACCATCTGGGGGAGGTAAGGTCGGGGCTCCCGCCAGTCCCGCTAGATCTTTGGGAGCACAGCCTCCGGCATGTCTACTCCTTCCGCCGCCAGCTATTTATTCAGCTGGCGTGGGAGGAGGTCTTGGAGGGCGATTTCGAAGTAGAGTTCCAGGGGACGGCCTACCGCATCTTCTGGACCTCGGACCAGACGCGGTGCCACATCTGCAAGGGGGTGGGGCATGTTCGTCCACCATTTCCACCTCGGCGGCCCAGTGTGGCGCCAATGCACCACCTCCAATTCCAACACACATCCTACAGACACTGCCCAGTCAGTTCCGGAGGCTATGGTTTTCGCAGCCTCCAGCGGGGAGGGAAATGCCCGTCCGGGTGGAAGAAAGGCGTGGAGGAAAAGTAAACACCGAGAGGCTCGTCCCCTAGACACCATGACACAACCCGAGCCTGAGCTCAGCCCAAGGTCCGCTCCCAGGTTCCTCCTGACACCACCACCAACATGAAGGCTGCAAAGTTTGGGCAGGAGCTCCTATTCCTCAGGATGGAGGGGAGGGGGAGGCCCCTCTGCATGCAGCCCCTCCTGTGGGAACAAGTGGAGCTCTACTTTTGGTGGGGGAGCCTGGGGACGCATCCCATTTTGCCATTGGGTCGGGTGCCCTGAGTGGAGAGGTGGGCAAGGCCCCAATGGGTCGGCCCTCCCAGCCAGAATCCACTCACTACCAGAAGACACCACACCCGATTATAACCGAAAATGCTGCCCCATCTGCTGGACCTGTGGGTGCTGGCGGAGCGGGAGATGGCCTCCTCTCTCCGCCTCTGTTCTCGGCTCTGGCTGGATTTCCAGAGTCGGGAACTCCAATATCCCCTGGACCACACATTGGCCTGGGGACGGAGGTGAAGAGGGTTCCTGAACCTCTGGTGCCCACATGCTCCAGTTTCACAGTAGAACCCAGAGAAGACTTCTCTGCCATCGATCCTGGAGGTGGGATCGTGACAGAGATGGGAGCAGCTGGCGAGGCCGGGGCGTCCGCCCCACAGTCTGTGGTGGGTGATGACCAGGAGGAGGATGGAGACTCGGTGTGGGGCACGGAGGATGACCTTGATTCCATCACCAGTGAGGTGGTGGAGTCCCTCGTGCCTCCCAACGAGTCTCCTGTCATCCCCATGGTGGAACTCAGGGAATTCCTCAAGGCTAGCAGTGGTTGCTGCAATAAGGCTCAGCTGGCCCTCGGCCATTGGTCAAGTCTGGCACTGATCATCCAGTCCATCCGCGCCGCCCTCAAGAAAGCGGGAAAGCGTGCAAGCGTGAAACTGGTTCTGAGGCAGCGTTTTAATGCATTCCTCAATGGGTTGTTGGTGAATGGAAGGCCAGGTGCACTTCCACTCCCTCCTCACAGTGAGGTGTTGGAGACGGCTTTTGAGTACCTTTGACATGAAGATAACCATCGACAACATCAACATCAAGTGCAGCAGGGGGTCTCACCACAGATTTCACAATCACTCAGTCCTTAGGGAAGGGAGATACGGGTGATCTTTCTGCAGAAAACCCACACCGTTCCGGGAGACGAAGCCACCTGGCTCCTGGAGTGGCAGGGTGGGGTCTACATGAGTCACCACACCCCTACTTCTAGTGGGGTATCTTGTGGGCCCCGAGTTTTCAGCCGGAGATTTTGGGTGTCAACGACCTATTGCCGGGCCGCTTACTCCACGTCACCATACGCCTGGGTAGCGTGCCGCTCCACTTTGTGAACGTGTACGTGCCCAGGCCCGGCGCGTTGCAAGCTCGCTTCTTTGAAGAAGTGTCCGCTCTCTTGAGCTCCATCGATAGCGGCGAGTGCATCATCCTGGGGGGGCGGGGGGGGGGGTGGATTTTAACTGCACCCTCGAGTTTGGGAATCGCTCCGGTCCCCCGTGCGACCAAGCGTCGGTGGAGAAGTTGAGGGAACTGATCAGCTCCCTCAACTTGGTAGACGTCTGGTGGAATCTCCATCCCGACTCCAGCACCTTCACGTGGAGGTCTGGAGGAGAAGGGTCACGAATCGACCACCTCTACTTTTTGCAGGCATACGTCTCCCGCTTCTCGGCGGCCTCCATGCGGTTGGTGCCGTGCTCGGACCACCACCTGATGTGGGTGGAGTTCACTCCGTTTGAAATCGGGCAGGGTCCGGGTCCTGGTACTTTAACAACTGGCTGCTGGAGGACGAACGATTCTGGGACTCGTTCCGTAGATTCTGGGCCGTCTGGAGAAGGAAGCACGGGGGGCTTCCCCTCCTTGATGCTATGGTAGGATGTGGGAAGACAACATCCGCGTCTTCTGTCAGGAGCACGCGAAAGGGGTCGACCATGAGGCGGGAAGCCGAGATCGGGCGCCTGGAGAGGGAGGTGCTCGAATTGGAGTCATGCCTCGGTCATGCCGTGGTGGACCCGGCTCTGTGGCAGACATATAAGGGCAAGAAGGGTGCGCTGAGGGACTTGCAGCACAAAGGGTCCCGAGGCGTGGATGTGAGGTCACGTATCCAGATCCTGGAAGATTTAGACCGCGCCGCATCCTTCTTCTACTCTCTGCAAAAATGGCAGGGGGTCCGTAAGCAGCTCATCGAGCTGCTGGCCGACGGCGGATCCTCCATCACACATTTGGAGGAAATGGGCCTCCTGGTCCGTAGTTATTACAGTGCGTTTTTCTCTCCGGATCCGTCCAGCGAGGATTCGCGCAGGGTTATGTGGGAAGACTTGCTGCAGGGCAGCCCGGAGGGCGTCGAAGGATTGGAGGCTCCACTCATGTTGACCAGCGCCCTGCAGGTGCGCTCGACAGGCAAATCCCGGAGGCTGAACGGGCTGACCATTGAGTTCCTCAGGGCGTTCTGGGACGTCCTGGGGGACGATTACACGCAGGTACTGGGGGAAAGCCTGGCGACTGAGTCATCGTCCGGCTGTCAAAGTGGGGCGATCTCTGCCTGCTTAAAAACTGGGGTCCAGTCTCCCTCCTCAGCATGGATTAAAAGATTTTTGCCCGGGTTATGTCAACCTGCCTGGGCTCCGTGCTGGCAATCATGATCTACCACGACCCCAGGCCGGTCCATCCAGGCCAACATCCACCTGGTCCAGGATTTGATCCATCTTTCCCAGAGGACTGGTCAGTCGGCCGCCTTTGTCTCCCTCAATCAGAAGAAGGTGTTCGACAGGGTGGATCACGAATACCTTTTCGGGACTCTGCGTGCTTTCAGACTCGGGCCGCATTTTGTGGCCCGGGTCCGACTTTTATACGCCACCGCAGAGTGTCTAGTCAAAGTTAACGGGTCCTTGATTGCGCCCCTTCGCTTTGGGAGAGGAGTGCGTCAGGGATGCCCCATGTCCGACGAATTGCAAACTATCTGCGTGGAGCCCTTACTGTGCCTGCTTCGCAGGAGGTTGGCGGGATTGGCTCTGCGCGAGCGGGCCACGCGGGTTGTCCTCTCGGCTTACGCCGACGACGTGCTCCTCACGTTCACAGATCCCATTGACCTGTGGAGGATGCACAGCTGCCAGCAGACCTTTTCTGCTGCGTCCTCCGCGAGGATCAATTGGGAGAAATGTTCCAGACCCCTGTTGGTCAGTGACGGGTGGACTCCCTGCCGACAGAGCTGACACCATTTGTGTGGAGCACCACATACCTCCTCTATCTGGGAGTCCACCTTAGCCCTCGTGAGGAAGCCTGGCCGGCAAACTGGCAGGAGTTGGAGGCGAAAGTCACCACTTGGCTGGGGCGCCGGGCAGGACTGCTCCGAGTGCTTTCCTACAGGGGCAGGGCGCTGGTCATAAACCAACTAGTGGCCTCCATGCTGTGGTACCGGTTGGTCACTTTGGCCCCGCCCCCTGCATTAGACACCAAGAACCAGAAGAAATTCGTCGATTTCTTCTGGGGCAAGAGGAAACACAGGGTCTCTGCCGTGGTCCTGAGTCTCCTGATGGAGGAGGGCGGCCAGTCGCTGGTGTGCCTCCGCACCCAGGCTGCGACTCTCCACGTTCGGACCCTGCAGAGATACCTGCAGAGATACCTGGACATCGATCGTCCTCCCAGATGGTGTGCGCTGGCGACGTATTTTTTCCACCAGTGTCACTGCCTTCAAGGCGACACGCAGCTCCCAGTGGAGTCCGTTAGCCGCGCCTCTCTGAGGGAGTTGCCTGTCTTTTATCGGGATCTATTCCGAGTCTGGAACATGGTCGCCTCCAGTCAGGGTGCTCCCTCGCCAGCTGAGGAGAGTGCCTCGGCTGTCCGGGCAGCATACTCCAGGGTCGGACCAGTAGGCAGAGGAGTAGCCGAAGCACCTGGGTTGCCCCTCTCTGTGGGTGGTGATTGGGCTGGGGAGATCGGACCCAGGCCCCGAAACCCTCCTCCGGAGCCAGTCCCACACAGCCCAAGCCGCCTCTCGGAAAATGCCCTCCGTGCCATTCCAATCAGCGTAGAGGGGTTTCCTGTGCGGGCTGCTCCTGCACACTCTCCACTTCCTCGCCTTCGTCAGCCGGCCGGATATGCCCTGGTGGTCTGCCTTGCCATCTGGAGGCGAGGGGACACCCCGATGGAGGTCTCTTTACGCGGGTGTCTTACCCCTTTACCTCGGGAAACTGGGGTGGAGGGTGTTGCACAGGGCGGCACAGGGCGGTCCCGTACAGCAGACTTTTACATCGGTTCACGGACACCCAGGCCGCCTATACTTTCTGCATCCTGGACGAGTCCGTGTTTCACATATATACGGAGTGTGAGAGGTTGCAGCCCCTCTTTGAGTATTTGAATGGGCTGCACCACATGTTCTGTCTGCACTTCAGTCCCACGCTCCTGATCTTTGGGCACCCGGTGTGGAGGGGCATAAGCCGGGAGGAGGATCTCCTCGTCGGTCTGCTCCTGGGCCTGGCAAAGGTGGCAATTCACAGATCCAGGCTGCAGGCCGTCGGGGGGTCCGTCCTCCCCGATTGCCAGCCCATCTTCTGCGGTTACGCTCGCGCCCGGGTGTCCCTGGAGAAAGAGTAGGCAGTTTCCGCCGGTACGCTTGAGGCCTTCTGTGACCGGTGGGCACCACAGGGACTGGAGTGCATCATCGACGCCGCGAATGGCACTTTAATTTGAGTTTTTGGTTTATTTATCTGTTTTAAATAAAGTTATTTTAAAAATGTAAATATGTATATAAAGCGGGCCTGAGGAATAAAGGGCCCCTCAATATGGGATATATAAAAGGGGAAGGAAAATAAACAGGGTTAGATATATAGTAAATCTCCCTCAACACTGTCCCCATCAAACACATACAGTGCAGGAATGGCACTGGTTTACAAACAGAGCAAATGTCCATCTATCTGTGCTATCGATGTTACAAGGTTAGTTTGGATGAGCTGGAGTTCTTCTCCCTGGAGTAAAGCTGATTGAGAGAGATTTGATAGAGGTTTAAAAGATTATGACAGAAGTAGGTAAGATAGACAAGGAAAAACTATTCCCATTTACTGATGAAACACGGACAAGGGGACACAGATGGAAGGTTTTGGGCAAGAGATACAGGGGGATTATGAGGAAGAACTTTTTTTACACAGTGGATGGTAATGAGATGGAACTCACTGCCCGTGAGGGTGGTGGAAGATAAGACAATCAATGATTTCAAAAGGAAACTGGATGGGCACCTGAAGGAAATGAACTTGCAGGGATAGGGGGATTGAGAGGGGGAGTGGGAATGATTGGATTGGTCCAGATTGAGCTGGCATGGAGGGGTAAAATGGCCTCCATTTTTGTCGGAAATTATTTTATGTCTACATCGATTTCTACATCCCTACGTTAGATTTGTCTCATGCTCCTGCCTGTAAAAATCCAGATACATAGACGTTCAATGAAACTGTGAGCTTAACAGCCACTGACAGCTCCGTCCTCACCCTGGTGTGAGGCTCCAGGTCGTGTTGCAGGAGGTTACACAGCTCTGTGACCACCTCCTTATTGAATCAGAGTCACCTCACACACTGCTACTGGGTTAGGTGTAGGTAGGAAAAGTGCTCTTGCAAAACCGGGGTGGGTAAGGCAGAGCCCCCCCCTTCTCCCTCTTTACAGAGCTTCCCCTCTCTGCAGTCTCTGCTCCATTTGTTGGTCATTTTACAGACCCAGAAACACTGTAACTACAGTCCCCATACCTCGTCCAGAGTTGGTTCACCAAATCCTCTCTCCTCCCTGAATGTCTGCAGCAGCTTACAACACAACCTCCAGAAAACCATCCACAGCAGCTCCACTAACTTTACAACAGCAAAAGTAAGTCACAAGCCCCTCACCTGTACGTTGGATTACTGGTCCTTTTAAATAACACTAGTGGGGGTCCTTAGTGCTGCTGAATGTATGTTCAGCTGAGAGTGACTAACACAGGCGGTCAGTTGACATGCACAGATCAAGATTTAAAGACGTACATCAAAGCTGTCGGAATGGCATAAAAGCACATGCACAGTATAACTAGGCTAGTTCCCTGCCCAGCACAGGGCACTGTGCTGGCCACACTAGAAGTGGCCGGCTGTGTGGTTGACATCATTTTATAGATCCAGGTTTCCATAGCGTTGGCACCAGTGCCGTCATAGAGTGAAAAGTCATAGAGTGAAAATCACAGCAGGGAAGAAATAGAGTGAAAACAGCTCACATCTAAAAGAGAATTGGAAAAAGACTTGAAGGCATAAGATTTACAAGAATATGTGGAATGGCAGGGAAATGGGACTAATTGGAGGGGTGAGGCCACGGAGGGATTCAAACACAAGAATGAGAATATTAAAATTTAGGTGCTGCCAGGCCTTTAACCAATGTCGATCAGATACAGAAGTAATGGGCGATCGGGATTTGGTGTGAGTGAGGATATAGGCAGCAGCGTTCTGGATGGGCTGTTGTTTATGCAGGTTGATAACTGGGAGGGTGACCAGGATAGAATTGGAATAGTTAAGTGTGGATTTAACAGCGGCACAGATGAGGGTTTATTAGCAGATGGGCAGAGGTGATGACAGGTGATATTCCAGAGGTAGTAGCAGGTAGGGATGGTGATAGGCGGAATATGGCAATGAACTCAGCTCAGATAGAAATATAACAAAGAGGTTCCAAGCAGTCTGTTTCAGGCTCAGACATTGGGTAGGGAGGGGAATGCAGATAGTGGATGCAGAGTGGAATGTGAGATAGAGACTGAAGACTGTGGCTTCAGTCTTCCCAAGATTTACATGACAAGAACACTGAATCAGTGAAATATGATTTATAGATCTAATAGTTGGATACAGAGACTTGCTAGGGACACCCATAATAGCGAGTATGGGATAGTAAATCGTTTGAATCATCTTCAGAGCATAATAGATCCGCAAATCTAATGTTATCCAAAAATAATCTGCAGTACCGAGGCTAAACCAATAGGAGAAACTCCTGCTGTCCATTGTTCTAACATTCCAATCTATTGTTCTCAGATTCTGATCTATTGTTGTAACATTCCAATCTATTGTCCTCAGATTCTGATCCATTGTTGTAACATTCCAATCTATTGTTCTCAGATTCTGACCCGTTATTGTAATATTCCAATCTATTGTTCTCAGATTCTGATCTCTCCTCTCTCGCTCTCTGGAGCCGCTGATCTCTGTTAGTGCCAGGGGTGATGCTCCCACTGACACGATGAGCCAGCACATTGGAAGGAGTCCGTTATTAATAGAAGAGGGAAACCCTCCAGTGACACAAATAGGGTCCTTGGAGACTGACGTTAATTACAGTCAATGACCAAACAGGTTCAGTTAACACCTTCCAATCCAACACTTTTTAGACCACAATACTTTCGAAGATTTACCCAGTCCAGATGGGATATATGAGGTTTGTTGAGGGAAGGAATGTGGAAATAGCAGAGGCACTGGCCAAAAGCTTTCAATCCTCTTTGGATCTGGGAGTGATGACAAAGCTGTTACAAGCTGTTTAAATAAGGAGACATTAGATAAACCCGATAACTACTGACCAGTCAGTTTAATGTCGGTGGTTGGAAATTTCTAGAGGCCGTGACCCAGTACAAAAATATATCATTCTTGGTAAAACATGTGATATTAAATGATAAACAGTACGGATAGGATCATGGAAAATCATGTCTGATAATCTTGATCAAGTTAGTTGATGACCTAACTGTGAGTGTTGATGAGGATAGTGTGTTTCCTGTTATGTATCTGGACTATCAAAAGGCCTGTGATCAAATGACATTTCATAGACTTGTTATGAAAAATGGAACATATGGATTAATGTGACAGTGATAGTGTGGATATGACACTGACTCAGCGACAGAAAGCAGAGAGAAGTGGTGAACAGACATTGTTCAGACTGGGGGAGGGGGAGAATACAGTGCTGTTTCTCAGGGGTCAGTATAAAAACCAGTGCTCTTCCTGACATATAGATAAATATAAAAGTGACATAAACTTATATGTAAAACAACATACTTTAAACTCTTGCAGATGACATGACACTTATAAATAAGGGAGGCAAAGGCGCAGACCACAGAATTACCCAATCTCACAGATTTTGGTTTATTTTTAATTTATTCTGGACTCTAATCCGAATAGAAATTTAGTTCTCACTCTATAATTTATTTATGTGTGATTTGCAGGTCTGTGTGTGTGTGCATGAATGTGTGTATGTTTATTATTTTATTTAGATTCAGTTTAGATTGTTAAGTATAATAAACTCACCTCTTGTTCAAACTCAAGAAAACCTGTCTGATTTGTTCTTTCACGATCACAACAACGGTAAAAGGTAAAATGCTCACTGAGGTGGTCAGCATGTCCACTGCTAATAAGGAATAAGCCCCGCTGCAGTGAAATAAAAGATAGGACAAGAGGAGAGCCTGGGACCCCTCCTCACCTGGCTGTAACAGAAATCTGGCGGTTCTAGTGATCAAATCGCAACAACAAATGAGAAATTGGATGTGTCACAGATGCACAGAGTTTTACAGCACAGAAACAGTCCCTTCGCCCCACTCTGTCTGTGCCGGCCATCAAGCCTGTCCATTTTAATCCCCTTTTCCAGCACTTGGCCTGTAACCTTGTAGGCTATGGCATTTCAAGTGCTCATCTAAATACTTCTTAAATGTTGTCAGGGTTCTTGCCTCCACCATCTTTACAGGTAGTGTGTTCCAGATTCCAGCCACCATCTGAGTGAAATATTTTTTTCCCTCAAATCTCCTCTAAACCACTTGCCCCTCACCTTAAATCAATGCCCCCCGGTTATTGACACCTCTGCTAAGGGAAAAGTTTCTTCTTCTCTACCCTATCTATGGGCCTCATAATTTTTCCTGCTTTCTGTCTCCCTCCCTTTTTGAATAAAGGAGTTACATTGGCATAAAAGGAGTTACATACAGAGAGAAGTAACTTGGTACAGCTTAGAATCCCTCTCTGTTGAAAAGTTGAGTAATGTAGCTGGACAGTTAGGGGTTACTCTCCGCCCAAAAGCTAGGAAACCCAAAATTCTAAGACCTGTGGCCAATCATTTTTCACTTGAAGCTGAAGACTCAAGCAGAGTTAGAATCACTAACAGATAGAGTAATGTTAGCTGAGGTAAAACTAGAACAGAAGAGACAATAATTAGAAATCCAGAGAGAACGAGAAAGAACAGAGTGAGTGTCAAGAAAGGGAAAAAGTAAGAGTGTTCCAGAAGGAGAAGGAGGAAAGGGAGTTAAGGCGGCTCAAACAACTAGAGGAAGATCCAGTACACCCAGTGAAAGCACAGCTAGTGAGTGAGCTGCCCATAGCTCAGGACCATGTGCTGAGCTCTTACAGTTATCCCAGTTCAATCTAAAGTTCAATGAGGAGCATGTGGCAGAATGTTTATTTTCACTTTTGAAAAACTTGCAAAGCAGCTGAAATGGCAGCAGAGAACTGGACACTGTTTTTATAAAGCAAAGTAACAGGAAAAGCCCATGAGCTTTATTCACTGTTCCCAGATGAAAGTTCATCAGATTCTGAGATGACTAAAAATGCTATCCAGGGTGCATATGAGATCGTATCAGAAGCGTACTACCAAAAATTCGGAACACTACGAAAGTAGCCTGAGCGAACTTACCTCCAGTTTGAAAGAGTTAAGTACCTTCGGAACAAAGGAGCAGGAGTAGGCCATTCAGCCCATCTAGTCTGCCCCGCCATTCAATACGATTATGGGTTATCTTCTATTTCAATTCCTTTTTACCACACTATCCCCATATCCCTTTATGTCATTTGCATTTAGAAATCTGTCAATCTCTGCTTCAAACATACTCAATGACTGAGCTTCCACAGCCCTCTGGGGTAGAGAATTCCAAAGATTCACAACCCCCTATGTAAAGAAATTTCTCCTCATCTCTGTCCTAAGTGACTTCCTCCTTATTTTAAAATTGTCTCTGCTGGTTCTAGACTCCCCAACCAGGGGAAACATCTTAGCTGCATCAACCCGTCTATCCATTTAATTCTGTTGTCGGTTTCAATGAGATCACATCTCATTCTTCGAAATTGTAGAGAATCCAGGCCCAGTTTTCCTAATCTCTTCATAGGCCAGTCCTGCCATCCCAGGAACAAGTCTCGTGAATCTTCGTTGCACTCCCCCTATGGCAATAATATACTTCCTAAAGTAAGGGGTGCAAAGCTGCACACAGTACTCCAGTTGTGGTCTCACAAGGTTCCATACAATTGAAGCAAGACTTCACTACTCCTGTACTCAAATTCTCTTGTGATAAAGGCTAACATACCATGAGCCTTCTTAAGTGCTTGCTGTCCCTGCATGTCAGCTTTCAGTGACTTATTGACAAGGACACCCAGATCCCTTTGTACATCTACACTTTCTAATTTCTTACCATTCAAGAAATACCCTGCACATCCATTCCACCTTCCAAAGTGGATAACCTCATATTTTCCACATTATATTCCATCTGCCACGTTCTTGCCCTCCCACGAAGTCTGTCCAAATTCCCTTGAAGCCACTTTGCATCTTCCTCACAACACATACATTCCCACATCTTTTTGTATCATCTGCAAACTTGGGAATATTACTCTGGTCCCCACATCTAAATAAATGATACATATTGTGAACAGATGGGGCCCAAGTACTTACCCAAATGTTTCCTTTTTACTTACCCCACTAGTCACAGCCTGCCAAAGCGAGAATGACCCATTTATTCCTACTCTCTATTTTATGCTTGTTAACCAATCCTTAATCCATGCCAGTATATTACGTCCTATGCCATGTGCTTTAATTTTACTAACCAACCTCCTGTGGGGGACCTTATCAAAAATCCATCTGAAAATCCAAATATACTACATCCACCGACTCCACTTTATCAATTCTGTTACTACTATCCTCAAAAGACTACAACAGGTTCATCAAACATGATTTCCCATTCATAAATCCATGTTGACTATGCCCAATCAGATCATCTTTATCCAATTATCCATTTATCACATCCTTTATGATAGATTCTACCATTTTCTCTCTCCCTCCCTACTTAAATCGTGGGTTGACATTTGCGACCTTCCAATATGAGGGAACCGTTCCAGAAGGTGATCACCCATGCACCCACTGTCTCCATAGCTACCTCTGCCAACACTCTGGAATTTAGAATATCAGGTCCTGGGGACTTATCAACCTTCAACCCCATTAATTTCTCCAACACAAACTTCTTACTAATATTAATTTGCTTCACTTCCTCATTCCCCCAAATCCCTTGGATCTCTAATTCTGGGAGATTTCTTGTATCTTTCTCAGTGAAGACGGACACAAAGTGATCATTCAGCTTCTCTGCGATTTCTCGATTCCCCATTATAAATTGCCCTGACTCTGCCTGTCACGGACACATACATGTCTTACCCAAATGTTTCCTTTTAACGTAACTATAGAAGATTTTACAGTCCGCTTTTATGTTTGCCTCTGACTAGTAGATACGGAAAATCGGTATACAGCCCACATATGTAAACCTCAGAGTGGTGATCCTTCTGGAGGAGTTCAAAAACTCGCTCCAGATCCCATTAAAACCCACACAGGGGCAAAAAAGTTTCGAAGAGCCAGGAAGGTTGCAATTCTGGATGATGATTTTTTTCCATGTACACAAGGCCTTAACCCCAAAGGGAATGCATTCCCTAGTCACCCCAAAGACCCGGGAATAAAAGGTGGGAGGGTGACAAGAGCCTGAGCAGCCACGGGCAAGGAGGAAAATCTGGACACACAGGGGCCCACGCTCAGGCCAAATAGGACGGTACTGAGAGCAGGAGTAATGACCAATGATCTGTGTGCTTCCACTGCAGTAAGGCAGATCACCATCGTGTTGAATGCTGTAAGTGATGGGGAAAACCTGTAGGATTACTCAGGGTCCACCAGATCAGTGCAGGAAAACGGGCGCTGATGGAATGCACAGCAGGTCAGGCTGTGCCTTTAACTGTAACAGTCAGCCACAGTAACCCCACCACAGAGACTGCGGGAAAACTTAACAAAATCCTTGAGCGTTACTAGAATTTTGAATCCCAGGGGAAAGTGACCCTATACCCCTTCATTGAGGTTAGCAAGCCCTGGTCATACTCAATGATAAAGGTGCCACCCAATCCCTTCTGCTGGGAATAGGCATGACCTTTCTCCGAGAGTGCAGTGAATGCTAGAGTGTTAGCGAATGGTATTGGAAGGCAGTATATGTCCATACCTTTATATTGGGTGCACGTGCAGTGCGGCCTATTTTCAGGACCAGCAGCCATGGGGACCTGCTCCTGGGTATTGATCTGGCAGGGAAAAGGTGGCAGCTTCTGCAAAGGTTCTGGAGAGACAACAAGAGATCAGGGACAAAGAGCAGTTACAGGGGAAGGTTACCGGCATTCTCCCTGATTCTGTGGTGACTCGGTCCATGGCTAAACAATCCCCATCAGAGGTGGCTGAACTGACACTGGAGATGGATGCCCCTACTGTCTGGTTGTCTGAAACCTTCTTTGGGAAGGTAGAGAGCACAAAGGATGTGTTAAACAGATCTTCCTTAGTTGAGGCTCAACAACTCGACCCAGTGTTAAAATATAGCACAGACTGTCCAAACCAAAACTCAAGCAGAGGGAGTTGCAGAGTGCCACTATTTAAAGATTGAGGTGCTAGTGAGGAAGTTGAGACCTCCTCACAGACCTGCGGATGAAGAGTGGACAGTGCTTCACCAGATAGTGGTGCCGCTGAGGTCCCTGAAAGAAATATTAATGGCCCACGAACTTCCAATGACAGTACATGTTGATGTATGAAAATTTAAAGCCCACATAAGGCAACATTTTGACATGGCCACAACTCCACAAAGATGTGGTGGAATTCTGTAAAAGTGGTCACACCTGCCATGTTGTGGGGAGGCTCCAACCTGCAATAATACCTTCACCCTAATACCCATACCAGATTTTGTGGAACCCTTCGGCAGAATGCTGGTGGATTATGTGGGACACCGGCTGAAAACAAAACGGGACAACCAGTATCTTCTCACCATTATGGATGTGGTGACCCGATCCCCAGAGGCCATTCTCCTAAAGAACTATCTCTGCCATGGTAGTGGTGGAGGGGCTAACCCGCTATGGGCTGCCTGCTGAGATTCAGATGGATCAGGGCACACATTTTACATCCAGTATTTCTGAAAAGGTCATGGGTATTCTAGACATAACCCAGCCAAAGTCTACCACCCACAGTCACAAGGGGCTTTGGAGCAGTACCACCAGACCCTAAAGACAATGATCAGGCCATACTGCTATGAGGAACCCCATGACTGGGACAAAGGGATGGCATTTCACCTGTTGGTTACCAGGAACTTATCCACTGAGTCCACTGGCTTTAGTCTCTTTGAATTAGTTTATGGACACGAGGTGAGAGGTCCTCTTAAACTAATAAAGGAGAAGTTTTGGGACACAGGGATGAGTCTTCCATGTTAGACTACATTGCCATGCTCTGGGAGTGGCTCACGACAGCCTGTGCAATTGCTCAAGAACACCTAAAGATCTCCTACTCAGTTATGAAAAAGTAAGCAGGCAAAAATGCCAAGGCCAAAACATTTCAGGACAGAGACCATGTATTGTTACTATTCCCAATGCAGGGTGAATCCCTGAAATCCCGGTTCAGTGGTCCATATCGAGTGGCAAAAGGAATAGTGAGGTAAATTATTTAATTGGCACCCAGACCAATGGAAAAAAGCAAATGCTGTGGAGGGAACAGATAAGTACAGATCTGGCAGACTGTCAGGAGGGAAGGATTGAAAAGGACAGTGAAAACAGCTTAGAGAAGGGCCAGGAGGATTCCCAACTGGAATCCCCTACTCTCCGATTTGCCAACCCTGAAATGTTAGTTAAATTAGACCCCACACTCTCCTTCTTAAATGCAGGTCAATGAGGCAACCTAAAAAGTCAGCTAACAGCATTTACAGAAATATGCAACGACAAAGGAAAATTCCCAAAAAGGCAAGCCAATAGTGAGGGAGATGCTTCACCGAGTCGAGGTGCCGGAGGAGAGTGCAGTGAAAGATGGACAGCCACCTGCGAGCCATAAAATCCCAGAGCACATGGGTCTGGTTAGAAAAATGATGCTCCCATAGTAGAGGGAAAAGGGAAGGGAAAATACCCTAAAGTAAACAGCACTTGTGTACCTCACCAGAAAACTAAAAGTAAGGTCAGTGTTGATCTACCCACTGAAGAACACAATGATCAGGTCCCAAACACAAAGCTAATCAAACTCAACAATTGCAAAGCCAAACTCAGCAAGAACAAAGGCCCAGAGGAAATCACAGACACCTTACAGGGTCTAAAAAGACACACTGTCGGTTTAGGGAGAAAGATTATCAAGGTGAAGGAACCTGAATGGTTAAAGATTCATTGCAGGTGAGAAGAAAAAACAATGTAATCGCTGATGCAATGTCCAGGGTCGATTCCGACACATAACCATCCCAGACAAAACATCAAAACACTAAATCAGTCCAACTGTAACAGACAATGTCAGCTGCAGTAATTCTAAGATTAATATGTCAGTTTGGGAAGTGATTATTGAGAATGAATGTGTGCTTCCTTCTTTTTATTCCCACAATTCTGCAATGAAATGTTCTTGTTATCACATTTGTTCCCCGTGTGCTGTGGCGGTGTCAAGATAACACAATATGCCAAATTATGAAATTTAATTCATCGTTTGGAAACTTACAGTAAACGTTTAATAGAAAAAAAATCTTACAGCTATCCTTGAAAAAACTGGCAGCCAAGATGGCCACCGCAATTGGCATCTGAAACACCTTTTCACATTCTAAATCCTACAACAGGAGATACATGTCTGATGAGCCTGGACCCAAATCATTGGCTTGCTCCAGTGATTGAATTACCTAAGAATGCATTCATTAACACGGCATACAAGGCCATCCTGACACATTGACTTTGAAAGGGAGGCACAGTGGTGCAGTGGTTAGCACCGCAGCCTCACAGCTCCAGGGACCCGGGTTCGATTCCGGGTACTGCCTGTGTAGAGTTTTCAAGTTCTCCCTGTGTCTGCGTGGGTTTTCTCCGGGTGCTCCGGTTTCCTCCCACAAGCCAAAAGACTTGCAGGTTGATAGGTAAGTTGGCCATTATAAATTGTCACTAATCTAGGTAGGTGGCAGGGAAATATAGGGACAGGTGGGGATGTTTGGTAGGAATATGGGATTAGTGTAGGATTAGTATAAATGGGTGGATGATGTTCGGCACAGACTCGGTGGGCCGAAGGGCCTGTTTCAGCGCTGTATCTCAAATCTAATCTAAGAACAAAGTCCTCCGAGAGTGACTACTGGTATCCTGAGCCCTGAACAGATAGAAGTTCCAAACCTTGAATCTCATTGTTAAGGGTCCAGCGAATGCACTGAGGCAGTCAGGAGACTGTCTATCTCTGTGAAAACTGAGAGTTTCCCTGGACAAAAACAGACAAGCCATTGATTCAAAATGTGCTGAAGCAGAAGGGCTGTGTTCCCCCCACACCCCTCCCTCTCTCTCAAATCACAAATTTGAAAACCACATGCGACTGTGGGCCCTCCAAGCCTACAGATTGCTACAGACAGAGTAAACAGGGGAAGAAAGCCTGCTACAAGTCTGCCTCAAAGAAATCCCTGAGCCATGTGGACCATGTGACTAACTGCACTTTGACCAGAAAAAGACTTCAAGGTTACAACTTCAGCAGGAAGACCACGGAATGGTCAAACCTCACAGAATGAGTTTTTTTTTCAATATTTCTTCTGGACTCCAATCCAACTACACATTTACTTCTCACTCTGTAATCTATTTCTGTGTGATTCTCGTGTGAGTGAGTGCATAAATGTGTTCTATTTATTTTAATGATTTTATTTAGATCGGGTTTATATTGTTAAGTATAATAAACTCACCTCTTTCATGTTTAAACTCAAGAGAACCAGTCTAATCGGTCCCTCCACCATCACACCAAAGGTAAAATGTAAAACACTCACTCAGACGTTCAGCATATTCACTGTTTAGAAAGGACAAACACTGTTGTGGTCAAATAAAGCCGAGCGACTTTGACCCTTCCTCACCTGGCCATAACAATAGGCACTGTTGGGGATGGAGGGAATATGGGGATGAACTCAGCTCAGCATTAAACAGATACCAGAGGTTGTAAACTTCCTGGTTCAGCCTCAGACAACGGCCAGTGAGGGGATGCAGATCATGGACCGGGAATGGAGTTTGTGACAGAAACTGAAGATAATGGTTTCAGTCTTCTCACGATTTAAATGACAAGAACACTAAATCAGTGAAATATGGTTTATGAATCTAATAGTTGGATACAGAGACTTACCAGGGACACCAACAGTAGCGAGGATGGGATAGTAAATAAATTGAATCATCTTCAGAGCAAAATAGATCCGCTGTTCTAATGTTATCCAATAATAATCTGCAGTAACCAGGCCAAACCAAACGGATAAACTCCTGTCCACTGTAGTAACATTCCAATCTATTGTTCTCAGATTCTGACACATTGTTGTAACATTCCAATCTATTGTTCAAATTCTGATGTATCCTCTCCCTCTCTCTGCAGCCGCTGATCTCTGTTGGTGCCTGGGTTGATGCTCCCGCTGACACTATAGGATAACACATTGAAAGGAGTCCTTCTTAATAGAAGAGGGAAACCCTCCAGTGACACCATTAAGGTCCATGGAGACTGACATTAATTACAGTCACTGAACAAACAGGTTCAGTTAACACCTTTCAATCCAACACATTTTGTGCCGCAGTAAAGTAGAACATTTATCCAGTCTGGATGGAATGTATGATAGTTACTGAGGGAAGGAATGGTGGAAATAACAGAGGCATTGGACAGAATCTTTCAATCCTCCTTGGATATGGGATTGATGCCAGAGGACTGCAGGGTTGTAAATGTTACACTGTTTAAAAAAGTAGAGGTTGGATAAACCCTGTAACTATCAGTCTAACGTTGGTGGTTGGAAAATTCTAGAGGCCATAACCCAGCACAAATATATATCTTGCTTGCAAAAACATGGGTTAATCAATGACAAGTAGCATGGATAGGTTAATGGAAAATCATTTCTGATAATATTGATAGAGTTCGTTCAGGACGTAACTGTGAGTGTTAATGTGGATAGCGTGTTTCATGTAATATACTCATAGAAATTTTAAGACAGAGAAAGAGGCCACTTGGCCCATTGTGTCTGTGCCGGCCGATACATGATCCACCTATTCTAATCCTACCTTCCTGCATTTGATCCATAGCCCTGAAGATTATGGCACTTGAGTTGAACATCCAGACTCCTTTTGAATGAGTGCAGGTATTCTGCCTCAACTATCCTTACGGGCAGTAAGTTCTAGACCTTCACTAAAAACAGGGGACCCAGGACTGAACCCTGTGGAATGCCAATGGAAGCAGTCCTCCGGTCAGTAAAATGCCCGTCAACAATTACAGTTTCATAAAAACAAGAAATGCTGCAAATACTCAGCAGGTCTGGCAGCATCTGTGGAGAGAGAAGCAGAGTTAGCGTTACAGGTCAGTGACCCTCCTTCACTGACCTGAAACATCATCTCTGCTTCTCCCTCCACATATGCTGCCAGACCTGCTGAGTATTTCCAGCATTTCTTGTTTTTACTTCAGATTTCCAGCATCCGCAGTATTTTGCTTTTATTATAACAATTACCCTTTGTTTCCTGTCACTGAGCCAATTTTGTATTTTTGGGTGAACAAGTTTCTCCTCAATTCCCCGGTGGTCCTTCTACCAAGCACTTTAAGTCACTGCCCCCTATTCACTGATCTCTCTGCTAAGGTGAATAGATGCTTCACCTCCGCTCTATCCAGGCCCCACGAAATTATGTCCATTTCAATCAGGTCTCCCTTCAGCCTACTCTGTTCCAAGTAGAACAACCCCAGCCGATTTAATCTTTCTTCATAGCTGCATTTTTCCAGTCCTGGCAACATCCTTGGAAATCTCCTCTGTACCCTCTCTAGTGAAATTACATCCTTTGTGTAATGAGGTGACCAGTACTGCACACAGTACTCAGGTTGTGACCGAACCAATGATTTATATAGTTCCAGCATAACCTTCCTGCTCTTGTATTCTATACCTCAGCTAATAAAGGAAAGGATTCCATATGCCTTCTCAACCACCTTTTCGACCTGTCCTGCTACCTTCAGGGATCAGTGGACATTGACTCCAAGGTCCCTCACTTCCTCTACACTTCTCAGTATTTTCCTATTAATCGTCTATCCCTTTGCCTTGTTTGACCTCCTCAATTGCATCACCTTAGACTTATCCAGGTTGAATTCCATTTGTCACTTTTCTGCCATCAATATCTTCCTGCAGCCTACAGCTATCCTCCTTGCTGTCGACTGCACGACCAATCTGTGTACCATCATAACAAATCTTGATCATGCCCCCTACATTTACGTTCAAATCGTTAATATATACTACAAAAAAGCAGGAAGTCCAGTACTGAGCCCTGTGGAACGTCACTGGAAACAGGCCTCAAGTCAGTAAATCACCCGTCAACAATCACCCTTTGTTTCCTATCACTGAGCCTATTTTGCATCCAGCTTGTTGAATTTCCCTGGATTCCATGGGATTTTATTTTTTTTAACTAATACGCCACATGTGACCTTGACAAAAGCCTTGTCAAAATCCAAGTAGACCATATCAACTGCACTACCCTCATCTATCATCCTTGCTACTTCTTCGAAAAATTCAGTCAACTTGGTCAAACAATATCTTCCCTTATCAAATCCATGCTCAATATCCGTGATTAACCTGTGCCTTTCCAAGTGACACTTTCTCCTGTCTTTCAGAATAGATTCCAATAATGTGCCCACTACTGAGGTTAGACTGACTGGCCTGCAATTATTCGGTCGATCCCTTGCTCCATTTTTAAAGAGGTACAATTTTAACAGTTCACCAATCCTCTGGCACTACTCTGTATCCAGTGCGGACTGGAAAATGATGGTCAGACCCTCTGCCATTTCCTCTCTCACTTCTTTTGACAGCCTAGGATACATTTCAACTGGCCCTGGTGATGGATCAACTTTCAAGGATGCTAATCCCATTAATACTTCCTCTCTCCCTATGTATATCACATCCAATAATTCACACTCCTCCTCCTTAACCACAATATCTGCATCGTCCCCCCCTTTTGTTAAGACAGATACAAAGTATTCATGAAGAACCATACCAACATGTTCCTCCCCTACTCGTGTATATCGATTTATGTATATAGACTTTCAAAAGGCCTGTAAACAAATAACATTTCATAGACTTGTTATGAAAAATGGAAGACATGGATTAATGTGACAGTGATGGTGTGGATATGACAGTGACTCAGGGACAGAAAGCAGAGAGAAGTGGTGAACAGTCATTGTTCAGACTGGAAGTGGAGGGGAGTATACAGTACTGTTTCTCAGGGCTTAATTCACTCCACGTGATATGAAGATATGACAGAAGGCACTGGATACTGCAATGGCTATGAGCCCTGACAATATTCCGGCAATAGTACTGAAGACCTGTGCTCCAGAACTTGCCGCACCCCTAGCCAAGCAGTTCCAGTAGAGCTACAACACTGGCATCAACCCTGCAATGTGGAAGGTTGCCCAGGTATGTCCTGTAGACAAAAAGCAGGACAAGTCCAACCCGGCCAATTACCACCCCATCAGCCTACTCTCAATCATCAGTAAAGTGATGGAAGGTGTCACCGACAGTGCTATCAAACAGCACTTGCTCAGCAATACCCTGCTCAGTGACGCTCAGTTTAGGTTCTGCTACAGCCACTCAGCTCCTGATCTCATTACCTCATTATCTCAAACCCTCCGCTGGCTGGAGTCATACCTAGAGCAAAAGGAAGATGCTTGTGGTTGTTGGAGGTCAATCATCTGAGCTCCAGGAAATCACTGCAGGTGTTCCTCAGGGTCGTGTCCTGGACCCAACTATCTTCAGCTGCTTCATCAATGACCTACCTTCAATAATAAGGTCAGAAGTGGGGATGTTCACTGATGATTGCACAATGTTCAGCACCATTCGCGACTCCTCAGATACTGAAGCAGTCCGTGCAGAAATGCAGCAAGACCTGAACAATATCCAGCCTTTGGCTGATAAGTGGCAAGTAACATTCGCGCCACACAAGTGCCAGGCAATGACCATCTCCAACAAGAGAGAATCTAACCATCTCCCCTTGACATTCAATGGCATACCATCGCTGAATCCCCCACTATCAACATTCTGGGGGCTACCATTGACCAGAAACTGAACTGGAGTAGCCATATAAATACCATGGCTACAAGAGCAGGTCAGAGGCGAGGAATCTTGAGACGAGTAACTCACCTCCTGACTCCCCAAAGCCTGTCCACCATCTATAAGGCACAAGTCAGGAGTGTGATGTCAGGAGTACTCTCCACTTGCCTGGATGGGTGCAGCTCCAACAACACTCAAGAAGCTCGATACCATTCAGGAAAAAGCAGCCCACTTGATTCGCACCCCATCTACAAACATTCACTCCCTCCACCACCGACGCACAGTGACAGCAGTATGTACCATCTATAAGATGCACTGCAGCAATGCACCAAGGCCCCTTCGACAGCGCCTTCCAAACGCACGACCTCTCCCAACTAGAAGGACAAGGGCAGAAAATGCATAAGAAAATCACCACCTTCAAGTTCCCGTTCAAGCAACACACCATCCTGACTTGTAACTATGTCGCCGTTCCTTCACTGTCGCTGGGTCAAAATCCCTTCCAAACAGCACTGTGGGTCTACCTACTCCAAATGGACTGCAGCGGTTGAAGAAGGCAGCTCACCATCACCTTCTCAAGGGCAACAAGGGCAATAAATGCTGGCCAAGCCAGTGACACCCAAATCCCATGAATGAATATAAAAAAGAGCCAGGATGTGGAACTAACTGGTAGATCTTCGAAAGGGCCAGCACTGACATGTTGGACCAAATGGCCTTCTTCAGTGCAATGCTATTCTATGTTTCCATGATTGTTCTTACCTCGACTTTCCTGATATTCCTATCCTTTAAACAGGCGTTTGATAAAGTACCACATAACAGCCATGTTACCAAGTTAGAAACACATGGGATTAAAGGACCAATGACAGCAGTGGCTCAGATTGTAGCTCTTCCCCTTTCAGTCACAAGCTTCGAGGATCAAGTATCATTTGATCGCAAGAAACAAGTAACAGGACTTAATCACAAGATTCAAGGCTGACACTGCAGTGACATTACTGTGGGAGTATTGCACTGTCAGATGTGCCGTCTATCGAATGAAACATTAAACCAACATCTGCCCTCTCGGGTGGATGTTAAAGATCTGATCATTATCACATTGCTGCTTGTGGGATCTTGCTGTGCGGAAATCTTCTGCCATCTTTCCTACATTACAATAGTGACTAGGGTTTAATAAGTACTCAGTGATCATGAAGGCGCTACATAAATGGAAGTTCTTTTTTTAAATTTACAATGACAGCATGCAGGAAATTAGCTAAGTGACAGAAAGCAGAGAGTGGTGGAGAATGGTTATTGTTCAGTCTGGAGGGAAGTACATTGGGGTTTACCCAGGGTCACTGTTGGGATCACAGTTGCTGTATGTTAATGCAATGGGCTTGTGTACAGAGGGGATAATGTCAAAGTTTTCAGATGGCAGGAAACTCAGAAATGTTAACAAACAGTGATAAGGATAGTAACAGACTTCAGGAAGACAGGGACTGACTGGTAAAATGGGCAGGAACATGGCAGATGTAATTTAACTCAGTGAAGTGTGAAGTGAGGCATTTGGGTAGGAAGTATGTGGAGAAGCAATATAAACTTAATGGCACAATTATAAAGTGGGTGCAGGATTGGAGAGACCTGGGCTGTACACACACAGATCTTTGAAGGTAACATGTAGTGTCCTTGGTGTGTGAGAGAGAGGCACAGAGTAAAAAAAACTCAGGAGGAAATGCTGATCTTTATACATCATTGGTTAGATCCCAGCTGGAGAATTGTGTCCAATTCTGATCACCACACTTTGGTAAGGATGTCAAGGACTTAGTGAAGATACTGAGGTGATTTTCTGGAATGGTACAAGGGATCTGAGTACCAGTTACGTGGAGAGATTGGAAAAGCTGGGGTTGAAATGAAGGGTAAGAGGAGATTTAATATAGAATTCAAAATCATGAAGGGTTTTGATGGGATAATTAATGTGAAACGGTTTCCAGTGTCAGAAAGTTCAATATTAAGAAGACACAGATTGAAAAAGAACCAGAGGTGAAATGAAAAGAATTTTCTTACACAGCGAGTTGTTGGGATCTGGCATTCACTGCCAGAAAACATGGTGGAAGCAGATTCAATAATATATTTCAAAAGGAAATTTAACAAATACTTGAAAAGGAGAAAAAACGCAGGAGTCTGGGGAAAGAGGAGGGGAGAGTAACTAATTAGATAGTTTTAGTTTAGTTTAGAGATACAACACTGAAACAGGCCCTTTGGCCCACCGTGTCTGTGCCGACCATCAACCACCCATTTATACTAATCCTACACTAATTCCATATCCCTACCACATCCCCACCAATCCCTATATTTCCCTACCACCTACGTATACTAGTGGCAATTTATAATGGTCAATTAACCTATCAACCTGCTAGTCTTTGGCATGTGGGTGGAAATCGGAGCACCCGGAGGAAACCCACGCAGACACAGGGAGAATTTGCAAACTCCACGCAGGCAGTAACCCGGGTGGCTGGAGCTGTGAGGCTGCGTGCGAACCACTGCACCACTGTCCTGCCACTGTGCCGATTAATACCAGCTGGAGTGGTACTGAGTCTCACTCACACACCAGGGAAGAGCCAATTCAAACCAGACCTCTATTAATAGCAGCTGGAGTGGAACTGAGTCCCACTCAAGCACCAGGAAAGAGACAGTTCATTACAGGTCACCATTAATACCAGCTGGAGTGGTACTGAGTCACACTTACACAGCAGGAAAGAGACAATTCAATCTAGGCCTCTATTAATACTAATTAGATAGCTCTTTCAAAGAGACAGTACTGACACAATGGGCCGACAGACCTCCTTCTGTGCTGCATCAATCTCTGATTCTATGAGCAATAAAGAGAGAGTGAAGAGAGAGAGAGAGAGAGAGAGGGGGAAAGTGTGAATGACGGAAAGGGAAGTAGCAAGAACGAGAAAATCGAGTTTGCATCGCTTTGTCGGCAGAGGGATCATGATCCGCACGTGTCTGCTCCTGTTGTGGCAGGTGACACAGAAAGCTCCTGCTATGTCCTCATTTCCATGAAAAATTCGTGTCGCCCATGGTGACCCGCGCTGCTGTTTGCCTGCACATTTAACAGGAGCCTAACTGTGTGTGAGACTGGCTCGTCTTTCAGCCAGCATTAAGCTCTTAAAGACAGTCTGTCCCTCTTGAAGGGAAGCTGCACTGAATCACAGGAGGCTGCTGCTGCTGACTGTGAATGCTGCAATTGGAGACAAGGTAAATGGAATACTAGGACAGAGAGAGGGCTCTGCGGCTAACGAATGAGGTGCTGGAGGCCTTAGTCATGGAGAGTAACAGGAGAAGAGAGCCCATGTTTCTGTAGGGTGGTGTGGAGACCCTCAAGAAACACCCTCCGAAGGGAATGGGAGCAAGTGGCCACGGAGGTGAATGCAAGAATTATGGCCCCGACGACCTGGCAGCAGAGCCAGAAGAAGTTTAATGAGCTCACACGGCTGGTAAATGTCAGTGACTTCATCACCACATGGCATCTCCTATCCTCAACACCACCAACCTCTCACACTGCTCAATATAACACACTCCTATCACTCACCCATCAGCAGTCCCTAACACTCAGGACTCACACCTCACATGCACATACTCCACCTTACCCTCACTCACCTTCCACTGATAACCAGCCTCACACCCATCTCTCACTGCCTCCACATATCTCCAGCTATTCAGCTATCGAAGGCACAGCACCCAAACACAGTGCAACACAGTCACTGACATTATGCCCTCTCTCTTACAGGACAAGGTGGCCCATAATCACAGGGAGCAGCAGTGAACCGACGGGGACCAGGCATACCTTAATCCCCTGAGCCTGAGGGAGGAGGTAGTTCTCCACATAATGGGACCGGCTGTGACAGAGCCAGTAGCATCCGGCATCACCGAGAGCATTCAGGATGATGCTATGTTCCTGCCTTATGTCCCTTCTTAACTCCCACCTCCCCCTTATCCTGCTGTCTGGGATGATGTACAAGCTGCAGATGGCGGGACCATGGACCTCCTGCTTTCCATCCCACCCCCAATCCCTGACCGAACCCTCCCTTTCTGATTTTATACTTTCTGATAATAACCCAAAACTGCCAGTTTCCCAGTCACAGCAGATCCAGGAGACAGAGAGAGAGCAGCAGCACAGCACTGATGGTGAAGCCCCATCACTTGGTCTTATACTCACAGTCACCAGATCAAATACTTGCATTGTGTCAACCTTAGAGGCTGGTTTGGAGACACAATCTGCACGGGTTGAGTCACCGAGCACAAGTGAGCTGCAGCCAGGCCAGGGGGAAAGAATAGTTCATGTGTCAGCTCACCAGAGGGCGAGGTCACAAACGAGTTATAATACACAGGACTCATATGTGAACATTGCTGGAACAGCATACAGGAGAATGCTGATGGACATGTACAGTGAGATACTTTGTCCATTGACAGGCCTGTCAGACAGTCTGTTGTCACTGTCAAGGAACACGGAGGAGTCCATCTCCAACATGGCACAGGGCATTTCACAGAGCTTGAAGCCCATTCTTTCCCCTGTGGAAGTGGTCACTAACTCCATGACAGCACTAGTGGACCCAGCCGTGATACAGTGTCTGATACCATTGTCTCAGCTTCCACTGCAGCACAGACGGCAGACACCCAAATTCTTGGTGCTGCAGTGGAAGCACAGATTGAGGACATGAGATCCATGTTTGCTGCCAGGCAGGATCAGACAGCTGTTATCATGGCTGGAGATCTCAGTGTTCAAAGGGGTTTGCAGGCTCTCACAGCAGTCCAGCAATCTGTGATCCAGTAGATTACCAGGATTGCTGAGGTGTCGCCCCTTGGCAGTGACAGTGTCTCTGTGGAGCATGAACTTGCTGTCCTCTCTCAGGATGACAGTATTTGTCCTCCATTCACTGCCACTCCACTAGTGTCCTTGCTGTTCCCCATCAGCCAGCCCAGGCTGCTGCTGCCCATGTCGAGGAGGTGCAATCCGACTACGAACCCGCAAAGCCCTGTGCTGCTCGAGGACGTCCTGCAAGGCCATCTGCAGTCTCCCCAGTGAAAGTCAGCAGCCTTCCACCAGCCATGCTGCAGTCACTGGGGAAACACTGTGTCGGAGCACTAGACAAGTCAAGGGAAGCCACAAGACAGGCACTAAGGGAATACACAAGGGTGAATGGTACAGTTTTGTTTGTATAATTGGATGTGTTGCTGGATAAAGATGTTAATGAAAAGATTTTTGTTGGCATTTTACATTGCAGGATGGTGACCAAGGGGACACTGTGATGGGGCGTCTCAGATGGGTGTAATGGGGGAGAATGGGGGATCCATGGTGGGAAAGGGAAGTTGTCCTATGGAACCAGAATCTTAGCAGGGACTCTCCGACAGCCTGTCCGGGTCGATGGCATCCAGGAAATATCCTCCCGGTCTCCTCCTCCTCCTCCTCCTGAGGTGTCCTCCGGATTCCTGTTGCCAATGCCTGTGTCCTCATGATGGTGATGATATGAAGGGTGCAGCAGAACACCACCAACTTGGACACCTGCTCCACTGTGTAGTGGAGGGCTCCCCCCGAGCGGTTCAGACATCGGAAGCATTGCTTCATCACACCAATGATCTGTTCCACCATGTTCCTGGTGACTCCATTGCTCACGTTATACACATGTTAATTGTGTGAGGTTGGTTGGCGGTGCGAGGTGGTTTGCGGATGTAGAAACATGAGCTGTGTCTAGAGAATGGAATCTTTCATCTCCGAGGAGCCACATTCTGGTTCTGCATGGCGGCCAAAATGTTGGAACCGGCTGACTGCATCAGAATGAAGGTATGGTGGCTGCTGCCAGGATAGTGGACATTCGCCAACATGATGTACTGGGCATGCTCACACTCCAACTGTACATTCATGGAGTGAGAGTTTTTCCAGTTCCTGTACCTCTCCCTCTTGACAACGGGGGCCCCGCAGAGACACCCACACCATCAGGATTCCCTCTATCCTGACAAAGCCACGGGATCTCTCATCCTGCCTCCCCCTGCTGAGGGAGAAAATGATAACATCGATGGTCACCGTCACCTCCCAGAATTATCAATGGACAACACACAAGACGAGTAACTACTGGTCAGTTAGTTTAACATCAGTGGTGAGTAAGGCTTTAGAAACAATAATCAGTGAAAAAGGACAACACACACTTGGAGAGATCTGAGTTAATTACGGATTGTCAGCACGGATTTCTAAAAGGCAGGTTATGCTTGATGAACTAATTGAATTGATTTCGATGATCAGAGAAGGTTGATGAAGGGAATGTGGTGGATGTTGTCTCCCTGGATTTTAGTAAAGTATGCGATGAAGAACCACACAGAGCTTGGTTAACAAAATTGAAGCTCATGGAATAGCATCCAATTGGATCAAAAATTGTCCAAAGGACAGCAAAAAGAGTCTTGTGTTAAATGGCTGTTTTTCAGACAGGAGGATGGTAGACAGTGATGTTCCCCAAGGGTCAGTGCTAGGAACGCTGATTTTGTTTCCTTGCTATATATAAATGACATGCACCTTGGAATGCAAAGTAGAATTTCAAAATTTTCCGATGATCCCAATCTTGTAGGTGTGATAAACAGGGAGGATGATACAAACCATCCGCAACAGAACTTAGATAGGCTGGCAGAATGGACAGAGAAGTGGCAGGTAGAATTTATTACAGAGCAGTGTGCGGTGATGTATTTTGTCAGAAGGAATAGGAAGGCAATGTAGACTTAATGACACATTACTAAAGATTGTGCAGGAACAGAGGGACCTGGGCCTCCGTATGCATTGATCTTTGAAGGTGGCAGGACATATTAGGAGGGTGTTTAGCAAATCATATCAGATCTTGGGCTTCATAATTACAGACAAAGATACAAAGGCAGGGAAGTTATGCTGAAACGTTATAAAGCTTTGGTTAGGCCTCAACTGGAGAACTGTGTCCAGTTCTGGTCACCACACTTTAGGAAGGATGTGAAGGTCCTTGAGAGGATGCAGAGGAGATTTACAAAAATGGTTTCAGGGATGGGGGTTGCGCGACAAGGTTAGTTTGGAGAAGATGGAGTTGTTCTCCCTGGAGTAAAGGAGATTTAGAGAGCTTTGGTAGAGGTGTACAAGATTATGATAAGTTTAGATAAGACAGACAAGGAAAAACTGTTCCCATTAACTGATGAAACACGGACTTGGGGACACAGATGGAAGGTTTTGGGTAAGAGATGCAGGGGGAATATGAGGAGGAACATTTTATGACAGTGGATGGTAATAAGCTGGAACTCACTGCCCATGAGGGTGGTGGACGCTGAGGCAATTAATGATTTCAAAAGGAAACTGGATGGACACCAGAAGGAAATGAACTTGCAGGGATACGGGGACTGAGCGGGGGATTGGGACTGACTGGATTGTTCCAGGGAGAGCTGGCATGGAGGGGCCGAATGACCACCTTCAGTGCCGCAAATAACTAATTCACTCTCTGTGACTCTATGTTGGATACGTCTCCTGCTCCTGTCTGGAAAGATCTAGAAACACAGAAGTTGAATGAAACTGTGACTTTAACGGCCACTGACAGCTCCTTCCTCACCCTGCTGTGAGGCTCCAGGTCGTGTTACAGGAGGTGACACTGCTATGTGACCACATCCTTATTGAATCAGAGCCACCTCACGCACTGCTCCTGGGTTAGGTGTAGGTAGGAAAAGCGCTCTTGAAAAACCCGGGGTGGGTAGGGCAAAGCCCCCTCCTCCTCCCTCTTTACAGAGCTTCCCCTCTCTGCAGCCTCTGCTCCATTTGTTGGTCATGTCATAGACCCAAAGACACTGTAAATATAGTCCCCATTCCTTGTCCAGATTTGGGTCACCAAATCTTCTGTCCTCCCTGAATGTCTGCAGCAGCTCACAACACAACCTCCAGAAAACCATCGACAGCACCTCCACTAAGATTACAATAGCAGAAGTAAGTCAAAAGCACGTCACCGGTAAGCTGGATGCCTGGCCCTTTTAAATAACATTAGAGGGGATTCATTGTGATGCTAAATGTATGTTCAGCTGACATTGACTAACACAGGCGTTCGGTGGACATGCACAGACCAACTTTCAAAGAAGGACATCAAAGCTGCCGGAATGGCAGATTGACATCACTTTCAAATCCACCCTCAAAAGAACAACACATACAAGGTACAATTGAGCGAGAGCCCTGCCCAGCATGTGATATTGTGCAGGCCACAGTAGAAGTGGCCGGCTGTGAAGACCATGCTGACAGCACATAGATGATACGACTGGGCTGGAGCCCCGCTCAGCATGGGATATTGTGCAGACCGCACCGTAAGTGGCCAGCTGTGCGATTCACATCTCTTCATGGATCCCAATTCTGTACCGTCAGCAGCAGTCTTGCTGCAGAGTGTAAAATCGTGGCTCGGGACAGATGCAGAGGGAAATAAATTCACTTTACAAGGAGAAATGAAAAAAGATTGAAGTCGAAAGATTTGCAGGAATATGTGAAATGGACTGGGGAAAGTGAATAAATGGAGGGGTGAGGCCATGGAGAGATTCAAACACAAGAAAGAGAATATTAAAAATAAGGTGTTGCCAGTTCAGGAGCCAATGTAGATCAGTGAGCACAGGGGTGATGGGTGATCGGGATTTGGTGTGAGTTAGGATACAGGCAGCAGAGTTCTGGATGGGCTGTGGTTTATGGAGGTTTATAACTGGGAGGGTGACCAAGATGGAATTGGAATAGTCAGCTGTGTATCTAACAGTGATGCAGATAAGGGTTTACGCAGTAGATGGGCTGAGGCAGTGGTGGCGAGGGGTGATATCACAGAGGTGGTATTAGGCAGGGTTGGTGATGAAAAGAATATGAAGATGAACTTAGCTTAGGTTGAAATATAACACAGAAGTTGTAAAATGTCTGGTTGAGCCTCCGATATTGGGCAGGGTGGAGTATGTGCTTCCAGATAGGGGATGGAGTTTGTGATGGAGACCAATGACACTGGCTTCAGTCTTCCCAAAATTTACATAACAGAACGGTATTTCAGTGAAACAGGGTTTACTGATCTCCTGGCCTGAAATAGAGACAGCAACAGCAGCAACGATGAGCGAGTATATGACAAGAACTGTAATACAGCTGACAATGGTTTATAGAGCTCATGGCTGAAGATATTCACCAGGAATACAACGGCAGCAAGAAGGGCAGAGTAAATTACAGGAGCAGTAATGCAGTTAAACATGGTTTAAAGAATTAATAGCTAGATAGAGAGACTTACCAGGGACACCAATAATAGCCAGGATGGGATAGTAAATGTATTGAATAATCTTCAGTGCGAGATAGATACGAGAGTTTAATGAGTACCGATCATAATATGTAGAAAGATAGTAAATAACCGAGGATAAACTCCTGTCCATTGTTGTAACATTCCAATCTATTGTTCTCAGATTCTGACCCATTGTTGTAACATTCCAGTCTTTTGTTCTCAGATTCTAACCTATCCTCTCTCTATCTCTCTGGAGCAGCTGATCTCTGTAAGTGCCGGGGCTGATGTTCCCACTGACACTATGGAATAACACATTGAAAGAATCCCCTTATTAATAGGAGATGGAAAACGTCCAGTGACACAATTAGGGCCCATGGAGACTGACATTAATTACAGTCACGGAACAAACAGATTCAGTTAACCCTTTTCAATCCAACACTTTAGTACCACAATAAAGTTGAACATTTATCCAGTCTGGATGGGATGTATGAGGGTTGCTGAGGGAAGGAATGGGGGAAATAGCAGAGGCGCTGGCCAGAACCTTCCAATCCTCTTGGATATGGGCGTGATGACAGGTTTCCACAGGCTCACCACTCTCTGGGTGAAGAAACGTCTCCTCATCTCAGTCCTGAAAGTTTTACCCCATATCCTGTGGTTCAGGAGTGGTTCACCATCGGGAACATCCTTCCTGCATCTACCCTGTCAAGTCATGTTAGAATTTTATAGGTTTCGATGAGATCCCTCCTCACTCTTCAGAATTCCAGTGAATATAATCCTAACCGACTCAATCTCTCCTCATACGGCAGTCCCGCCATCCCAGGAATCAGACTGGTAAAACTCTACTGCACTCCCTCTTGCAAGACCATCCTTCCTCAGATAAGGAGACCAAAACTGCACACAACATTCCAAATGCGGCCTCACCAAGGCCCTGTATATTGCAGCAAAACATCCCTGCTCCTGTGCTCGAATCCTGTCTCTATAAAGGTCATCATAACATTCGCCTTTTTCTACCGCCTGTTGCACCTGCATGCTTACCTTCAGTGACTGGTGTACCAGAACACCCAGGTCTCGCTGCATATTCCCCTCTCTCAGTTTATAGCCGTTCAGATAATAATCTGCCTTCCTGTTTTTGCTAGTAAAGTGGATAACTTCACATTTATCCACATTATACTGCATCTGCGATGCATTTGACCACTCACTCAACTTGTCCAAATCACCCTGAAGCCTCTCTGCATCCTCCTCACAACTTACCCTCACACTCAATTTTGTATCATCTGCAAATTTGGAGATATTACATTTAGTTTCCTCATCTAAATCATTAACATATATATTGTGAACAGCTGGGGTCCTAGCACCGATCCCTGCGGTACCCCACTAGTCATTGCCTGCCATTCACAAAAAGCTCTGTATGTTCCAATGCTTTGTTTCCTGTCTGCCAACCAATTTTCTATCTATTGCAATACACTACCCCCAGTCTCGTGCACTTTAATTTTACATGCTAAACCCTTACGTGGAACTTTGTCGAGAGCCTTCTAAAAATGCAAATAAACCACACCCACTGGCTCCCTCTCATCAACTCTACCAGTTACATCCTCGAAGAATGCTAGTAGATTTATCAAGCATGATTTCCCTTTCATAAATCCATGCTGACTCTGTCCGATTCTACCACTATTCTCCAAGTGCTCTGCTGCAAAATATTTGATAATGGACTCCAGGATATTCCCCACGACCGATGTCAGGCTGACTGGTCTACAATTTCCTGCTTTCTCTCTACCTCCCTTTTTTAATAGTGGGATAACATTAGCTACCTTCCAATCTGTAGGAACTGTTCCAGAGTCCATAGAATCTTGGAAGATGACCACCAATCCATCCATTATTTCTAGGGCCACTTCCTTAAGTACTCTGGGATGTAGATTACTAGGCCCTGGGGATTTATCGGCCTTCAATGCCATCAACTTCCCCAACACCATTTCTCTACTAATACTGATTTCTTTCAGTTCCTCTCTCTCACTAAACCCTGTATTCACCAACATTTCTGGTATGATATTTGTGTCCTCCTTTGTGAAGACAGAACTAAAGGATGCATTTAGTTGGTCAGCCGTTTCTTTGTTTCCCATAATAAATTTCCCTGTTTCTGACTGTAACGGACCTGTATTTGTCTTCGCCAATCTTTTCCGCTTCACATACCTATAGATTCGTTTGCAGTCAGTTTTTATGTTCCCCGCAAGCTTACTCTCGTACTCCATTTTCCCCTTCTTAATCAATCCCTTGGTGCTCCTTTGCTGAATTTTAAACTGCTCCCAATCCTCAGGTCTGTTGTTTTTTCCTGGCGAATTTATATGCCTCATCCTTGGATCTAATGCTATCTCGAACTTTCCTTGTAAGCCATGATTTGGCTACCTTTTCCGTTTTACTTTTGCGCCAGACAGGAGTAAACAATTGTTGCAGTTCATCCATGCGCTCTTTGAATGTTTGCCATTGCCTATCCAGGGTCATCTCTTTACGTAACGTTTCCCAATGTATCATCGACAACTTATGCCTCATCCCTTCGTAGCTTACTTTATTAAGATTCACGACCTTAGTCTCAGAATCAACTAGGTCACTCTCCATCGTGATGAAGAATTCTATCATATTATGGTCGCTCATCCCCAAGGGATCTCGCACAACTAGATTGTCAATTATTCCTCTCTCATTACACAATAACCAGTCTAGGATAGCCTGTTCTTCAGTTGGTTCCTGAAAGAATTGGTCCTGAAAACCATCCCGCATATTCCCCAGGAATTCCTCCACAATGTATTGTGACCAATTTAATTTGCCCAATCTATATGCAGATTCAAGAAACCCATAATTACAGATGTTCCTTTATCGCATGCGTCTCTAATTTCCTGTTCAATGCCATTCGCAAATTCAGCACTACAGTTTGGGTGTCTATCTGCAACCCCCACTAACGTTTTCTGCCCCTTAGTGTTTCTCAGCTCGACCCATACATATTCGGCATCGTCAGAGCTAATATCCTGCCTCACTATTGCGTTAATTTCCTCTTTAACCAGCAATGCAACTCCACCGGGGGGTGGAAATAGGCCGTTTTACTGATGGTGAGAAAATTCGGTAGGAAGCTCATCTCAAGGGATCTCAAGGTTAGCTATGTAAACAAGTTTGTGAACCGTTTTACTTAGTCTCAAACATTTACAAAGGAGAGGGATGGAGTGTGTAACTAGGAAATGTTTGGAGCAGAGACAGAAAACAATGGCTTCAATCTTCTCAATATTTAATTGACATTGCAGATGTGTGAGGTAATACATTCTGAAAGGATGAATGAAGAGGGACAATACAAGTTAAATGGCACTACTATAAAGGTGGCGAAATAACAAAGACACCAGGGGTGTTTATACACAAATCTTTGAAGGTGGCAGGAAAGGTTAACTGGACAGTTAATAAATATATGGGATCCTTGGGTTTATAAATAGAGGCAAAAAGAACAAAAGCAATGACATTATGTGAAACATATATAAAATACCAGTTCAGCTCCACCTGGAGTCTTGTGTCGAATACTGGGAACCACACTTTAGGAAGGACATGAAGCCTTCAGAGAGGGCACAGAACTGTTTTACTAGAATTTGTCCAGGCATGAGGGATTACAGTTATAAAGCTGGGGTTGTTCTGCTTAGAGCAGAGAACTTTCAGAGGAGATTTGATTGAGGTGTTTAACATTCGAAGGATTTAGATAAATTAAATAAAGAGAAACTATTTCCAATGTCCAAGAGACACAGATTTCAGGCATTTGGTAAAAGAAGCAGACATGAGGATTTTTGTTTCTGAGTGGTTTGGATTTGGAATGCACTGTCTGATAGGCTGATGGATACAGATTCAATAGTAGATCTCAAAAGGGAATTGGATAAATATCTGAAGGAGAAAAAAATGCAAGGATATAGTGAAAAAGCCTGGGAGTGGGACTAACTGGATTTCTCTTTGAAAGGAGCAGCACAGACATGATGGGCCGAATGACCTCATTCAGTTTTTCCCATCTATTATTTCTCCTGCCTGTACTTTCACAATATCCCTATCCTTTCCACAGGCGTTTGAGAAAGTACCACATAACAACCGTGTTACCGAATTAGAAACACATGGGATTAAAGGGTTAATGTCAGCCGTGGCTCAGTTTGTCGCTCTCTCCCCTTTCAGTCACAAGCTTCCAGGATCAAGTGTCACTGCAGAACTTGATCACAAGAATCAATGCTGACATTGCAGTGCAGGACTGTGGGAGTGTTGCACTGTCAGAGGTGCCGTCTATCGAATGACACTTTAAACCAAGTTGCAGTCTGCCCTCTCAGGTGGATGTTAAAGATCCCATCGCACTATGTGGAAGCAGTGCAGGGGAATTATTCCCGGTGTCCTTGTCAATATTTATCCTTCAATAAGCATCGCAAAAACAGATCTGATCATCATCACATTGCTGCTTGTGGGAGCTTGCTGTGCAGAAATAGTCTGCCTGTTTCCTACATTACAAGAATGACTTCGCTTTAAGAAGTATTCATTGGTTGTAAATCACTTTGGAACATCACATTGGTCATGAAAGGCGTTTCATAAATGGAAGTCTGTTCTTTTATTTTCAATGTCAGCATGCGTGAAATTAGCGCAGTGACAGAAAGTAGAGAGTAGTGAAGAATGGTTATTCTTCAGTCTGGAGGGAAGTAGTCAATGGGGTCCCCAGGGTCACTGTTGGGATCACTATTGTTGTATGTTAATGCAATGGGCTTGTGTACAGTGGGGATAATGTCAAAGTTTTCGGATGGCAGGAAAGTCAGAAATGTTAATAAACAGTGAGAAGGATAGTAGCAGACTTCAGGATGATGGAGACTGACTGGTGAAATGGGCAGGAACATGGCAGATGTAATTTAACACAGTGAAGTACGAAGCGAGACATTTGGGTAAGAAGTGTAAGGGAAGGCAACAGAAACAAATGGGTATTGTTTAAATGAGGAGACAGGAACAGAGAGACTTGGTGTGTATTCAGACAGATCTTTGAAGGCCGCACGAAAGGTTGACAAGTTTATGTCTGATATAACGGACATCAGGTAGAAAATACTATTGAGAAGCAGGCTGAATACAGAAGGTCCAGAGGGGAAGAGAAAAAGCAAATAAGAGAATCAAAGAGAGAGCAGGAAAAGAGACGAGCATTGAAGGAAATCCCAAAGTTTTCTATTGGCATCTAAATAGTAAAAGGATAGTAAAAGGAACAATGGGGCCGACTCAGGACCATAAAGGGGATTTGCACATGGAGGCAGAGAATATAGCTGAGGTAGTAAATGAATAATTCCCACCTGTCTTTACCAAGGAAGAAGATATGGAATCATTTCCTTTATTAGCCGAGGTATAGAATATACGGCCAGGGAGGTTATGCTAGAATTCTATAACTCATTGGTTAGCACACAACTTGAGTACTGTGTGCAGTTCTGCTCACCGCTTTACAGAAAAGATGTAATTGCACCCGAGAGGGTGCAGAGGAGATTTATGAGGATGTGGCGAGGACTGGAAAAATGCAGCTATGAGGAAAGATTGGACAGGCTGGGATTGTTCTCCTTGAAATAGAGAAGGCTGAGGGTAAATCTGATTGAAATGTACAAAACTGAGAGGGGCCTGGGTGGAGTGGAGCTGAAGGGTCCATTCACCTTAGCAAAGAGGTCAGTGACGAGGGGGCATGGACTTAAAGTGATTGGTAGAAAGATTAAAAGGGAGCTGCGGATTTTATTTTTCACCCAGCGGGTGGTCAGAGTCTGAAACTCACTGTCCGAAATGGTCGTTGAGGCAGAAACCAACAACTCATTCAAAAGGTGTCTGGATATGCACCTCAAGTGCTGTAATCTATCAAATGCTGGAATATAGGATTAGAATGGATGGATCGTTTTTTGGACAGCATAGACACGATGGGCCAAGTGGCCTCTCTCTGTGCCATAAACTGTCTATGATTCCAAGATGCAACCCAGGCAATGTTGAAAGAGGAGGTAAGTCAGACACTAGTGGGGTTTAAAATTGATAAAGAGGAAGTATTAGATAGGCTGTCTGGACTTAAATTGAATAAAGCACCAGGAAAAGATGAGATGCATCCAAGGATACTGAGGGAAGTGAGGGTGGAAATCGCAGAGGCACTGGCCATAATTTTTCCGTCTTCCTTAGACTTGAGGGTGATGCAAGAGGACTGGAGAATTGTAAACGTTACACCCTTGTTCAAAAAGGGTGTAAAGATAAGGCCAGCAACTACAGGCCTGTCAGTTTAACTTCGGTGGTGGGAAAACTTCTAGAAATAAATAATCTTGGACAAAGCAAATAGTCACATGGACAAATGCGAGTTAATTAAACAAGCCAGCATGGATTTCTTGAGAGAACATCATGTTTAACTAATTTGCTGGAGATGTTTGAGGTGGTATCAGAGAAAGTTGATGAGAGCAATTCTGTTGATGTGGTGTACATTGACTTTCATATAACGGTCTATTCAGTTTCAAATGAACCTGCCTCCACCATTCTCAAGCAGTGCATTCCAGACATTGAACTATTCCCTGCATGCAAAAACCTTTTGATACAAAGCCGCACAACAGACCTGTGAGCAAACTTGTAGCTCATGGAATAAAAGGGACGGTAGCAACATGGATACGAAATTAGCTAAGTGACAGGAAACAAACATTAATGATTAATGCAACAAAAACAAGAAATGCTGGAGTCACTCAGCAGGTCTGGCAGCATCTGTGGAAAGAGAAGCAGAGTTAACGTTTCGGGTCAGTGACCCTTCTTCGGAACTAATTAATGGATGTTTTACAGGCTGGAGGAAGGTTTGTTGTGGAGTTCCCCAGACATCCTTGCTTTTCCTGATATATATTAAGGACCTAAACCTGGGTATGCAGGCACAATTTCAAAGTTTGCAGCTGATACGGAAGTTGGAAGAATTGTGAACTGTAGGGAGGATAGTGTAGAACTTCAAAAGTACACACACAAGTTGGTGGAATGGGCAGGCAGGTGGCAGATGAAGTTCAATACAGAGAAATGTGAAGTGATTCATGTTGATAGGAAGAACATGGGGAGACAATATACAATAAAGGGTACAATTTTATAGGGTGTGCAGGAGCACACCTGTGTGTATATGTGCAGAAGTCATCGAAGGCGGCAGGACAGGTTGAGAAAGTGTTTAATAAAGCATGCAGTATCCTGGGCTTTATTAATAGGGGCATAGAGTACAAGAGCAAGGAAGTTATGTTGAACTTATATAAGACTCTATTTCAGCCTCAGCTGTGGCATTGCGTCCAGTTCTGGGTGCCACACTTGAGGAAAGACGTGAGGGCATTGGAGAGTGTGCAGAAAATATTCACGTGAATGATTCCCGGGATGAGGATTTTCAGTTATGAAGATAGGCTGGAGAAGTTAGGACTGTTTTCCTCGGAGAAGGCTGAGAGGTGCTTTATTAGAGGTTTCAAAATTCATGAGGTGTCTGGACAGAGTAGATAGAGAGAAACAGTTCCCACTCGTGAAAGGATCGAGAACGAAAGGGCACAGATTTAAAGTCATGGGGAAAGAAGCAAAGACGACCTGAGGAAAATATTTTTTCACACAGTGAGTGGTTAGAGTCTGGAATGCACTGCCTGAGAGTATGGTGGAGGCAGGTTCAATTGAAGCTGAATAGACTGTTATGTGAGAAGGAAGAATGTGCAGGGTTGCAGGGAGAATGCAGGGAACGGCATTCCGTGAATTGGTCATTCGGAAAGCCAGGGCAGACACGAAAGGCTGAATTGGTCCTTCTGTGCTGTAATAATTCTCTGATGTTTTTATTATAGGATGATGACCAAGGTGACACTGTGATGGGGCGTCTCAGATGGGTGTAATGGTGGAGAATGGGGGATCCATGGTGGGAAAGGGAAGTTGGCTTATGGGAACTGGAATCTTAGCAGGGTCTCTCCGACAGCCTGTCCGGGTCGAAGGCATCGAGGAAATATCTTCCCTCCCACCACCTCCTGAGGTGGCCTCCGGATTCCTGCTGCCAATGCCTGTGTCCACATGCTGCTGATGAAATGAAGCGTGCAGCAGAACACCATGAGCTCAGACACCTTCTCCAATCTGTACTGGAGGGCTCTCCCCGAGCGGTTCAGACATCGGAAGCATTGCTTCATCACACCGATGGTCTGTTCCACCATGTTCCTGGTGACTCCATTGCTCACATAACACACGTTAATTGCGTAACTAAAAGTTGACGGTGGGAGGTGGTTTGGGGGTGTCGAAACATGAGCTGTGTCTAGAGGGGGTTCATTTGTCTCCAAGGAGCCACATTCTGGTTCTGCATGGAGACCCGCAGTGTTGGGACCGGCTGACTGCTTCAGAATGAATGTATGGTGTCTGCTGCCAGGATAGTGGACATTCACCAGCATGATGTACTGGGCATGCTCACACACCAACTGTACATTCATGGAGTGAGAGTTCTTCCAGTTCCTGTACCTCAACCCATTGACATGGGGGCCCCGCAGATCAACTGAAACCATCAGGAATCCCGCTATCCTGACAAAGCCACGGGATCTCTCATCCTGCTTTTCCCTGCAGAGGGAGAAATTGATGACATAGATGGTCACACTCACTTCCCAGAATTATCAATGGACAACACACAGGCCTCGCAACTACTGGCCAGTTAGTTTAACATCAGTGGTGTGTAAGGTTTTAGAAACAATAATCAGGGCAAAAGGACAACACACACTTGGAGAGATTGAGTTAATTAAGGATTGTCAGCACGGATTTCTGAAAGGCAGATCATGCATGATGGACTAATTGAATTCATTCGGAAAATGAGAGAAGGTTGATGAAGGGAATGTGGTGGATGTTGTCTACGTGGATTTTATGAAATTATTTGATGATGAACAACACAGAAGCTTGGTTGATAAAATTGAAGCTCATGGAATAGCATCCAATTGGAAAAAAATTGTCCAGAGGACAAGAAAAAGAGAAATGTGTTAAATGGTTGTTTTTCAGACCGGGGGATGGTCGACAGTGATGTTCCCCAAGGGTCAGTGCTTAGGACCACTGTTTTTCTTTTGCTATATATAAATGGCATGGCTCTTGGAATACAGAGTAGAATTTCAAAAATTTCCGATGATACCAATCTTGGAGGTGTGGTAAACAGTGAGGATGTTACAAACCACATGTAGAAGGATATAGATAGGCTAGCAGAATGGACAGAGAAGTGGCAGGTGGAATTTCATGCAGAGGAGTGTGAGGTGATGTATTTTGTCAGAAGGAATAGGAAGGTAATATAGACTTAATGACATAGTTCTCAAGATTGTGCAGGGACAGAGGGACCTGGGGCAGCATATGCATTGATCTTTGAAGTTGGCAGGACATATTAGGAGCGTGTTTAGAGAAGCATATCAGATCTTGGGCTTCATCATTCGAGACAATGACTTCAAAAGGATACTGGATGGACACCCGAAGGAAATGAACTTGCAGGGATACGGGGACTGACTGGGAGAATGGGACTGACTGGATTGCTCCACAGGGAGCGGGCACCGAGAAGCCCCTGCACCTCCGTCGTTCCAGTGAAAACAATCCGAGTTTTTCCAACCTCTCCTCATAGCTAATGCCCTCCAGACCAGGCAACATCCTGGTAAACCTCCTCTGCACCCTCTCCAAAGCCTCCACATCCTTCTGGTAGTGTGGCGACCAGAATTGCATGCAATATTCCAAGTGTGGCCTAACTAAGGTTCTGTACAGCTGCAACATGACTTGCCAATTTTTATACTCTACGCCCCGGCCCACGAAGATAAGCATGCCGTATGCCTTCTTGACTACCTTATCCACCTGTGTTGCCACTTTCAGTGACCTGTGGACCTGTACGCCCAGATCTCTCTGCCTGTCAATACTCCTAAGGGTTCTGCCATTTACTGTATACCTCCCACCTGCAATCGACCTTCCAAAATGCATTACCTCACATTTTTCTGGATTAAACTCCATCTGCCATTTCTCCACCCAAGTCTCCACCTGACCTATATCCTGCTGTATCCTCTGACAATCCTCATCATTATCCACAACTCCACCAACCTTTGTTTCGTTCGCAAACTTACTAATCAGAGCAGCTACATTTTCCTCCAAATCATTTATATATACTACAAACAGCAAAGGTCCCATGAGTGATCCCTGCGGAACACCACTAATCACATCCCGCCATTCAGAAAAACGCCCATCCACTGTTACCCTCTGTCTTCTATGACGGAGCCAGTTCTGTATCCAACTTGCCAGCTCACCTCTGATCCTGTTTGACTTCACCTTTTGTACCAGTCTGCCATGCGGGACCTTGTCAAAGGCTTTAGTAAAGTCCATATAAACAACATCCACTGCCCTTTCTTCATCAATCATCTTCGTCAATTCCTCAAAAAACTCAATCAAATTAGTAAGACACGAGCTCCCCTTCACAAAACCATGCTGCCTCTCGCGAATGAGTTCGTTTGTTTCCAAATGGGAGTAAATCCTGTACGGAAGAATCCTCTCTAATAGTTTCCCTACCACTGGCATAAGGTTCACCAGCCTATAATTTCCTGGATTATCATTGCCACCCTTCTTAAACAAAGGAACAACATTGGCTATTCTCCAGTCCTCTGGGACCTCACCTGTAGCCAATGAGGATGCAAAGATTTCTGTCAAGGCGCCAGCAATTTCTTCCCTTGCCTCCCTCAGTATTCTAGGGTAGATCCCATCAGGCCCTGGAGACTTATCTACCTTAATGCTTTGCAAGACACCCAACACCTCCTCCTTATTGATAATGAAATGACTGAGACTATCTGTACTCGTTCTCTAGGCTTACCATCCACCAAGTCCTTCTCTTTGGTGAATACTGATGCAAAGTACGCATTGAGCACCTCGCCCACTTCCTCTGGCTCCACACATGGATTCCCATCTCTGTCCTTGAGTGGGCCAACCCTTTCCCTGGTTACACTCTTGCTCTTGATATATGTATAAAAATCCTTGGGATTTTCCTTAATCCTGTTTGCCAATGACTTTTCATGACCCCTTTCAGCCCTCCTAACTCCTTGCTTAAGTGTCTTTATATTCCTCAAGTGCTTCGTCTGTTCCTAGCCTTTCAGCCCTTACAAATGCTTCCTTTTTCTTTTTGACTAGGCTCACAATATCCCGTGTTATCCAAGCTTCCCGAAACTTGCCAAACTTGTCTTTCTTCCAGAACATGCCGGTCCTCGATTCTAATCAGCTGACGTTTGAAAGACTCCCACATGTCAGATGTTGATTTACCCTCAAACATCCGCCCCCAATCTAAATTCTTCAGTTCCTGCCTAATATTGTTGTAATTAGCCTTCCCCCAATTTAGCACCTTCACCCGAGGACTACTCTTATCCTTATCCACAAGTACGTTAAAACTTATGGAATTATGGTTACTGTTCCCGAAATGCTCCCCCACGGCAACTTCGACCACCTGGCCGGGCTCATTCCACAATACCAGGTCCAGAATGGCCCCATCCCCAGTTGGACTATCTACATACTGTTTCAAGAAGCCCGCCTGGATGCTCCTCAGAAATTCTGCCCCATCCAAGCCGCACAAAGCGAATCCCAGTAAATATAGGGGAAGTTATAATCACCCACCACAACAACCCTGTTACCTTGACATCTTTTCAAAATCTGTCTGCATATCTGCTCCTCTCCCTCCCGCTGGCTGTTGGGAGGCCTGTAGTAAACCCCCAAGTTCCTATTCCTGAGCACCACCCATATTGCCTCGCTGCATGACCCATCTGAGGTGTCCTCCCGCAGTACAACTGTGATATTCTCCTTAAACAGTAATGCAGCTCCCCCACCCCTTTTACATTCCCCTCTATCCCGCCTGAAGCTTCTAAAGCCTGCAACATTTAGCTGCCAATCCTGCCCTTCCCTCAACCAAGTCTCTGTAATAGCAACAACATCATATTTCCAAGTACTAATCCAAGTTCTAAGTTCATCTGCCTTACCTGTTATACTTCTCGCATTGAAACAAATGCACTTCAGACCACCAGTCCCGCTGTACTCAGCAACATCTCAGTTCCTGCTCTTCCTCTTCGTCCTACTGGCCTTATTTACTATGTCCTCCTCATTTATTTCACTAGCTGTCCTCCTGCTCTGGTTCCCACCCCCCTGCCACAGTAGTTTAAACCCTTCCGAGTGACGCTAGCAAACCTTGCAGCCAGGATATCAGTGCAATTCCAGTTTATATGCAAACCGTCCTTCTTGTACAGGTCCCATCTGTCCCTGAAGAGAGCCCAATGGTCCAGATATCTGAAACCGTGCCTCCTAAACCAGCTGCTCAGCCACGTGTTTCGCTGCACTATCTTCCTATTTCTAGCCTCACTGGCACGTGGCACAGGGAGGAATCCAGCGATTACAAACCTCGAGGTCTTGTTTTGTAACTTACTCCCTAACTTCCTAAACTACCCCTGCAGGACCTCATCACTCTTCCTACCTATGTCATTGCTACAGATGTGTACCACAACCTCTGGCTGTTCACCTTCCCCCTTCAGAATGCCTCCTGTCCGTTCAGAGACATCCTTGACCCTGGCACCAGGGAGGTAACATACCATCCTGGAGTCTCGTTCACGCCCACAGAAGGGCATATCTGTGCCCCTGACTATAAAGTCCCCTATAACTATTGCTCTTCTGCGCTTTGTCCCTCCCTGCTGAGCAACAGTGCCAGCCGTGGTGCAACTGCTCTGGCTGCTGCTGTTTTCCCCTGATAGGCCATACCTCGTGCAGAGTTGGGTCACCAAATCCTCTGTCCTCCATGAATGTCTGCAGCAGCTCACAACACAACCTCCAACAAACCATCCACAGCACCTCCACTAACTGTACAATAATAGAAGTAAGTCAAAAGCCCCTCACCTGTAAGTTGGATGCCTGGTCCTTTTAAATAATACTAGATATTATGTTATGCATAATCCTCATGCTGCTGAATATATGTTCAGCTGAGAGTGACTAACACAAGCAGTCAGTGGACATGCACAGACCAAGTTTCAAAAACGTACATCAATACTGCCGGTATGGTACATTGACATCACATTTAAAACCATCCTCAGCTCAACAACACATACATGTTACGATTGAACTAGAGCCCTGCCCAGCTTGGGGCACTGTGCAGGCCGCACTGGAAGTGCCTGGCTGAGCAGCTCACATCTCTCTATGGATCCCAGCTTCTGTACCGTCAGCACCAGTAGTGCTGTACAGTCTAAAATAGTGGCTCGGGACAGATACAGTGGGAAAGGAATTCATTTCAGAAGGAGAAATGAGAAAAGATTGAAGTCAAAACATTTTCAGGAATATGAGAATGGGCAGGAGAATGGGACTAATTGGAGGGGTGAGGCCATGGAGGGATTCAAACACAAGGATGAGAATGTTAAAATTAAGGTGCTGCCAGACCAGGAGCCAATGTAGATCAGTGAGCACAGGGGTGATGGGTGATCGGGATTTGGTGTGAGTTAGAATACAGGCAGCAGAGATCTGGATGGGCTGTGGTTTATGGAGGTTTATAACTGGGAGGGTGACCAGGATAGAATTGGAATAGTTAAGTGTGGATTTAACAAAGGTACAGGTGAGGGTTTATGCAGCAGATTGGCTGAGACAGAGGCGGAGATGGGGGATATTACAGAGGTTGTCGTAGACAGGGTTGGTAATGGAGAGAATATGGAGATGGACTCAGCTCAGGTTTAAATAGAACACACCGATTGCAAACAGTCTGGTTCAGCCTCAGTATCGGGCAGGGTGGTGTATTTGTCTCACAGATAGGGGATGGAGTTTGTGATGGAGACCAATGACACTGGCTTCAGTCTTCCCAAAATTTACATAACAGAACAGTATTTCAGTAAAACAGGGTTTACAGATCTCCTAGACGGAAATAGAGACAGCAAGGGCAGCAAAGATGAGCGATTAAATGACAAGAACTGTAATACAGTTGGCAATGGTTTATAGAGCTAATAGCTGGACATATTCACCAGGAATACAACGGCAACAAAAAGGGCAGAGCAAATTACAGGAGCAGTAATGCTGTTAAACTTGGTTTATAGAATTAATAGCTAGATAGAGAGACTTACCAGGGACACCAATAATAGCCAGGATGGGATAGTAAATGTATTGAATAATCTTCAGTGCGAGATAGATACGGAAGTTTAATGAGTAAAAATCATAATATGTAGAAAGGTAGTAAAGTTCCGAGGATAAACTCCTGTCCATTGTTGTAACATTCCCATCTATTGTTCTCAGATTCTGACCAAGTGCTGCAACATTCCAGTCATTTGTTCTCAGATTCTGACCCATTGTTGTAACATTCCAATCTATTGTTCTCAGATTATGACCAAGTGCTGCAACATTCCAGTCATTTGTTCTCAGATTCTGATCTATCCTTTCTCTCTCTCTGGAGCCACTGATCTCTGTTGTGCCGGGGCTGATGTTCCGGCTGAAACGATGGGATGACACATGGAAGCCCCTTATTAATAGAAGATGGAAAACTTCCAATGACACAATTAGGGTCCATGGAGACTGACATTAATTACAGTCACTGAACAAACAGATTCAGTTAACCCTTTTCAATCCAATACTTTTTGTCCCACAATAAAGTAGATAATTTACCCAGTCTGGATGGGATGTATGAGGGTTGCTGAGGGATGGAATGGTGGAAGTAGCAGAGGCACTGGCCAGCATATTCCAATCCCTCTTGGATATGGGAGTGATGACGTAATTTCACTAGCTCACCACTCTCTGGGTGAAGAAATTTCTCCTCATTTCAGTCCTGAAAAGTTTACCCCGTATCCTTAGACTATGACCCCTGGTTCTGGACTCCCCCACCATCGGGAACATCCTTCCTGCAACTACCCTGTCAAATCCTGTTAGAATTTTATCGGTTTCTATGAGATCCCTCTTCACTCTTCTGAACTCCAGCGAATATAATCCTAACTCTCCTCATACGTGAGTCCCGCCATCCCAGGAATCACTCTGATAAACCTTCGTTGCACTCTCTCTATAGCAAGAACATCCTTTCTCAGAGAAGGAAAACAAAACTGCACACAATATTCCAAGTGCGGCCTCACCAAGGCCCAGTATAAGTGCAGCAAAACATCCCTGCTCCTGTACTCGAATCCTGTCTCTATGAAGGCCAACAGAACATTCACCTTTTTCTACCACCTGTTGCACCTGCATGCTTACCTTCAGTGACTGGTGTACGAGAACACCCATGTATCGCTGCATATTTCCCTCTCTCAGTGTGTAGCTGTTCAGATAATAAGCTGCCTTCCTGTTTTTGCTACCAAAGTGGATAACCTCACATTTATTCACATTATACTGCATCTGCCATGCAATAGCCCACTCACTCAACTTGTCCGAATCACCCTGAAGCCTCTCTGCATTCTCCTCACAACTCACCCTCCCACCCAGTTTTGTGTCTTCTGAAAATTTGGAGATATTACATTTAGTTCCCTCATCTAAATCATTAATATGGAGTGTGAATAGTTGGGGTCCTAGCACCGATCCCTCTGGTACCCCACTAATCACTGCCTGCCATTTGAAAAAATATCCGTTTATCCCGACACTTTTTTTCCATCTGACAACCAATTTTCTATCTATCGCAATACACTACCACTAATCCCATGCACTTTAATTTTACTCACTAATCTCTTATGTGGGACTTTGTCGAAAGCCTTCTGAAAGTCCAAATAAACCACATCCTCTGGCTCCCCATCATCAACTCTATTCGTTACATATTCGAAGAATTCTAATAGATTTATCAAGCATGATTTCCCTTTCGTAAATCCATGCTGACTCTATCCGATTCTAACACTGTTCTCCAAGTGCTCTGCCATAAAAACTTTGATAATGGACTCTAGAATTTTCCCCACTACCGACGTCAGGCTGACTTGTCTATAATGCCCTGCTTTATTTCTACCTCCCTTTTTAAATGGTGGAATTACATTAGCTGCCCTCCAATCAGCTGGAACTGTTCCAAAGTCTATAGAATCTTGAAAGATGACCACCAATGCATCCAGTATTTCTAGGGTCACTTTTTTAAGTAATCTGGGATGTAGATTATCAGGCCCTGAGGATTTATCAGCCTTCAATCCCATCAACTTCCCCAACACAATTTCTCTACTAATACTGATTTCCTTCGGTTCCTTCCTCTCACTAAACCCTGTGTTCCCCAACATTTCTGGTAAGATATTTGTGCCATCCTTTGTGAAGACAGAATCAAAGTATGCATTTAGTTGGTTAGCCATTTCTTTGTTTCCCATAATAAATTCCCATGTTTCTAACTGTAAGGACCTACATTTGTCTGACCCAATCCTTTCCTCTTCACATACCTACAGAAACCTTTACAGTCAGGCTGTATGTTCCCCGCAAGCTTACTCATGTACTTTATTTTCCCCTGATTAATCAACCCCTTGGTCCTCCTTTGCTGAATTCTAAACTGCTCCCAATCCTCAAGTCTGTTGCTTCTTTCTGTCGAATGTATATGCCTCTTCCGTGAATCTAATACTATCTCTAATTTTCCTTGTAAGCCATGGTTTGGCTACCTTTCCCATTTTACTTTTGCGCCAGACAGGAGTAAACAATTGTTGCAGTTCATCAATGCACTGTTTGAATATTGCCATTGCCTTTCCTCCATCATCCCTTTAAGTAACGTTTCCCAATCCATCATAGCCAACTCGTGCTTCATACCTTCATACTTTCCTTTATTAAGATTCACGACCCTAGTCTCAGAATCAACTACTTCACTCTCCATCTTGGAGTCATAGATTCGTACAGCATGGAAACAGGCCCTTCGGCCCACTGCGTCCATGCCGACCACAATGCCGATCTATACTGGTTCCACGTGCCTGCATTAATTCCATATCCGTCTATGCTTTGCTCATTCAAATACCTGTCCAGATGACTCTTAAATGTGGCTACTGTTCCTGCCTCCACCACTTCCTCTGGCAGCTCATTCCAGATACGCAATATTCTTTGTGTGAAAAAAAATACCCTTTTAATCCCCTTTAAACCTCCACCCTTTCATCTGAAATCTATGCCCTCTAGTTTTAGTCACCCCTACCATGGGAAACTGACTCTGGCTACCTGCTCTGTCTATGCCTCTCCTAATTTTATATACCTCCATCATGTCCCCTCTCAGCCGTCTTTGCTCCAGGGGAAACAGACCCAGCCTACCCAATCTCTCTTTATAGCTCAAGCCCTCCAAACCAGGCAACATCCTTATGAATCTTTTCTGCACCCTCTCTAGCTTAATCACATCTTTCCTGTCGTGCTGCGACCAGAACTGCACACTGTACTCCAAATGCGGAATAACCAATGTTATGTACAACTGTAACATGACGTCCCAACTCTTGTACTCCATGCCGCATTTGATGAAGACAAGCATGCCATACACCTTCTTCTCCACCCAGTCTACCTGTGTTGCCACATTCAGGGAACTATGCACTTGCACCCCAAGGTCTCTCTGCTCAACAACACTCCCCAGGCCCTGTCGTTCACTGTATATGTACTGCACTGGTTTAACTTCCCAAAATGCATCACGTCGCACTTGGCTGCATTAAATTCCATTTGCCAATCCCTTGCCCACTTTCCAAGTTTATCTATATCCTGTTGTAACCTTAGACAACCTTCTTCACTTTCTACTATCCCATCAATTTTTGTATCATCTGCAAACTTACCAATCATGCCCCCTACATTCATATCCAAGTCATTAATATATATGACAAACAAGAGAGGACCCAGAACCGATCCCTGTGGCACACCACTGGTCACCAGCCTCCAATCTGAAAAACAACCCCCCAATACCATCCGATCACAAAGCCAATTTTGTATCCAATTGGCTAGCACATCCTGGATCCCATGTGTTTGAACCTTCTGGACCAGCCGACCATGCGGGACCTTGTCAAAGGCCTTGCTAAAGTCCATGTGGACAACGTCCTTCGCCCTGCCCCCGTCAATCCTCTTGGTCACCTCCTCAAAAAACTCAATCAAATTCCTGAGACATGATTCCCATGCACAAAGCCATGCTGACTATCCCTAATCAGACGTTGCCTTTCCAGATGCATCTTAATCCTGTCTGTCAGAATCCCTTCCAGTAACTTTCCCACCACTGATGTAAGGCTCACCAGCCTGTTGTTCCCTGGCTTATCACTGCTGCCCTTATTAAATAAAGGCACAACATTAGCTATCCTCCAGTCTTCCGGTACCTCACCCATGGCTAACGATAATGCAAAAATCTCTGCTCGGGCTCCAGGAATATCCTCCCTTTCTTCCCATAGCATCCTAGGATACACCTGGTCAGGCCCTGGGGATTTATCTACCTTAATGCGCTTCGAAACCACCAACACCGCCTCCTTTGTCATGTTGATATGCTCCAGGATATCACTGTTCCCTCCGTTGAACTCACTAGCTTCCATGTTGTCTCCATGATAAATCAAGACGAGAAGTATTCATTTAAGACCTCGCCCATTTCCCGTGGCTGCACACGTAGATTACCACACTGATCCTTAAGGGGACCGACTCTCTCCCTAGCTACCCTTTTACTCTTAATATACTTAAAGAATATTTTAGGATTCTCCATTATCTTATCTGCCAGGGAAATCTCATGGCCCCTTTTCTCCCTCCTAATTTCTTTCTTGAGTGCACTCCTACATCCACTCTATTCCTGGAGGGACTCGTTTGATCCCCGCTGCCTATACCTGACATATGCCTCCTTCTTTGTCCTGACCAGACCCTCAACATCCCTCATCAACCAAGGTTCCCTAAACTTGCCATCCTTGCCCTTCCATCTAACAGGAATATGCCAGCCCATAACTCTTCCTATCTCTCTTTTAAAAGCCGCCCACTTGCCAGACGTCCCTTTACCTGTACACAGCCCCTTTCATTCAACTTTTGAGAGTTCCTGTCTGATGCCATCAAAATTAACCTTCCTCCAATTTAGGACTTCAACCTGAGGACCAGTCCTATCCTCATCCATAACTATCTTGAAGCTAATAGAGTTATGGTCACTGGTCCCAAAGTGCTCCCTCACTAACACATCATCCGCCTGCCCATCCTCATTTCCAAAGAGGAGGTCGAGTGTAGCCTTTTCTCTCGTAGGGCCATCCACATACTGTTTCATAAAACTATCCTGGACACACTTAACAAATTCTTGCCCATCTGATCCCTTGGCACCAAGGCAGTCCCAGTCAATATTAGGAATGTTAAAATCACTTACTATTACAACCTTATAATTCCTACACCTATCTGTGATTTCCCTACATGTGTGCTCCTCCAATTCCCTCTGACTATTGGGGGGCCTACAGTATAATCCCATCAAAGAGATCACCTCTTGCTTATTTCTGAGCTCCACTCATATGGCCTCACTGGACGTTCCCCGCAGGATATCCTCTCTAACTACTGCCGTGATGTACTCCCTAATCAATTGTGCAACTCCCCATCCACTCTTCCCTCCAACTGAAGCATCGGTACCCCATAACATTGAGCCGCCAGTCTTGCCTATCCCTCAACCACGTTTCTGTAATAGCTATAATATCACAATCCCATGTACTGATCCATGCTCTGAGTTCATCTGCCTTACCTGTAAGGCGTCTTGCATTAAAGTAGTTTAGATTAGAGATACAGCACTGAAACAGGCCCTTCGGCCCACCGAGTCTGTGCCGACCATCAACCACCCATTCATACTAATCCTACACTAATCCCATATTCCTATCACATCCCCACCTGTCCCAATATATTTCCCTACCACCTACCTATACTAGTGGCAATTTATAATGGCCAATTAACCTATCAACCTGCAAGTCTTTGGCATGTGGGAGGAAACCGGAGCACCCGGAGGAAACCCACGCAGACACAACTCCGCACAGGCAGTACCCAGAATCGAACCCGGGTCCCTGGAGCTGTGAGGCTGCGGTGCTAACCACTTGCAGTTTAGTCGACCAGACCTTCCACGCTCCCGGTCAGGCCACTGCCAGGCCCGCCGACTGGACTTGCTTGCATTAACCTCTACATTTACCTTAACTATGTCATCGGAGAGACTACTACTTTGAGTCCCACCTCTCTGCAAGACTAGTTTAAACCCTCCCGAGTAGTACTAACAAACCTCCCCGCAAGGATATTGGTCCCCTTCCAGTTTAGATGCAAGCCGACCCTCTTCAACAGGTCACCTCTGCAGCAGAAGAGATCCCAATGATCCAAGTAGCTGAAGCCCTCCCGCCTACACCAGCTCTTCAGTCACACTTTCATTTCCTTAATCCTCCTATTCCTATCCTCACTAGCACGTGGCACAGGGAGTAATCGTGAGATTCTTCTTCTTCTTTGTCTTTGGCCTCCTTACCTCGAGAGACAATGGGTAAGCGCCTGGAGGTGGTCAGTGGTTTGTGCAGCAGAGCCTGGAGTGGCTAAAAGGGCCAATGCTCGAGTGACAGGCTCTCGCACCGGTGCTGCAGAAACATTTGTCTGTCGAGGCTGTCACATAGTTGGCTCTTCCCTTGCGCTTCTGCCTTTTTTCCTGCCAACTGTGAAGTCTCTTCGAATTGCCACACTTTAGCCCCTCCTTTATGGCTGCCCGACAGCTCTGGCGATCGCTGGCAACTGACTCCCACGACTTGTGATCAATGTCACAGGACTTCATGTCGCATTTGCAGACGTCTTTAAAGCGGAGACATGGACGGCCGGTTGGTCTGATACCAGTGGCGAGCTCGCTGCACAAAGTGTCTTTGGGGATCCTGCCATCTTCCATGCGGCTCACATGGCCAAACCATCTCAACCGCCGCTGACTCAGTATTGTGTATAAGCTGGGGATGTTGGCCGCCTCGAGGACCTCTGTGTTGGAGATAAGGTCCTGCCACCTGATGCCAAGTATTCTCCGGAGGCAGTGAAGATGGACTGAATTGAGACGTCGCTCTTGGCTAACATACGTTGTCCAGGCCTCGCTGCCATAGAGCAAGGTACTGAGGACACAGGCTTGATACACTCGGACTTTTGTGTTCCGTGTCAGTGCGCCATTTTGCCACACTCTCTTGGCCAGTTTTGACATAGCATTGGAAGCCTTTCCCGTGCGCTTGTTGATTTCTGCATCTAGAGACAGGTAACTGGTGACAGTTGAGCCTAGGTAGGTGAACTCTTGAACCACTTCCAGAGCGTGGCCGCCGATATTGATGGATGGAGCATTTCTGACATCCTGTCCCATGATGTTCATTTTCTTGAGGCTGATGGTTAGGCCAAATCCTGAGATTAACCCCAGAGGTTCTACTTTTTAACCTTCTGCTTAACTCCCTATATTCACTGTGCAGGACCTCAGCTCTCTTCCTGTCTATGTCGTTAGCACCAATATGGACCACGACCTCTGGCTGCTCACTCTCTCCTTTCAGAATTTCCTGCAGCCACTCCGAGACATCCTTGACCCTCGCAGCAGGGAGGCAACATACAATCCTGGTGCCTCTTTTGCGGCCACAGAAACGCCTACCTGCACCCCTTACGATAGAATTTCCTATCACGATAGCTCTTACACCCCTTTTCCTGCCCTGCTGTGCGGCAGAGCCCTCTGTGGTCCCATGGGCCTGGCTGTTGCTGCTTTCCCCTGGGAGGTCATCCCCCCCAACAGTATCCAAAGTGGTCTATCTGTTTGAGGGGTGGTGGCCACAGGGGACTCCTGCACTACCTGCCTGTGCCTACTACGCTGTCTGGTAGTCACACATCCCTTTTCTGCCTGTGCAGCTATTATCTGCGGTGTGACCACCTCGCTAAACATGTTATCCACGACTTCCTCAGCATTATGGATGCTCCACAGTGAATTCTCCTGCAGCTCCATCTCCATAATGCGGGTCGCCAGTAGTTGCAGATGGATCCACTTCCTGCACACATGCTCACTAGGGATACTGGAAGCATCCCTGATTTTCCACAAAGGGCAGGAGGAGCAGATCACGGGGCTGAACTCTCCTGTCATGACCTACCCTTAGACTAATTAGTTACACCCTTAATTTAAAAAAAATACTAATTACATGAGGGGCCTTTTTCTACCCACTTCAATCTAAGATTCTTAATAAACTACACTGAATTAAAAAAAGAAACACTTCAGTAGTACTCACCTTATGACCAGAGTTCTTTTCCCACAAAAATAAACTTTTCACTTTTTTAAAGATATCTACATGCACTAATAGCTGCTACTCACCCAACCAATCAGTTTGCAGCTCTCCTCTGACGTCACTGTTGGCTTTCTTCATGAAGAATTCTATCATATTATGGTCGCTCAACCTCAAGGGATTTCACACAACTAGATTGCCAATTATTCCTCTCTCTTTACACAATACCCAGTCTGGGATGGCCTGTTCTCTGGTTGGTTCCTCAACATATTGGTCCAGAAAACCATCCCGTATACACTCCAGTAATTCCTCCTCTACGTTATTGTGACAAATTTGATTTGACCAATCTATATGCAGATTTAATTCACCCATAATTACAGATGTTGCTTTATCGCATGCATCTCTAATTTCCTGTTTAAGACCATTCCCACATCACCACCACAGTTTGGGGGTCTATATATAGCCCCCACTCACGTTTTTTGCCCCTTAGTGTTTCCCAGCTCTACCACACAGACTCCACATCATCAGATCTCATATCCTTCCTCTCTATTGTATTACTTTCCTTTTTAACCAGACATGCAACTCCACCGCGGGTGGAAATAAGCCATTTTACTGATGGTGTGAATATTTGGTCAGAAGCTCATCGCAAGGCATCTCAAGGTTAACTATGTAACCAAGTGTGTGAACAGTTTGGCTTTTCGTCTCAAACATTTACAAAGGAGAGGGATGGAGTGTGTAGCTAGGAAATATTTGAAGCAGAGACAGAAAGCAATGGCTTCAATCTTCTCAATATTTAATTGGCATTGCAGATGTATGAGGTAATACATTTTGAAAGGAGGAATGAGGAGAGACAATACAAGTTAAATGGTATAACTATAAAGGTGGTGAAATAACAGAGACACCTGGAGTATTTGTACACAAATCGTTGTCGCCAAACCGTTAATAAATATATGGGATCCTCGGTTTTATAAATAGAAGCAAAAAAAGCAAAAGCAAGGACATTATGTGAAACATATATAAAATACTAGTTCAGCTGCACCTGAAGTCTTGTGTCGAATACTGGGAACCACACTTTAGGAAGGACATGAAGCCTTCGGAGAGGGTACAGAACTGTTTTACGAGAATTTGTGCAGGCATGAGGGATGACAGTTATGTAGCTGGGGTTGTTCTGCTTCGAGCAGAGAACTTTCAGAGTAGATTCGATTGAGCTGTTTAACATTAGGAAGGGTTTAGATAAATTAAATAAAGAGAAACTGTTTCCAATGTCCAAGGGACCATTAATCAGAGACACAGATTTAAGGCGATTGGTAAAAGAAGCAGACATGAGGATTTTTGTTTCTGAGTGGTTTGGATTTGGGATGCACTGTCTGATAGGCTGATGGATACAGATTCAATTGTATATCCCAAAAGGGAATTGGATAAATATCTGAAGAAGAAAAAATGTTCGGATATAGTGAAAGAGTCAGGGAGTGGGACTAACTGGATTGTTCTTTGAAAGGGTTCAGCACTGACTTGATGGGCCGAATGACATCATTCAGGGCTGTGCTATTCTATGATTCTATGATTGTTCCAGCCTGTACTTTCCCAATATTCCTATCCTTTCAGCAGCTGTTTGATAAATTACCACATAACAGCCGTGTTACCAAATTAGAAACACATGTGATTAAAGGACCGATGTCAGCCGTGGCTCAGTTTGTCGCTCTCTCCCCTTTCAATCACAAGCTTCTAGGATCAAGTGTCACTGCAGGACTTGATCACAAGAATCAAGGCTGACACTGCAGTGCAGTACTGAGGGAGTGTTTCACTGTCAGAGGTACCGCCTGATCAACGAAAAGGTAAAGCCAGGCCCCGTGTTGCCCACTCAGGTGGATGTAAAGATCCCATGGAATTATTTCCAGTGTCCTGGTCAACATTTACCCCTCAATTCAACATCACAAAAACAGATCTGGTCATGATCAGACTGCTACTTGTGGGATCTTGCTGTGCGGAAATTGACTCTGTTTTTCCTGCATTCCAAGACTGACTAAACGTTAAAAACTACTCGTTGGTTGTAAATCGCTTTGGGACATGCAGTGATCATGAAGGCGTTACATAAATGGAAGTCCTTTTTTTTATTTTCAATGCCAGCATGCAGGAAATTAGCTCTGTGACAGAAATCAGAGAGTGGTGGAGAATGGTTATTGTTCAGTCTGGAGGGAAGTACAAAGTGGGGTTTCCCCAGGGTCACTGTTGGAATCACTGTTGCTGTATGTTAATGCAATGGGCTTGTGTGCAGAGAGGATAATGTCAAAGTTTTCAGAGGGCTGGAAACTCAGAAATGTTAATAAACAGTCTGAAGGATAGTAACAGACTTCAGGAGGGCGGAGACTGACTGGTGAAATGGACAGGAACATGGCAGATGTAATTTAACACAATGAAGTGTGAAGTGAGACATTTGGGTAGGAAATATGAGGTGAAACAATATAAACTCAGTGGTACCATTATAAATCGGGTGAAGGATTCGAGAGAAGTGGCGTGTACACACACAGATCTTTGAAGGTAACATGTAGTGTCTTTGGTGTTAGAGAGAGAGATACAGAGTAATAAAACTCAGGAGGAAATGCTAATGTTTATACATCATTGGTTAGATCCCAGCTGGAGAATTGTGTCCAATTCTGATCACCACGGTTTGGTAAGGATGTTAAGGACTTAGTGAAGATACTGAGGTGATTTTGTGGAATGGTACCAGGGATCTGGGAATTCAGTTATGTGGAGAGATTGGAAAAGCTGGGATTGTTCTCTTTAGAGCACTGACGGGTAAGGGGAGATTTAATATAGAATTCAAAATCATGAGGGGTTTTGATAGGGTAATTAATGTGAAACTGTTTCCAGTGTCAGAAAGTGCAGTATTAAGAAGACACAGATTGAAGGTAATTGACAAAGAACCAGAGGTGAAATGAGGAGAATTTTCTTACACAGCAAGTTGTTTTGATCTGGAACTCATTGCCTGAAAACATGATGGAAGCAGATTCAATAATATCTTTCAACCTCTCACACTGCTCAATGTACCACACCCCCATCACTCACCCATCAGCTGTCCCTAACACTCAGGACTCACACCTAACATTCACATACTCCACCTCACCCTCACACACCTTCCACTGATACCAGCCTCACACCCACATCTCACTGTCTCCACATACCTCCAGCTATTGAGCTATGGAAGGCACATCACACAAACACTGTGAAACACAATTACTGATATTCCACCCCCTCTCTTACAGGACAAGGTGGCCCATAATCACAGGGGGCAGAAGTGAACTGGTGGGGGCCAGGCATATCTTCATCCCCTGAGCCTGAGGGAGGAGATGGTTCTATACATCATGGGACTGGCTGTCACAGAGCCCGTGGCATCCGGCCTCGCCGACAGCATTCAGGCTGTTGCTATGTTCCTGCCTTATGTCCCTTTTTAACTCCTACCTCCCCCTCATCCTGCTGTCTGGGATGATGTCCAAGCTGCAGATGGGACCATGGACCTCCTGCTTTTCATCCCACCCCCAATCCCTCACCCCAACATTCCAATTCTGATTTATACTTTCCAACGATAACTGAAAACTGCCAGCTTCCCAGTCACAGCAGCTCCAGGAGACAGAGAGAGAGCAGCAGCACAGCACTGATGGTGAAGCCCCATCACTTGGTCTGATACTCACAGACAACAGATCAAACACTTCCACTGTGTGTGCTTTAGAGGCTGGTAAAGAGTCAGAATCTACACGTGGTGAGTCACCGAGCACGAGTGAGCTGCAGCCAGGCCAGGGGGAAAGGATAGTTCATGTGTCAGATGACCGGAGGGCAATGTCACAAACGAGTTATAATACACAGGACTCAGATATGAACTTTGCTGGAGCAGCATACAGGAGAATGCTGATGGATATGGACACAGAGATACTTTGTCCATTGACAGGCCTGTCAGACAGTCTGTTGCCACCATCAAATAACATGGAGGAGTCCAGCTCAAACATGGCACAGGACATTGCACAGAGCTTGAAGCCCATTTTTCCCCCTGTGGAAGTGGTCACTAACTCCATGACAGCACTAGCGGACCCAGCTGTGATACAATTGTTGGTGACCATTGTCTCAGCTTCCACTGCAGCACAGACGGCATGCTGCCCATGTCGTGGTGGTGCAGTCTGAATCCGTGCCCTCAAGGCCCTGTGCTGCTCGAGGACGTCCTGCAAGGCCATCTGCAGTCTCCCCCAGTGAAAGTCAGCAGCCTTCCACCATCCATGCTGCAGTCACTGGGGAAAAACTGTGTAGGAGCACGAGGCAAGTCGAGGGATCCACAAGACAGGCACTAAGGGAATATTCAAGGGTGAATAGTTCAGCTTTGCTTGTATAATTGGATGTGTTATTGGAGAAAGATGTCAATGAAAAGGTTTTTGTTGGTGTTTTTTTATTGCTGGACACTGTGATGGTGCGGCTCAGTTGGGTGTAATGGGGGAGAATGGAGGATCCATGGTGGGAAAGGGAAGTTGTCCTGTGGGAACCGAAATTCTAGCAGGGTCTCTCCGACAGCCTGCCCGGTTCAAAGGCATCCAGGAAATATCCTCCCTCACTCCTCCTCCTGAGGTAGCCTCCGGATTACTGGTGCCAATGACTGTGTCCTCATGATGGTGATGATATGAAGGGTGCAGCAGAACACCATGAACTTGGACACCTGCTCCAGTGAGTACTGGAGGGCTCCCCCCGAGCGGTTCAGACGTTGGAAGCATTGCTTCATCACACCGATGGTCTGTTCCACCATGTTCCTGCTGACTCCATTGCTCACGTTATACACGGGTTATTTTCATGCGGCTGGTTGGCATTGATGCTGGGGGTTGAATTAGGAGTGATGTACAGAGTGAGGTAGGCATTGTCTCCGAGGAGCCACATTCTGGTTCTGCATAGCTTCATAGCTATCGCCCTCCATACCAGGCAACATCCTGGTGAACCTCCTCTGCACCCTCTCCAAAGCATCCACATCCTTTTGGAAATGTGGCGACCAGAACTGCACGCAGTATTCCAAATGTGGCCGAACCAAAGTCTTATACAACTGTAACATGACCTGTCAACTCTTGTACTCAATACCCCGTCCGATGAAGGAAAGCATGCCATATGCCTTCTTGACCACTCTATTGACCTGCGTTGCCACCTTCAGGGAACAATGGACCTGAACAGCCAAATCTCTCTGTACATCAATTTTCCCCAGGACTTTTCCATTTACTGTATAGTTCACTCTTGAATTGGATCTTCCAAAATGCATCACCTCGCATTTGCCCTGATTGAACTCCATCTGCCATTTCTCTGCCCAACTCTCTAATCTATCTATATTCTGCTGTATTCTCTCACAGTCCCCTTCACTATCTGCTACTCCACCAATCTTAGTGTCGTCTGCAAACTTGCTAATCAGACCACCTATACTTTCCTCCAAATCATTTATGTATATCACAAACAACAGTGGTCCCAGCACGGATCCCTGTGGAACACCACTGGTCACACGTCTCCAGTTTGAGAAACTCCCTTCCACTGCTACTCTCTGTCTCCTGTTGCCCAACCAGTTCTTTATCCATCTAGCTCGCACACCTTGGACCCCATGCGCCTTCACTTGCTCCATCAGCCTGCCATGGGGAACCTTATCAAACGCCTTACTGAAGTCCACCTATATGACATCAACAGCCCTTCCCTCATCAATCAACTTTGTCACTTCCTCAAAGAATTCTATTAAGTTGGTAAGACATGATCTTCCCTGCACAAAACCATGTTGCCTATCACTGATAAGCCCATTTTCTTCCAGATGGGAATAGATCCTATCCCTCAGTATCTTCTCCAGCTGCTTCCCTACCACTGACGTCAGGCTCACCGGTCTATAATTACCTGGATTATCCCTGCTACCCTTCTTAAGCAAGGGGACAACATTAGCAATTCTCCAGTCCTCCGGGACCTCACCCGTGTTTAAGGATGTCGCAAAAATATCTGTTAAGTCCCCAACTATTTCCTCTCTCGCTTCCCACAGAAACCTGGGATAGATCCCATCCGGACCTGGGGACTTGTCCACCTTAATGCCTTTTAGAATACCCAACACTTCCTCCCTCCTTATGCCGACTTGACCTAGAGTAATCAAACATCTGTTCCTAACCTCAACATCCGTCATGTCCCTCTCCTCGGTGAATACCGATGCAAAGTACTCGTTTAGAATCTCACCCATTTTCTCTGACTCCACGCATAACTTTCCTCCTTTGTCCTTGAGTGGGCCAATCCTTTCTCTAGTTACCCTCTTGCTCCTTATATATGAATAAAAGGCTTTGGGATTTTCCTTAACCCTGTTTACTAAATATATTTCATGACCCCTTTTAGCCCTCTTAATTCCTCGTTTCAGAATGCGCCGACAATCCCGATATTCTTTCAAAGCTTCGTCTTTCTTCAGCCGCCTAGACCTTATGTATGCTTCCTTTTTCCTCTTAGTTAGTCTCACAATTTCACCTGTCATCCATGGTTCCCTAATCTTGCCATTTCTATCCCTCATTTTCACAGGAACATGTCTCTCCTGCACGCTAATCCACATCTCTTCAAAAGCCTCCCACATATCAAAAGTGGATTTACCTTCAAACAGCTGCTCCCCATTGACATTCCCCAGCTCCTGCCGAATTTTGGTATAGTTGGCCTTCCCCCAATTTAGCACTCTTCCTTTAGGACCACTCTCGTCTTTGTCCATGAGTATTCTAAAACTTACGGAATTGTGATCACTATTCCCAAAGTAGTCCCCTACTGAAACGTCAACCACCTGGCCTGTCTCATTTCCCAACACCAGGTCCAGTATGGCCCCTTCCCGAGTTGGACTATTTACATCCTGCTCTAAAAAACCCTCCTGGATGCTCCTTACAAATTCTGCTCCATCTAGACCTCTAACATTAAGTGAATCCCAGTCAATGTTGCGGTCATTTCAGAGACATGGGTTGAGCAGGGACAGGAATGGATGTTGTGGGTTCCGGGATTTAGATGTTTCACTAAGAACAGAGAAGATGGGAAAAGAGGGGGGGGGGGTGTGGCATTGTTAATCAAGGAAAGTATTACAGCGGCAGAAAGGACGTTTGAGGACTCGTCTACTGAGGTAGTATGGGCCGAGGTTAGAAACAGGAGAGGAGAGGTCACCCTGTTGGGAGTTTTCGACAGACCTCCAAATAGTTCCAGAGATGTAGAGGAAAGGATACCAAAGATGATTCTTGACAGGAGCGACAGTAACAGGGTAGTGGTTATGGGGGACTTTATCTTTTCAAATATTGACTGGAAATACTATAGTTCGAGTACTTTAGATGGGTCTGTTTTTGTCCCGTGTGTGCAGGAGGGTTTTCTGACACAGTATGTCGACGGGCCAACCAGGGGCGATGCCACATTGGATTTGGTACTGGCTAATGAACCCGGCCAGGTGTTAGATTTAGAAGTTGGTGAGCACTTTGGTGATAGTGATCACAATTCGGTTAGGTTTACCTTAGCGATGGGCAGGGACAGGGATATACAGCAGGGCAAGAATTATAGCTGGGGGAAAGGAAATTATGATGCGATTAGGCAAGATTTAGGATGCGTAGGATGGGGAAGGAAACTGCAGGGGATGGGCACAATCGAAATGTGGAGCTTATTCAAGGAGCAGCTACTGCGTGTCCTTGATAAGTATGTACCTGTCAGGCAGGGAGGAAGTTGTCGAGCGAGGGAGCCGTGGTTTACTAAAGAAGTTGAAGAGATTGTCAAGAGGAAGAAGAAGGCTTATGTTAGGATGAGACGTGAAGGCTCAGTTCGGGCGCTTGAGAGTTACAAGCTAGCCAGGAAGGATCTAAAGGGAGAGATAAGAAGAGCAAGGAGAGGACACGAGAAGTCATTGGTGGATAGAATCAAAGAAAACCCTAAGGCTTTCAATAGGTATATCAGGAATAAAAGAATGACTAGAGATAGGTTAGGGCCAATCAAGGATAGTAGTGGGAAGTTGTGTGTGGAATCGGAGGAGATAGGGGAAGTGTTAAATGAATATTTTTCGTCAGCATTTACAGTGGAGAAAGAAAATGTTGTCGAGGAGAATACTGAGATACAGACTACCAGGCTAGATGGGATTGAGGTTCACAAGGAGGAAGTGTTAGCAATTTTGGAAAGTGTGAAAATAGACAAGTCCCCTGGGCCAGATGGGATTTATCCTGGGATTCTCTGGGAAGCCAGGGAGGAGATTGCAGAGCCTTTGTTCTTGATTTTTATGTCGTCATTGTCGACAGGAATCGTGCCGGAAGACTGGAGGATAGCAAATGTTGTCCCCTTGTTCAAGAAGGGGAGTAGAGACAGCCCTGGTAATTATAGACCTGTGAGCCTTACTTCGGTTGTGGGTAAAATGTTGGAAAAGGTTATAAGAGATAGGATTTATAATCATCTTGAAAAGAATAAGTTCATTAGAGATAGTCAGCACGGTTTTGTGAAGGGTAGGTCGTGCCTCACAAACCTTATTGAGTTTTTTGACAAGGTGACCAAACAGGTGGATGAGGGTAAAGCCGTGGATGTGGTGTATATGGATTTCAGTAAGGCGTTTGATAAAGTTCCCCACGGTAGGCTATGGCAGAAAATACAGAAGTATGGGATTGAAGGTGAATTAGTGCTTTGGATCAGAACTTGGCTAGCTGAAAGAAGACAGTGGGTGGTGTTTGATGGTAAATGTTCATCCTGGAGTGTAGTTTCTAGTGGTGTACCGCAAGGATCTGTTTTGGGGCCACTGCTGTTTGTCATTTTTATAAATGACATGCATGAGGGTGTAGAAGGGTGGGTTGGTAAATTTGCGGATGACACGAAGGTCGGTGGAGTTGTGGATAGTGCCGAAGGATGTTGTCGGGTACAGAGGGACATAGATAGGCTGCAGAGCTGGGCTGAGAGATGGCAAATGGAGTTTAATGCGGAAAAGTGTGAGGTGATTCACTTCGGAAGGAGTAACAGGATTTCAGAATACTGGGCTAATGGGAAGATTCTTGGTAGTGTAGATGAGCAGAGAGATCTTGGTGTCGAGGTACATAAATCCCTGAAAGTTGCCACCCAGGTTAATAGAGCTGTTAAGAAGGCATATGGTGTGTTTGCTTTTATTAGTAGGGGGATCAAGTTTAGGAGCCACGAGGTCATGCTGCAGCTGTACAGAACTCTGGTGCGGCCGCACCTGGATTATTGCGTGCAGTTCTGCTCACCGCATTATAGGAAGGACGTGGAAGCTTTGGAAAAGGTGCAGAGGAGATTTACTAGGATGTTGCCTGGTATGGAGGGAAGGTCTTCCGAGGAAAGGCTGAGGGACTTGAGGTTGTTTTCGTTAGAGAGAAGGGGGAGAAGAGGTGACTTAATAGAGACATATAAGATAATCAGAGGGTTAGATAGGGTGGATAGTGAGAGCCTTTTTCCTCGGATGGTGATGGCAAATACGAGGGGACATAGCTTTAAGTTGAGGGGTGATAGATATAGGACAGATGTCAGAGGTAGTTTCTTTACTCAGAGAGTAGTAGGGGCGGGGAACGCCCTGCCTGCAACAGTAGTAGACTCGCCAACTTTAAGGGCATTTAAGTGGTCATTGGATAGACATATGGATGAAAATGGAATAGTGTAGGTCAGATGGTTTCACAGGTCGGCGCAACATCGAGGGCTGAAGGGCCTGTACTGCGCTGTTATGTTCTATGTTCTAAAATTAAAATCTCCTATCACCACCACCCTGTTGCTCCTACAGCTTTCCATAATCTGTTTTCATATTTGTACCTCTATCTCACGCTCGCTGTTGGGAGGCCTGTCGTACAGCCCCAACATTGTTACCGCACCCTTCCTGTTTCTGAGTTCTGCCCATATTGCCTCACAGCTCGAGTCCTCCATAGTGCCTTCCTTCATCACAGCTGTGATATCCTCTTTGACCAGTAATGCATCTCCTCCACCCCTTTTACCTCCCTCTCTATCACGCCTGAAGCATCGGTATCCTGGGATATTTAGTTGCCAATCATGCCCTTCCCTTAACCAAGTCTCAGTAATAGCAATAACATCATACTCCCAGGTACTATTCCAGGCCCTAAGTTCATCTTCCTTACCTACTACACTTCTTGCATTAAAACAAATACACCTCAGACCACCAGTCCCTTTGCTTACATCATCTGCTCCCTGCCTACTCTTTCCCTTAGTCACGCTGACTTCATTATCTCGTTCCTTACAGGCTTTCGTTAATACATCCTAACTCTCCACTGACCTCATTTGGTTCCCATCCAGAACTTTCCCTCTCTGCAGCCTCTGCTCCATTTGTTGATCATGTTGCAGACCCAGAGACACTGTAACTACAGTCCCGATACCTCGTCTAGAGTTGGAACACTAAATCCTCTGTCCTCCCTGAATGTCTGCAGGAGCTCACAACACAAACTCCAGAAAACCATCCTCAGCACCTCCACTAACTTTACAATAGCAGAAGTAAGTCAAAAGCCCCTCACCTGCAAGTTGGATGCTCGGTCCTTTTAAATAACCCCAGAGGGGATTCCTTGTGCCAGCTGAATGGATGCTTAACTGAGAGTGACTAACACAGGCGGTCAGTGAACATGCATAGGCCAAGTTTCCAAGCTGCTGGAACAGGTTGTTCATATGCCATCCAGACCCCTGTTCAGTCTACCGGTCCATGCAGGGTACTCTTGGACTCGTGCCCTGTCCAGCATGAGAACTGTGTCGGCCACACCAGAACTGCCCATCAGTGTGGATTCCACTGCACCAGCACCAGTGATAGTACTGAGACGAAATCAGAGTCAGAGACAGATCCATAGCTAATGAAATTCACTTCAAAACGAGAAATGACAAACACTTCAAATAGAACAAATGGAAGGAATATGGGAAACCGACAGGGGAATAGGGATAATTGGAAGGTTGAGGCAATTTAGAGCTTTTAATCCAAGTATGATTATATTAAAATTGTGGCATTGCCAGACTGGGAGGTAGGTTATGTGACTGAGTACAGGGGTGATGGGTGATCTGGACTGGGTGTGAGTTGTGATGCAGCCAGTAGATTTCTGAATGAGCTGAAGTTTATCGAGCTTTGTTACTGTGAGCATGACCAGGAAGACATTGGAATCATCAAGTGTGGATCTAAGAAAGGCACGGCTGAGGGTTTATAAGTAGATGAACTGAAGGAGATGTGGAAATTAACAAAATTATAGAGGTGGCTGTCGGCAGGGTTAGTGATCGACAGGATATTGAATTGGAACTTAGCTTAGGATGAAAGGAATCGCTGACGTTGTGAAGAGGCTGGTTTGTTCTCAGACATTGGGCAGGGAGTGTGATAGAGTCGGTGGACAGGGACAGAATTTGTGACAGAAACCGATGGCAGTGGATTTAGTATTCCCAATATTTAAATAAAAGGAACAGCAATTCAGTGAAACATGATCTATAGTTCTAATAGCTGGATAGAGAGGTTTACCAGGAACAATAATATTAGCAAGAAGGGCAGAGTAATTGACAAGAACAGTACTGAAGTTAATCATTGGTTATAACATTAATAGCTAGGTAGAGAGAGACTTACCAGGGGCACCAACAATACTGAGGACCGGATAGTAAATCGTTTGAATAGTCAAAAGCGCGAAATAGATCCGATATTGTAAAGAAAGCCGATGATAATTTGTAGAAAGATAGTCAGACGCCCACGAGAAACTCCTCTCCATTGTTGTCACATTCCAATCGATTGTTCTCAGATTCTGATCTATCTTCTCCCTCTCTCTGGAGCCACTTATCCCTGTCAGTGCCGGTGAGAGGGGTGGGGATGGGCGGGGTGATACTATGGGATAACACATTGGAAGGTGTCCTGTATTAATAGAAGTGGGAAACCCTCCAATGACACAATTAGGGTCCATGGAGACTTACATTAATTACAGTCACTGAACAAACAAGTTCAGTCAACACCTTTCAATCCAACACTTTCTGTACCGCAATAAACAATTATCCAGTCTAGATGGGATGTATGAGGGTTGCTGAGGGAAGGAATGTTGGAAATAGCGGAGCCACTGGCCCGAATCGTCCAATCCTCCTTGGATATGGCAGTGATGTCAGAGGACTGAAGTGTTGCAAATTCTACACCCTGTTCAAAACAGTAGAGATAGGCTACACCCTAGAACTACTGACCCATCAGTCTAACCTCACTGAAATGTTGGAGAAGCTTGTAGCGTCTGTAATCTGGGACAAGATAATTGTGGTTTGAATAGCATGAGTTTATAAATGACAAGAAGGTCCACCAGATATGTTAGTGGCAAATCATGTCTGACTATCTTGATCATATTCTTTGATGAAGTGATGGAGCGTGTTGCTGCGGATAGCGTGGTTGCTACTTTGTATATGAACAATCAAAAGTCGTGGAATCAAATGCCATTTAATAGATTTGTTAGGAAGTCTGAACCTCATGGATTCAAGAGGCAGTAACAGTGTGGATATGACATTGGCTAAGGGATAGAATACAGAGGGAAGTGGTGATCTATTGTTGCTCAGACAGTGGAGGGGATTATACAGTGATGCTCCCCAATGGTCGGTATTCGGGCCATTGCTTCTTTATGGAAACATACATAAATATATATCCGTGTATTGTGTTTGTGTGTGACATTTACTTATATATAAAAGGCATAATTTCAGTGTACTCAGGTGACAGAAACTCGGAAATGCAAAAAAAATGAGGATGATATCAGAAGGATTCAGGGAGACCGATGAAATGAGGAAATGAAGCAGATGAAATTTAGTGCAGACATGGGGTAAGGGAGGAAGAATAAGGTGAGGCAATGTAAATGAAATGGGGCAATTTTAAATTGGGTGCATGAACAGATGTCTTTGAATATAGCAGAACAAGTCGATAAAATTACTAAAAACACATCCAGGATATCGAGCTTTATAAATAGAGGCATAGCGTGCAAAAGGAAGGAAGTCAACTGAAACTTTGTAAATCACTGGTTAGGTCTCAGCTGAGGAATTGTGTCCAATTCTGAGCATTACTTATTAGAAAGGATGTCAGAATGTTGGAGAAGGTGCAGAGGAGATTTACTGGAATGGTCCAGGAATGTGGGAGTTCAGGAACATGGGGAGACTACAGAAACAGGAATCAGAGTAGATCAGGTAAAGGGGGGAATTTAATGGAACAGATCACAATTATGTGCTGTTTTGACAGAGTAAGGGTAAACTGTTTCCTTTGGGAAAAGGACCGATAGCAAGACTCAAAATACTTGGCAAAAGATGGAGAGGTGCCATAAGGAAAACATTTTTTTATACAGTGAGTTGCTTTAATCTGGAATACACGGCCTGAAGATGTGCTGGAAGTAGATTCAAGAGCAAGTTTCAAAAGGGAACTGGATAAAGGCTGCAGAGGGGGATTTGCAGGGCTTTGGGAAAAGAGGAGGAAAGAGGGGTAAAATAAAAAGCTCTTTCAAAGATGGCACAGGTACGATGGGACAATGGACTGCTTCCATGCTTTGTGATTCTCCGATTCTATGGTAACAGAATCCATTGAGTCCTTATTTCGTGTGTACAATTGATATCCAGCAGTTCTTGAGCCAGCGGCTCATTGTTACTTGTATCCTCACACAGATAACAGAAGAAAGGCAAACACAAGGGCCAGGTGAGATGAATTGTGCTGACAATTTACTATATTGGGTTATGACGTCTCTCTCTTTGATCACTTCAATCAGTCAGTTACAAACACATTGATTTTATTCCCATTTTATTTCCTGTCTATTTGTTCTCAAGATATGAGTGATACTGACAAGGCTGGCATTACTTCCCCATGCCTGGTTACCATGAGAAAATGATGGGCCTTCATCCTGAACCACTGCAGTCCGTGTGGTGAATGTGTTCCCACAATGCTGTTACAGAAAGGATTTCAGGCTTTTAACCCAGTGATGATGAAGGAACGGTGATTTCTGTCCAAGTCTAGATGGTGTTTGGCTCGGAGGAGGGGAATGTGGAGGTGATGGTGTTTTGTGTTCGAGTCCGAGCTGAATTCAACGCCCTCCCCTCTATCTCGTGTCCCTTGACTGTAAACTGGAATTGTTCTCTTTAGAGCAGTAATGTTAAATGGAGATTGAATAGAGATATGCAAAATCTTGAACAATATTTGATGGAGCAAAGACAGAGAATTTGGTTTCACTGGAAGTACTGTCAGTAACCAGAGGACACATTTTTAAGGTGATGGGCCAACAAAAATGCATTGATCTATTATAAACCGGAATTCACAACCTGAAAGAGTGGTGAAGCAGATTCAATAATAAATTTAAAAAAGAGAATTGATTCAATAGTATCAGGGGAGATTTTCAGCGAAGTGGTAATTGTGTAGAGGAGAGGGACAAATTGGATTTCTCCTTCAAACAGCATGCACAGACACGATGGGCCAAATAGCCTCCTCCGTGCTGTATGATTCTTTGAGTCTGTGGAAACAGAAACCATTGAAACCTTACCTGATATGCACAACAGACGGTCAACAATTTTAAGCAGAGGCTGATCATTACTTGTACTTTGATATGGTTCAGGAAAACATCATGTTGGATTAACACAGATGAGGGAGAGAATTAGTCCTTTCCTGCTCTGTTTGTTTGGTCAAAACCACACTGTGTGGAAGTAACACAGATCAGGGATAGACGGACAGCAATTTTAAGCAGAGGCTGATCGTTACTTGTACTTGGAACATACCTTGTTGGATTAACACAGGCGAGGGAGAGAGATGGAAATCTCCTGCTCTGTGTGTGGGGGTCATTAACACAACATGTTGGATTGGCACAGGCCAGGGAGAGAAATAGAAATTTCTTGCTGTGTCTGTGTATATGGGGGTCGGTACCACACGATGTGGGAATGACACAGATCAGGGAGAGAATGGTCCTTTCCTGCTCTCTGTGTGTACGTGGGGGTCATTACCACATCGGGTGGAAGTGACACAGATCAGGGATAGAATTGGTCCTTTCCTGCTCTCTGTGTGGGTCAGTACCACACTGTGTGGGATTAAGAGGCCGGGGATAGAATTGGGTCTTTCCTGCTCTCTGTGTGGGTCAATACAACACCGGGACGATTTAACACAAGCCGGGGACAGAATTGGGTCTTTCCTGCTCTCTGTGTGGGTCAGTACCTCACCGGGTGAGATTAACACCGTCCAGGGATAGAATTGAATATTTCCTGCTCTCTGTGCCTGGGTCAGTACCACCGGGAAAGATTAACACAGGCCAGGGATTGAATTGGGTCTTTCCTGCTCTCTGTGTGGGTCAGGACCACACCGGGTGGGATTAACACCGTCCAGGGATAGAATTGAATCTTTCCTGCTCTCTGTGCCTGGGTCAGTACCACCGGGAAAGATTAACACAGGCCAGGGATTGAATTGGGTCTTTCCTGCTCTCTGTGTGGGTCAGGACCACACCGGGTGGGATTAAGACACACCGGGGATTGAATTGGGTCTTTCCTGCTATCTGTGTGGGTCAGAACCACACCGGGTGGGATTAAGACACACCGGGGATTGAATTGGGTCTTTCCTGCTATCTGTGTGTGTCAGTGCCACACCGGGTGGGATTAACACAAGCCGGGGATAGAAGTGAGTCTTTTCTGCTCTATTTGGAGCTCAGTACCACATTGGGTGAAAGCCGCTTACTCAGCACAGCCTGAGGATGGAGCCTGGTCTGTCCCAATGAGGACAGAGAGTGACTGGTGAAATGGCCAGTCACCCGGCAGATTGAACTTTACACATTGAACTGTGAAGTGATACATATCGGTAGGAAATATGAGGAAAGGCAAAATAATGTGGATGGTTGAATGGACAGACCTCAGGCTGTACTAATTTATGAGGCAGCAGGACACTGAGAAGGCTGCTAAAAAAAACAACATATCGTGACCTTGGCTTTATAAACACAGCACAGAGTAATAAAACTCAGGAGGAAATGCTGATTTTTATACATCATTGGTTAGGTCCCAGCTGGAGAATTGTGTCCAATTCTGATCACCACACATTGGTAAGGATGTCAAGGACTTAGTGAAGATACTGAGGTGATTTACTAGATTGGTACCAGGGATCTCATGGAGAGATGGGAAAAGCTGGGATTTTTCTCTTTAGAGCAGTGAAGGGTAAGAGGGGATTTAATATAGAATTCAAATTCATGAAGGGTTTTGATCGGGTAATTAGTGTGAAAATGTTTCCAGTGTCAGAAAGTTCAGTATTAAGAAGACACAGATTGAAGGTAATTGACAAAGAACCAGAGGTGAAATGAGGAGAATGTTCTTACACAGCGAGTTGTTGGGATCTGGAATTCACTGCCTGAAAACAAGGTGGAAGCAGATTCAATAATAATATGGTGGAGAAGGCAGATGGAATCCTTTCCTTTATTAGCTGAGGTATAGAATATAAGAGCAGGGAAATTATGCTGGAACTGTATAACTCATTGGCTGGGCCACAACTTGAGTACTGAGTGCAATTCTGGTCACCTCATTACAGAAAGGATCCAATTGCACTGGAGAGGGTACAGAGGAGATTTATGAGGATGTTGCTCGGACTAGAAAAATTGCAGCTGTGAGGAACGATTGGATAGGCTGGGGTTGTTCAATTTGGAATAGAGAAGGCTGAGAGGAGATCGGACTGAAATGTCCATAATTTTGAGGGATCTGGACAGAGAGGAGGTGAAGGGTCTGTTCACCTTAGTAGAAAGGTCAGTGACTAGCGGGGACTAGATTTAAAGTGATTCGTCGAAAGATAAGAGGGGAGATAAGGAAAACCTTTCCATACAGAGTGTGGTGGGGTCTGGAACTCACTGCCTGAAAGTGTAGTTGAGGCAGAAACCCTCAACTCATTCAACAGGATTCTGGATATACACCTCAAGTACCGTAATCTGCAGAGCGATGGATCAAATGCTGAAAGTGGGATTAGAATGGGTGGATCGTTTTTCGGTCAGCACAGATACAATGGGCCAAGTGACCTCTTTCAGTCAGGAGGCTGCTGCTGCTGACTGTGAATGCTGCAATTGGACAGAAGGTAAATGGAATACTAGGACAGAAAGAGGGCTCCGCAGTTCACGGATGTGGTGACCCTAGATCAGATCTTACAGTGGTGTAGGAGAGGGAACAGAGTTCATGTCAAAGTCCTGTCTTCCTTTTATACGATCCTGTATAATGGACAGGGACTACTGGGCAGTAATGTGCTCAAAGGTTATCAGCAGTAATTGATTATCCCTATATTTGTATATTGTAGAACATTAAAACATACCCCTGCTCTGGTGTCCAGTGTAACCTCAATATTCCTGATTAAAATATCAGAGGAGTGTGAACCAGTCACCTCTGATCACCCTGAGGTACAGGCGATTCTCGAGTCGGTCCTGAGTGTATTCACAACCCATAAAGATGACTGTGGAAACATGAGCAGACCTGAAGAAATTAACTGACCATTGCATGATCCATGAAGCAGTATTCTTACCGAGCTGAGATTATATCATATATTCCAGACACTATCAGGTTATTGCTATACCAGGGTGCAGTTCACAAAGACATATTCACTACTAACGGCCCGATTTTGACGGTTACAAAACCAGATGGCAGCTGGGGACTGACTATTGACCATACAAACTCAACACAGTCACCTCTGTGTGAACTCGGTTGTCTGAGAGACACCAACCCTACTCTCCCGGATTCCCAGCGGCAGGGCTGACTTCACCACGCTGGATATCTCTAATGTTTATTGTAGTATCCCAGTAAAACTAGAGAAACAATTTAAATTCACATTAACTTCTGAGGACCAGAGATACCCCTGGACATGTCTGTCACAAGGGGTTCCACAATAACCCCACTATTTTCCACAAACGTATGGCCGGGGCCGTTAGGAACCTTTCACAGTCTTCCTGCTTGCTGAAATAAATTGATGGTCTCCTCCTCATCACCACAGACCGTGTCCACACATTTAACCCTTTTACAGGAACTACTGCAGTTACTTTGGGAGCTGGACTAAAAGACCATCCACGTAAGGCCCAGCGGGTGTAACATCGTGTCATCGTTCTATATGTCCAAATTGGCTCATCCAACATCAGCCCAGACCAACATCAGGTCGAAACCATCCAGTGTATAACCCTGTCCACCTCAAAGACAGCCTTGTGTCCTATCCTCAGGCTGGTGGGGTATCAGTGGACCCTCATCCAGTGTCTACCCTTGTCCACCTCAAAGACTGCCCAGTGTCCTACCCTCAGGCTGGTGGAGTATCAGTGGACACAATTCCAATGTCTACCCCTGTCCACCTCAAGGACTGCCCAGTGTCCTATCCTCAGGCTGATGGGTATCAGTGGACCCTCATACAGTGTCTACCCCTGTCCACCTCAAGGACTGCACTGTGTCCTATCCTCAGGCTGGTGGGTATCAGTGGACCCTCATCCAGTGTCTACCCCTGTCCACCTCAAAGACTGCCCAGTGTCCTACCCTCAGGCTGGTGGGGTATCAGTGGACACAATTCCAGTGTCTACCCCTGTCCACGTCAAGGACTGCACTGTGTCCTATCCTCATGCTGGTGGGTATCAGTGAACCCTCATCCAGTGTCTACCCCTGTCCACCTCAAAGACTGCTCTGTGTCCTATCCTCAGGCTGGTGGGGTATCAGTAAACCCTCATCCAGTGTGTACCCCTGTCCACCTCAAAGACTGCCCTGTGTCCTATCCTCAGGCTGGTGGATTATCAATTGCCCCTCATCCAGTGTCTACCCCTGTCCACCTCAAAGACTGCCCTTTGTCCTACCCTCAGGCTGGTGGAGTATCAGTGGACACAATTCCAGTGTCTACCCCTGTCCACCTCAAGGACTGCCCAGTGTCCTATCCTCAGGCTGGTGGGTATCAGTGGATCCTCATCCAGTGTCTACCCCTGTCCACCTCAAGGACTGCACTGTGTCCTGTCCTCATGCTGGTGGGTATCAGTGGACCCTCATCCATTGTCCACCCCTGTCCACCTCAAAGGTTGCCCTGTGTCCTATCTTCAGGCTGGTGGGGTATCAGTGGACACAATTCCAGTGTCTACCCCTGTCCACGTCAAGGACTGCCCTGTGTCCTATCCTCATGCTGGTGGGTATCAGTGAACCCTCATCCAGTGTCTACCCCTGTCCACCTCAAAGACTGCCCTGTGTCCTATCCTCAGGCTGGTGGATTATCAATTGCCCCTCATCCAGTGTCTACCCCTGTCCACCTCAAAGACTGCCCTTTGTCCTACCCTCAGGCTGGTGGAGTATCAGTGGACACAATTCCAGTGTCTACCCCTGTCCACCTCAAGGACTGCACTGTGTCCTATCCTCAGGCTGGTGGGGTATCAGCAGACCCTCATCCAGTGTCTACCCCTGTCCACCACAAAGACTGCCCTGTGTCCTATCCTCAGGCTGTTGGGGTATCAGCAGACCCTCATCCAGTGTCTACCCCTGTCCACCTCAAAGACTGCCCTGTGCCCTATCCTCAGTTTGGTGGGGTATCAGTGGACCCTCTTCTCTCGATTTGCAGAGACTGTGACTCCTCTTTATGAACCACCGAATGGTGATGATGACCAGGTTTATCCCATTTGGACTGAAGAGAGCACAGAAACAGTAACACAACTAAAGAAATCTGTCGCCCAGGCAACGAGTCCCTCACCGAACCCCGACAAGACTTTCGACATGGATGTGGGGACACAGTGACAACCTGGCTGCTGTCCAATGCCGAGAAAACCAGGAGAAAATACTCCCCATTGTGAATTACTCCAGAATTGTGAGTGGGCCTGAACTGATTTACTGTGTTTGTGAAGGACATTTGTTAACCATGTTCTGGGGAATCAAACATTTTACTTACATCACGGGGTTCAACAGGGTGATACTGTCCAGTCCATTATACACCTTCCCAGTATAGGAAAGCTGTTGTAATAGAATACCCATGTCATAGAGTCATAGAGCCTTAGTCAATTCTGGCGCAGAATGGGACATTTCAACTCATCGAGTCCGTGCCAGCGCTTTTTCGATAAATCAAGTCTGTCTCATTCCCCAGCTCCATGGATGACAAGGAGCCTGCAGGGTAAGATACAGCAGGAAGGGCAAGTTTATGTCCCACACCGATAACTCAATACAACAGAAAACCAAGAGGAGTAGAGAAAGTGGAGGCTGATATCAAAAAGGAATTTACGAAAGCAAGGAGAAATCATAAAAAAATATTGGCAAGCAAAATCAAGATGAACCCATGTATGTTTTTTCTTTCAATACATTAAGGCCAAGAGGACAACTAAGGAGAGAGTAGAGCCCATTAATGACCGATAAGGTAACCTATGTGTAGGGACAGTAGTTACTGACATGGTTCTTAATGAATACTTTGTGTCTGTCTTCACAAAAGAGGGGAACGGTGCAGATATTGCAGTTAAGGAGGAGGAGTGTGAATTATTGGATGTGATAAACATAGGCAGAGAGGAATTACTAATGGAATTAGCCTCATTGAAAGTTGATACATCACCATGGCGTGATGAAATGTACCCCAGGTTGTTAAAAGAAGCAACAGAAGGAATAACCAAAGGTATGTCCATGATTTTCCAGTTCTCACTGGATACAGGTGTGGTGATGGAGGATTGGAGAACTGCTAACATTGTACCACTGTTTAAAAAGGGAGTGAAGGATCGACCGAATAACTACAGGCCAGTCAGTCTAACCTCAGAGTGGGAAAATTATTGTAATCCATTCTGAGAGACAGGATAAACTGTCACTTAGAAAGGCACAGGTTTATCAGGAATAATCACCATAGATGTGTTAAGGCAAGATTGTGTCTGACTAACTTGCATGATTATTTGATGAAGTAACAAGGACGTTAGATGAGGTTAATGTAGTTGATGCGGTCTACTTGGATTTTAGCAAAGTTTTTAGCAAGGGCGCACATAGCAGACTTGTTAAAAATAAAATCCCAGGAGATCCAGGGAAATGCAGCAAGGTGGATGCAAAATTAGCTCAGTGGCAGGAAGGAAAGAGTAATTGTTGACAGGCGTTTTAGACGATGTTTCCCGCAACATTTAGTGGAGGCAGTGGTGTAGTGGCAATGTCACTGCACTTGGAAATCCAGCAAACCCAGGTAAACACTCTGGGGACATGGATTCGAATCCCACCATGACACATAATGAAATTTGAAATCAATTAATAGTTCTGGAATTAAACAGCGACTCTAATGGTGACCATGAAACCATTGTCGATTGTTTGAAAATCCCATTTGGTTCACTAATGCCCTTTAGGGAAGGAGATCTACTGTCCTCACCTGGTCTGGCCACATGTGACTCCAGACACACAACAATGTGATGGACTCTTAAATTGCCTCACAAGCCACTCAGTTCAAGGGCAATGAGGGATGGGCAATAAATACAGGCCCAGGCAGTGACGCCCAAATCCCACGAATGAATAAAAAAAAGCAAATTCCACACAGCTCAGTACTGGGACCCCTGTTTTATGTCGCATACATTAACGATTTGGAAGTAAAGGTAGGGGCATAATCAAGAAGTTTGCAGACGATACAAAGATTGACTGTGTGGTAGATCGCAAGGAGGATAGCTGTACACTGCAGGAAGATATTGATGGACTGGTCAGATGGGCAGAGAAGTGGTAAATTGAATTCAGGTTCGATAAGTGAGATATGATGCATTTGGGGAGGTCAAATAAGGCAAAGGAATGCACGAGTAATGGGAGAATACTGAGAAGTGTAGAGGAAGTGACAGACCTTAGAGTGAATGCCCACAGATAGATGAATGTAGCAGGACAGCTCGATAAGGTGGTTAAGAGGTCATATGGAATCCTTTCCCTTATTAGCCGAGGTATTGAATATAAGAGCAGGGAGGTTATGCTGGAACTGCATAAATCATTGGTTAGGCCACAACTTGAGTAATGTGTGCAGTTCTGGTCACCTCATTACAGAAAGGATGTAATTGCACTGGAGAGGGTACAGAGGAGATTTATCAAACATGTTGCCGGGACTGGGAAAATGCAACTTTGAGGAATGATTGGATAGGCTGGGGTTGTTTGCCTTGGAGCAGAGAAGGCTGAGGGGAAATCTGATTGAAACGTACAAAACGTTGAGGGCCCTGGATAGAGTGGTGGTGAAGGGTCTATTCACCTTAGCAGAGAGATCAGTGACAAGAGGGCATGGATTTAAATGATTGGTAGAAAAATTAAAGGGGAGATGAGGAAAAAAATCACCCACAGTGTGGTGGGGTGGGGGTCTGGAACTCAGTTTCTGAAAGGGTAGAAGAGGCTGAAAACCTCATCTGATTTTAAACGTGCCTTGCGACACCTCAAGTGATTTAATCTGCAGAGCTCGGGACCAAATGCTGGAAGGTGGGATTCGGCTGGGGAGGTCGTTTTTTGGATAGCAGAGACACGATGGGCCAAGTGGCCTCTTTCTGTGTTGTAAACATTCTATGATTTTTCTATGATTTTCTAGGTGCAGATAGGCGGTTTTAGTGAAGGTGTGTAGATGTGGTCAGAAGTTCATCTCGGGGTCAAATATGACACCAAGGTGTGAACAGTCTGGTTTAGTCTCACACAATTGCCAGGGAGAGGTATGGAGTCGGTAGCTAGGGAATTAAGTTTGGAGCAGGGACTGAAAACAATGTCTTCAATCTTCTGAAATTTGAATTGTCACAGCAGAGATGTGAGGTAATACCTTTTAGAAGGATGTATGTGGAGAGACAACACAAGCTACATGTTACAACTGTAAAGGGAGTGCAAGAACAGAGAGACCTGGGGAGTTTATGTGTAAATCGTTGAAGGTCACAGGACAGGTTAGCACAACAGTTTATAAAGCATATGAGATCCTGGGCTTTATAAATAGAGGCATAGAAAACAAAACTGGGAAGTTATGCCAAATCTATATAAAACACTACAGCATACCCCAGTACATGACACATGGAATAGCAGAATTTGAAACATATGGTACCAGGGTTCTGGGAATTCAGTTACATGGAGAGATTGGAAAAGCTGGGTTTGTTCTCTTTAGAGCAGTGAAGGGTAAGAGGAGATTTAATATCGAATTCAAAATCATGAAGAGTTTTGATGGGGTAATTAATGTGAAATTGTTTCCAGTGTCAGAAAGTTCAGTATTGAGAAGACATAGATTGAAGGTAATTGACAAAGAACCAAAGGTGAAATGAGGAGAATTTTCCTTCTCAGCGAGTTGTTGGGATCAGAAATTCACAGCCCGAAAACATGATGGAAGCAGATTCAATAATATCTTTCAAAAGGGAATTATAATAAAAAAAACTGGAAAAGGCGAAAAAAATAGTCTGGGGATAAAGGAGGAGAGTGGTAATAATTAGACAGCTGTTTCCAAGAAACAGCACTAACACAAAGGGCCGAATAGCCTCCTTCAGTGCTGCACCTGTCTCTAATTCTATGAGCAAGAGACATAGAGTGAAGGGAGAGAGAGTGAGAAAGGGGGAAAGAGGGAAAGGAAAATAGAAAGAGAGAGCAAACCGGGTTTGCATCGCTTTTTGAGCAGTGGGGTCATGATCTGCCAGTTGAGGCAGGTGACACAAAATTTCTGGGGCCTCCTCATTACATTTCCGTAAATTTTAGGGGCCGCCCAGGGTGACCCGCGCTGCTGTCTGTCTGCACGCTTAACAGGAGACTTAACTGTGTCTGAGTCTAGCACGTGTTTCAACCAGGATTCAGCCCTTAAAGGCAATCTGTCCCTCTTAAAGGGAAGCTGCACTGAATCACAGGAGGCTGCTGCTGCTGACTGTGAATGCTGCAATTGGAGAAAAGGTAGGTTGAATACGAGCACAGAGAGAGGGCTCTGTGATTCACGGATGTAGTGCTGGAGGCCTTAGTCATGCAGGGTGACAGGAGAAGAGAGGCCATGTATCAGTGGGGTGGGATGTAGACCCTCAAGAAACGCACTCCGAAGGGAATGGTAGCAGGTGGCCAGGGAGGTCAATGCAGGAAGCTTGGCCCCAGGACCTGGCAGCAGAGCCAGAAGAAGTAGAATGAGCTCACACGGGTGATCAATGTCAGTGAATTCATTTCCACATGGCATCTCCTACCCCCAACATCACCAACCTCTCACACTGCTCAATGTACCACACCCCCATCACTCACCCATCAGCAGTCCTTAACACTCAGGACTCACACCTAACATTTACATACTCCTCATCACCTTTACATACCTTCCACTGATACCAGCCTCACATCCACCTTTCACTGCCTTCACATACCACCAGCTATTCAGCTGTTGCAGGCATATCTCCCAAACACAGTGCAACACAATCACTGACATTCTGCTCTCTCTCTTACAGGACAGGGAGCAGCAGTGAACTGTCGGGATCCAGGCTTACCTTCATCCCCTGAGCCTGAGGGAGGAGTTCATTCTCCACCTCATGGGAACGGCTGTGACAGAGCCCATAGCATCCGGCATCTCCGACTGCATTCAGGATGACGTTATGTTCCTGCCTTATGCCCCTTCTTAACTCCCACCTCCTCTTCATCCTGCTGTCTGGGATGATGTACAAGCTGCAGATGGTGGGACCATGGATGCCTCTGTGGTATTTACGTGAGGTTGAGTAATTTGTGAAGAGCACATTATAGATGTGGTCACCCCACAGATTAAGGGAAGAAGAATTACAGTCACGAAGAATCAGGCAGGTAGAACAGGAGACCCCAGAGTGCATCTCACTCTCCAACCAGTATTCAATACTGAGGAAAGTGATGTTTCATCTGGGGACTGCAGCCAGAGACAAGGCCATGGTACCCGGGCTGTCTCAGCTGTACTGGGGGTGGGAGGGGATACAATGAAGACTAGAATGTTGACAGTGACAGGAGATTCGATAGTCACGGGAACAGACGAGCGTTTCTGAGGCCGCAGACATGCATCCAAGATGGTGTGTTTCCTCCCTGGTGTCAGGGTCAAGTTAGCCATCTCAAAGTAGTAATCTCCGGATTACTGCCAGTACCCCGTGCGAGTGAGTATGGAAATAGGAGGATAGTACAGAGGGATGTGTGGCTGGGAGGATGCTGCAGAAGCGGTGAGGTTTGCATTGCTGGGACACTGGGACCAGTTCTGGAGAATGTGGGATCTGTACCGGCCGGACGGTTGCACCTGAACAGAGCTGGAACTAATTTCCTTGCAGGGTGATATGTTAGTGCTATTGGAGAGGGTTTACACTAAATTGGCATGTGTGTGGGAACCAGGAGTAAACATCAGAGAGGAATTCTAAAGTGCACAGAATACTGGGAGAGATGGATAACACTGCAGTAGGGTTTAGAAAGTTATTAGTTGAGGTCTGAGTAAGGGAGGAAGTAATAAATTTACATCAGGGTTGATGTGCATGTATGTGAATACGGAGTGTGGTTAATAAGACTGGTGAGGTACAGGTGCAGATTGCCATATGGAAATATGATGTTGTGGCTATAACAGAGATCTGGCTCAAAGAAGGGCAGAACTGGGTGTTAAATATTCCTGGATACAAGGTGTTCAGGAAAAATAGGAAAGGGAGAAAAGGAGTAAGAGTAGTGGTATTGATTAAGGAGAACATTATAGTGCTGGAGAGAGTGAAAGTCCCGGGGACATGTGTGGGGAGGTGGGAGTGGGGCTGGGTGGGTGCGTAGGTGGGTGAAGGACAGAATCTATTTGGATAGAGCTAAAGAACAAAAAAAGGTGCATTTACATTGCTCGGTGTTGTCTATAGGCCATCAGCTAATGGGAAGGATGTGGAGGAACAAATCTGCAAGAAAATTACAGAAAGATGCAAGAATTATAGAGTAGTTACAATGGGGGAACATTCATTATCCTAATATGGACTGGGATAGTAGCAATTTAACGGGCAGAGGGAGGCAGGTGTTACTACAGTGTGTGCAGGAAACATTTCTACAACAATATGTTGCTAGTCCAACATGAAAGGAGGCACTGCTAGACCTGGTTCTCGAGAATGAGCTGGACCCAAGTGGATTAAGTATCAGTAGGAGAACATTTAGGGGACAGTGATCATTGTATCATAAGGTTTTTGTTGACTATGGGAAAGGACAAAGAGCAATCCAGAGTAAGAATAATTAACTATGAGAAAGTCAACTTCAACAAGTCATCCGGTGTAAAAATTGAGCTGGGGCGAACAAATTAGAGTCAACGTTTGGCAGGAAAACAGGAGCTGAACAATGGGCTACCTTCAAAGAAGAGATAGTTCGGGCAGAGTGCTGGTGAACGGTTGTTTTTCACACTGGAGGACGGTAGACAGTGATGTTTTCCAAGGGTCAGTTCTAGGACCAACTGATTTTTTTTTTGCTATATATAAATGAACTGGATCTTGGAATTCAGATTAGAATTTCAACATTTTCCGATGATACCATGCTTGGAGGAATGGTAAGCAGTGAGGATGATGCAAAATGCCTACAACAGGATATAGATAGGCTCGCAGAATGGCCAGAGAAGTGGCAGGTGGAATTTAATACAGAGGAGTGTGAGGTGATGTATTTTCTCAGATGGAATAGGAAAGCAATAGAGACTTAATGGGACAGTTCTAAAGATTGTGCAGGAACTGAGGGACCTGGGGCTCTATATGCATTAATCTTTGAAGGTGGAAGAACATATATGGAGAGTGTTAAGCAAAGCCAATCAGATCTTGGGCTTCATAATTAGAGGCAAAGATACAAAAGCAGGGAAGTTATACTGAAACTGTATAAAGCTTTGGTTAGGCCTCAACTAGAGAACTGTGTCTAGTTCTGGTCAGCACACTTTAGGAAGAATGTAAAGTCCTTGAGGGGGTGCAGAGGAGATTTACCAGAATGGTTCCAGGGATTGGAGCGGGGGGGGGGGGGGGGAGGGGGGAGCGGGTTGGTTAGTTACAAGGTTAGATTGGAGAAGATGGAGTTGTTCTCCCTGGAGTAAAGGAGATAGAGAGAGGTATGATAAACGTGTACAAGATTATGATAGGCTTAGGTAAGGTAGACAAGGAAAAAGTCTTCTCATTATCTGATGAAACACGGACCAGGGGACACAGATGGAAGGTTTTGGATAAGAGATGCAGGTGGATATGAGGAAGAAATATTTTACACAGTGGATGGTAATGAGCTGGAACTCACTGCCCATGAGGGTGGTGGAAGCCGAGACAATCAATGATTTTAAAAGGAAACTGGATGGACACCTGAAGGAAGTGAACTTGCAGGGATACGGGGATTGAGCGGGGGATTGGGACTGCCTGAATTCTTCCACACAGAGCTGGCACAGAGGGGCAAAATGGCCTCCTTCTGTGTCGTACATGACTCCATGACTCCATCAATTTCTACCACTCTATGTTGGATATGTCTCCTGCTCCTGCCTGGGAAGATCCACATACATAGAAGTTCAATGAAACTGTGACCTTAACGGCCACCAACAGCTACGTCCTCACCCTGGTGTGAGGCTCCAGGTCGTGTTACAGGAGGTGACACAGCTCTGTGACCAGATCCTTATTGAATCAGAGTCACCTCACACATTGCTTCTGGGTTAGGTTTAGGTAGGAATAGTGCTCTTGGAAAACCCTGGGTGGGTAGGGCAGATCCCTTTCCTCCTCCCTCTTTATAGAGCATCCCCTCACTGCAGCCTCAGCTCCATTTGTTGTTCATGTTACAGACCCAGAGACACTGTAACTACAGGCCCCAAACCTCGTCCAGAGTTGAAATGACAAACTCAGTTGAGTGATCATTGCTCGAATGGGAAGGAGATTTGGAGACAGAGAAAGATTAGAATAGGTCAAAAACGTGGGGTTATTGCAGAGACTGGGCAGGGAGTTGTCACAGAGAGAGAGAATGTACAGTGAAACACGTGTGATCGTCATTGGGACTGGTATGGACATCTCGAGATAGAAAGAAAGTTTACACCAGAACACGATGTGCTCATCACTAAGAGCGGGGTGGGGGGGGGGGGGGGGTTGGTGGTGCCGGGGAGGGGGAGGGGTGGGGAGGTGCGGGCGGTGGGGGAGCTTTAAGAGAGTTTGAATAAGTAAAACCAGAAATACAATGTCATTAGCATATCACAGGAAATAGTCAATTGATAACCTGGCAGAGAAAAAAAAACAGGCACACCTGGGGAGACGGACATCCTAAGGATTATCGAGCAGTCCGATGGGGATTACGATTTAATTCTCAATAGAATATCTGAGGATGTCCAGAAATACAAATTTAAGATAAAAAAGGTTTGAGATAAGTTGGTTAATAGGGCACATCTCTGCACCTGACGGTTAAATAAAAGACACAAAGAATTGAAGGATGAGATGGACAGTTTACAGAAGGAAAATGAAGGTTGGTAGGAGAACATTGGCATCCTGTACAATCAGTTACTGTTGGATCAGGAGCCACATGATGGAGTATATTATCCAGAGAGAAAATTATAACAAATACTGGACCAAAACACTGAGTTACAGGCAGAAACTCCCAGACTAGGGGAGGAGTTAGAAGATGTGAGGAGGGGCTATGAGGGAATTAGACCCGTGTTAAAGCTCTGCCTCCCCTGAAGCTGACCACGCCCTGTGTTGAGATAAAATCCGACAGTTTCAGACACAATCCGTCCACAGTGGGCAGTAGTGGCTGCTGTCTCCAAGCACAAAGTCAGATATCCCGGTTCTTCTTCAGACAACATATTTGTAAGCCTCACAGTCTCTGCTCAATCTCCTCCATACAAGGACGACAAGATAACTGGAAAATACCAGGGTATGTACTAACCTGGGCCTAAACTGCAGACCAGTCTAAGAACAAGACTAACCACAGTCACTGGCAGTGAGAGAGATGTCACCACCACAACCACACAGAGGTACCTTACAGCCGTTGAGTCTATGGCTCTAAAGCAGGGACTGGGAATGGTGGATATGAGCAGAAGCTCCCTCGATCTGTGTGTTCTGTGTTCCAATATCCAAATTATTTATATATATATCAGAAAAATATCAGTGGTCCAAGCACTGCCCCTTGGGGAAACACCACTGTCTGCCTTCCTCCAGTCTGAAAAAAGCAACTGTTTTCCACAACTCACTGTTTTCTCTCATTAAGCCAGTTTATATTTTTATCCAAGCTGACACTGACCCTTTTATTCCATGAGAATCAATGAACTGTCCAGCTGTCACAAAGAAACTAGAAGTTCAGAATAAAATTGAGTGAAATGCTAAATGCAATAGTTAACTAACTTTATTGTATTTAGTACTCTGTACAAGTAGTACTCCCTAAAACTGGACTCTGTGCAACTTACTGGATTTAAGGTTTAGGAAGAGAATTCCAGAGCTCAGGGAAGAGAACAGAAAGTGCTGGAAATACTCAGCTGGTCCTGCAGCATCGGCGCAGAGAGAAACAGAGTTAATGTTTCAGATCTGTGACACTTCATCAGAACTGGTAAACGTCAGAAATGATGATGTACAAGCTGCAGATGGTGGGATCATGGACCTCCTGCTTTCCACCACCACCAATCCCTCACCCCAACCCTCCCCTTCTGATGTTATACTTTCCAATGATAACCCAATAATACCAGCTTCCCAGTCACAGCAGCTCCATGAGATAGAAAGAGAGCAGCAGCACAGCACTGATGGTGAAGACCCATCACTTGGTCTGACCCTCACAGTCACCAGATCAAATACTTACAGTGCCTGTAACTTGGAGGCTGATATAGAGTCGGAATCTGCACGTGGTGAGTCACCGAGCACGAGTGAGCTGCAGCCAGGCCAGGGGGAAAGGATAGTTCATGTGTCAGCTCACCGGAGGGCGAGGTCACAAACGAGTTATAATACACAGGACTCAGATGTGAACATTGCTGGAGCTGCTGCCCATGTCGAGGTGTTGCAATTCGAATCCAAGGCCTCAAGTCACAGAGCTGTACGAGGACGTCCTGCAAGGCCATTTGCGGTCACCCCCAGTGAAAGTCAGCAGCCTTCCATCAGCCATGCTGCAGCCACTGGGGAAACACTATGTAGGAGAAATAGGCAAGTTGAGGAAATCCACAAGACAGGCACTAAGGGAATACACAAGGGTGAATAGTTCAGTTTTGTTTGTATAATTGGATGTGTTGTTGGATAAAGATGCTAATAAAAAGGTTTTTGTTGGTGGTGTTTGTTGCAGGATGGTGATAAAGGAGACACTGTGATGGGGCGTCTCAGATGGGTGTAATGGTGGAGAATGGGGGATCCAAGATGGGAAAGGGAGGTTGTCCGATGCGAACTGGAATCTTAGCAGGGACTCTCCGACAGCCTGTCCGGGTCGAAGGCATCCACGAAATATACTCCCTGCCTCCTCCTCCTCCTGAGTTGGCCTCCGGATTCCTGCTGCCAATGCTTGTGTCCTCATAATGGTGAGGATTATGAAGGGTGCAGCAGAACACCATGAACTTGAACACCTGATCCAGTGTGCACTGGAGGACTCCCCCCGAGCGGTTCAGACATTGGAACCATTGCTTCACCTGGTGGTTTTGTGTGTGGGAAGGGGTGTCTAAAGTTTAGAGGGCATGAGCCACATTCTGGTACTGCATGGAGGCTTGACGTGTTGGGAATGGCTGACTGCTTCAGAATGAAGGTACGGTAGCTGCTGCCAGGATAGTGGACATTAACCAACATGATGTACTGGGCATGCTCACACACCAACTGTACATTAATGGACTGGGAGTTGTTTCAGTTCCTGTGCCTCTCCCCATTGACATGGGGGCCCCGCAGAGATACCAACACCATCAGGAATTCAGCTATCCTGACAAAGCCACGAGACCTCTCATCCTGCTTCTCCCTGCTGAGGTAGCAGATGGTATAATTCGCCTCACCCAACATAGGTGGTCTCCGTCACACAGCAGATACATCAATAGACAACATAGAGAGAGATAATGGATCCTTCAGCCGCTCTTGCCTGGATAAATCCAGATAAGAACATAAGAACTAGGAGCAGGAGTAGGCAGTTCAGCCCCGCGAACCTGTTCTGCCATTCAATATGATCATTGGTGATCTTATCTCGGCCTCTACTCCACTTTTCTGCCCGTGCTCCATAACGCTTCAACCCATTTCTATTTTTCTGACCAAAATGGATAACCACGTTAAACTCCATCTGCCAAATGTTGTCCCATTCACCAAACCTATCCATATCAATTTGTAAATTTCTTATGTATTTATTGCAACTTACTAATCAATCTATTTAAGTGTCATCTGCAAATTTGGCAATAGTACCTTCTATCCCTGCATCCGTCATTGAGATAGATTGTAAATAGTTGGGGCCCAAGGGCCAAACCCTGAGGCACCCCACGAATTACATCTTGCCAACCAGAAAAATACTCATTAATCCTGACTCTCTGTTTTCTGTTGGTTAGCCAATCAGCTACCCAAGCTAATAAATTACCCCTAACACCATGTGATCTTACCTTGTGTATTAACCTTTTGTGTGGCACCTTACAAATGCCTTCTGGAAGTCTAGATATACTACATCTACAGGATCCCCATTTTCCACATTTCTTGTCACAGCTTCGAAGCACTCTCGCAAATTCGTCAAACACGATTTACCCTTCAGAAAATCTGACTCTGATGGGTTGCTTTTGACTTTCTTAATGTCCTGTTATTACTTACTTAATAATGGATTGTGACACTTTCCCAACGATAGATGTTAAACTAATTGGTCTACTGTTTCCTACATTAAGCCTCCCTCACTTTTTGGATAAGGGCGTTATACAGGCATTTTTCCAATCCACTGGAACCTTTCCCGCATGCAGGGAATCTTGGAACATTATAACCAATGGATCCACTGTCTCCGCTGCTATTTCCTTTCAGACCCTAAGATGTAGGCCTGGGGATTTGTCTGCCTTCAATCACAATAGTTTGTTCAGTACCTTTTCCCTCGTGACTTTTTTTATTCATTCATGGGATGCGGGCGTCGCTGGCTAGGCCAGCATTTATTGCCCATCCCGAATTGCCCTTGAGAAGGTGGTGGTGAGCTGCCTTCTTGAAACGCTGCAGTCCACTTGGGTTAGGTATACCCACAGTGCTGTTAGGAAGGGAGTTCCAGGATTTTTACCCAGCGATAGTAAAGGAACAGCGATATAGTTCCAAGTCAGGATGGTGTGTGACTTGGAGGGGAACTTTCAGGTGGTGGTGTTCCCAATCATTTTATACCCTTATCCTTCTAGTTGTTAGAGGTCGTGGGTTTGGAAGGTGCTGTCTAAGGAGCCTTGGTGCATTGCTGCAGTGCATCTTGTAGATGGTGCACACTGCTGCTACTGTGCATCGGTTGTGGAGGGAGTGAATGTTGGTGGATGGGGGTGTGGGGGGGCAATCAAGTAGGCTGCTTTGCTCTGGATGGTGTTGAGCTTCTTGAGTGTTGCTGGAGCTGCACCCATCCAGGCAAGTTGAGAGTATTCCATCACACTCCTGACTTGTGCCTTGTAGATAGTGGACAGGCTTTGGGGAGTCAGGAGGTGAGTTACTCGCCTCAGGATTCCTAGCGTCTGACCTGCTCTTGTAGCCACGGTAATTCTATGGCTACTCCAGTTCAGTTTCTGGCCAATGGTAGCCCTCAGGATGTTGATAGTGGGGGATTCAGCGATGGTAATGCCAGTGAATGTCAAAGGGAGATGGTTCGATTCTCTCTTGTTGGAATCGCTCATTATCTGGCACTTGGATGGCACGAATGTTATTTGACACTTAGCTCACGCCTGGATATTGTCCATGTCTTGGTGCATTTCTACACATACTGCTTTTCAGTATCTGAGAAGTCACGAAGGGTGCTGAACATTGTTCAATCATCAGCGAACATCCCCACTTCTGACCTTATGATTGATGGAAGGCCATTGATGGATAAGCTGAAGATGGTTGGGCCGAGGACACTACCCTGAGGAACTCCTACAGTGATGTCCTGGAGATCAGATGATTGACCTCCATCAATCACAACCATCTTCCATTGCTTTAGTTTTGAATCCAGCCAGCGGAGGGCTTTCCCCTGATTCCCATTGACCTCAGTTTTGCTGGGGCTCCTTGATGCTATACTCGGTCAAATGCTGCCTTAATGTCAAGGGCAGTCACTCTCACCTCACCTCTTGAGTTCAGCTCTTTTGTTCATGTTTGAACAAAGGCTTTAATGAGGTCAGGAGCTGAATGGCCCTGGTGGAACCTAAACTGAGCATCACTGAACAGGTTCTTGCTGAGCAAGTGTCGTTTGATGGCACTGTTGAAGTCACCTTCCATCACTGTACTGATGATTGAGAGGAGGCTGATGGGGCGGTAATTGGCCGAGTTGGATTTGTCCTGCTTTTTGTGTACAGGACATACCTGGGAAAATTTCCACATTGCAGGGTAGATGCCAGTGTTTTAGCTGTACTGGAACAGCTTGGCTAGGGGTGCGGCAAGTTCTGGGCACAGGTCTTCAGTACTACTGCCAGAATATTGTCAGGGCACCATAGCTTTTTCAGTATCCAATGCCTTCAGTCTTTTCTTGATATCACGTGGAATGAATCAAATTAGCTGAAGTCTGTCATCTGTGATGCTGGGGACTTCAGGAGGAGGCCGAAATCAGCCTCAACTCGGCCCTTCTGGCTGAAGATTGTTGCAAATGATTCAGCCTTAGCTTTCACAGTGATGTGCTGGGCTCCCTCATCATTGAGGATGGCGATATTTGTGGAGCCACTTCCTCCAGGTAGTTGGATAATTACCCACCACCATTCAGGGCTGGATGTGGCAGGACTGCAGAGCTTAGGCCTGATCCATTGCTTCTGGGTTCGCTTAGCTCTGTTCACTTAGCTTACGCAGTTTTACACGCAGATAGTCCTGGGTTGTAGCTTCATCAGGTTGACACCTCATTTTGAGGTATGCCTGGTGCTGCTCCTAGCGTGCCCTCCTGCACGCTTCATTGAACCAGGGTTGGTCTCCTAGCTTGATGGTAATGGTAGAATGGGGAATATGCCGGGCCATGAGGTTACAGATTGTGGTTGAGTACAATTCTGCTGCTGCTGATGGCCCACGACGCCTCATGGATGTCCAGTTTTGCATTGCTAGATCTGTTCGAAATCTGTCCCATTTAGCACGGTGGTAGTGCCACACAACACGATGGAGGGAATCCCAAATGGGAAGTTGGGACTTTATCTCCACAAGGTCTGTGCAGTGGTCACTCCTACCAACACTGTCATGGACAGATGCATCTGCGGCAGGCGGATTGGTGAGGACGAGGTCACTAGTGGTGCTACTAAGCCACTCTTGGTGATGGACATTGAAGTCCCCCACCCAGAATACATTTTGTGCCCTCGCCACCCTCAGTGCTTCCTCCAAGTGCTGTTCAACATTGAGGAATACTGACTCATCAGCTGAGCGAGGGCGGTAGGTGGTAATCAGCAGGAGGTTTCCTTATCCATGTTTGATCTGATGCCATGAGACTTCGTGGGGTCCAGGTTCGTTGTTGAGGGCAAATCCGTCCCTTCTGTATGCCACTGTACCTCTGCTGGGTCTGTCCTGCCGGTGGGACAGAACATACCCAGGGATGATGATGGCAGTGTCTGAGACATTGCCCGTGAGTATGGCTTTTTCAGGCTGTTGCTTGAATAGTCTGTGGGAGAGCTCTCCCAACTTCGGCTGGGCTCCCAACAAGCCCCCAGATTTTAGTCAGGAGGACTTCGCAGGGTGGACAGGGCTGGGTTTGCCGTGGTCGTTCCCGGTCAATGCTGGGTGGTCCGTGCAGTTTCATTCCTTTTTATTGACTCCGTAGTAGTTAGTTACAACGGAGTGGCTTGCTAGGCCACGTCAGAGGGCATGTAAGAGTCAATCATATTGCTGTGGGTATGGAGTCAGGGTATGGACAGCAGATTTCCTTCCGTTAAGGACATTAGTGAACCAGATGGGTTTTTACAACAATCGACAATGGTTTCATGGCCATCACCAGACTAGCTTTTAATTCCAGATTTATTAATAGAATTCAAAGTCCACCTTCTGCTGTGGTGGGATTCGAACCCATGTCCCCAGAACAATACCCTGGGTCCCTGGTTTATTAGTCCAGTGACAATACCACTACACAACCGCCTCCCCATATTATGATTGTTCTAAATTCCTCTCTTTCTGTAACTTCTACATTACCAGTTACTATAGAGATGGTACTAGTGTCCTCCACCGTGAAAACTGAGGCAAAATGCTGATTTAGTGTCTCCGCCATTTCTGTGTCCCCCTCTATCAACATCCCAGTCTCATCCTCCAAGGGACCAATATTCACTTTAGCTACTCTCTTACCTTTCATATACTTAAAGAAGCTTTTGCTATCCGCGTTTATATTTTGTGCTAATTTTCTTTCATAATGTACTTTTTCACTTTTTATTTATTTTTTAGTAACCCTTTGTTGATCTTTAAATATTTCCCAATCCTCCAGCCTGCCAGTGGCCTTTGCAATATGGTAAGCCTTAGTCTTTGTCTTTATGTTATCCTTAACTTCCTTGCTTAGCCATGGATGTCTTTCCCCCTCTTCGAATCTTTCTTCCTCTTTGGAATACATTTTAGTTGGGAGGAATTGAATTTGTCCTGAAATATCTGCCACTGCCCATCAACTTTCCTCCCTTTTAGTCTTCCTGCCCAGTCCACGAGGGCCAAATCAGTCCTCATGTCTATGTAATTACCTTTGTTTGACTCCAGAACGCTGGAGCGGGACTCCAGTTTCTCGCCCTCAAAATGGATTTGAAATTCCAGCAAGCTATGATCACTGTTCCGTAGAGGATCCTTAACTATGAGATCATTAGTTAATCCCACCTCATTTCACAATGCCAAATCTAGAATAGCCTGCTCCCTAGTTGGTTCCACAACATACTGCTCCAAAAAACAATCTCTAATGCATTCAATGAACTCTCCCTCGGGGCTACCTTTGACAATTTGACTAATCCAGTCTATATACATATTAAAATCACCCTTGCCGTACCTTTCTCACAAGTTCTCACAGTATTTCTTGGTTTATACTGTTCCCCACTGCGGGACTACTGTTTGGGGAACTATAGATTACTCCCACCAGGGACTTCTTCCCCTTTCTATTACTTATTTCTATGCACACTGAATCTACGTCTTGATCTCCAGTGCCTATATCATTTCTCACCATAGCACTGATATTTTTCTCTACTAACAATGCTACACCTCTTCCTTTTCTTTCCTGTCTATCCTTCCAAAATACTAAGTACCCTTGGATATTCAATTCCCAAACCTGAATTCCCTGCAACCACGTATCAGTCATCGCCAATAAATCATACCCATTCGTCTTCATTTGTGCTGTTAACTCATTTATTTTATTCCGAATGATTCCTGCATTCAGATACAAAGCTTTTAAGTTTGTTTGATTATCAATTTTCAAAGATACATAGAAGTTCAATGAAAGTCGGACCATATCAACCATTGACAGCTCCGTCCTCATCCTTTTGTGAGGCTCCAGTTCATGTTACAGGAGTTGACACGGCTCTGTGACCACCTCCTTATTGAATCTGATTCACCTCACACACTGCTCCTGGGTTAGGTGTAGGTGGGAAAAGTGCTCTTGGAAAACCCAGGCTGGGTAGGGAAGAACCCCTTTGTCCTCCCGCTTTACCGAGCTTCCCCTCGCTGCAGCCTCTGCTCCATTTGTTGGTCATGTTACAGACCCAGAGGCACTGTAACTACAGTCCCCATACCTCGTCCAGAGTTGGGTCACAAATCCTCTTTTTTCACTGAATCTTTGCAGCAGCTCCCAACACGACCTCCAGAAAACCATCCACAGCACCGCCACTAACTTTACAATAGCAGAAGTAAGTCAAAAGCCCCTCACCTGTAAGTTGGATGTCTGGTCCTTTTAAATAACACTAGAGGGGGTTCTTCATGCTGCTGAATGTACTTTCAGCTGAGAGTACTAACACAAGCAGTCAGTGGACATGCACAGACAAAGTGTCAAAGATATACATCAAAGCTGTCGGATTAGCTGATTGACGTCAATTCAAACCCTTCCTCACACTAACAGCACATGCATGGTATACCCAGGCTAGATCCCTTCCCAGCATGGGGCACTATGCTGGACACACGAGAAGTGGCTGGTTGTGCAGTGCACATCATTTTCTCTATCCAGGTTTCATCGCATTGGCACCAGTGCTGCCACAGAGTGAAAATCACAGCAGAGGAAGATATAGAGTGAAAGCAACTCACTTCAAAAAGGGAAAGGGGAAAAGACTTGACGGCATAATGTTTTCAATAATATGTGAAATGGAAGGGAAATGGGACTAATTGGAAGGGTGAGACCATGAGAATATTAAAATTAAGGTGCTGCCAGACCGGGAGCCAATGTAGATCAGTGAGTACGGGGTAATGGGTGATCAGGATTTGGTGTGAGTTAGGATACAGTCAGCAGAGGTTTATAACTGGGAGGGTGACCGGGATAGAATTGGAATAGTCAAGTGTGGATTTAACAAAGGCGCAGATGAGGGCTTATTCAGCAGATGGGCTGAGGCAGAGGTGATGATGGGTGATGTTACAGAGGTGGTAGTAGGTCGGGTTGGTGTGGGGGGGAATATGGCGATGAACTCATCTCAGGTATAAATATAAAACAGAGGTTCCAAACAGTCTCTTTCAGCCTCAGACATTGGATAGGTAGGGGAATACAGATAGTGGATATATAGTGTGGACTTTGTGACAGAGACTGAACACAGTGGCTTACGTCTTCCAAAGATTTACATGACAAGAAAACTCAATCAGTGAAATGTGGTTTATAGATCTAATGGTTGGATACAGAGACTTACCAGGGACACCAATAATAGCAAGGATGGGATAGTAAATCGTTTCAATCATTTTCAGAGCATAATAGATCCGAAATTCTAATATCATCCAAACATAATCAGCAGTAACCAAGCCAAGCTAAAAGGAGAAAGTCCTGCTGTCCATTGTTGTAATATTCCAATCTATTGTCCTCAGATTCTGACCCATTGTTGCAATATTCCTATCTATTGTTCGGAGATTCTGATCGATCTTCTCGCTCTCTCTCTGCAGCCATGGATCTCTGTTAGTGCCGGGGGTAATGCTCCCACTGACACTATGAGTTAACACATTGAAAGGACTCCCTTATTAATAGAACAGGGAAAACCTCCAGTGACACAATTAGTGTCCATAGTGACTGACATTAATTACAGTCAATGAACAAACAGGTTCAGTTAACCCCTTTTTCTCCAACAATTTTTGTACCACAATAGTGTGGAAGTGTTCCTATGTCTAGTTGGGATATATGAGGTTTGTTGAAAAAAGGAATGGTGGAAATAGCAGAGGCACTGGCCAGAAGCTTTCAATCCTCCTTGGATCTGGGAGTGCTGACAGAGGACTGGAGGGTTGTAAATGTTACAACCTGCTTACAAAAGGAGACATGAACTGAACCCTGCAACTACTGACCAGTCAGTCTAATGTCAGTGGTTGGAAATTTCTAGAGGCCATAACCCTGTACAAACATATATCTTTCTTGGAAAAACATGGTATAATAAATAACAAACAGCACGGATAGGTTAATGACCAACCACGTCTGATAATCATGATCAAGTTCGTTGATAACATAACTGAGTGTTGAAGAGGATAGTGTGTTTTATGTTATGTTTACGGACTTTCAAAAGGCCTGTGATCAAATGACATGTCATAGACTTGTTATGAAAATTTTGGAATAGCAATTTTTTAAAGTGTGAAAATAGATAAGTCCCCTGGGCCAGATGGGATTTATCCTAGGATTCTCTGGGAAGCCAGGGAGGAGATTGCAGAGCTTTTGTCCTTGATCTCTACATCGTTATTGTCGACAGGAATAGTGCCGGAAGACTGGAGGATACCAAATGTTGTCCCCTTGTTCAAGAAGGGGAGTAGAGACAGCCCTGGTAATTATAGACCTGTGAGCCTTACTTGGGTTGTGGGTAAAATGTTGGAAAAGGTTATAAGAGATAGGAATTATAATCATCTTGAAAAGAATAAGTTCATTAGCGATAGTCAGCACGGTTTTGTGAAGGGTAGGTCGTGCCTCACAAACCTTATTGAGTTTTTTGACAAGGTGACCAGACAGGTGGATGAGGGTAAAGCAGTGGATGTGGTGTATATGGATTTCAGTAAGGCGTTTGATAAGGTTCTCCACGGTAGGCTATTGCAGAAAATACGGAAGTATGGGATTGAAGGTGATTAAGAGCTTTGGATCAGAAATTAGCTAGCTGAAAGAAGACAGAGGGTGGTGGTTGATGGCAAATGTTCATCCTGGAGTTTAGTTAATAGTGGTGTACCGCAAGGATCTGTTTTGGGGCCACTGCTGTTTGTCATTTTTATAAATGACCTGGATGAGAGTGTGGACGAGTGGGTTAGTAAATTTGCGGATGACACGAAGGTCGGTGGAGTTGTGGATAGTGCCGAAGGATGTTGTCGGTTACAGAGGGACATAGATAGGCTGCGGAGCTGGGCTGAGAGATGGCAAATGGAGTTTAATGCGGAAAAGTGTGAGGTGATTCACTTTGGAAGGAGTAACAGGAATGCAGAGTACTGGGCTAATGGGAAGATTCTTGGTAGTGTAGATGAACAGAGAGATCTTGGTGTCCAGGTACATAAATCCCTGAAAGTTGCCACCCAGGTTAATAGGGCTGTTAAGAAGGCATATGGTGTGTTAGCTTTTATTAGTAGGGGGATCGAGTTTCGGAGCCACGAGGTCATCCTGCAGCTGTACAAAACTCTGGTGCGGCCGCACCTGGGGTATTGCGTACAGTTCTGGTCACCGCATTATAGGAAGGATGTGGAAGCTTTGGAAAGGGTGCAGAGGAGATTTACTAGGATGTTGCCTGGTATGGAGTGAAGGTGTTACGAGGAAAGGCTGTGGGACTTGAGGTTGTTTTCGTTGGAGAGAAGGAGGAGGAGAGGTGACTTAATAGAGACATATAAGATAATCAGAGGGTTAGATAGGGTGGATAGTGAGTGTCTATTTCCCCGGATGGTGATGACAAACACGAGGGGACATAGCTTTAAGTTGAGGGGTGATAGATATAGGACAGATGTCAGAGGTAGTTTCTTTACTCAGAGAGTAGTAGGGGCGTGGAACGCCCTGCCTGCAACAGTAGTGGACTCGCAAACTTTCAGGGGATTTAAGTGGTCATTGGATAGACATATGGATGAAAATGGAATAGTGTAGGTCAGATGGTTTCACAGGTCGGCTCAACATCGAGGGCCGAAGGGCCTGTACTGCGCTGTAATATTCTATGTTCTATGTTCTATGAAAAATGGAGCACATGGATTAATGTGACAGTCATAGCGTGGATATGACACTGACTCAGGGACAGAAAGTAGAGAGAAGTGATGAACGGTCCTTGTTCTGACTGGTGGAGGGGGAGTATTCAGTGTTGTTTCTCAGGGGTTAGTATTAGAATCAGTGCTTTTCCTGACTTGTAGATAGATGGACAAGTGATAGAGACTTGTACGTAAAAAAACATAATTTCAATGCTTGCAGATGACATGAAACTCATAAATAAGGATGGCAATGGCGCAGACCACAGAATTATCCAATCTCACTGACTTAAATTTATTATAGACTCTAATACAAATTAAAAATTATTTATCACTCTCTCTTACTTATTTGTGTGATTTGCCTATGAGTGTGCGCTTGAATGTGCACCGTATATTTTTATTATTTTATTCAGATCCAGTTTAGATTCTTAAGTATAATAAACTCACCTCCTGTTTAAACTCAAGAAAACCTGTCCGATTGGTTCTTTCACGATCACAATAAAGGTAAAAGGTAAAATACTCACTGAGGTAGTCAGCACGTCCACTGCTAAAAAGGAACAAATCCAGTTGCGAACAAATGAAAGATAGGACAAGAGGGGAGACTGAGACCTCTCCTCACCTGCTGTAACTGAAATGTGGAGGTTCTCGAGATCGTAACCCAACGACAAACGAGAAATTGGAAGTGTCATAGAGTCACAGAGTTATACAGGACAGAAACAGTCCATTCGGACCAGTGTGTCCTTGCCGACCATCAAGCCTGTCCATTTTAATCCCATTTTCCAGCACCAGTCCAGTAACCTTGTATGCTATGGCACTTCAAGTGCTAATCTAAATACTTCTTAAATCTTGTAAGGGTCCTGCCTCTTCCACCCCTTCAGGTGGTGTGTTCCTGATTCCAACCACCCTCTCGGTGAATTTTTCTCCCTCAAATCACCTCTCAACCGCCTGCCCCTTAACTTAAATCAATGCCCCATGGTTACTGACACCTCCACGAATGGAAAAGATTTCTTCCTATCTACCCTATCTGTGCCCTCATAATTTGTCGTGCTTTCCGTCTCTCACTCTTTTCGAATAAAGGAAGTAGATTCGCAATAAGGGAGTTACATATAGAGTGAAGTAACTTGGTGCAGGCGAAAACCCCTCTCTGTTGAAAAGTTGAGTAATGTAGCAGGACAGTTTGGGATTACTCTCCATCCAAAGCTAGGAAACCCGAAATCCTAAGACTTGTGGCCAACCATTTTTCACTTGAAGCTGAAGACTCAAACAGAGTTAGAATCACTAACAGATAGAGTAATGTTAGCTAAGGTAAAACTAGAACAGAAGAGACTAGAATTAGAATTCCAGAGAGCATGAGAAAGAGCAGAGTGATTGTCAAGAAAGGGAAAAAGTAAGAGTGTTCCAGATGGAGAAGGAGGAAAGGGAGTTAAGGTGGCTCAAACAACTCGATGAAGACCCAGTGCACCTGGTGAAGGCACAGCTAGTGTGGGAGCTGCCCCCAGCTCAGGACCGTGTTCTGAACTCTTAAACTTCTCCCAGTTCATTCCAAAGTTCAATGAGGAGGTTGTGAGAGAATTTTTCATCACTTTTGATAAGCTTGCAAAGCAGCTGAAATGGCCGGAAGACAGCTGGATGCTGTTTTTACAAAACATAATAACAGGGAAAGCCCATGGGGTTTATTCACTGCTGCCAGATAAAAGTTCATTAGATTATGAGGTGACTAAAAATGCTATCCTGGGTGTACATGAGATAGTATCGGAAGTGAACCGCCAATGATTCTGAACCCTCGGAAAGCAGCCTGACTAAACTGACCTCGAGTTTGAAGGAGTTACGCAGCTAAGGAATATAGGAACATAGGAGCTGAATTCAACCATTCAGCTCATCGATCCTGCTCGACTATTCAATATGATCCTGGCTGATCATCCTCTTCAATGCCTTTTCCCCACACTATCCTCATATCCCCTTATGTCAGTGGTATATAGAAATATGTCAATCTCTGTTTTAAACATACTCAATGACTGCGCTTCCATAGCCCTCTGGGGTAGAGAATTCCAAAGGTTCACAACCCTCTGAGTAAAGAAATTACTCTTCATCTCTGTCCTAAGTGGCTTTGAAATTGTGTCCCTTGGTTCTGGCTCCCCAACCAGGGGAAACATCTTAGCTGCCTTGTCTATCCCTTTAAGTATTTTGTAGGTTTCAATGAGATCACCGTTCATTCTTCGAAACTCGAGAGAATACATGTTCAGTTTCTTCAATCTCTTTCCGTAGAACAGTCCCGCCATCCCAGGAACAAGTCTGGTGAATCTTTGTTGCAGTCCCTCTATGGTCATAATATCCTTCCTCAGATAAGGGGACCAAAACTGCACACAGTACTCCAGGTGCGATCTAACCAAGGTTCTATGCAATTGAATCAAGACTTCACTACTCCTGGATTCAAATCCTCTAACGATAAAAGTAACACACATTAGCCTTCCTAAATGCTTGCTGCACCTGCATGTTAGCTTTAAGTGACCTATTGACAAGGACACCCAGGTCCCTTTGTACTTCTACACTTTCTCATCTCTTAACATTTAAGAAATACTCTGCACATCTATTCATTCTACCCAAGTGGCCCACCTCACAGTTTTCCACATTATATTCCATCTACCATGTTCTTGCCCACTCACTAAGTCTGTCCAAATCCCCTTGAAGCCGTTTTGCATCTTCCTCATAACTCACATTCCCACCTAGTTTTGTGTCATCTGCAAACTTGAACATATTACTTTGGTCCCCATATCCAAATCATCGATATATATTGTGAACAGCTGGGGCCCAAGCACACATCCCTTTGGTACCCCACTAGTCACATCCTGCCAACGCAAGAATGGCCCGTTTATTCCTACTCTCTGTTTCCTGCCTGTTAACCAATCCCTACTGCATGTCAGTATATTACCTCCTTTCCCATGTGTTTTAATTTTGCTTACCAAGCTCCTGTGGGGCACTTTATCAAATGCCTTCTGAAAATCCACCGGCTCCCCTTTTCTATTCTGTGAGTAACATCCTAAAAAAACTCCAACAGGTTCGGCATGAATGATTTCCTATTCATAAATCCATGTTGACTCTGCCCAATCAGATCCATTTATCACATACTTTAGAATAGATTCTAGCACTTTCCCTCGTACTGATGGAAGCCTAACAGGTCTGTAATTCCCAATGTTCTCTTTCCCTCGCTTCTTAAATAGTGGGGTGACATTTGCGACCTTCCAATCTGCAGGAAGCGTTCCAGAATTGATAGAATTTTGAAAGTGGATCACCAATATGTCTACAATCCCCATAACTACTTCCATCAACACTCTGGGATGTAGAATATCAGATCTTGATGAATTATCAACCTTCAGCACTATTAAATTCGCCAATACAACTTCTTACTAATACTAATTTCCCTCAATTCCTCATTCTCCCAAATCCCTTGGATCTCTAATTCTGGGAGATTTCTTGCATCTTCCACAGTGAAGAAAGACACAAGATAATCATTTAGCTTCTCTGCCATTTCTCTATTCTCCATTATACATTCTCCTGACTCTGCCTGTAATGGACCCACATTTGTCTTTGCTAAATACTTCCTTTATACGTACCTATAGAAGATTTTGCAATGCATTTTTGAGTTTACTTTTGACCAGTAGATATGGAGACTCAAGATAGAGCCCACATATGAAAACCTCAGAATGGTGATCCTTCTCCAGGAGTTTCCACTGTATTAAGGCAGGCCACCTCCCATTAAAACCCACATAGAGGAACAAAAGGTTCAAAGAGCCAGACAGGTTGCAATTCTGGCTGATGACTTTTCCTTTGTACACAAGGCCTTACCCCAAATGTAAACACTTCCCCAGTCACTCCAAAGACCCGAGAATAAAAGGTGGGAGGGTGATAGGAGCCCGAACAGCCATGGGCAAGAAGGAAAGGCTGGACACACAGGGGACCCTCCTCAGGCCAAATTGGATATTACTGAGAGCAGGAGGAATGGCCGAGACCTGTGTGTTTCCACTGTAATAAGGCAGGTCACCATCGAGCTGAATGCTGGAAGTTATGGGAAAACCTGTAGCGTTAATCAGGGTCCACCAGATCAGTGCAGGAAAAGGGGCCCTGATGGAAAGCACGGCAGATCAGGCTGTGTCTTTTCATCAATCAGACCCAGTGAAATTGCGGGAAAACTTAACAAAATCCCTGAGAGTTACCAGAATGTTTTCCCAAGGAAAGGTGACCCCATACACCTCGACTGAGGCAAGCAAGTCCATAGTCATTTTCAGGGATACAGGGGCCACCCAATCCCTTCTGCTGGGAAAATACATGACCTTTCCTCCAGAGAGTGCACTGAATGCTAGAGTGTTAGCGAATGGTATCGGAAGACAGTATATGCACCTTAATATGAGCTGCACTTGGAGTGTGACCCAGTTTCAGGACTGGTAACCATCGGGATTGTCCCTAGTTTATCAGTGTATGGGTCGACCTGCTCCTGGGTAATGCTCTGACAGGGGAAAAGGTGGTAGCTTCCCCAGTAGTTCTTTAGAGACCAAAAGAGGTCCGGGAGATAGAGCAGTTACAGAAGAAGGTCCCCGGCATTCTCCCTGATTGTGTGGTGACTCGGTCCATGGCCAAACAATCCCCTGGCCTAACACTGCAGACGGATGACCCTACTGTCTGCTTGTCTGAAACCTTCTTTGGGATGTTAGAGGACCCAAAGGATGTGTTAAACAGATTTTCCTTAGTTGAGCCTCAACAACCTGACACAGTGTTAAAAAGTAGCACAGAATGTCCAAACTAAAACTGAAGCAGAGGGAGCTGCAGAGTGTTACTATTTAAAGAATGAGGTGCTGATGAGGAAGTGTAGACCTCCTCACAGACCTGTGGATGAAGAGTGGACAGTGGTTCACCAGATGGTGGTGCCGCTGAGGTACCTTAATATTTCTTCAAGAATGGCCCACGAGATTCCAATGACTGGACATGTCATTGCATGAAAAATCAAAGCCCGCATAAGACAGTATTTTGACTGGTCACAACTCCACAAAGATGTGGTGGAGTTCTGTAAAACTGCTCACACATGTCAGGTTCTGGGAAAGTCCCAAACTGCAATAAAACCTGCACCCCTAATTCCCATACCAACTTTTGGGGAACCCTTAAACATAATGCTGGTGAATTGTGTGGGACAACTACTGAAAACAAAACGGGATTACCAGTATCTTCTCACCATTATGGATGTGGTGACCCGATTCCCAGAGGCCATTCGCCCGAAGAACCATCTCTGCCAAGGTAGTGGTGGAGGGGCTAACCCAATTCTTTACTCGATATGGGCTGTCTGCTGAGATCCGGGTGGAACAGGGCACACATTTTACGTCCAGTATTTTTGAAAAGGTCATGGGTATTCTGGACATAACCCTGCTAAAGTCCGCAGCCTATCACCCACTGTCACAAGGAGCTTTGGAGCAGTACCACCAGATCCTAAAGACAATGATCAGGCCATACTGCTATGAGTTACCCCATGACTGGGACAAAGGGTTGGGATTTCTCCTGTTGGATACCAGGGACTTATCCAATGATTCCACTGGCTTTAGTCTGTTTGAATTAGTTTATGGAGACAAGGTGAGAGGTCCTCTTAAACGAATCAAGGAGAGGATTTTGGGACACAGGGATGAGTCTTCCATTTTAGACGACATTTCCATGCTCTGGGAGCGACTCACGAGAGCCTGTGCAATGGCTCAGGAACACCAAATGACCTCTCAGACAGCAATGAAAAGATAAGGAGACAGAAATGTCTAGGCTGGAACGTTTCAGCCCAGAGACCATGTATTGTTACTACTCCCAATTCAGGGTGAACCCCTGAAATCCCAGTTCAGTGGCCTATATCGAGTGACAAAAGGAAAATTCAGGTAAATTATTTAATTGACACCCAGACGAAAGGAAAACAAGTAAAGGCTGTGGAGGGGACAGACACGTACAGATCTGTCAGACAGTCAGGAGCGAAGGATTGGAAAGGACAGTGAGGACAGGTTAGAGGAGGGCCAGGAGTACTCCCAACTGGAACCCCCCGCTCTCCGATTAGTCAACCCTGAAATGCTAGATAGATTAGACCCCACGCTCTCCTCCTTAAATGCAGGTCAAAGAGGCACCCTAAAAAGGCTCAGAACAGCATTTACAGAAAAGCGCAAGGGCAAGGAAAGTTCCCAAAAACGGTGGCAATGGTATGGGAGATGCCTTACCTAGTCAAAATGCCGCAAGAGAGTGCAATGAAAGTTGGACAGACACTTGCGAGCGGTAATGTCCCCAAGGACATAGGGCAGATCAGAAAAAAGATGCTCCCCATTGTAAAGGGAAAAGTGAAGGGAAAATACCCTCAAGTAAACAGCACTTGTGTACCTCACCAGAAAGCTAAAAGTAAGGTCAGTGTGGATCTACCCACTGAAGAACCCAATGATCAGATCCCAAACCCAAAGCTCATCAAACCCAACAATTTCAAAGCAGAACTCAGCAAGAACAGCCAGGATCAAATCTGACACATAACCATCCTCGTCAAAACTCCAACACAATTAGATCAGTACACCTGTAACAGACAATGTCAGCTGCCGTAAATCCAAGATTAATGTGTGAATTTGTGAAGTTATTATTGAGAATGAATGTGGGTTTCCTTCTATTTCTTCCCACAATTCTGTCATGAAATGTTCCTATTCTCACTTTTCTTTCCATGTGCTGCGGCGGTGTCAAGATAACACGATGTGCCAAATGAGGAATTTTAATTCATCAGTTGGAAACTTACACTAAACATTTAATGGAGAAAATCCTGCAGTTAACCTTGAAAAAACAGGCAGCCAAGATGGCCACCACAATTGTTATCTGAAACACCTTTTCACATTCCAAGGCCTCCAACAGGAGACACATATATTATGAGCCTGGACCTAAATCAATGGCTTGCTCTAGTGCTTCATTTACCTAAGCTTACAATCATTAACACGGCATACGAGGCCATCCTGACACATTGACTTTGAAAGAGCAAACTTCTCCAACAGTAAATAGTGGTATTCTGAGCCCTGGGGAGATATAATTTCTAATCTTGAATCTCATTATAAGGGTACAAAGATTACACTGCGGCAGTCATGAGACCTTCTGTCCATCTCTGTGAAAGCTGGAAGTTTCCCCTGGACAAAGACAGACAAGCCAGTGATTCAAACTGTGCAGAAGCAGAAGGATTGTGCCCCCGCTGCACCCCCCCTCCACCCCCGCACCTCTCAGTCCGTCTCTCTCTCCAGATAACATCACAAGTTTGAAAAAAACATGCGACTGTGGGCCCTCCAAGCCTTCCGATTGCTGCAGACAGAGTAACCAGTTGAAGAAAGCCACCTACAAATCTGCCTCCAAGAAAACACTGAGCTATGTGTGCCTGCCACAAATGCACTTCAACCAGCCAAAAACTTCAGGAAAACAATTTCAGCCAGAAGACCACCGAATCGTCCAACCTCACAGAATAACAAAGAAGAAAGAACAAAGAACAGTGCAGCACAGGAACAGGCCATTCGGCCCTCCAAGCCTGCACCGATCTTGATGCCTGCCTAAACTAAATCCTTCTGCACTTCCGGGACCCATATCCCTCTATTCGCATCCTGTTCATGTATTTGTCAAGATGTCTCTTAAACGTCGCTATCGTATCTGCTTCCACCACCTCCCCTGACAGCAAGTTCCAGGCACTCACCACCCTCTATGTAAAAAACTTGCCTCGCACATCCCCTCTAAACTTTGCACCTCGTACCTTAAACCTATGTCCCCTAGTAACTGACTCTTCCACCCTGGGAAAAAGCTTCTGACTATCCACTCTGTCCATGCCGCTCATAACTTTGTAAACCTCGATCATGTCAGCTACCAGGAAGGTTATATAGTCTGGGGCTGTTCTCCTTGGAACAGAGAAGGCAGAGGGGAAATGTGATTCAAATGTACAAAATTGCGTGGGGCCTGGATAGAGTGGAGGTGAAGGGTCGATTCACCTTAGCAGAGAGATCAGTGACGAAGTGGCATAGATTTAAAGTGCTTGGAAGAAAGACTATAGGGGAGATGAGGACTTTACTTTCTCCCAGAGGGTGGTGGGAGTCTGGAATTCATTGCCCGAAAGGGTAGTTGAGGCAGGAACCCACAACTGATTCCAAACGGAATATGCACCTCATGTGCCGTAATCTAACAAATGCTGGAAGGTGGGATTAGAACGGCTGGATCGTTTTCAGCTGGCATTGACACGATGCGCCAAGTGGTCTCTTTATGTGCCATAAACTTTCTATGATTCTAAGATGCAACTCAGGCAATGTTGAAAGACGAGGTAGGTCAGATACTAGACTGGTTTAAAATTGAGAAAGAGGAAGTATTAGATTAGCTATCTGTACTTAAAGTGGATAAAAACCAGGACAAGATAACATGCATCCAAGGATACTGAGGGAAGTGAGGGTGGAAATCGCAGAGGTACTGACCATAATGTTTCAATCTTCCTTAGACTCGGGGGTTATGACAGAGGGCTGGAGAATTGCAAACGTTACACCCTTGTTCAAAAGAGGGTGTAAAGTTAAGCCCAGCCACTACAGTTAAACCAGTCAGTTGAACTACAGTGGTGGGAAAACTTCTAGAAAAAATAATTTGGGGCAAAATCAATAGTCACATGGACAAATGCGAGTTAATAACGGAAAGCCAGCATGGATTTCTTAAGGGAAAATCTTGTTTAACTAACTTGCTGGAGTTTTTGAGGTGGTAACAGAGAGTGTTGATGAAGGCAATGGTGTTGATGGGGTTTACATGGACTTTCATATAACAGTCTATTCAGATTCAATTGAACCATTACTTCGATCTTGGAATTCAGAGTAGAATCTCAAAATTTGCCGATGACACCAAACTTGGAGGAGTGGTAAACAGTGAGGATGATCTAAACTGCCTACAACAGGATAGAGATAGGCTATCAGAATGGGCAGAGAAGTGGCAGGTGGAATTTAATACAGAGGAGTGTGAGGTGATGCATTTTGGCAGGAGCAATAGTGTGAGGCTATGCAGACAGAATGGTGCAGTTCTAAAGAGTATGCAGGAACAGATGGACCTGTGTGTGGATGTGCAGAGATCTCTGAAGGTGGCAGGACATATTGAGAGAATGACTACAAAGCATATGAGATCTTGAGCTTCTTAAATAGAGGCATAGAGTACAAAGCAGGAAGTTATGCTGAAAATGTATACAACTCTGGTTAGGCCCAAAGTGGAGTATTGTGTCCAGCACTGGTCATCCTACTTTAGGAAGGATGTGACTGTCCTTGAGAGGGTGCAGAGGAGATTTACCAGAATTGTTCCAGGGATGGGGTTTTTGTTACAATACTAAGTTGGAAAAGCTGGGGTTGTTCTCCCTGGAGTAATTGCGATTGAGGGAACATTTCCTAGAAGTGTATAAGATTATAAGAGAATCACAGAGAATCACAGAGCTGTTACAGCACAGATGGAGCTCATTCAGCCCATTGCATCTGCACCTGTTCTCCGAGTGAGTAATTCACTTAGCGCAATTTCCCTGCCTTTCCCCCATAATCCTACACATTCTTCCTTTTCAGGTGTCTAAATAATTCCCTTTCGAATGTGTCAAGTGAACCTCTTTCAATCACACTCTCTGACAGTGCATTCCAGATCCTAACCACTAACTGTGTGAAAATATTTTCCTCATGTTGGCATTGCTATTTTTAAAACCAAATACATTAAATCTAAACCCATCCGTTCTTGATCGTTTGACGAGTGGGAACAGTTTTTCCCTACCTACTCTGTCCAGACCCCTCATGATTTTGAAAGGTTTAGATAAGATATAGACAAGGAAAAACTGTTCCCATTAACTGATGAAACACGGACCAGGGAACACAGATGGAAGGTCTTGGGTAAGAGATGCAGGGGGAATATGAGGAAGAGTTTTTTTACACAGTGGATGGTAATGAGCTGGAACTCATTGCCCATGAGGGTGGTGGAAGCCGAGACAATCAATGACTTAGGAACATAGGACCATAAGAGCAGGAGTAGGCCATTCAGCCCATCCAGCCTGACCTGCCATTCAATATGATCGTGGCTCATCATCCACTTCAATGCCTTTTCCCCACACTATCCTCATATCCTTTTATCTCATTGATATTTAGAAATGTGTCAATCTCTGCTTTAAACATAAACAATGACTGAGCTTCCACAGCCCTCTAGGTTAGAGAATTCCAAAGATTCACAACCCTCTGAGTAGTGAAATGTTTCCTCATCTCTGTCCTAAGTGGCTTCCCACTTATTTTGAAATTGTGTCTGCTAATTCTAGATTCCCCAACCAGGGGTAACATCTTAGCTGCATCTACCCTGTCTATCTCCTAAAGTATTTTGTAGGTTTCAATGAGATCACCTCTCATTCTTCGAAACCATAGAGAATAGTTTCCCCAATCTCTCTTCATAGGACAGTCCCGCCATCCCAGGAACAAGTCTGATGAACCGTCGTTGCACTCCCTCTTCGGCAATAATATTCTTCCTACGGGCGGCACAGTGGCGCAGTGGTTAGCACCGTAGCCTCACAGCTCCAGGGACCTGGGTTCGATTCTGGGTACTGCCTGTGTGGAGTTTGCAAGTTCTCCCTGTGTTTGCGTGGGTTTTAGCCGGGTGCTCCGGTTTCCTCCCACATCCAAAGACTTGCAGGTGATAGGTAAATTGGCCATTGTAAATTGCCCCTAGTGTAGGGAGGTGATAGGGAATATGGGATTGCTGTAGGGTTAGTATAAATGGGTGGTTGTTGGTTGGCACAGACTCGGTGGGCCGAAGGGCCAGTTTCAGTGCTGTATCTCTAAAGTAAGGGGACTAAAACTGCGCACAATACTCCAAGTGCGGTCTAACTAAAGTTCTGTACAATTGTAGCAAGCCTTCACTACTCCTGTACTCAAAGCCTCTTACGATAAAGGCTAACATGCCATTAACCTTTGTAATTGTTTGCTGCACCTGCATGTTAGCTTTCAGTGACTTATTGACAAGGACACCCAGGACGCTTTGTACATCTACACTTCCTAATTTATCATTTAGGAAATACTCTGCACATCTATTCCTCCTACCAAAGTGGATTACCTTCTAATTTTCAATATTATATTCCACCTAACATGTTCTTGCCCACTCACTAAGTCTGAACAATTCCCCTTGAAGCGGCTTTGCATCTTCCTCACTGTACACATTCCCACCTAGTTTTGTGTCAGACGCAGACTTGGAAATATTACATTTGGTCCCCACATCCAAATCATTGAAATATATTGTGAACAGCTGAGGCCCAATCTCTGATCCCTGCAGTACCCCACTGGTCATAGCATGCCAACGCGAAAATGATCCGTTTATTCCTACTCACTGTTTCCAATCTGTTAACCAATCCTTAATCCATGCCAGTATATTACCTCCTACACCATGTATTTTAATTTTGCAAAGCAAGCTCCTTTGGGGGTTCTGAAAACCTTCTGAAAATACAAGTATACTATGTCTGCCAACTCCTCTTAATCAATTCTATTGTTATCATTCTCAAAAACTCCAACAGGTTCGTCAAACATGATTTCCCATTCATAAATCCATGTTAACTATGCCCAATCAGATCATTATTATCCAAATGTCCATTTATAACATCATTTAGAATTGATTATAGCAGGTTCCCAACGATTAATGTAAGGCTAACAGCTTTGTAATTCCCTGTTTTCGCTCTCCCTCCCTTCTTATATAGTGGGGTGACATTTGCATCCTTCCAATCTGCAGGAACCGCTCCGGAATCTACAAAATGTTTGAAGATGATCAGCAATGCATCCACTATCTCCACAGTTATCTCGTCAACACTCTGGGACGTAGAATATCAGGTGCTGGGGACATAGCAACCTTCAGCCCCATTAATTTCTCCAATACAACCTTCTTAGTAATACTAACTTCCTTTAATTCATTGCAGTTCTGAAGAAGGGTAACTGACCTGAAACGTTAACTCTGCTTCTCTCTGCACAGATGCTGCCAGACCTGCTGAGTGTTTCCAGCATTTCTTGTTTTTATTCAAGATTTCCAGTATCCACAGTATTTTACTTTTAATTTCCTTCAATTCATCATTCCCCCAATCCATTGGATCTCTAATTCTGGGAGATTTCTTATATGTGTCTCGGTGAAGACAGACACAAAATAATCATTTAGCTTCTCTGCAATTTCGCTGTTCCCATTATAAATTCTACTGACACTGCCTGTGATGGACTCACATTTGTCTTAGCCAAATGTTTCCTTTTTACGTACCTGTAGAAGCTTTTTACAGTCCGTTTTTATATTTTATTCACCCTTTCTTTATCAGTTTCTTCATTCTCCTTTGGTGTATTCTAAAATCCTCCCAATTCTCAGGTTTACTACAATTTATGGCAACTTTATTGTCCTTTAATAGAGTCATAGCGTCATAGAGAGATACAGATAAGGCTCTTCTGCCCACCGAGTCTGTGCCTGCCAACAAACACCCATTTATATTAATCTGACATTAATCCCATATATCTTACCACATTCCCACCATTCTCCTACCACATACCTACACTGGGGGCAATTTACATTGGCCAATTTACCAAGCAACCTGCAAGTCTTTGGTTGGAGGAGGAAACTGAAGCACTCGGCTGAAACCTACGTGGTTACAGTAGAACTTGCAAACTCCACATACTCAATACTCAGGACTGAACCCGGGTTGCTGGAGCTGTGAAGCTGCAGTGCTAACCACAGTTTTAATCTTATACAATCCTTAACTTCCTTTGTTGTCCACAGTGACTGCCTTTACTTTTGGGATTTATGTGCCTGCAAGCAATGTATAGGTGCTGTAAACTATATAATATTTATTTAAAGACTATCGATTGCCTATGTACTATCATACCTTTCAATGTAGTTTCCCAATCCACCTCGGGCAATTTGCCCCTCATACCTTCATAACTTCTTTTGTTAAAATTTAACACCCTGGCTTAAGAGTGAACCACCTTACTTTCAAGCATAATGTAAAATTCTATCACATTATGGTAATTCATCCCTAAAGGTAACTTTACAATAAAATTATTAATTATCCTTGTCTCATTACATAATACTAGATCTACAATAGCCTGTTTTCTAGTCGGTTCCTCAACATACTGCTCTAGAAAACCATCCCTAACACACTCCAGAAACTCGTCATTCATAGCATTTGTTCTCATTAGGTTACCCAGTCTATATGAGGATTGAAGTAACCCATGATGACTGTATTGCCCATGTTATATGATTCTCTCATCTCCATTAATGCCATTCCCCACAAAAACACTACTGTTTGATGGCCTACAAACAGCTTCTACCAGTGTTTTCTTCCCCTTGTTGTTTCTTAGCTCCTCCCAAATAGATTCCATATTTTGTTCTTCAGAACTGAGATCCTCCCTTAATAATGTACTGATACCATCCCTTATTATCAGAGCAACATTATGTCCTTTCCCTTTTTGCCTTTCCTTCCTAAAGGTCGAATCTGCTTGCGTATTCAGTTCTCAGTCTTGGTCACCCTGCAGCACATTTCCGTTATGACAATTGGATCATACTCATTTACCTCTATTTGGGCCTTTAAATCATCTACCCTGTTCTGAATACTGAGTGCATTCAGGTACAGTGCTCATAACCGTGTCTTATTGACATTCTGCATTCTAGTTGATGCTCACCTTTGTTTCACCTACCTTCGAATGTCACCTTCTACTTTTCTACCTCCTGTTACCAGCTTTTCTTCCTTCCAATTTGATCCTTCCTCCCAATTTCAAAAGAAAACTGGATGGGTGCTTGAAGGAAGTGACCTTGCAGGGCTACGGGATTGAGTTGTGGAGTAAGACTGACTGAATTGCTCCACAGAGAACCAGCACGGTCTCGATGGGCCTAATGGAATCCTTCTATGTGGTAAGTGACTCTGACTCTATCACTGTCTATGACTGAATGTTGGATATCTCTCCCATTCCTGCCGGAAAGATCCGGATACATAAAATGTCAATGAAACTGTGACGTTAACAACCGCTGACAGCTCCGTCCTCACCCTGGTCTGAGGCTCTAGTTCTCGTTTCAGGAGGTGACACAGCTCTGTGACACATCCTTATTGAAATAGAGTCATCTCACATACTGCTCCAGGCTTAGATGTTGGTAGGAAAAGTGCTCTTGGAAAACCCGGAGTGGGTAGGGCAGAGCCCCCTCCTCCTCCTTCGTTACAGAGCTTCCTCTCTCTGCAGCTTCTGCTCCATTTGTTGGTGATGTTACAGAGCCAGAGACACTGTAACTACAGTCCCCATACCTCGTCCAGAGTTGGGGCACAAAATCCTCTGTCCTCCCTGAATTTTTGCAGCAGCTCACAACCCAACCTCCAGGAAACCATCCACAGCACCTTCCACTAACTTTACAAGAGCAGAAGTAAGTCAAAAGCCTATAACTTGCATGCCTGGTCCGTTTAAATAACACTAGAGGGGGTTCCTGCTGCTGCTGCTGAATGTATGTTCAGCTGAGAGTGACTAACACAGGGGTCAGTGAACATGTACAGACCAAGTTTCAAAGACGTACATCAAAGCTGTTGGAATGGTACATTGACATCCCATTCAAAACCATCCTCAAATAAACAACACGTACATGGAACGATTGACCTAGAGCCCTGCCCAGCGTGGGGCATTGTGCAGGCCACAGTAGAAGTGCCCATCTGCGCAAATCACACTAACAGCACATACATGGTGCTATTGACCGAGAGCCCTGCATCAAAGCTGCTGGAATAGCAGTTTGACATGACATTCCACAAAACCTCGTGCTACTGGTGCACACAATGTACACCCGGGCGAGAGTACTGCACAGCATGGGACAGTGTGCAGGCCACACCGGAAATGGCTGGGAGCTCAGCTCATACCCTTTTATAGATCCAGGTTTCCACAATGTGGGCAACAGTGCTGCTATAAGAGCTGAAAATCACCACCAAGAAGAGGTAGAGAGGGAAGGAAATTCACTTTAAAAGGGGACATGGAAATAGACTTGATGGAAGATTTTCAAGAATATGGGAATGGACAGGGGAATGGGACTAATTGGATGGGTGAGGCCATGGAGGGATTCAAGCACAAGAATGAGAATATTAAAATTAAGGGTGTTGCCAGACCGGGAGCCAATGTAGATCAGTGAGCACAGTTGTGATGGGTGATCGGGATTTGGTGTGAGTTAGAACACAGGCAGCAGAGCTCTGGATGGGCTGTGGTTTATAGAAGTTTATAACTGGGAAGGTGACCAGGATACAATTGGAAAAATCAAGTGAATAAAGGCACAGATGAGGGTTTATGCAGCAGATGGGCTGAGGCAGAGGTTGTGATGGGTGATATTACAGAGGTGGTAATAGGCAGGGTTGGTGATGTAGGGAATATGGAGATGAATTCAGCTCAGGTATAAATAGAACACAGATGTTGTAAACAGCCTCGGATATTGGGCAGGGTGGGGTAGGTGATTCACAGATAGGAGATGGAGTTTGTGATGAAGACCAATGGCACTGGCTTCAGTCTTCCTAATATTTACAAGACAGAAGACTATTTCAGTGAAATAGGGTTTACAGATCACCTAGCGGGCAATAGAGACTTATCAGGAGCAAAGGCAGGACCCAAGATGAAAGATGAATTTACAAGAACTGTAATACAATTAGCAATGGGTTGACAGCTAATAGCTGGAGGTAGAGATTCACCAGCAACAGTAGCAGCAGCAAGAAGGGTAGAGTAAACTACAGGAGCAGTAATGCAATTTAACATGGTTTATAGAATTAATAGCTGTATCGAGAGACTTACCAGGGATGCCAACAATAGCCAGGATGGGATAGTAAATATATTGAATTATCTCAAGTGCATACAAAATCCGATCGTCTAATGAGTACCAAACCCAATATGTAGAAAGATAGTAAAGATCCGAGGATAGACTCCTGTCCATTGTTGTAACATTCTGATCTATTGTTCTCAGATTCTGATCCATTGTTGTAACAGTCCAATCTATTGTTCTCAGATTCTGATCCATTGTTGTAACATTCCAATCTATTGTTCTCAGATTCTGACCCATTATTGGAACATTCCAATCTACTGTTCTCAGATTCTGATCTATCCCTTCCCTCTCTCTGGAGCCACTGATCCTTGTCAGTGCCGAGTGTGATGTTCCCTTTGACGCTATGTGATAACACATTGAAAGAGTCCCTTATTAATAGAAAAGGAAAACCCTCCAATGACACAATTAGGGCCCATGGAGACTGACATTAATTGCAATTACTGAACAAATAGATTTAGTTAACCCTTTTCATTTCAACACTTTTTGTACCACAATCAACGATAACATTTGCCCAGCCTGAATGGGATGTATGAGGGAGGGAAAGGTGGGAATAGCAGATTCACAGGCCAGAATCTTCCAATACTCCTTGGATATGTGAGTGGTGGCAGAGGACTGGAGGGTTGTCAACGTTGCACCCTGATTAAAAAAGGAGAGGTGGAGTAAACTCTATATTTACTGTCACTGATGGGGACATTTCTAGAGTTCACATCCCAGGACAAACGTATTTGATGCTGGAGAAAAGAAAAAAAGCATGGACAACAAATGGCCAGCAGGAAGTATATGGTAAGACAAGTCATGTCTAGTAAATGTCAACAACAACAACTTATATTTATATAGTGCCTTTAATGTAATAAAACATCTCAAGATGCTTCACAGGAGCATTTTGAAGCAACGTATGACACAGAGACACAACAGCAGATATGAGGTCAGATGACCAACAGCTTGGTCCAAGAGGAAGTTTTTATGTAGTATCTTAAGGGAGGAATGTGATGTAGCGTGGCAGTGACAGTGGGATACTGGCAATCTCACCAGAGGCGCAGGCTCATTCCCGGGGGACATGGGTTCAAATCCCACCATAGCAGATGGTGGAATTTAAAATTCAATTATGTAATGCATTCAATTGATGAATAAAAATCTGGAATTGAAATCTGGACTTAATAATGTTGCCATGAAGCCATCATCGATTTTTATAACAATCTATCTGGTCCATTAATGTCCTTTAGGGAAGGAGATTTACCATCCTTATCTGTTCTGGTCTCCATGTAACTCAATGTGGTTCACTTTTAACTGTCCTCTGAAATAGTCTAGCAAGCCAATCAGTGTCAAGAATAATTATGGATGGACAATAAAGATGTAGGAATGGTATTCCAGAGATTTTCATAAGGGTCGTTAACTAGTCTAGGACATAACTCTGGACACAGGTCTTTGTGTCTGCATTCCTGGCAATGATAATGTGAAGCCACATGTCCACATATATAAACAAATGTTGTTTATAAACTGTCTAGGACATAACTCTGGACACAGGTATTTGTGCCTACATTCCTGGCAATGATAATGTGAAGCCTCACGTCCACATATATAAACAAATGTTGTTTATAAACTGTCATCTTTTTGATTGGTTACTCTATGGTTCAAACATGAGAATTACAAGAAAGAATGAGACAGCACTCAAAGTTTAAATTAAACACCAATGACTGTACGAGATTCAGTAGGAATACTACTAGTTAACAATTATACAAAATACCCATTCACAATGTACCGGTGAACAAAACACCCATTAGTCACAAACATGTTGCAAAGAGTCATGCATACATGATAACCCAGTGAGCATTTCCCTCCCTGCTAATCGTTCTGTCGCTGACCAAGCTCCTCGACCTTATCCCAGAATCACTATTTTCAATGATTTTTACACCTTTCATATCAAGGTGGGTTGAATGTTTCACTGACAAGATCACACTGTCCTATCAAAATCCACCGTAGGCTACAGTTGTCCAATGAGATGTCTAATTCTTTGTTCAGACTATGAGATGAGATACTGCCTTGCTGGTGAGCATGTGTTTACATTTCCTTCAGTAATATCATCACCCCTTGTGGATGTTACAGATGCATCAGGATTGTTATCAGAACAAAAAATAGCAGATTTCATTCCTGGTCACAAACACATTTTGAACCACAGGACAATTAAACAATGCAAATCCCTTACATTCCTGACGTCTTACAAACTGTTACTTCGAGAATTTCTAGTTTATTTGCATTTCAAAACAAGACATTGTAAAGGAATTCACAGAGTTAAGGCAGCTGGAATCTGGAGGCCCCTCCCCTCCCCCCCCACCCCCCACTGAACGACAATGACAATGACTTAAACCAGGCTCAAAGTACCATCATGAAAGGGTAGTTAGTTAATGACTGACCAATCAAATGAACAGAAATGGCCTTTTACCTAATATGGAACAGAACCAAGCTGGGAAATGTGTATAAATTAAGAGCTTGTAAGACCCCAAAAGGGCACATCATCATCAAGAAGAAGACAGAAGATAGACTCCAATGAAGAGACAAGGTTCCAAAGTTAACCGGAGGTTGAGCACCGGGTGTTCCATTGTGAACACAACTGCTGACCACTTCCCTTTGCTCAGTATCACCATGTTCTGCTTATTGTGCAGAACTTCATTCAGTCTGTGAAGCTTGTGAAAACAGCCTTGTATCCATGTAGTTTGATAGCTAGTCTGAGCTGCAAGTCCCTTTTAGATCTGATCTCCCAACATAGACTGTCATTGTAATTGACCTAAGTCTGACAATTACATTAAATCAAACCCCAGATCTTACAAGTGGTGCTGAAACCCGGGACTTTGACTACAATGCAAACCGAGGCAGTTGTAGCAAAGTTTTGCAAACATAGGAATATTCGTTTGACCAGTGAAAACTCTTGCAGGGATAAACTCTTTTGAGGGGCAGACGATTATACTGACCCAGTGATGTCTCTTTAAATACACAGTATGTCACAAAAAGACAATGGGAAGAAGGGTCTCTGGGAAACATATGAGGAAGAGTTAAGCACTAAGTGTAATATGGACAATATCCAGTCCCTGTTAGGAGACTGTCTATGGAAGCATGAACACGTTCCTTTTAAAATATAGTGACGTTTATCCAGGCACACGTCTTGGCTAAACATCAGAAGGGTGAAAAGGCTTTAAATCTGACTCCATATCCAGCATCACACAGTGCACAGTGCGATGAGGAAGTGATACAGTCACAGGTGAGAGAAATGGTAGCTCAAAGTGAACAGACCCAGCAGCAGCAGCAGACACAGCTACATGAGTTACACAATAAGCTAGTGTACTTTACTGTCACTATACAACAACAGACACTTAATGCAGGTCAGGCTTGTGCAGTTCAGCAGCAGTTAGAGTTAGCAGAGAAACATACTGTCACTGTCACACAGGATAATGTCCAGTTGACCCAGCAGTTAGAGGATTCTAGAGGTGTCCTTAGGGCGTTACAGGAGTGACCCCACCGGAAGACAGAGCATGCACAGTGCAGGTCCAACTTTCAGTGATTGCAAACCCAGAGGGAAAGCAGCTCCCAGGCGGGTGTAGCAGCCGTCACAAAAAGCAGAGTATCACACAGGTGGTACTAAAACGGAGCAGGAGGCCTCGGAGGGGGACAATGTTGGAGCGGGAGATCGTTTACCAATCTGTCCCGTTAATGTGGTGACAACACCGAATGGAACAGTCTGTTACTCTCAATCCCACCAAGACACCTGTGAGGTTGAGATATAAAAGGAAAGGAAATCTTTCGGAGCAACAGTAAGGTTGAAACAATGTCTGAAGAGAACAGGAGGAAAAGCTTGTGTTTGAGTAAGTGGGTCTGTTTTTGTATTTGAAGTTTCCTGTTTGATTTCTTTGTCTGTCTCAACCAGTGTCTATTACGGTCAGTTACGTCTGGTCCTGCATGCTGTCTGAAAGTAGTTGGTTGTTTAACATGTGTGTATAGTTATATTTTAAATTGGTATGAGTGGGGAGGACAAAAGTTTTGATAACATGGATGTTGGAGTGTTAAATAGCAATTGCTTTCTGCTGGGAAGGAGACAGAGAGAAAGAGAGACAGAGAGAGACAGAGAGAGAGAGAGTGAGAGAGAGAGAGAGTGAGAGAGAGAATGAGTGAGAGAGAGAGACAGAGAGAGAGAGGGGGAGAGAGTGAGAGAGGGAGTGAGTGAGTCAGAGAGAGAGAGAGAGAGGTGTTCCTCCAGGGGGGATAATGAGTAATGACACTCAGGGACAGAGGAAATGTGAGCTCTGGTACTTTGATTGTTCCTGCAGGTAAAAACCTTGAAGACCCTCTTTCCACCTCCTGCCGCTATGGGTGTGGATGACACGGACTGAAGTCCCTTTCTTTAACAGGGATCTGTTCAGAATCTGGCACACTTGAGGCCTTCCAACATCGGTGGGTACCGCAGGGGCTGGGATGCATCAGTAATGCCGAGAATGACATTTTAATTTGAGTTTTTGGTTTCTTTATCTGTTTTTAATAAAATTAATTCAAAATTCAAATGAAGGGGGCCTGGGGAATAAAGTCGCCCTCGACAAAAAAACAAAACGGGCCTGAGGGTCAGATCGAGAGTAAATCTCCCTCCACACTGTTGAGGGTGTGGAGGTATAAACATAGACGTCTCGTGAGACTGAGGTCTCTGAAACTCCTCACCTCTCCCGGAATAAGAGGAGGAGGCATCCCTCCACAGCAGATTGCCGAGAGGAACAGGGTCAGTCTCCTGGCGGGTCCTCGGACTCCCCGCGCTACCAGCACCATTGGGGCTCGAGCCTTGAGTCACAGCATTCTATCCCACAAAATGGAGTGGGTACTGAAGCCTCTGTACCATTCGCAACACCCGAGGTGGGGGTGGGGGAGTGGTGAAGGGCCCCTCTCCTGATGGGGGAGCCTGTGGATCCACCAGGAGAAATCATTCCATCTCCCACTGGGTCCGGTGTCCTGGGTGGGGCTGAGATCTGTGAGGGTCAACGCTCTCGGCGCCTGTTGCTGTCATCCAGGATGGATCCGACCCGGAGGTTGATTTGAATAATGTTAACAGTGCTCTGTCTGCTGGTACTGTGGCGCTGGCAGGGTGGGAGATGGCCTCCTCTCTCTACCTCGGGTCCCGCTCCAGCTGGATTTCCAGAGTCAAGAAACAACTGCCTCCCCCGAGGCTGATCACAAGCCCGGGCACCAAGGGGGAGAGGGTGTCCTCAACCACAGGCACCCATATTCCCAGTTTCCCCGGAGGAATATAGGAATGACTCCTCCACCACCGATCCTGGGGATGTGATCATGAGGGAGGTGAGACTCGCTGGCGTGGCCAGGATGTCCACACCACATTGTGTGGTGGGTGTGTCGGCCACTGGCGTTGACGGCCCGGAGGAGGATGGAGTCTCGGTGAGGGGCACGGAGGACGACCTTGAATCCATTGCCAGTGAGGCGGTGGACTCCCTCCTGCCTCCTACCGAGTCTCCTCTCATCCCCATTGCCGAACTCCGGGACTTCCTTGCTGCTTGCAGGGATTGTCACAATAAAGTTCAGCTGCCCCTTGACCAGTGATTGAAGCTGGCGCTGATCATCAGATCTGTCCGTCTTGCCCACAAGGAGGGTTGCAAATGTGCAGACATGAAAAAGGTCGTGCGATGCCCGATCAAAGTGTTCCCCTCTGGGTTGCTGGGGGAGTTTAAGGCGATGAGCAGTTCCACTCTCTCCTCACAGTAAGGTATTGGTGACAGGATGGTGGTATTTTTGACATGAAGATATCCATAGCCAGCCTCAACATCAACAGCAGCAGGGCGTCTCTCAGCGGTTTTCACAATCTCAGAATCCTCAGGGAAGGGAGATATGTGATGAGTTTTATGCAGAAAACCCACACCGTTCCGGGAGATGAAGCCACCTGGCTCCTGGAGCGACAGGGTGACTTGATGGATTAGCTCCCTCGACTTTGTCGACGCCTGGTGGAATCTCAATTCCGATTCCAGTGCTTTCATCAGGATTACTTAGGAGCAGGCTTCCGAATCGACAGCCTCTACATTTCACATCTCGGTGGCCTCCATGTGGCTGGTGCAGTGCTGGGACCACCAGCTGGTGAGGGCGGAGTTCACTCCGCTTGTCACGGGGGCAGGGTCAATGTACTGGCACTTTAACAACTGGCTGCTGGAGGACGAGTGATTCCGGGACTCGTTACGTCGATACACGGCCGCCTGGAGAAGGAAGCAGAGGGGCTTCCCCTCCTTGAGGCTATGGTGGGATGTGGGCAAGACTCACATTCACGCCTTCTGTCAGGAGTATGTGAAGGGATCGACCAAGAGGTGGGAATCCGAGATCGGGCACCTAGAGAGGGAGGTACTTGACTTGGAGTCCTGTGTCGGTCAAGCCGTCGCGGAGCCTGCCTTGTGGCAGGCATACAAAGAGAAGGACGTGCGGAGGGACCTGCAGCTCATAGGGTCCCAAGGAGTGCACGTGAGGTCGCGGATCCAGATCCGGGAAGATTTGGACCGCGCCACACCCTTCTTCTACACACTGGAAAAATGGTGGGGGGTCGGTAAGCAGCTCATCGAGCTCCTGGCCGACGATGGATCCTCCATTATGGATCCAGAGGGAATGGAACTTTTGGTACGAACCTATTACAGTGTGTTGTTCTCTCTGGACTCGTCCAGCGAGGAGACGGGCAGAGTTCTATGGGAGGACCTGCTGAATGTCAGCCTGGAGAACGCCGAAGGATTGGGGGCTCTGCTCGCATTGGTGGAGCTGTTCGGATCAGTCCACCAGTTCTCGAAGGGCAAATCACCGGGGCTGTACGGGCTGACCGTGGGGCTCCGCAGGGCGTTCTGGGATGCCCTCGGGGACGACTGCGCCTGTGTCCTGGGGAAAGCCTGGCAACCAGGAGATGCCCCTCACGTGGCACAGGGTGGTTGTTGACCTGTTGCTGAAGAGGGATGATCTCTGCTTGCTTAAGAAATGGCGTCCAGCCTCCCTCCTCAGCACGGATTGGAAGATCTACCCCGTCCAGGAATTCCCAGAGAAACACACCTCCAGAGACACTGTAACTACAGTTCCCATACCTCGTCCGGAGTTGGGTCACCAAATCCACTCGTCTTACTGACAGTCTGTAGCAGCTCACAACACAACCTCCGGAAAACCATCCACAGCACCGCCACTAACTTTACTATCGCAGAAGTAAGTCAAAAGCTCCTCACCTGCAAGTTGGATGCCTGGTCCTTTTAAATAACACTAGAACAAAGAATAATACAGCACAGGAAAAGGCCATTCGGCCCTGCAAGCCTGCGCTGATCTTGATGCCTGTCTAAACTAAAACATTCTGCACTTCCGGGGACCGTATCCCTCTATTCCCATCCTATTCATGTATTTGTCAAGATGCCTCTTAAATGTTGCTATTGTACCTGCTTCCACCACCTCCCCCGTCAGCAAGTTCCAGGCACTCACCACCCTCTGTGTAATTAACTTGCCTCGCAAATCCCCTCTGTACTTTGCCCCTTGCACCTTAAACCTATGTCCCCTAGTAACTGACTCCTCCACCCTGGGAAAAAGCTTCTGACTATCCACTCTGTCCATGCCACTCTTAACTTTGTAAACATCTGTCATATCGCCCCTGCACCACCGTCGCTTCAGTAAAAACAATCCGAGTTTATCCAACCTCTCCTCATAGCTAATACCCTCTAGACCAAGCAACATCCTGGTTAACCTCCTCTGTACCTTCTCCAAAGCCTCCACATCCTTCTGGTAGCGTGGCGACCAGAATTGCAAGCACTGCTCCAAGTGTGGCCTAACGAAGGTTCTGTGGACCTGTACGCCAAGATCTCTCTGCCTGTCAATACTCCTAAGGGTTCTGCCATTTACTCTATACTTCCCACCTGTATTAGACCTTCCAAAATGCACCACCTCACATTTTTCCGAATTAAACTCCATCTGCCATTTCTCCGCCCAAGTCTCCAACCGATCTATATCCTGCTGTATCCTCTGACAATCCTCATCACTATCCGCAACTCCAGCAACCTTTGTGTCGTCCGCAAAGTTACCATTCAGACCAGCTACATTTTCCTCCAAGTGATTTATACATACGACAAACATCAAAGGTCCCAGCACTGATCCCTGCGGAACACCACTAGTCACATCCCTCCATTCAGAAAAGCACCCTTCCACTGCTACCCTCTGTCTTCTGTGACCGAGCCAATTCTGTATCCAACTTGCCAGCTCACCTCTGATCCCGTGTGACTTCACCTTTTGTATCGGTTTGCCATGAGGGACCTTGTCAAAGGCTTTACCGAAGTCCATGTCGACAACATCCACTGCCCTTCCTTCATCAATCATCTTTGTCACTTCCTCAAAAAACTCAGTCAAGTTTGTGAGACACGACCTCCCCTTCACAAAACCATGCTTCCTCTCGCTAATAAGTTCACTTGTTTGCAAATGCGAATAAATCCTGTCCCGAAGAATCCTCTCTAATAATTTCCCTACCACTGATGTAAGGCTCACCGGCCTGTAATTTCCAGGAATTTCCTTGCTAGCCTTCGTAAACAGAAGAACAACATTGGCTATTATCCAGTCCTCTGGGACCTCACCAGGAGCCAATGAGGATACAAAGATTTCTGTCAAGGCCCCAGCAATTCCTCCCTCGCCTCCCGCAATATTCTGGGATAGATTCCATCAGGTGCTGGGGACATATCTACCTTAATGTTTTTCAAGACTCCCAACACACCCTTTTTGATAACGACATGAACCAGACTATCTACACTCCCTTCCCTAGACTCATCATCCATCAAGTCCTTCTCTTTGGTAAATACTGATGCAAAGTATTCATTTAGTACCTCGCCCATTTCCTCGTGCTGCTGAATGTATGTTCAGCTGAGATTGACTAACACAGTCGGTCAGTGGACATGCACAGACCAAGTTCAAATGACGTACATCAAAGCTGCTGGAATGGCTGATTGACCTCATATTCAGACACCATCTCACGCTAACAGCACATGCTCAGATTGTCTGGTCTAGAGACTGGCCCAGAAACGGACACCGTGCTGACCATACTAGAGCCCTGTCCAGCATGGGACACCGTGCTGACCACACTAGAGTCCTGTCCAGCATGGGGCACTGTGCTGATCACGCTAGAAGTGGTCGGCTGTGTTGTTCACATCATTTTATGGATCCCAGTTTCCATATCATCAGCACCAGTGGTGCAGTTGAACAGAAAATCGTGGGCGGGGAGATATATACAGGGAAATAAATTCACTTTTAAAGTTGAATTGAGAAAAGATTGAAGGAAAATTATTTGCAGGAATATGGGAATGGTCAGGGAAATGGGACTAATTGGAGAAGTGAGGCCATGGAGCGATGCAAACACAAGAATGAGAACATTAAAATTAAGGTGCTGCCAGACCGGGAGCCAATGTAGATCAGTGAGCACAGGGTTGATGGGTGATCGGGATTTGGTGTGAGTTAGGATTCAGTCAGCAGGGTTCTGGATGGGCTGTGGTTTATTGAGGTTTATAACAGGAAGGGTGACCAGGATAGAATTGGAGGAGTCAAGTCTGGATTTAACAAAGGCACAGATGAGGGTTATTCTGCAGATGGTCTGAGGCAGAGGTGGAGATGGGTGATATTACAGAGGTGGCAGGGTAGGATTGGTGATAGAGAGAATGTGGAGATGAACTCAGCTCGGTTATAAATATAACACAGAGGTTGTAAACAGTCTGGTTCAGTGTCAGACATTGGACAGGGTGGGGTATGTATTTCACCGATAGGGGATGGAGTTTGTGATGAAGACCAATGACACTGGCTTCAGTCTTCCCAAAATTTACATTACAGAACAGTATTTCAGTGAAACGTGGTTGACTGATCTCCTAGCTGGAAATAGAGACAGCAGCAGCGAAGATGAGAGAGTGGATGACAAGAACTATTATCCCATTACAATGGTTTCTAGAGCCAATAGCTGGAGATATTCACCAGAAATAACAGCAGCAGCAAGGAGGGCAGAGTAAATTACAGAAGCAGTAATGCAGTTAAACATGGTTTATAGAATTAATAGCTGTTTAGAGAGACTTACCAGGAACACCAACAATAGCGAGGAATGGATAGTAAATGTATTGAATGATCTTCAATACGAGATAGATCCGATGGTCTAATGGGTACCAATCATATGTAGAAAGATAGTAAAGATTGGAGGGTAAACTTCTGTCCATTGTTGTAATATTCCAATCTATTGTTCTCAGATTCTGACCCATTGTTGTAACATTCCAATCTATTGTTCTCAGATTCTAATGTATCCTCTCCCTCTCTATGGAGCCGCTGATCCTGTTAATGCCAGGGCTAATGCTCTCGCCCACTCTATGTGAAAGCACATTGAAAGGAGACCCTTATTAATAGAAAAGGGAAATTCTCCAGTGACACAATTAGGGTGCATGGTGACTGACATTAATTACAGTCACTGAACAAACAGGTTCAGTTAACCTCTTTCAATCCAACACTTTTTGTAGCACAATAAAGTAGAACATTTACCCAGTCTGCATGGGATTTGTGAGGGTTACTGAGGGAAGGAATGGTGGAAATAGCAGACACTTTCCAGAATCGTTCAATCCTCCTTGGATAGGGGAGTGGTGCCAGAGACTGGAGGGTTGTAAATGTTACACCCTATTTAAAAAAGGAGAGATGGGGTAAACCCTGTAATTACTGACCAGCCAGAATAGTGTCACTACGAAGGAAATTTCTAGAGGTGATAACCCAGGATATAAATATTTTTTTGTTTGGAAAATCAGTGGATAGTAACTGGCAAGCAACCTGGATATGCGAATGACAAATGACGTCTGGCAATCTTCAACAGCAAGAGGATTTGAGTACAGGAGCAGGGATGTCTTGCTGCAATTACAAAGGGCCTTAGTGAGGCCACACCTGGAATATTGTGTGCAGTTTTGGTCTCCTTATCTGAGGAAGGATGCTCTTGCTATAGAGGGAGTGCAGTGGAGGTTTAGCAGACTGATTACTGGGATGGCGGGACTGACGTATGAGGGGAGATTGAGTTGGTTAGGATTATATTCGCTGGAGTTCAGAAGAGTGAGGGTGGATCTGATGGAAACCTACAAAATTCTAACAGGTCTTGACAGGGTAGATACAGGGAGGATGTTCCCGATGGTGTGGGAGTCCAGAACCAGGGGTCATAGTCTAAGGATATGGGGTAATCCTTTCAGGACTGTAATGAGGAGATATTTCTTTACCCAGAGAGTGGTGAGCCTGTGCAATTCCCTACCACAGAAAGCAGTTGAGGCCAAAATATTGTATCTTTCCAAGTCGGAGTTAGATATAGTCGCCTTTAAACCTACTAAACCCCAGCTGATATAAGCCTAGCGTGTCCAGCCTAACCTCATAAGACAGCCCGCTCATTCCAGAAATTTGTTTAGTACACCTTCTCTGAACTGCTTCCGACACATTTATATCTTTCCTTAAATAAGGAGCCCAGTACTGTACACAACACTCCAGATGTGGTTTCATAAATGTCCTGTATAACTGAAACATAACCTGGCTACTTTTGTATTCAATTCCTCCTGCAATACATGATAACACTCGATTAGTTTCCTAATTACGTGTTGCACCTGTGTTATTCTGAGTTCTTTTTGCCTTCAGTCTGGTTCAGTAAATATACTGAGTCAGATGTGTAGGTAAAATCAATTACTTTATTTGCGCAGTCGCCAGCGGACTTCCTCTGAGAACAGCAGCACTGACTCCACCAGAGTCTGTCGGGTCCCCCCCCCCCCCCCCCCACCCAGAGTAAGTAAAGTTTGTGATACAGGTACTACTGTTTATACATTAAGATTCATGCTACACCTCCTTGTTTAACCAATCAGTGCGGTACAATTCGACTTCACCCACGTGGTGACATGCAGTACATCTGTTACTGAGGTTACAACACACTCCATTCTCAATACATACTTGTTACTAATAAAATATTGTTTTGTACCAGCAAGATAAAACAAAGCGGATAAGCAAGCTAATTAGCAAGAGCATAGGAATCATCAATAACCATGCTGGTCTCACTCCCTACATAGATCATGAGTCTGTCTCTACCCTGTGACAAGTAATTGCGGCGCATCCTGCTATCTCTATTAGGTGTACATTCCTGAGTGTTTCGTGCCGTCTGCAGCAACATCAAGTAGTGGCAGTTCACGAAGATAAGAGGGGCCTAGCACTCCTTATCACTCACACAGGGATGGACATCATTTGATTCATATGAGTCCATCTACTTCAAACCACAGGGAGTCATACACTCAGGCCATAAAAAAACAGATGTCCTTGTAATTACCAGTGTCGGCTAGTCTTTACTGTCTCACACACTCTGCCTTTACTTTTAACTATTTCATTGTGGTTTCTGCCACATAAAATCAAAGCTCAGCAAAGCTACTATTCCTAACTTGGCTATATTTCCCGTTAAGCATAGTGCCATGCCTTTCTGCTCACTTCCACATCTGCATAATAACCTTATACAATTCGTGCACTATGACATCCAGTTCCTCTGCATCTTCCAGCTCTGCAATCTCTCACCATTCAGATAATATGCTTCTTTTTTATTCTACCTGCCAAAATGGGCAATTCCACATTTTATCACATTATACTACATTTTCTAGATCTTTGCCAACTTACCCAACCTATCTATATCCCTTTGTAGACCACTTATGTCCTCTTCACAACTTACTTTCCCACCTGTCTTTGTGTCATCAGCAAATTTAGCAACCATACCTTCGGACCCTTCATCCAAGTCATTTAGTTAAATTGTAAAATGTTAGGTCCCCAGCACTGATCCATGTGGCACACCACTCGTTACATCTGACCAAACCGGAAATGACCCATTTTTTCCTACTCTCTGTTACCTGTTAGGTAGCAAATCTTCTATCCATACCGAAATGTTACCCCCTACAGCATCAGTTTTTATTTTCCGCAATAATGTTTGATGTGGCACCTTAGCAAATGCCTTCTGGAAATCTAAATACAGTAAACCTACCGGCTCCCCTTTACTTCTTCAAAGAACTCCAATAAATTGGTTAAACATGACGTCCCTTTCACAAAACTATGTTGACTCTACCTGATCACCTTCAATTTTCTACCATCCTTAATAATAGCTTCGAACATCTGATCCATTAACAGAAAGCCTTTCTCGCATGTCACAGGTCGTATGTCTACTATGTCTATTCTGATGCTGTGCTGTATTTGAGCTATCACTCCTCAATAAACTGCTAGTTACCCTTATACCTCATTTTAGTTAATCTGTGACCCTGGATCAGATCTTACAGTGGTGCAGGAGAGGGAACAGAGTTCATGTCAAAGTCCTACCTCCCTTTTATATGATCCTGCATAATGGACAGGGACTACTGGGCAGTAATGTGCTCAAAGGTTATCAGCAGTAATTGATTATCTCTATATTTGTATATTTTAGAACATTAAACCATACCCCTGCTCTGGTGTCCATTGCATCCTCAATATTCATGATTAAAATATCAGAGGAGTGTGAACCAGACACCTCTGATCACCCTGAGGTACAGGCGATTCTCGAGTCGGTGCTGAGTGTATTCACAACCCATAAAGATGACAGTGGAAACATGAGCAGACCTGAAGAAATTAACTGACCATTGCATGCTCGATGAAGCAGTATTCTTACCGAGCTGAGATTATATCATATATTCCAGACACTATCAGGTCATTGTTATACCAGGGTGTAATTCACAAAGACACATTCATTGCTAACTGCCCGATTTGGCCGGTTAGAAAACCGGATGGCAGCTGGTGACTGACTATTGACCATCACAAACTCAACTCAGTCACCCCTGTGCACCTCAAAGACTGCCCTGAGTCCTATCCTCAGGCTGGTGGGTTATCAGTGGACCCTCATCCCTCGATTTGCAGAGACTGTCATTCCTCTTTATAAACTACCTGATGGTGATGATGACCAGGTTTAACCCGGTTAGACTGAAGAGAACACGGAAACAGCAGCACAATTGAAGAAATCTGTCGCCCAGGTAACGTTTCTTATCTTACATAACCCTGACAACACTTACCACATGGAGGTGGGGGCACATTGAAAAGCCTGGCTGCTGTTATACGTAGAGAAAACCAGGAGAAACTACTCCCCATTGTGAATGATCCAGAATGGTGAGTGGGACTGAACTGATTTACTCTGTTTGTGAAGGACATTTGTTAACCATGTTGTGGGGCATCAAACATTTCACTTACATCACAGGGTTCAACAGGGTGATACTGCCCAGTCCATTATAAACTTTCCCAGTATAGGAAAGCAGTAGTAATAGTAATCCCCTGTCAGGGAGTCATAGTCATTTCAGCACAGAAAGAGGCCACTCGGCCCATCGAGTCCATGCCAGTTCTTTGTAGATAAATCCAGTCAGTCTCATTCCCCAGCTTTGTCTCCACATTCCTGAAAGTTTATTTCCCTCAAGTGTCCATCCAATATCCTTTTGAAATCATTCACCATCACTGCTTCCACCACCCTCGTAGGCAGTGATTTCCAGGCCATTCCCTCTCACTGTGTAAAAACGTTGTTCCTCACATCCCCCTGTATCTCTGTCCCACCACCTTAACTCTCTTCCTTGTACCATTAACTAATGGGAACATCTTTTATTGTCCACCTTATCCAAACACGTCATTACCTTGGATACCTCTATCAAATCTCCCCTCAATCTCCTTTACTCCAAGGAAAATATTACAGGCTTTTCCAGAGTAACCTTGTAGCTAAGATCCTCCATCCCTGGAACGATTCTGGTAAATCTCCTCTACACCCTGTCAAGGACACTCACATCCTTCCTAAACTATGGTGAATGGAACTGGATGCAGCACTCCAGTTGGGGGCGAACCAGAGCTTTATAAAGGTTCACAATAACTTTCCTTCTTCTCTACTCACCACCTCTATTTATTTTAGGATAGTCAGTATGGATCTGTTAAGGGAAGATTTTGTTTGACCAACTTGGTCGAATTTTTTGAAGAAGTAACAAGAAAGATAGATGAGGGTAGTGCAGTTGATGTGCTCTACCTGGATGTTAGCAAGGCTTTTGACAAGGTCCTACATGGCAGATTGGTTCATTAAAAAAAATCCCACGGGATCCAGGGAAATGCAGCAAGGTGGATACAAGATTGACTCAGTGGCAGGAAAGAAAGGGATATTGTTGATGGCTGTTTTAGAGACTGGAAGGCTGTTTCCACTGGCGTTCCGCAGGGCTCAGTACTGGATCCCTTGCTTTTTGTGGTCTATATTAATGATATGGACTTAAATGTAGGGGGCATTATCAAGACGTTTGCAGACGACACAAAGATTGACCCTGTGGTAGCTAGCGAGGAGGATAGCTGTGGACGACAGAAAGATAGTGATGGCCTGGTCAGATGGGCAGAACCGTGGCAAAAGGAATTCAACTTGGAGAAGTATGATCTGATGCATTTCGGGAGGTGAAGCAAGGCAAAGGAATACAGGATTGATGGCAAGATACTGAGAAGTGTAGAGAAAGTGAGGGACCTTGGATTGAATGTCCACACATCCCTGAAAGTAGCAGGAGAGGTCGATAAGGTGGTTAGGGAGGCATATGGAATCCTTTCCTTTATTAGCCCAGGTACAGAATGGAAGAACAGGGAGGTTAGGCTGGAACTGTATAATTCATTGATTAGGCCACAACTTGAGTGCTGTGTACAGCTCTGGTCTCCTCAGTACAGAAAGGATGTAACTGCACTAGAGAGGGTACAGAGGAGATTTTCGAGGATGTTGCCAGGACTGGAAAACTGCAGCTATAAAGAAAGATTGGATAGACTGGGGTTGTTCTCCTTGGAACAGAGATGGCTGAGGGGAGATCTGATTGAAATGTACAAAATTGCAACGGGCCTGGATGGACTGGAGGTGAAGACTCTATTCACCATAGCATCGAAGAGGAGGAATAGAGTTAAAGTGATTGGTAGAAAGATCAGAGGGGAGATGAGGGTGGTTCTGGGTCTGCAATTCACTACCTGAAAGGGTAGTTGAGTCAGAAACCCTCAACTCATTCAAACATAGTCTGGATATCCACTTTAAGTGCTGTAATCTGCAGCTCTACGCACCAAATGCTGAAAGATGGGATTAGAATAGATGGATCATTTTCTGGCTGGCGCAGACAAGATGGGCCAAGTGGCTGCTTTCTGTGCCTTAACTTTCGATGATTCTATGATTCTACTCGAATGCTTCCAGGGATAGGGGTGTTTTAGTTACAAGGTTAGTTTGGAGAAGATGGAGTTGCTGTCCCTGGAGTAAAGGAGATTGAGAGAGATTTGATAGAAGTGTACAAGATTATAATCGGTTTAGAGAAGATAGACAAGGAAAAACTGTTCACATTAACTGATGAAACACGGACTAGGGGACACAGATGGAAGGTTTTGGGTAAGAGATGCAGGGGGAATAGGAGGAAGAACTTTTTTACACAGTGGATGTTTATCAGCTGGAACTCACTGCCCGTGAGGGTGGTGGAAGCCGAGACAATCAATTATTTCAAAAGGAAACTGGATGGACATCTGAAGGAAATGAACTTGCAGGGATACGGGGATTGAGCGGGTGAGTGGGGCTGACTGGATTGTTCCACAGAGAGCTGGTACAGAGGGGCCGAATGGCCTCCTCCTATTTCGTAAGTGACTCTGACTCTCTGTGACTCTGTTGGATATGCCGCCCACTCCTGCCTGGGGAATGATTCGGATGCAGTGAAGATCAATGAAACTGTGACTTTAACGGCCACTGACAGCTCCGTCCCCACCCTGGTGTGAGGCTCCAGGTCGTGTTACAGGAGTTGACACAGCTCTGTGACCACCTCCTTATTGAATCAGAGTCACCTCACACACTGCTCCTGGGTTAGGTGTAGGTAGAAAAAGTGCCCTTGGAACACCCCGGGTGGGTAGGGCAGAGCCCCCTCCTCTTTTCTCTTTACAGAGACTCCCCTCTCTGCAGCCTCTGCTTCATTTGTTGATCATGTTTCAGACCCAGAGACACTTTAACTACAGTCCCAATACCTCGTCCAGTGTTGGGTCACCATATCCTCTGTCCTCCCTGAATGTCTGCAGCAGCTCACAACACAACCTCCAGGAAACCATCCACAGCATCTCCACTAACTTTGCAATCACAGAACTAAGTCTAAAGCCCCTCACCTGTAAGTTGGATGCCTGATCCTATAAAATAACTTTGGGGGTGGTGGTGGGGATGGGGGGTCGGGGGAGGGTGCGGTGTTCCCCGTGCTGCTGAATCTATGCTCTGCTGAGAGTGACTTACACAGGTGGTCAGTGGACATGCACAGACAAAGTTTCAAAATCGTACATCAATGCTGCCAAAATGGCTGATTGACATCAGTACTAACGCCTCCTCACACTAACAACACATACATGGCACCCAGGCTAGATCCCTGCCCAACATGGGACACTGTGCGGACCACACTAAAAGTGGCCAGCTGTGCAGTTCACATCATTTTATGGATTTATAATTGCAGGGTGACCAGGATAGAATTGGAAGAGTCAAGTGTGGATTTAACAATGTCATGATGAGGGTTTACGCAGCTGGTAGGCTGAGGCACATATTAAAGAGGTGTTATTGGTGTCAATGAAACACGATACGCCAATGAGGAATTTTAGTTCATCAGTTGGAAACTTACATTAAAGTTTTAATGGAAAAAATCCTGCAAAAAGCTGGCAGTCAAGATGGCCACTGCACTTTGTATCTGAAGCACCTTTTCACACTCCAACGTCTCCAATCGGAGACACATGTCTGATGAGCCTGGACCCAAAATAATGGCTTACTCTTGAGACTGACTTTGCTAAGATTGCGTTCATTAGCATGCAATTCAAGGACATCCTGACACACTGACTTTGAAAGAGTAAACTACTCCAAGTGTAAAGAATGGCATCCTGAGCCCTAGGGAGATGGAAATTCCTCACCTTGAATCTCATTAGAAGGCTCCAGAAAATATATTGAGGCAGCCATGAGGCCGTCTGACCATCTCTGTGAAAGCTGGGAGCTTCCCCTGGACAAAGACAGACAAACCAGTGATTCAAACTGGCAGAAGCAGAAGGGTGGTCTCCTTCCCCCCTCCCCTAGCCCCCCACCACCCCAAGTCCCGTTCTCTTTCTGTCTCTCATCAGATGACATCACAAGTTTGAAAACCACCAGCGACTGTGGACCCTCCAATCCTACAGATTACTACAGACTGAGGCACCAGGGTAAAAAGGCCACCTACCAGTCTGCCTTCAAGAACATCCTGAACCATGTGGATCAGTCACAACGGGCACTTCGACCAGCCAAAGACTTCAAGAGTACAACTTCAGCCAGAAGATCAGGGATTTATCAAACCTCACAGACTGCATATTATGTTTTAGAACATAGAACATAGAACAGTACAGCACAGTACAGGCCCTTCGGCCCACGATGTTGTGCCGAACCTTTAACCTACTCTAAGATCCATCTAACTACCTACACTTCACTCTACTATCATCCATGTATCTATCCAAGAGTCGCTTAAATGTCCCTAATGTATCTGCTTCGACCACCACCGCTGGCAGCTCATTCCACGCACCCACCACTCTCTGTGTAAAGAACCTACCTCTGACATCTCCCAGAAACCTTCCTCCACTCACCTTAAAATTATGCCCCCTGGTGATAGCCCTTTCCACCCTGGGAAAAAGTCTCTGACGATCCACTCTATCTATGCCTCTCATCATCTTGTCCCCCTCTATCAAGTCACCTCTCATCCTTCTTCGCTCCAATTGGAAAAGCCCTAGCTCCCTCAATCTTTCTTCGTGGGACATGCCCTCCAGTCCAGGCTGCATCCTGGTAAATCTCCTCTGCACCCTCTCTAAAGCTTCCACATCCTTCCAATAATGAGGCGACCAGAACTGAACACAATATTCCAATTGTGGACGAACCAGGGCCTTATGGAGCTGCAGCATAACCTCGTGGCTCTTAAACTCAATCCCCCTGTTAATGAAAGCCAACACACCATACGCCTTCTTTACAACCCTATCAACTTGGGTGGCAACTTTGAGCGATCAATGGACATGGACCCCAAGATCCCTCTGTTCATCCACACTACCAAGCATCCTGTCTTTGAGCCTGTATTCCGCATTCAAATTCGACCTTTGATTTATTCTGGACTCTAATCCAGCCACGATTTTACTTCTTATTCTGTAATCTTTTTGTGCACGTGAGATTCTTGTGTCAGTGGCAGCATAAATGTATAATGTATGTTTTTATTATTTTATTTTGATTGGGTTTAGATGTTAAGTGTATTAAACTCACCTCTTTCATGGTTAAGCTCATGAAGACCTTTCCGATTGGTTCCTTCACTATTACACCAAAGGTAAAAAGCAAAACAACACAAAAATGGTAAATACATCCACGGTTAAAAAAGAACAAACACTATTGCAGTCAAATAAGAGGAAGGACAAGAGGACCGACTGTGAACCCTCATCACCTGGCTGTAACAATATGTCGGGTTGGAGGTGGAGTTAATATGGGGATCAACTGAGCTCAGCATTAAAGATACCAGAGGCTGGAAACTTCCTGGTTCAGCCTCAGCGAGGGGATCGCAGATCGTGGAGAGGGAATAGAGTTTGTGACAGAAAGTGAAGACAATGGATTCAGTCTTCTCACGATTTAAATGACAAGAACACTAATTCACTGAAATATGGTTTATGAATCTATTAGTTGGATCCAGAGACTTACCGGGGACACCAATAATAGCGAGGCTGGGATAGTAAATTGTTTGAATCATCTTCAGTGCATAATAGATCCGCCATTCTAATGTTAGCCAAGTATAAACTGCAGTAACTAAACCAAACCAAGAGGAGAAACTCCTGCTGTCCATTGTTATAACATTCCAATCTATTGTTCTCAGATTCTGACCCATTGTTGCAACGTTCCAATCTACTGCTCACAGATTCTGATCTATCCTCTCCCTCTCTCTGGAGCTGCTGATCCCTGTAAGTGCCGGGTTTGATGCTCCAGCTGACACTTTGGGTAAGACATTAAATGAAGACCCTTATTGATAGAAGAGGGAAACCCTCCAGTGACACAATTAGTGTCCAAAGAGACTGACAATAATTACAGTCACTGAACAAACAGGTTGAGTTAACCCCTTTCAATCCAGTACTTTTGTACCAGAATAAAGTAGAACATTTAGCTGGTCTGGATGGGATGAGTGAGGGTTGCTGAGGGAAGGAATGATGGAAATACCAAAGGCACTGGCCAGAATCTTCCAATCCTCCTTGGATATGGGAGTGGTGACAGAGGACTGAAGGGTTGCAAATGTTACATCCTGTTTTAAAAAGGAGAGATAAGATAAACACTGCAACTACTGACCAGTCAGTGTAATGTTGGTGGTTGGAAATTTCTAGAGGCCATAACCCAGTACAAATATATATAATCCTTGGAAAAACATGGGATAATAATTGACAAACAGGCTGGATAGGTTAATGGAAAATCATGTCTGATAATCCTGATCAAGTTCGTTGATGACAGAACTGGGAGAGCTGATGAGGATAGTGTGTTTAGTGTTATGTATATAGACTTTCAAAAGACCTGTAATCAAATGACATTTCATAGACTTGTTATGAAAAATGTAACACATGGATTATGGTGAGAGTGATAGTGTGGATATGATACTGAAAGCAGCGAAAAGTGGTGAACAGACATTGTTCAGACTGGGGGAGGGGGAGAATACAGTGCTGTATCTCAGGGGTCGATATTAGAAACAGTGCTCGTCCTGACATATAGATAAATATATAAATGACATAGAATTAGAGTAAAACAAAAACATAATTTCAACTATTGCAGATGACATGTAAATCATGAATGCTGTCACTAGTGTGGTAGATAGTAGCAGGATTAAGGAGGACATGGACAGTCTCATGGTGAAATGAGAATACACATGGTGAATAGAATTTAACACATAGTACTGGGGAAGTGGTTATTTTGTGAGGGATAATAAGGGGAGTGATAGAAACTGAACTGCACCATTTAAAAGATGGTACAGGAGCACAGAGTCTGGGCGTGTATGTACAGACATCTTCAATGGTGGCTGGACAAGTGGTGAAGGATTTAAAAAGGCATAGGGGGTCGTTAGAATTATAACTAGAAGCAAAGAATTAAAAAAACAACACAAGAACATTCTGCTAAGACTAGGTAAATGACTGTTTAAGCCTCAGCTGGAATATTGTGTCCCATTCTGGACACCACACTTTATGAAGGATTTCAAGGCCTTGGATATGGTGCCTAGGTGATATACTAGAATGGTAACAGGGATGAGGGACTTCAGTTATGTGGAGAGAAGATGAGATTGTTCTCCTTAGAGCAGAGAAGATAAAAGGGAGATTTAATCGAGGGGCTGAAAATGATGATGTGTTTTTCTAGAATAAATAAGGAGAATCTGGTTTCACTGGATGAAGGTTCAGTAACCAGAGAACACAGTTTAATGTTGATTAACAAACAAACAGAGGAGAGATGAGGAGATTTTCTTTTCTTTACACGGCGAGTGTTTATGATTTGGAATTCACTTCCTGAAAGGGTTGTGGAAGCAGATTTAACAGAAACTTTCAGTCTGGAATTGGATCAATACTAACAGGGTGATTTACTGGACTGGGAGAAAAGAACAGGGGAGAGGAATAATTGGGAAATCTCCTTCAAAGAGCTGGAACTGGTACGATTTGTTAAATAGTCTCCTCCTGTGCTGTGTGATTCTCTGATGTCTGATAACAGAAATCATTGAGTACGTATCTCATGTGTACAATTGACATTCAGCAGTTTTTAATCCCGAGATTAATTGTTACTTGTTTTCTGATGAAGACAACAGCAGAAAGACAAGCACAAAGGGCTGGTGAGATAAATTGTGTTGACAATTTGTTTATCAGATTATGACATCTCTCTCTGATCACAGACCTCGCCTGGTTTCAATCCGTCAATTACAAACTCATTGATTTTATTCCTATTTTATTTCCTGTCTATCCGTTCTCAGGATATGGGTGATACTGACAAGGAAGGCCAGCATTACTTCCCCATCCCTGGTTGCCATGAGAAAATGGTGGGCCTTCATCCTGAACCACAGCAGTCCGTGATGTGAAGGTGTTCCCTTAAACAAACCAACATTTAGTATTTTGAGGAGGCAGTTTCATTTCTGAGTAGTTCGGAATGAGTTGGGTCAGAAAGCTAGGATGAGAATTTTAAAATCGAGGCATTACTGGACCAGGAACCAACGTAAGCCAGTGAGCATAGTAGTGATGGATCAACGGGACTTGGTGGAAAGGCCTGTAACCCGACCCGAACCCGATGGGACCCGATGACATGTGTCGGGCCATTCTTCCGAACTCGACCTTTGGGCTTGGGTCGGGTCGGGTCGGTCTCGGGGGAAAATGGAGGGACCTGGGCCGGGTCGGGCTCGGGTCCCATATGGCTCCGTCGGATTCAGGTCGGGTTTCTGTTTGTGACTTGAGCAGGCCTTTAACTTGGTGCGAGTTTGGATAGGAATTTTATTTGTGCTTAGGTTTATGGCAGGGGCAGCACGGCTTCGATACAGATTCAAGCTGCCTCTAAACTGTTCAGTTCAACACAAGTTTAAAAAACGGGGGAAAGAAAAGAAAAAAGAGGAAAAAAATGGGGTTAGATACAGAGTAAATATTTCTCCACACTGTCCCCATCAAACACTCCCAGAAGAGGTACAGCATGGGGTTAGATACAGAGTAAAGCTCCCTCTGCACTGTCCCCATCAAACACTCCCAGGACAGGTACAACACTGGGATTGGCTGGGCAATTTGAAGCACTTCCTGACAGCAATCAGGGGGAGCAGCTGCACCTGTGCTGCAGCAACTGCAGAGTGGAGACTGGAGAAAGTGGAGAGAGGTAGAACATAGAACATTACAGCGCAGTACAGAACCTTCGGCCCTCGATGTTGCGCCGACCTGTGAAACCATCTGACCTACACTATTCCATTTTCATCCATATGTCTTTCCAATGACCACTTAAATGCCCTTAAAGTTGGCGAGTCCACTACTGTTGCAGGCAGGGCGTTCCACGCCCTTACTACTATCTGAGTAAAGAAACTACCTCTCACATCTGTCCTATATCTATCACCCCTCAACTTAAAGCTATGTCCCCTCGTGTTTGTCATCACCATCCGGGGCAAAAGACTCTCACTATCCAACCTATCTAACCCTCTGATTATCTTATATGTCTCCATTAGTCACCTCTCCTCCTCCTTCTCTCTAACGAAAACAACCTCAAGTCCCCCAGCCTTTCCTCGTAAGACCTTCCCTCCATACCAGGCAACATTCTAGAAAACCTCCTCTGCACCCTTTCCAAAGCTTCCACATCCTTCCTATAATGTGGTGACCAGAACTGCACGCAATACCCCAGGTGCGGCCGCACCAGAGTTTTGTACAGGTGCAGCATGACCTCGTGGCTCCGAAACTCGATCCCCCTAATAATAAAAGCTAACACACCATATGCCTTCTTAACAGCCCTATTAACCTGGGTGGCAACCTTCAGGGATTTATGTACCTGGACACCAAGATCTCTCTGCTCATCTACACTACCAAGAATCTTCCCATTAGCCCAGTACTCTGCATTCCTGTTACTCCTTCCAAAGTGAATCACCTCACACTTTTCAGCATTAAACTCCATTTGCCATCTTTCAGCCCAGCTCTGCAGCCTATCTATGTCCCTCTGTAACCTACAACATCCTTCGGCACTATCCACAACTCCACCGACCTACGTGCCATCCGCAAATTTACTAACCCACCCTTCTACACCCTCATCCAGGTCATTTATAAAAATGACAAACAGCAGTGGTCCCAAAACAGATCCTTGCTGTACACCATTAGTAACTAAACTCCAGGATGATCATTTGCCATCAACCACCACCCTCTGTCTTCTTTCAGCTAGCCAACTTCTGATCCAAGGCTCTAAATCACCTTCAATCCCATACTTCTGTATTTTCTGCAATAGCCTACCGTGGGGAACCTTATCAAACGCCTTCCTGAAATCCATATACACCACATCCACGGCTTTACCCTCATCCACCTGTTTGGTCACCTTGTCAAAAAACTCAATGAGGTTTGTGAGGCACGACCTACACTTCACAAAACCGTGCTGACTATCTCTAATGAACTTATTCTTTTCAAGATGATTATAAACGCTATCTCTTATAACCTTTTCCAACATTTTACCCACAACCGAAGTAAGGCTCACAGGTCTAAAATTACCAGCGCTGTCTCTGCTCCCCTTCTTGAACAAGGGCACATTTGCTATCCTCCAGACTTCCGGCACTATTCCTGTCGACAATGACGACATAAAAATCAAGGACAAAGGCTCTGCAATCTCCTCCCTGGCTTCCCAGAGAATCCTCGGATAAATCCCATCTGGCCCAGGGGACTTATCTATTTTCACACTTTCCAAAATTGCTAACACCTCCTCCTTGTGAACCTCAATCCCATCGAGCCTAGTAGTCTGTATCTCAGTATTCTCCTAAACAACATTTTCATTCTCTATTGTAAATACTGACGAAAAATATTCATTTAACGCTTCCCCTATCTCCTCTGATTCCACACACAACTTCCCAATACTATCCTTGATTGGCCCTAATCTAACTCTAGTCATTCTTTTATTCCTGATATACCTATAGAAAGCCTGAGGGTTTTCCTTGATCCTATCCGCCAATGGCTTCTCGTGTCCTCTCCTCGCTCTTCATAGCTCTCCCTTTAGATCTTTCCTGGCTAGCTTGTAACGCTCAAGCGCCCCAACTGAGCCTTCACGTCTCATCCTAACATAAGCCTTCTTCTTCCTCTTGACAAGAGCTTCAACTTCTTTAGTAAACCACGGCTCCCTCGCTCGACAACTTCCTCCCTGCCTCACAGGTACATACTTATCAAGGACACGCAGTCGCTGCTCCTTGAATAAGCTCCACATTTCATTTGTGCCCATCCCCTGCAGTTTCCTTCCCCATCCTATGCATCCTAAATCTTGCCTAATCGCATCATAATTTCCTTCCCCCCAGCTATAAGTCTTGCCCTGCGGTATATACCTGTCCCTGCCCATCGCTAAGGTAAACCTAACCGAATTGTGATCACTATCACCAAAGTGCTCACCTACATCTAAATCTAACACCTGGCCGGGTTCATTACCCAGTACCAAATCCAATGTGGCATCCCCCCTGGTTGGCCTGTCTGCATACTGTGTCAGAAAACCCTCCTGCACACACTGGACAAAAACTGACCTATCTAATGTACTCGAACTACAGCATTTCCAGTCAATATTTGGAAAGTTAAAGTCCCCCATAACAACTACTCTCGCTCCTGTCGAGAATCATCTTCGCTATCCTTTCCTCTACATCTCTGGAACTTAAGTTTCGACTGTTTGGGGGGAGGGAGAAGAGGCCGGAAGACTTGGGCGGGGCTGCCAAATCCAGTAGGGGGCCCCTGTATTTGTATTGGTGCTTGCACACAGGGAGCACCGTTCCCACCCCAATTACCTGCTCGGGACAGCTGGAGTTGCCTGGGGAAGACTTTTTTTGTTAAAAGCAGAAGAGGAGAGTACCGGGCGGCTTCAGCCATCCCGGGCGAAGAAGCCTCCCCCAACTAGAAGACAACAAACAGTTTTGGACTAATTGTTACAAAGGTGCTCCAACTGGCAGCTGGATCAAACATCCCTGTCAGCCTTTCTCTCCCTTCCTCCACTCAGTCGCCTCAGTTATCTATCCTCCCATTTTCTTTTACCTTCCTACCCCTATCCTCCTCAACTCCCACTCCACTTTGTTTACAGTTTGTTTGTTTATTGTTTCAATTGTAAATTTGCTTTGTTTCTTGGGGGTGGACGTGGCTCTTAGACCCCATGGCAAGCCCTCCTTCGCCGGTGGCGGGGCCTTCCCGTTCATATGCTGCTGCGGCTGCTGCAGCTGCACCTGTTGCCCCTTCGCCGTTTGCTTTATTAACATCGAAACATGGGGTCAATAGCGACATTCACCCGAACATGACTGTAGAGGCATGTGTGAAAGCAATGGCCGAGGTTGTCGGCCCTTCGGCCATTGTTGCAGCCTCTAAAATGTACGGGAAAGCAGTGTTATTCCTGAAGACCGAGCAGGCGGTGTGCCTGGCTCTGAGCAAGGGGCTCACCGTGGGAGGGACCTTCCTGCCAGTGGACCACCTGGAGGAAACTGTGCAAAGGCTCACTCCATCCAATGTCCCGCCCTTCATTCCTGGTGAGCTCCTCCTTCCCCACCTGCACCGTCTGGGGCAGGTAAAGACGGGGCTCATCCCAGTCCCGCTCGGTCTTCGGCAGAACAGCCTCTGACACGTGTGCTGCTTCCGCCGCCAGTTATTCATGCAGCTGGCGTGGGAGGAGGTTACAGAGGGCCACTTTAATGTAGAGTTCCAGGGGATGGCCTACCGTGTCTTCTGGACCTTGGACGGGTGCGGTGCCATGTCTGTAAGGGTGTGGGCCATGTTCGTAAGAACTGCCCCAACCTCCCTCCTGCCAACTCCAAATCGGCGGCCCAGGGTGGCACCGCTGCACCTCCTCCCACCCCCCTACTCCTCTACCAGATACCATACAGTCGGTACCGGAGGCTGTGGTTTTCATGGCCTCCGGCAGGGAGGGGGTGACCGTCCAAGTGGAAGGAAGGCGCGGAGGAGAAATCAACATCGAGAGGCGCGTCCCCTGGACACAGAGACACTACCCGAGTCTGAGCTCAGCACAAAGCCCGATCTCGGGGAGTCAACTTGCCCCAGGGCTGGGCTCAGGCCCAGGGTGACTAAAAAAAAGGTGAGTGCTGAGGTGGAGGCCTCTGATAATATGGATGTCTCTGAGCCTCCGCACCCAACTGGGAAAAAGAGGAGAAGGCAGCCTTCCACAGAGGTGACAAGGGGCCCTGAGGCGCAGGGCCCATCTGTTGAAGGTGAGCTGTCTCCGGTTTCGGGTCCCCAGGTTTCCCGTAACGCCACCACCAAGGCCACAAAGTCTGGGCAGGAGATCCCTATTCCTCAGGATGGAGTGGAGGGGGAGACACCTGTACATGTGACCCCTCCAGGGGAAGCCAGTGGAGCCGTGCTTGTGATGGAGGAGCCTGGGGACGCCACCCATTCTGCCACTGCCACTGGGTCGGGTGCGCTGAGTAAAGGGGAGGGCGGGGCCTCAAAGTGTCGGCCCTCCCAGCTGGAGTCCACCACCAACCAGGATACACCCGACCAGGTTGTAACCGAGAACGCTGCCCCATCTGCTGGGCCTGTGGGTGCTGGCGGAGGGGGAGATGGCCTCCTCCCTCCGCCTCCTCAGGTCTCGGCTCCAGCTGGATTTCTGGAGTCGGGAACGCCTGTCTCCCCTGGACCACTCATTGGCCTGGGGATGGAGGTGAGGGGGGGGGTCCTGAACTGCTGGCGCCCACAGGCTCCAGTTTCACAATAGAACAAAGAGAGGACTCCTCCGCCATCGATCCTGGGGGTGGGATCCTGATGGAAGCGGGATCAGCTGGCGCTGCCGGGACGTCCGCCCCACAGTGTGTGGTGGGTGTGTCGGCCAGTGGCGGTGATGACCCTGAGGAGGATGGGGATTCGGTGTGGGGCACGGAGGATGATCTTGATTCCATCGCCAGTGAGGTGGTGGAGTCTCTCGTGCCTCCCACTGAATCTCCTCTCATCCCCACGGCGGAACTCCGGGATTTCCTCGCGGCTTGCAGAGGTTGCCGCAATAAAGTTCAGCTGGCCCTCGACCGTTGGTCGAATCTGGCGCTGATCATACAGTTCGGCCGTGCCGCCCTTAAGATAGCGGGCAAGCGCGTGGACGTGAAACTGGTTGAGAGGCGCCGTTTTAATGTGTTCCTCAATGGGTTGCTGGGGGAGTGGAGGGCCAGGTGCACTTCCACTCCCTCCTCACAGTGAGGTGTTTGTGACGGGTTTTAATTACCTTTGACATGAAGATAACCATAGCCAGCCTCAACATCAACGGCAGCAGTGGGGCTCACCACAGATTTCACAATCTCTCAGTCCTCAGGGAAGGGAGATACGCGGTGAGCCTTCTGCAGGAAACCAACACCGTTCCGGGAGATGAAGCCACGTGGCTCCTGGAGTGGCACGGTGGGGTCTACATGAGTCACCTCACCCCTATTTCTGGTGGGGTGGCTATCTTGTTGGCCCCGACCTTTCAGCCGGAGATCTTGGGGGTCAAGGAGCTCGTGCCGGGCCGCTTGCTCAACCTCGCCATTCGCCTGGGTAGCATGCCGCTCCACTTTGTGAACGTGTACGCGCCCAGGCCCAGCGCGTTGCAACCGCGCTTCTTTGAAGAAGTGTCCGCTCTCTTGAGCTCCATCGATAGCGGCGAGTGCATCATCCTTGGGGGGGATTTTAACTGCACCCTCGCGGTGGAGGATCGCTCCGGTCCCCAGCGCGGCCAAGCGTCGGTGGAGAAGTTGAGGGGACTGATCAGCTCCCTTAACTTGGTGGACGTCTGGCGGAATGTCCATCCCGACTCCAGCGCCTTCACGTGGAGGTCTGGAGGAGGGGGGTCGCGAATCGACCGCCTCTACATTTCGCAGGCTTACGTCTCCCGCGTTTCGGCGGCCTCCATGCGGCTGGTGCCGTGCTCGGACCACCGCCTGGTGTGGGCGGAGTTCACTCCGCTCCGCACGCGGGCGGGGTCCGCGTACTGGCACTTTAACAACCGGCTGCTGGAGGACGTGCGAATTCGGGACTCCTTCTGTCGATTCTGGGCCGACTGGAGAAGGAAGCAGGGGGGCTTCCCCTCCTTGAGGCTGTGGTGGGATGTGGGCAAGACTCACATCCGCGTCTTCTGTCAGGAGTACGCGAAGGGGTCGACCAAGAGGCGGGAAGCCGAAATCGGGCGCCTTGAGAGGGAGGTGCTCGACTTGGAATCCCGCCTCGGTCATGCCGTCGTGGACCCTGCCCTGTGGCAGGCGTACAAAGAGAAGAAGGGCGCGCTGAGGAACCTGCAGCTCATAGGGTCCCGAGGCGCGTACGTGAGGTCGCGGATCCAGATCCTGGAAGATTTGGACCGCGCCTCACCCTTCTTCTACTAGCTGGGAAAATGGCGGGGGGTCCGTAAGCAGCTCGTCGAGCTGCTGGCCGACGACGGATCCTCCATCACGGATCCGGAGGGAATGGGCCTCCTGTTCCGGACGTATTACAGTGCGTTGTTCTCTCCGGATCCGTCCAGCGAGGATGCGCGCAGAGTTTTGTGAGAGGACCTGCCGCAGGTCAGCCCGGAGGGCGCCGAAGGATTGGAGGCTCCGCTCATGTTAGCGGAGCTGACTGGCGCCCTCCACCAGCTCTCCAGGGGCTAATCCCCAGGGCTGGATGGGTTGACCGTGGAGTTCCTCAGGGCGTTCTGGGACGTCCTGGGGGACGATTACGCGCGGGTCCTGGGGGAAAGCCTGGCGACCGGGGAGATGCCCCTCTCGTGGCGCAGGGTGGTCATTGTCCTGCTGCCGAAGAGGGGCGATCTCCGCCTGCTTAAAAACTGGCGTCCGGTCTCCCTCCTCAGCACGGATTATAAGATCTTTGCCCGGGCTATGTCTACCCGCCTGGGCTCTGTGCTGGCCCACATGATCCACCCCGACCAGTCCTACACGGTCCCGGGCCGGTCCATCCAGGACAACATCCACCTGGTCCGGGACCTGATCCATCTTTCCCAGAGGACTGGTCAGTCGGTCGCCTTTCTCTCCCTCGATCAGGAGAAGGCGTTCGACAGGGTGGATCACGATTACCTTTTCGGGACTCTGCGCGCTTTCGGACTCGGGCCGCATTTTGTGGCCCGGGTGCGACTTTTATACGCCGCCGCAGAGTGTCTAGTCAAAGTTAACGGGTCCTTGACGGCGCCCCTTCGATTTGGGAGAGGAGTGCGTCAGGGGTGCCCCATGTCCGGCCAATTGTATTCCATCTGTGTGGAGCCCTTCCTGTGCCTGCTTCGCAGGAGGTTGACGGGATTGGCTCTGCGCGAGCCGGCCATGCGGGTCGTCCTCTCGGCTTACGCCGACGACGTGCTCCTCGCAATCACAGATCCCGTTGACTTGTGGAGGATGCGCGAATGCCAGCAGACCTTTTCTGCCGCGTCCTCCGCGAGGATCAATTGGGAGAAATGTTCCGGACTCCTGGTTGGTCAGTGGCGGGTGGACTCCCTGCCGGAGGAGATGACACCTTTTGCGTGGAGCACCACGCACCTACTCTATCTGGGAGTCCACCTTAGCCCTGCTAAGGAAGCCTGGCAGCAAACTGGCAGGAGTTGGAGGCGAAAGTCACCGCTCGGCTGGGGCGCTGGACAGGACTGCTCCGAGTGCTTTCCTACAGGGGCCGAGCGTTGGTCATAAACCGACTGGTGGCCTCCATGCTGTGGTACAGGTTGGTCACTTTGGCCCCGCCCCCTGTATTTGCCACCAAGATCCAGAAGAAACTCGTCGATTTCTTCTGGGGCAAGAGGAAACACTGGATCTCTGCCGCGGTCCTGAGTCTCCCGATCGAGGAGGGCGGTCAGTCACTGGTGTGCGTCCGCACCCAGGCTGCGACTCTCCGCCTTCGGACCCTGCAGAGATACCTGTACGTCGAGCGTCCTCCCAGATGGTGTGCGCTGGCGACGTATTTTTTCCGCCAGTGTCACTGCCTTCAAGACGACACGCAGCTCCCGGTGGAGTCCATTAGCCGCGCCTCTCTGAGGGAGTTGCCTGTCTTTTACCGGGATCCTTTCCGAGTCTGGAACATGGTCGCCTCCAGTCAGGGCGCTCCCCCGCCGGTGGAGGTGAGCGCCTCGGCTGTCAGGGCTGCCGACTCAGGGGACGGTCCGGCGGGCGGAGGAGTAGCCGAAACCCCCGGGACGCCCCTCACTGCGGGTGGCGAGGGGGCTCGGGAGTGCGGAGCGATCCCGGCCGAGCTGACCCCCGCTCGGCCGGAACTGCTCATCGGACCCAGGCCCCGAAACCCTCCTCGGGAGCCGGTCCCGCACAACCCGAGCCGCCTCTCGGAAATGCCCTCCATGCCATTCCAATCGGCGCGGAGTGGTTTCCTGTACGGGCTGCTCCTGCACACTCTCCACTTCCTCGCCCTCGTCAGCCGGCCGGACACGCCCTGGCGGTCCGCGTTGCCATCTGGCGGCGAGGGGAAACCCCGATGGTGGTCTCTCGAAGCGGGAGTCTTCCCCCTTTACATCGGGGACCTGGGGTGGAGGGTGCTGCACAGAGCAGTCCCGTGCAATAGGCTTTTAAGTAGGTTCACGGACTCCCAGGCCACCTGTACTTTCTGCGGCCTGGACGAGTCCGTGTTCCACATTTATATGGAGTGTGCGAGGCTGCAGCCCCTATTTGAGTATCTGAAGGGGCTGCTCCTCAAATTCTGGCTGCACTTCAGTCCCACGCTCCTGATCTTTGGGCACCCGGTGCGGAGGGGCTTGGGCCGGGAGGAGGATCTCCTCGTCGGTCTGCTCCTGGGCCTGGCCAAGGTGACAATTCACAGGTCCAGGTTGCGGGCCGTCGGGGGGTCCGTCCTCCCCGATTGCCTGCCCCTCTTCCGCGGTTACGTTCGCGCCCGGGTGTCCCTGGAAAAGGAGCATGCGGTGTCTGCCGGTACGCTTGAGGCCTTCCGCGACCGGTGGGCACCGCAGGGACTGGAGTGCATTGTTGACGCCGAGAGTGGCATTTTAATTTGAGTTTTTTGTTTATTTATCTGGTTTTAATAAAGTTATTTTAAAATATAAGTATTTATATAAAGGGCGCCTGAGGAATAAAGGCCCCCTCGACATAAAAATATATAAAGGGGGCCTGAGGAATAAAGGCCCCCACGACATAAAAAAATATATAAAAGGGAAAAAAAAAGAAAAAAAAAACGGGGGTTAGATACAGAGAAAAAAGAAAAAAAAAAAAAAAAGGGGTGACTCCTGGCTAATTGGAGGTGCTGAGTGCATCAACGAGATGCATCTGTGTGCAGATGCTGAAGGTTGGAGGCTGGCAGACTGCTGCAATAGGGAGAGACTGAGATTGAAACAAAGGGTTTACATCTGTCTTTTTGAAAGAAGAAAGCAGGAGGTCAGAAGAACTGACAACTCATGTGAGTTTGGGTTTTGTAATCCTTTCATTGATTGTTGTGGGGAGGGGGAAAGGAAGAGACCATAAAACCTTGGGTGGGGTTGCTTGTTTGAACAGGGAGCTCCTGTGTTTAAAAGCATTGAATAGGAGCTCTTTCCCCACTCCAAAGATCTAGCCTGGGATAGCTGGAGCTGCCCAGTGAAGAGACTTTCTCTTAACTGTGTAAACCACATCAGAAGCAGAGTGTGCCGGGGCAACTACAGCTTTCCCAGTTGAAGACATCGCACCCCTCCCACCACCAACTGGATGACCAGCACAAGGACATCCTGAATTAACACCGGCAAATAGATTGGTTCCTCCGGACCCTCCTCTCATTCAGCCTCTCACCCTAGCCATACCCTCCAGTCGATGCTTTTTGGGATAACTCATTATTTGTTATTCCTTTCTCTCGATTTCTATTTTTATTTTTTCTCTCAACGCTGGGTCTACCCCATGGCTTTACAGTCCTGTCCAGTGGCGGGGCCTTCCTATGCTGCAGCAGCTGCTCCTGTGGCCCTGTCACCATTTAAAATATTGACATCGAAGCATGGGGTGAAGAGTTACACCCATCCCAATATGTCTATAGAGGCGTGTGTGAAGGCAGTGGCCAAGGTTGTCGGCCCCTCGACCATTGTGGCAGCCTCAAAAATGTAGGGAAAGGCTGTGTTCTTCCTGAAGACTGAGCAGACCATGTCCCTGACCCTGAATAAAGGGCTCACTGTGGGTGGGAATTTCCTGCCGGTGGTCCCTCTTGGGTCCACTGCGCAGCGGATAATACTATCAAATGTCCCGCCCTTCCTTCCCAGTGAGCTCCTCCTCCCCCACCTGCACCATCTGGGGGAGGTAAGGTCGGGGCTCCCGCCAGTCCCGCTAGATCTTTGGGAGCACAGCCTCCGGCATGTCTACTCCTTCCGCCGCCAGCTATTTATTCAGCTGGCGTGGGAGGAGGTCTTGGAGGGCGATTTCGAAGTAGAGTTCCAGGGGACGGCCTACCGCATCTTCTGGACCTCGGACCAGACGCGGTGCCACATCTGCAAGGGGGTGGGGCATGTTCGTCCACCATTTCCACCTCGGCGGCCCAGTGTGGCGCCAATGCACCACCTCCAATTCCAACACACATCCTACAGACACTGCCCAGTCAGTTCCGGAGGCTATGGTTTTCGCAGCCTCCAGCGGGGAGGGAAATGCCCGTCCGGGTGGAAGAAAGGCGTGGAGGAAAAGTAAACACCGAGAGGCTCGTCCCCTAGACACCATGACACAACCCGAGCCTGAGCTCAGCCCAAGGTCCGCTCCCAGGTTCCTCCTGACACCACCACCAACATGAAGGCTGCAAAGTTTGGGCAGGAGCTCCTATTCCTCAGGATGGAGGGGAGGGGGAGGCCCCTCTGCATGCAGCCCCTCCTGTGGGAACAAGTGGAGCTCTACTTTTGGTGGGGGAGCCTGGGGACGCATCCCATTTTGCCATTGGGTCGGGTGCCCTGAGTGGAGAGGTGGGCAAGGCCCCAATGGGTCGGCCCTCCCAGCCAGAATCCACTCACTACCAGAAGACACCACACCCGATTATAACCGAAAATGCTGCCCCATCTGCTGGACCTGTGGGTGCTGGCGGAGCGGGAGATGGCCTCCTCTCTCCGCCTCTGTTCTCGGCTCTGGCTGGATTTCCAGAGTCGGGAACTCCAATATCCCCTGGACCACACATTGGCCTGGGGACGGAGGTGAAGAGGGTTCCTGAACCTCTGGTGCCCACATGCTCCAGTTTCACAGTAGAACCCAGAGAAGACTTCTCTGCCATCGATCCTGGAGGTGGGATCGTGACAGAGATGGGAGCAGCTGGCGAGGCCGGGGCGTCCGCCCCACAGTCTGTGGTGGGTGATGACCAGGAGGAGGATGGAGACTCGGTGTGGGGCACGGAGGATGACCTTGATTCCATCACCAGTGAGGTGGTGGAGTCCCTCGTGCCTCCCAACGAGTCTCCTGTCATCCCCATGGTGGAACTCAGGGAATTCCTCAAGGCTAGCAGTGGTTGCTGCAATAAGGCTCAGCTGGCCCTCGGCCATTGGTCAAGTCTGGCACTGATCATCCAGTCCATCCGCGCCGCCCTCAAGAAAGCGGGAAAGCGTGCAAGCGTGAAACTGGTTCTGAGGCAGCGTTTTAATGCATTCCTCAATGGGTTGTTGGTGAATGGAAGGCCAGGTGCACTTCCACTCCCTCCTCACAGTGAGGTGTTGGAGACGGCTTTTGAGTACCTTTGACATGAAGATAACCATCGACAACATCAACATCAAGTGCAGCAGGGGGTCTCACCACAGATTTCACAATCACTCAGTCCTTAGGGAAGGGAGATACGGGTGATCTTTCTGCAGAAAACCCACACCGTTCCGGGAGACGAAGCCACCTGGCTCCTGGAGTGGCAGGGTGGGGTCTACATGAGTCACCACACCCCTACTTCTAGTGGGGTATCTTGTGGGCCCCGAGTTTTCAGCCGGAGATTTTGGGTGTCAACGACCTATTGCCGGGCCGCTTACTCCACGTCACCATACGCCTGGGTAGCGTGCCGCTCCACTTTGTGAACGTGTACGTGCCCAGGCCCGGCGCGTTGCAAGCTCGCTTCTTTGAAGAAGTGTCCGCTCTCTTGAGCTCCATCGATAGCGGCGAGTGCATCATCCTGGGGGGGCGGGGGGGGGGGTGGATTTTAACTGCACCCTCGAGTTTGGGAATCGCTCCGGTCCCCCGTGCGACCAAGCGTCGGTGGAGAAGTTGAGGGAACTGATCAGCTCCCTCAACTTGGTAGACGTCTGGTGGAATCTCCATCCCGACTCCAGCACCTTCACGTGGAGGTCTGGAGGAGAAGGGTCACGAATCGACCACCTCTACTTTTTGCAGGCATACGTCTCCCGCTTCTCGGCGGCCTCCATGCGGTTGGTGCCGTGCTCGGACCACCACCTGATGTGGGTGGAGTTCACTCCGTTTGAAATCGGGCAGGGTCCGGGTCCTGGTACTTTAACAACTGGCTGCTGGAGGACGAACGATTCTGGGACTCGTTCCGTAGATTCTGGGCCGTCTGGAGAAGGAAGCACGGGGGGCTTCCCCTCCTTGATGCTATGGTATGATGTGGGAAGACAACATCCGCGTCTTCTGTCAGGAGCACGCGAAAGGGGTCGACCATGAGGCGGGAAGCCGAGATCGGGCGCCTGGAGAGGGAGGTGCTCGAATTGGAGTCATGCCTCGGTCATGCCGTGGTGGACCCGGCTCTGTGGCAGACATATAAGGGCAAGAAGGGTGCGCTGAGGGACTTGCAGCACAAAGGGTCCCGAGGCGTGGATGTGAGGTCACGTATCCAGATCCTGGAAGATTTAGACCGCGCCGCATCCTTCTTCTACTCTCTGCAAAAATGGCAGGGGGTCCGTAAGCAGCTCATCGAGCTGCTGGCCGACGGCGGATCCTCCATCACACATTTGGAGGAAATGGGCCTCCTGGTCCGTAGTTATTACAGTGCGTTTTTCTCTCCGGATCCGTCCAGCGAGGATTCGCGCAGGGTTATGTGGGAAGACTTGCTGCAGGGCAGCCCGGAGGGCGTCGAAGGATTGGAGGCTCCACTCATGTTGACCAGCGCCCTGCAGGTGCGCTCGACAGGCAAATCCCGGAGGCTGAACGGGCTGACCATTGAGTTCCTCAGGGCGTTCTGGGACGTCCTGGGGGACGATTACACGCAGGTACTGGGGGAAAGCCTGGCGACTGAGTCATCGTCCGGCTGTCAAAGTGGGGCGATCTCTGCCTGCTTAAAAACTGGGGTCCAGTCTCCCTCCTCAGCATGGATTAAAAGATTTTTGCCCGGGTTATGTCAACCTGCCTGGGCTCCGTGCTGGCAATCATGATCTACCACGACCCCAGGCCGGTCCATCCAGGCCAACATCCACCTGGTCCAGGATTTGATCCATCTTTCCCAGAGGACTGGTCAGTCGGCCGCCTTTGTCTCCCTCAATCAGAAGAAGGTGTTCGACAGGGTGGATCACGAATACCTTTTCGGGACTCTGCGCGCTTTCAGACTCGGGCCGCATTTTGTGGCCCGGGTCCGACTTTTATACGCCACCGCAGAGTGTCTAGTCAAAGTTAACGGGTCCTTGATTGCGCCCCTTCGCTTTGGGAGAGGAGTGCGTCAGGGATGCCCCATGTCCGACGAATTGCAAACTATCTGCGTGGAGCCCTTACTGTGCCTGCTTCGCAGGAGGTTGGCGGGATTGGCTCTGCGCGAGCGGGCCACGCGGGTTGTCCTCTCGGCTTACGCCGACGACGTGCTCCTCACGTTCACAGATCCCATTGACCTGTGGAGGATGCACAGCTGCCAGCAGACCTTTTCTGCTGCGTCCTCCGCGAGGATCAATTGGGAGAAATGTTCCAGACCCCTGTTGGTCAGTGACGGGTGGACTCCCTGCCGACAGAGCTGACACCATTTGTGTGGAGCACCACATACCTCCTCTATCTGGGAGTCCACCTTAGCCCTCGTGAGGAAGCCTGGCCGGCAAACTGGCAGGAGTTGGAGGCGAAAGTCACCACTCGGCTGGGGCGCCGGGCAGGACTGCTCCGAGTGCTTTCCTACAGGGGCAGGGCGCTGGTCATAAACCAACTAGTGGCCTCCATGCTGTGGTACCGGTTGGTCACTTTGGCCCCGCCCCCTGCATTAGACACCAAGAACCAGAAGAAATTCGTCGATTTCTTCTGGGGCAAGAGGAAACACAGGGTCTCTGCCGTGGTCCTGAGTCTCCTGATGGAGGAGGGCGGCCAGTCGCTGGTGTGCCTCCGCACCCAGGCTGCGACTCTCCACGTTCGGACCCTGCAGAGATACCTGTACATCGATCGTCCTCCCAGATGGTGTGCGCTGGCGACGTATTTTTTCCACCAGTGTCACTGCCTTCAAGGCGACACGCAGCTCCCAGTGGAGTCCGTTAGCCGCGCCTCTCTGAGGGAGTTGCCTGTCTTTTATCGGGATCTATTCCGAGTCTGGAACATGGTCGCCTCCAGTCAGGGTGCTCCCTCGCCAGCTGAGGAGAGTGCCTCGGCTGTCCGGGCAGCATACTCCAGGGTCGGACCAGTAGGCAGAGGAGTAGCCGAAGCACCTGGGTTGCCCCTCTCTGTGGGTGGTGATTGGGCTGGGGAGATCGGACCCAGGCCCCGAAACCCTCCTCCGGAGCCAGTCCCACACAGCCCAAGCCGCCTCTCGGAAAATGCCCTCCGTGCCATTCCAATCAGCGTAGAGGGGTTTCCTGTGCGGGCTGCTCCTGCACACTCTCCACTTCCTCGCCTTCGTCAGCCGGCCGGATACGCCCTGGTGGTCTGCCTTGCCATCTGGAGGCGAGGGGAAACCCCGATGGAGGTCTCTTTACGCGGGTGTCTTACCCCTTTACCTCGGGAAACTGGGGTGGAGGGTGTTGCACAGGGCGGCACAGGGCGGTCCCGTACAGCAGACTTTTACATCGGTTCACGGACACCCAGGCCGCCTATACTTTCTGCATCCTGGACGAGTCCGTGTTTCACATATATACGGAGTGTGAGAGGTTGCAGCCCCTCTTTGAGTATTTGAATGGGCTGCACCACATGTTCTGTCTGCACTTCAGTCCCACGCTCCTGATCTTTGGGCACCCGGTGTGGAGGGGCATAAGCCGGGAGGAGGATCTCCTCGTCGGTCTGCTCCTGGGCCTGGCAAAGGTGGCAATTCACAGATCCAGGCTGCAGGCCGTCGGGGGGTCCGTCCTCCCCGATTGCCAGCCCATCTTCTGCGGTTACGCTCGCGCCCGGGTGTCCCTGGAGAAAGAGTAGGCAGTTTCCGCCGGTACGCTTGAGGCCTTCTGTGACCGGTGGGCACCACAGGGACTGGAGTGCATCATCGACGCCGCGAATGGCACTTTAATTTGAGTTTTTGGTTTATTTATCTGTTTTAAATAAAGTTATTTTAAAAATGTAAATATGTATATAAAGCGGGCCTGAGGAATAAAGGGCCCCTCAATATGGGATATATAAAAGGGGAAGGAAAATAAACAGGGTTAGATATATAGTAAATCTCCCTCAACACTGTCCCCATCAAACACATACAGTGCAGGAATGGCACTGGTTTACAAACAGAGCAAATGTCCATCTATCTGTGCTATCGATGTTACAAGGTTAGTTTGGATGAGCTGGAGTTCTTCTCCCTGGAGTAAAGCTGATTGAGAGAGATTTGATAGAGGTTTACAAGATTATGACAGAAGTAGGTAAGATAGACAAGGAAAAACTATTCCCATTTACTGATGAAACACGGACAAGGGGACACAGATGGAAGGTTTTGGGCAAGAGATACAGGGGGATTATGAGGAAGAACTTTTTTTACACAGTGGATGGTAATGAGATGGAACTCACTGCCCGTGAGGGTGGTGGAAGATAAGACAATCAATGATTTCAAAAGGAAACTGGATGGGCACCTGAAGGAAATGAACTTGCAGGGATAGGGGGATTGAGAGGGGGAGTGGGAATGACTGGATTGGTCCAGATTGAGCTGGCATGGAGGGGTAAAATGGCCTCCATTTTTGTCGGAAATTATTTTATGTCTACATCGATTTCTACATCCCTACGTTAGATTTGTCTCATGCTCCTGCCTGTAAAAATCCAGATACATAGACGTTCAATGAAACTGTGAGCTTAACAGCCACTGACAGCTCCGTCCTCACCCTGGTGTGAGGCTCCAGGTCGTGTTGCAGGAGGTTACACAGCTCTGTGACCACCTCCTTATTGAATCAGAGTCACCTCACACACTGCTACTGGGTTAGGTGTAGGTAGGAAAAGTGCTCTTGCAAAACCGGGGTGGGTAAGGCAGAGCCCCCCCCTTCTCCCTCTTTACAGAGCTTCCCCTCTCTGCAGTCTCTGCTCCATTTGTTGGTCATTTTACAGACCCAGAAACACTGTAACTACAGTCCCCATACCTCGTCCAGAGTTGGTTCACCAAATCCTCTCTCCTCCCTGAATGTCTGCAGCAGCTTACAACACAACCTCCAGAAAACCATCCACAGCAGCTCCACTAACTTTACAACAGCAAAAGTAAGTCACAAGCCCCTCACCTGTACGTTGGATTACTGGTCCTTTTAAATAACACTAGTGGGGGTCCTTAGTGCTGCTGAATGTATGTTCAGCTGAGAGTGACTAACACAGGCGGTCAGTTGACATGCACAGATCAAGATTTAAAGACGTACATCAAAGCTGTCGGAATGGCATAAAAGCACATGCACAGTATAACTAGGCTAGTTCCCTGCCCAGCACAGGGCACTGTGCTGGCCACACTAGAAGTGGCCGGCTGTGTGGTTGACATCATTTTATAGATCCAGGTTTCCATAGCGTTGGCACCAGTGCCGTCATAGAGTGAAAAGTCATAGAGTGAAAATCACAGCAGGGAAGAAATAGAGTGAAAACAGCTCACATCTAAAAGAGAATTGGAAAAAGACTTGAAGGCATAAGATTTACAAGAATATGTGGAATGGCAGGGAAATGGGACTAATTGGAGGGGTGAGGCCACGGAGGGATTCAAACACAAGAATGAGAATATTAAAATTTAGGTGCTGCCAGGCCTTTAACCAATGTCGATCAGATACAGAAGTAATGGGCGATCGGGATTTGGTGTGAGTGAGGATATAGGCAGCAGCGTTCTGGATGGGCTGTTGTTTATGCAGGTTGATAACTGGGAGGGTGACCAGGATAGAATTGGAATAGTTAAGTGTGGATTTAACAGCGGCACAGATGAGGGTTTATTAGCAGATGGGCAGAGGTGATGACAGGTGATATTCCAGAGGTAGTAGCAGGTAGGGATGGTGATAGGCGGAATATGGCAATGAACTCAGCTCAGATAGAAATATAACAAAGAGGTTCCAAGCAGTCTGTTTCAGGCTCAGACATTGGGTAGGGAGGGGAATGCAGATAGTGGATGCAGAGTGGAATGTGAGATAGAGACTGAAGACTGTGGCTTCAGTCTTCCCAAGATTTACATGACAAGAACACTGAATCAGTGAAATATGATTTATAGATCTAATAGTTGGATACAGAGACTTGCTAGGGACACCCATAATAGCGAGTATGGGATAGTAAATCGTTTGAATCATCTTCAGAGCATAATAGATCCGCAAATCTAATGTTATCCAAAAATAATCTGCAGTACCGAGGCTAAACCAATAGGAGAAACTCCTGCTGTCCATTGTTCTAACATTCCAATCTATTGTTCTCAGATTCTGATCTATTGTTGTAACATTCCAATCTATTGTCCTCAGATTCTGATCCATTGTTGTAACATTCCAATCTATTGTTCTCAGATTCTGACCCGTTATTGTAATATTCCAATCTATTGTTCTCAGATTCTGATCTCTCCTCTCTCGCTCTCTGGAGCCGCTGATCTCTGTTAGTGCCAGGGGTGATGCTCCCACTGACACGATGAGCCAGCACATTGGAAGGAGTCCGTTATTAATAGAAGAGGGAAACCCTCCAGTGACACAAATAGGGTCCTTGGAGACTGACGTTAATTACAGTCAATGACCAAACAGGTTCAGTTAACACCTTCCAATCCAACACTTTTTAGACCACAATACTTTCGAAGATTTACCCAGTCCAGATGGGATATATGAGGTTTGTTGAGGGAAGGAATGTGGAAATAGCAGAGGCACTGGCCAAAAGCTTTCAATCCTCTTTGGATCTGGGAGTGATGACAAAGCTGTTACAAGCTGTTTAAATAAGGAGACATTAGATAAACCCGATAACTACTGACCAGTCAGTTTAATGTCGGTGGTTGGAAATTTCTAGAGGCCGTGACCCAGTACAAAAATATATCATTCTTGGTAAAACATGTGATATTAAATGATAAACAGTACGGATAGGATCATGGAAAATCATGTCTGATAATCTTGATCAAGTTAGTTGATGACCTAACTGTGAGTGTTGATGAGGATAGTGTGTTTCCTGTTATGTATCTGGACTATCAAAAGGCCTGTGATCAAATGACATTTCATAGACTTGTTATGGAAAATGGAACATATGGATTAATGTGACAGTGATAGTGTGGATATGACACTGACTCAGCGACAGAAAGCAGAGAGAAGTGGTGAACAGACATTGTTCAGACTGGGGGAGGGGGAGAATACAGTGCTGTTTCTCAGGGGTCAGTATAAAAACCAGTGCTCTTCCTGACATATAGATAAATATAAAAGTGACATAAACTTATATGTAAAACAACATACTTTAAACTCTTGCAGATGACATGACACTTATAAATAAGGGAGGCAAAGGCGCAGACCACAGAATTACCCAATCTCACAGATTTTGGTTTATTTTTAATTTATTCTGGACTCTAATCCGAATAGAAATTTAGTTCTCACTCTATAATTTATTTATGTGTGATTTGCAGGTCTGTGTGTGTGTGCATGAATGTGTGTATGTTTATTATTTTATTTAGATTCAGTTTAGATTGTTAAGTATAATAAACTCACCTCTTGTTCAAACTCAAGAAAACCTGTCTGATTTGTTCTTTCACGATCACAACAACGGTAAAAGGTAAAATGCTCACTGAGGTGGTCAGCATGTCCACTGCTAATAAGGAATAAGCCCCGCTGCAGTGAAATAAAAGATAGGACAAGAGGAGAGCCTGGGACCCCTCCTCACCTGGCTGTAACAGAAATCTGGCGGTTCTAGTGATCAAATCGCAACAACAAATGAGAAATTGGATGTGTCACAGATGCACAGAGTTTTACAGCACAGAAACAGTCCCTTCGCCCCACTCTGTCTGTGCCGGCCATCAAGCCTGTCCATTTTAATCCCCTTTTCCAGCACTTGGCCTGTAACCTTGTAGGCTATGGCATTTCAAGTGCTCATCTAAATACTTCTTAAATGTTGTCAGGGTTCTTGCCTCCACCATCTTTACAGGTAGTGTGTTCCAGATTCCAGCCACCATCTGAGTGAAATATTTTTTTCCCTCAAATCTCCTCTAAACCACTTGCCCCTCACCTTAAATCAATGCCCCCCGGTTATTGACACCTCTGCTAAGGGAAAAGTTTCTTCTTCTCTACCCTATCTATGGGCCTCATAATTTTTCCTGCTTTCTGTCTCCCTCCCTTTTTGAATAAAGGAGTTACATTGGCATAAAAGGAGTTACATACAGAGAGAAGTAACTTGGTACAGCTTAGAATCCCTCTCTGTTGAAAAGTTGAGTAATGTAGCTGGACAGTTAGGGGTTACTCTCCGCCCAAAAGCTAGGAAACCCAAAATTCTAAGACCTGTGGCCAATCATTTTTCACTTGAAGCTGAAGACTCAAGCAGAGTTAGAATCACTAACAGATAGAGTAATGTTAGCTGAGGTAAAACTAGAACAGAAGAGACAATAATTAGAAATCCAGAGAGAACGAGAAAGAACAGAGTGAGTGTCAAGAAAGGGAAAAAGTAAGAGTGTTCCAGAAGGAGAAGGAGGAAAGGGAGTTAAGGCGGCTCAAACAACTAGAGGAAGATCCAGTACACCCAGTGAAAGCACAGCTAGTGAGTGAGCTGCCCATAGCTCAGGACCATGTGCTGAGCTCTTACAGTTATCCCAGTTCAATCTAAAGTTCAATGAGGAGCATGTGGCAGAATGTTTATTTTCACTTTTGAAAAACTTGCAAAGCAGCTGAAATGGCAGCAGAGAACTGGACACTGTTTTTATAAAGCAAAGTAACAGGAAAAGCCCATGAGCTTTATTCACTGTTCCCAGATGAAAGTTCATCAGATTCTGAGATGACTAAAAATGCTATCCAGGGTGCATATGAGATCGTATCAGAAGCGTACTACCAAAAATTCGGAACACTACGAAAGTAGCCTGAGCGAACTTACCTCCAGTTTGAAAGAGTTAAGTACCTTCGGAACAAAGGAGCAGGAGTAGGCCATTCAGCCCATCTAGTCTGCCCCGCCATTCAATACGATTATGGGTTATCTTCTATTTCAATTCCTTTTTACCACACTATCCCCATATCCCTTTATGTCATTTGCATTTAGAAATCTGTCAATCTCTGCTTCAAACATACTCAATGACTGAGCTTCCACAGCCCTCTGGGGTAGAGAATTCCAAAGATTCACAACCCCCTATGTAAAGAAATTTCTCCTCATCTCTGTCCTAAGTGACTTCCTCCTTATTTTAAAATTGTCTCTGCTGGTTCTAGACTCCCCAACCAGGGGAAACATCTTAGCTGCATCAACCCGTCTATCCATTTAATTCTGTTGTCGGTTTCAATGAGATCACATCTCATTCTTCGAAATTGTAGAGAATCCAGGCCCAGTTTTCCTAATCTCTTCATAGGCCAGTCCTGCCATCCCAGGAACAAGTCTCGTGAATCTTCGTTGCACTCCCCCTATGGCAATAATATACTTCCTAAAGTAAGGGGTGCAAAGCTGCACACAGTACTCCAGTTGTGGTCTCACAAGGTTCCATACAATTGAAGCAAGACTTCACTACTCCTGTACTCAAATTCTCTTGTGATAAAGGCTAACATACCATGAGCCTTCTTAAGTGCTTGCTGTCCCTGCATGTCAGCTTTCAGTGACTTATTGACAAGGACACCCAGATCCCTTTGTACATCTACACTTTCTAATTTCTTACCATTCAAGAAATACCCTGCACATCCATTCCACCTTCCAAAGTGGATAACCTCATATTTTCCACATTATATTCCATCTGCCACGTTCTTGCCCTCCCACGAAGTCTGTCCAAATTCCCTTGAAGCCACTTTGCATCTTCCTCACAACACATACATTCCCACATCTTTTTGTATCATCTGCAAACTTGGGAATATTACTCTGGTCCCCACATCTAAATAAATGATACATATTGTGAACAGATGGGGCCCAAGTACTTACCCAAATGTTTCCTTTTTACTTACCCCACTAGTCACAGCCTGCCAAAGCGAGAATGACCCATTTATTCCTACTCTCTGTTTTATGCTTGTTAACCAATCCTTAATCCATGCCAGTATATTACGTCCTATGCCATGTGCTTTAATTTTACTAACCAACCTCCTGTGGGGGACCTTATCAAAAATCCATCTGAAAATCCAAATATACTACATCCACCGACTCCACTTTATCAATTCTGTTACTACTATTCTCAAAAGACTACAACAGGTTCATCAAACATGATTTCCCATTCATAAATCCATGTTGACTATGCCCAATCAGATCATCTTTATCCAATTATCCATTTATCACATCCTTTATGATAGATTCTACCATTTTCTCTCTCCCTCCCTACTTAAATCGTGGGTTGACATTTGCGACCTTCCAATATGAGGGAACCGTTCCAGAAGGTGATCACCCATGCACCCACTGTCTCCATAGCTACCTCTGCCAACACTCTGGAATTTAGAATATCAGGTCCTGGGGACTTATCAACCTTCAACCCCATTAATTTCTCCAACACAAACTTCTTACTAATATTAATTTGCTTCACTTCCTCATTCCCCCAAATCCCTTGGATCTCTAATTCTGGGAGATTTCTTGTATCTTTCTCAGTGAAGACGGACACAAAGTGATCATTCAGCTTCTCTGCGATTTCTCGATTCCCCATTATAAATTGCCCTGACTCTGCCTGTCACGGACACATACATGTCTTACCCAAATGTTTCCTTTTAACGTAACTATAGAAGATTTTACAGTCCGCTTTTATGTTTGCCTCTGACTAGTAGATACGGAAAATCGGTATACAGCCCACATATGTAAACCTCAGAGTGGTGATCCTTCTGGAGGAGTTCAAAAACTCGCTCCCGATCCCATTAAAACCCACACAGGGGCAAAAAAGTTTCGAAGAGCCAGGAAGGTTGCAATTCTGGATGATGATTTTTTTCCATGTACACAAGGCCTTAACCCCAAAGGGAATGCATTCCCTAGTCACCCCAAAGACCCGGGAATAAAAGGTGGGAGGGTGACAAGAGCCTGAGCAGCCACGGGCAAGGAGGAAAATCTGGACACACAGGGGCCCACGCTCAGGCCAAATAGGACGGTACTGAGAGCAGGAGTAATGACCAATGATCTGTGTGCTTCCACTGCAGTAAGGCAGATCACCATCGTGTTGAATGCTGTAAGTGATGGGGAAAACCTGTAGGATTACTCAGGGTCCACCAGATCAGTGCAGGAAAACGGGCGCTGATGGAATGCACAGCAGGTCAGGCTGTGCCTTTAACTGTAACAGTCAGCCACAGTAACCCCACCACAGAGACTGCGGGAAAACTTAACAAAATCCTTGAGCGTTACTAGAATTTTGAATCCCAGGGGAAAGTGACCCTATACCCCTTCATTGAGGTTAGCAAGCCCTGGTCATACTCAATGATAAAGGTGCCACCCAATCCCTTCTGCTGGGAATAGGCATGACCTTTCTCCGAGACTGCAGTGAATGCTAGATTGTTAGCGAATGGTATTGGAAGGCAGTATATGTCCATACCTTTATATTGGGTGCACGTGCAGTGCGGCCTATTTTCAGGACCAGCAGCCATGGGGACCTGCTCCTGGGTATTGATCTGGCAGGGAAAAGGTGGCAGCTTCTGCAAAGGTTCTGGAGAGACAACAAGAGATCAGGGACAAAGAGCAGTTACAGGGGAAGGTTACCGGCATTCTCCCTGATTCTGTGGTGACTCGGTCCATGGCTAAACAATCCCCATCAGAGGTGGCTGAACTGACACTGGAGATGGATGCCCCTACTGTCTGGTTGTCTGAAACCTTCTTTGGGAAGGTAGAGAGCACAAAGGATGTGTTAAACAGATCTTCCTTAGTTGAGGCTCAACAACTCGACCCAGTGTTAAAATATAGCACAGACTGTCCAAACCAAAACTCAAGCAGAGGGAGTTGCAGAGTGCCACTATTTAAAGATTGAGGTGCTAGTGAGGAAGTTGAGACCTCCTCACAGACCTGCGGATGAAGAGTGGACAGTGCTTCACCAGATAGTGGTGCCGCTGAGGTCCCTGAAAGAAATATTAATGGCCCACGAACTTCCAATGACAGTACATGTTGATGTATGAAAATTTAAAGCCCACATAAGGCAACATTTTGACATGGCCACAACTCCACAAAGATGTGGTGGAATTCTGTAAAAGTGGTCACACCTGCCATGTTGTGGGGAGGCTCCAACCTGCAATAATACCTTCACCCTAATACCCATACCAGATTTTGTGGAACCCTTCGGCAGAATGCTGGTGGATTATGTGGGACACCGGCTGAAAACAAAACGGGACAACCAGTATCTTCTCACCATTATGGATGTGGTGACCCGATCCCCAGAGGCCATTCTCCTAAAGAACTATCTCTGCCATGGTAGTGGTGGAGGGGCTAACCCGCTATGGGCTGCCTGCTGAGATTCAGATGGATCAGGGCACACATTTTACATCCAGTATTTCTGAAAAGGTCATGGGTATTCTAGACATAACCCAGCCAAAGTCTACCACCCACAGTCACAAGGGGCTTTGGAGCAGTACCACCAGACCCTAAAGACAATGATCAGGCCATACTGCTATGAGGAACCCCATGACTGGGACAAAGGGATGGCATTTCACCTGTTGGTTACCAGGAACTTATCCACTGAGTCCACTGGCTTTAGTCTCTTTGAATTAGTTTATGGACACGAGGTGAGAGGTCCTCTTAAACTAATAAAGGAGAAGTTTTGGGACACAGGGATGAGTCTTCCATGTTAGACTACATTGCCATGCTCTGGGAGTGGCTCACGACAGCCTGTGCAATTGCTCAAGAACACCTAAAGATCTCCTACTCAGTTATGAAAAAGTAAGCAGGCAAAAATGCCAAGGCCAAAACATTTCAGGACAGAGACCATGTATTGTTACTATTCCCAATGCAGGGTGAATCCCTGAAATCCCGGTTCAGTGGTCCATATCGAGTGGCAAAAGGAATAGTGAGGTAAATTATTTAATTGGCACCCAGACCAATGGAAAAAAGCAAATGCTGTGGAGGGAACAGATAAGTACAGATCTGGCAGACTGTCAGGAGGGAAGGATTGAAAAGGACAGTGAAAACAGCTTAGAGAAGGGCCAGGAGGATTCCCAACTGGAATCCCCTACTCTCCGATTTGCCAACCCTGAAATGTTAGTTAAATTAGACCCCACACTCTCCTTCTTAAATGCAGGTCAATGAGGCAACCTAAAAAGTCAGCTAACAGCATTTACAGAAATATGCAACGACAAAGGAAAATTCCCAAAAAGGCAAGCCAATAGTGAGGGAGATGCTTCACCGAGTCGAGGTGCCGGAGGAGAGTGCAGTGAAAGATGGACAGCCACCTGCGAGCCATAAAATCCCAGAGCACATGGGTCTGGTTAGAAAAATGATGCTCCCATAGTAGAGGGAAAAGGGAAGGGAAAATACCCTAAAGTAAACAGCACTTGTGTACCTCACCAGAAAACTAAAAGTAAGGTCAGTGTTGATCTACCCACTGAAGAACACAATGATCAGGTCCCAAACACAAAGCTAATCAAACTCAACAATTGCAAAGCCAAACTCAGCAAGAACAAAGGCCCAGAGGAAATCACAGACACCTTACAGGGTCTAAAAAGACACACTGTCGGTTTAGGGAGAAAGATTATCAAGGTGAAGGAACCTGAATGGTTAAAGATTCATTGCAGGTGAGAAGAAAAAACAATGTAATCGCTGATGCAATGTCCAGGGTCGATTCCGACACATAACCATCCCAGACAAAACATCAAAACACTAAATCAGTCCAACTGTAACAGACAATGTCAGCTGCAGTAATTCTAAGATTAATATGTCAGTTTGGGAAGTGATTATTGAGAATGAATGTGTGCTTCCTTCTTTTTATTCCCACAATTCTGCAATGAAATGTTCTTGTTATCACATTTGTTCCCCGTGTGCTGTGGCGGTGTCAAGATAACACAATATGCCAAATTATGAAATTTAATTCATCGTTTGGAAACTTACAGTAAACGTTTAATAGAAAAAAAATCTTACAGCTATCCTTGAAAAAACTGGCAGCCAAGATGGCCACCGCAATTGGCATCTGAAACACCTTTTCACATTCTAAATCCTACAACAGGAGATACATGTCTGATGAGCCTGGACCCAAATCATTGGCTTGCTCCAGTGATTGAATTACCTAAGAATGCATTCATTAACACGGCATACAAGGCCATCCTGACACATTGACTTTGAAAGGGAGGCACAGTGGTGCAGTGGTTAGCACCGCAGCCTCACAGCTCCAGGGACCCGGGTTCGATTCCGGGTACTGCCTGTCTAGAGTTTTCAAGTTCTCCCTGTGTCTGCGTGGGTTTTCTCCGGGTGCTCCGGTTTCCTCCCACAAGCCAAAAGACTTGCAGGTTGATAGGTAAGTTGGCCATTATAAATTGTCACTAATCTAGGTAGGTGGCAGGGAAATATAGGGACAGGTGGGGATGTTTGGTAGGAATATGGGATTAGTGTAGGATTAGTATAAATGGGTGGATGATGTTCGGCACAGACTCGGTGGGCCGAAGGGCCTGTTTCAGCGCTGTATCTCAAATCTAATCTAAGAACAAAGTCCTCCGAGAGTGACTACTGGTATCCTGAGCCCTGAACAGATAGAAGTTCCAAACCTTGAATCTCATTGTTAAGGGTCCAGCGAATGCACTGAGGCAGTCAGGAGACTGTCTATCTCTGTGAAAACTGAGAGTTTCCCTGGACAAAAACAGACAAGCCATTGATTCAAAATGTGCTGAAGCAGAAGGGCTGTGTTCCCCCCACACCCCTCCCTCTCTCTCAAATCACAAATTTGAAAACCACATGCGACTGTGGGCCCTCCAAGCCTACAGATTGCTACAGACAGAGTAAACAGGGGAAGAAAGCCTGCTACAAGTCTGCCTCAAAGAAATCCCTGAGCCATGTGGACCATGTGACTAACTGCACTTTGACCAGAAAAAGACTTCAAGGTTACAACTTCAGCAGGAAGACCACGGAATGGTCAAACCTCACAGAATGAGTTTTTTTTTCAATATTTCTTCTGGACTCCAATCCAACTACACATTTACTTCTCACTCTGTAATCTATTTCTGTGTGATTCTCGTGTGAGTGAGTGCATAAATGTGTTCTATTTATTTTAATGATTTTATTTAGATCGGGTTTATATTGTTAAGTATAATAAACTCACCTCTTTCATGTTTAAACTCAAGAGAACCAGTCTAATCGGTCCCTCCACCATCACACCAAAGGTAAAATGTAAAACACTCACTCAGACGTTCAGCATATTCACTGTTTAGAAAGGACAAACACTGTTGTGGTCAAATAAAGCCGAGCGACTTTGACCCTTCCTCACCTGGCCATAACAATAGGCACTGTTGGGGATGGAGGGAATATGGGGATGAACTCAGCTCAGCATTAAACAGATACCAGAGGTTGTAAACTTCCTGGTTCAGCCTCAGACAATGGCCAGTGAGGGGATGCAGATCATGGACCGGGAATGGAGTTTGTGACAGAAACTGAAGATAATGGTTTCAGTCTTCTCACGATTTAAATGACAAGAACACTAAATCAGTGAAATATGGTTTATGAATCTAATAGTTGGATACAGAGACTTACCAGGGACACCAACAGTAGCGAGGATGGGATAGTAAATAAATTGAATCATCTTCAGAGCAAAATAGATCCGCTGTTCTAATGTTATCCAATAATAATCTGCAGTAACCAGGCCAAACCAAACGGATAAACTCCTGTCCACTGTAGTAACATTCCAATCTATTGTTCTCAGATTCTGACACATTGTTGTAACATTCCAATCTATTGTTCAAATTCTGATGTATCCTCTCCCTCTCTCTGCAGCCGCTGATCTCTGTTGGTGCCTGGGTTGATGCTCCCGCTGACACAATAGGATAACACATTGAAAGGAGTCCTTCTTAATAGAAGAGGGAAACCCTCCAGTGACACCATTAAGGTCCATGGAGACTGACATTAATTACAGTCACTGAACAAACAGGTTCAGTTAACACCTTTCAATCCAACACATTTTGTGCCGCAGTAAAGTAGAACATTTATCCAGTCTGGATGGAATGTATGATAGTTACTGAGGGAAGGAATGGTGGAAATAACAGAGGCATTGGACAGAATCTTTCAATCCTCCTTGGATATGGGATTGATGCCAGAGGACTGCAGGGTTGTAAATGTTACACTGTTTAAAAAAGTAGAGGTTGGATAAACCCTGTAACTATCAGTCTAACGTTGGTGGTTGGAAAATTCTAGAGGCCATAACCCAGCACAAATATATATCTTGCTTGCAAAAACATGGGTTAATCAATGACAAGTAGCATGGATAGGTTAATGGAAAATCATTTCTGATAATATTGATAGAGTTCGTTCAGGACGTAACTGTGAGTGTTAATGTGGATAGCGTGTTTCATGTAATATACTCATAGAAATTTTAAGACAGAGAAAGAGGCCACTTGGCCCATTGTGTCTGTGCCGGCCGATACATGATCCACCTATTCTAATCCTACCTTCCTGCATTTGATCCATAGCCCTGAAGATTATGGCACTTGAGTTGAACATCCAGACTCCTTTTGAATGAGTGCAGGTATTCTGCCTCAACTATCCTTACGGGCAGTAAGTTCTAGACCTTCACTAAAAACAGGGGACCCAGGACTGAACCCTGTGGAATGCCAATGGAAGCAGTCCTCCGGTCAGTAAAATGCCCGTCAACAATTACAGTTTCATAAAAACAAGAAATGCTGCAAATACTCAGCAGGTCTGGCAGCATCTGTGGAGAGAGAAGCAGAGTTAGCGTTACAGGTCAGTGACCCTCCTTCACTGACCTGAAACATCATCTCTGCTTCTCCCTCCACATATGCTGCCAGACCTGCTGAGTATTTCCAGCATTTCTTGTTTTTACTTCAGATTTCCAGCATCCGCAGTATTTTGCTTTTATTATAACAATTACCCTTTGTTTCCTGTCACTGAGCCAATTTTGTATTTTTGGGTGAACAAGTTTCTCCTCAATTCCCCGGTGGTCCTTCTACCAAGCACTTTAAGTCACTGCCCCCTATTCACTGATCTCTCTGCTAAGGTGAATAGATGCTTCACCTCCGCTCTATCCAGGCCCCACGAAATTATGTCCATTTCAATCAGGTCTCCCTTCAGCCTACTCTGTTCCAAGTAGAACAACCCCAGCCGATTTAATCTTTCTTCATAGCTGCATTTTTCCAGTCCTGGCAACATCCTTGGAAATCTCCTCTGTACCCTCTCTAGTGAAATTACATCCTTTGTGTAATGAGGTGACCAGTACTGCACACAGTACTCAGGTTGTGACCGAACCAATGATTTATATAGTTCCAGCATAACCTTCCTGCTCTTGTATTCTATACCTCAGCTAATAAAGGAAAGGATTCCATATGCCTTCTCAACCACCTTTTCGACCTGTCCTGCTACCTTCAGGGATCAGTGGACATTGACTCCAAGGTCCCTCACTTCCTCTACACTTCTCAGTATTTTCCTATTAATCGTCTATCCCTTTGCCTTGTTTGACCTCCTCAATTGCATCACCTTAGACTTATCCAGGTTGAATTCCATTTGTCACTTTTCTGCCATCAATATCTTCCTGCAGCCTACAGCTATCCTCCTTGCTGTCGACTGCACGACCAATCTGTGTACCATCATAACAAATCTTGATCATGCCCCCTACATTTACGTTCAAATCGTTAATATATACTACAAAAAAGCAGGAAGTCCAGTACTGAGCCCTGTGGAACGTCACTGGAAACAGGCCTCAAGTCAGTAAATCACCCGTCAACAATCACCCTTTGTTTCCTATCACTGAGCCTATTTTGCATCCAGCTTGTTGAATTTCCCTGGATTCCATGGGATTTTATTTTTTTTAACTAATACGCCACATGTGACCTTGACAAAAGCCTTGTCAAAATCCAAGTAGACCATATCAACTGCACTACCCTCATCTATCATCCTTGCTACTTCTTCGAAAAATTCAGTCAACTTGGTCAAACAATATCTTCCCTTATCAAATCCATGCTCAATATCCGTGATTAACCTGTGCCTTTCCAAGTGACACTTTCTCCTGTCTTTCAGAATAGATTCCAATAATGTGCCCACTACTGAGGTTAGACTGACTGGCCTGCAATTATTCGGTCGATCCCTTGCTCCATTTTTAAAGAGGTACAATTTTAACAGTTCACCAATCCTCTGGCACTACTCTGTATCCAGTGCGGACTGGAAAATGATGGTCAGACCCTCTGCCATTTCCTCTCTCACTTCTTTTGACAGCCAAGGATACATTTCAACTGGCCCTGGTGATGGATCAACTTTCAAGGATGCTAATCCCATTAATACTTCCTCTCTCCCTATGTATATCACATCCAATAATTCACACTCCTCCTCCTTAACCACAATATCTGCATCGTCCCCCCCTTTTGTTAAGACAGATACAAAGTATTCATGAAGAACCATACCAACATGTTCCTCCCCTACTCGTGTATATCCATTTATGTATATAGACTTTCAAAAGGCCTGTAAACAAATAACATTTCATAGACTTGTTATGAAAAATGGAAGACATGGATTAATGTGACAGTGATGGTGTGGATATGACAGTGACTCAGGGACAGAAAGCAGAGAGAAGTGGTGAACAGTCATTGTTCAGACTGGAAGTGGAGGGGAGTATACAGTACTGTTTCTCAGGGCTTAATTCACTCCACGTGATATGAAGATATGACAGAAGGCACTGGATACTGCAATGGCTATGAGCCCTGACAATATTCCGGCAATAGTACTGAAGACCTGTGCTCCAGAACTTGCCGCACCCCTAGCCAAGCAGTTCCAGTAGAGCTACAACACTGGCATCAACCCTGCAATGTGGAAGGTTGCCCAGGTATGTCCTGTAGACAAAAAGCAGGACAAGTCCAACCCGGCCAATTACCACCCCATCAGCCTACTCTCAATCATCAGTAAAGTGATGGAAGGTGTCACCGACAGTGCTATCAAACAGCACTTGCTCAGCAATACCCTGCTCAGTGACGCTCAGTTTAGGTTCTGCTACAGCCACTCAGCTCCTGATCTCATTACCTCATTATCTCAAACCCTCCGCTGGCTGGAGTCATACCTAGAGCAAAAGGAAGATGCTTGTGGTTGTTGGAGGTCAATCATCTGAGCTCCAGGAAATCACTGCAGGTGTTCCTCAGGGTCGTGTCCTGGACCCAACTATCTTCAGCTGCTTCATCAATGACCTACCTTCAATAATAAGGTCAGAAGTGGGGATGTTCACTGATGATTGCACAATGTTCAGCACCATTCGCGACTCCTCAGATACTGAAGCAGTCCGTGCAGAAATGCAGCAAGACCTGAACAATATCCAGCCTTTGGCTGATAAGTGGCAAGTAACATTCGCGCCACACAAGTGCCAGGCAATGACCATCTCCAACAAGAGAGAATCTAACCATCTCCCCTTGACATTCAATGGCATACCATCGCTGAATCCCCCACTATCAACATTCTGGGGGCTACCATTGACCAGAAACTGAACTGGAGTAGCCATATAAATACCATGGCTACAAGAGCAGGTCAGAGGCGAGGAATCTTGAGACGAGTAACTCACCTCCTGACTCCCCAAAGCCTGTCCACCATCTATAAGGCACAAGTCAGGAGTGTGATGTCAGGAGTACTCTCCACTTGCCTGGATGGGTGCAGCTCCAACAACACTCAAGAAGCTCGATACCATTCAGGAAAAAGCAGCCCACTTGATTCGCACCCCATCTACAAACATTCACTCCCTCCACCACCGACGCACAGTGACAGCAGTATGTACCATCTATAAGATGCACTGCAGCAATGCACCAAGGCCCCTTCGACAGCGCCTTCCAAACGCACGACCTCTCCCAACTAGAAGGACAAGGGCAGAAAATGCATAAGAAAATCACCACCTTCAAGTTCCCGTTCAAGCAACACACCATCCTGACTTGTAACTATGTCGCCGTTCCTTCACTGTCGCTGGGTCAAAATCCCTTCCAAACAGCACTGTGGGTCTACCTACTCCAAATGGACTGCAGCGGTTGAAGAAGGCAGCTCACCATCACCTTCTCAAGGGCAACAAGGGCAATAAATGCTGGCCAAGCCAGTGACACCCAAATCCCATGAATGAATATAAAAAAGAGCCAGGATGTGGAACTAACTGGTAGATCTTCGAAAGGGCCAGCACTGACATGTTGGACCAAATGGCCTTCTTCAGTGCAATGCTATTCTATGTTTCCATGATTGTTCTTACCTCGACTTTCCTGATATTCCTATCCTTTAAACAGGCGTTTGATAAAGTACCACATAACAGCCATGTTACCAAGTTAGAAACACATGGGATTAAAGGACCAATGACAGCAGTGGCTCAGATTGTAGCTCTTCCCCTTTCAGTCACAAGCTTCGAGGATCAAGTATCATTTGATCGCAAGAAACAAGTAACAGGACTTAATCACAAGATTCAAGGCTGACACTGCAGTGACATTACTGTGGGAGTATTGCACTGTCAGATGTGCCGTCTATCGAATGAAACATTAAACCAACATCTGCCCTCTCGGGTGGATGTTAAAGATCTGATCATTATCACATTGCTGCTTGTGGGATCTTGCTGTGCGGAAATCTTCTGCCATCTTTCCTACATTACAATAGTGACTAGGGTTTAATAAGTACTCAGTGATCATGAAGGCGCTACATAAATGGAAGTTCTTTTTTTAAATTTACAATGACAGCATGCAGGAAATTAGCTAAGTGACAGAAAGCAGAGAGTGGTGGAGAATGGTTATTGTTCAGTCTGGAGGGAAGTACATTGGGGTTTACCCAGGGTCACTGTTGGGATCACAGTTGCTGTATGTTAATGCAATGGGCTTGTGTACAGAGGGGATAATGTCAAAGTTTTCAGATGGCAGGAAACTCAGAAATGTTAACAAACAGTGATAAGGATAGTAACAGACTTCAGGAAGACAGGGACTGACTGGTAAAATGGGCAGGAACATGGCAGATGTAATTTAACTCAGTGAAGTGTGAAGTGAGGCATTTGGGTAGGAAGTATGTGGAGAAGCAATATAAACTTAATGGCACAATTATAAAGTGGGTGCAGGATTGGAGAGACCTGGGCTGTACACACACAGATCTTTGAAGGTAACATGTAGTGTCCTTGGTGTGTGAGAGAGAGGCACAGAGTAAAAAAAACTCAGGAGGAAATGCTGATCTTTATACATCATTGGTTAGATCCCAGCTGGAGAATTGTGTCCAATTCTGATCACCACACTTTGGTAAGGATGTCAAGGACTTAGTGAAGATACTGAGGTGATTTTCTGGAATGGTACAAGGGATCTGAGTACCAGTTACGTGGAGAGATTGGAAAAGCTGGGGTTGAAATGAAGGGTAAGAGGAGATTTAATATAGAATTCAAAATCATGAAGGGTTTTGATGGGATAATTAATGTGAAACGGTTTCCAGTGTCAGAAAGTTCAATATTAAGAAGACACAGATTGAAAAAGAACCAGAGGTGAAATGAAAAGAATTTTCTTACACAGCGAGTTGTTGGGATCTGGCATTCACTGCCTGAAAACATGGTGGAAGCAGATTCAATAATATATTTCAAAAGGAAATTTAACAAATACTTGAAAAGGAGAAAAAACGCAGGAGTCTGGGGAAAGAGGAGGGGAGAGTAACTAATTAGATAGTTTTAGTTTAGTTTAGAGATACAACACTGAAACAGGCCCTTTGGCCCACCGTGTCTGTGCCGACCATCAACCACCCATTTATACTAATCCTACACTAATTCCATATCCCTACCACATCCCCACCAATCCCTATATTTCCCTACCACCTACGTATACTAGTGGCAATTTATAATGGTCAATTAACCTATCAACCTGCTAGTCTTTGGCATGTGGGTGGAAATCGGAGCACCCGGAGGAAACCCACGCAGACACAGGGAGAATTTGCAAACTCCACGCAGGCAGTAACCCGGGTGGCTGGAGCTGTGAGGCTGCGTGCGAACCACTGCACCACTGTCCTGCCACTGTGCCGATTAATACCAGCTGGAGTGGTACTGAGTCTCACTCACACACCAGGGAAGAGCCAATTCAAACCAGACCTCTATTAATAGCAGCTGGAGTGGAACTGAGTCCCACTCAAGCACCAGGAAAGAGACAGTTCATTACAGGTCACCATTAATACCAGCTGGAGTGGTACTGAGTCACACTTACACAGCAGGAAAGAGACAATTCAATCTAGGCCTCTATTAATACTAATTAGATAGCTCTTTCAAAGAGACAGTACTGACACAATGGGCCGACAGACCTCCTTCTGTGCTGCATCAATCTCTGATTCTATGAGCAATAAAGAGAGAGTGAAGAGAGAGAGAGAGAGAGAGAGGGGGAAAGTGTGAATGACGGAAAGGGAAGTAGCAAGAACGAGAAAATCGAGTTTGCATCGCTTTGTCGGCAGAGGGATCATGATCCGCACGTGTCTGCTCCTGTTGTGGCAGGTGACACAGAAAGCTCCTGCTATGTCCTCATTTCCATGAAAAATTCGTGTCGCCCATGGTGACCCGCGCTGCTGTTTGCCTGCACATTTAACAGGAGCCTAACTGTGTGTGAGACTGGCTCGTCTTTCAGCCAGCATTAAGCTCTTAAAGACAGTCTGTCCCTCTTGAAGGGAAGCTGCACTGAATCACAGGAGGCTGCTGCTGCTGACTGTGAATGCTGCAATTGGAGACAAGGTAAATGGAATACTAGGACAGAGAGAGGGCTCTGCGGCTAACGAATGAGGTGCTGGAGGCCTTAGTCATGGAGAGTAACAGGAGAAGAGAGCCCATGTTTCTGTAGGGTGGTGTGGAGACCCTCAAGAAACACCCTCCGAAGGGAATGGGAGCAAGTGGCCACGGAGGTGAATGCAAGAATTATGGCCCCGACGACCTGGCAGCAGAGCCAGAAGAAGTTTAATGAGCTCACACGGCTGGTAAATGTCAGTGACTTCATCACCACATGGCATCTCCTATCCTCAACACCACCAACCTCTCACACTGCTCAATATAACACACTCCTATCACTCACCCATCAGCAGTCCCTAACACTCAGGACTCACACCTCACATGCACATACTCCACCTTACCCTCACTCACCTTCCACTGATAACCAGCCTCACACCCATCTCTCACTGCCTCCACATATCTCCAGCTATTCAGCTATCGAAGGCACAGCACCCAAACACAGTGCAACACAGTCACTGACATTATGCCCTCTCTCTTACAGGACAAGGTGGCCCATAATCACAGGGAGCAGCAGTGAACCGACGGGGACCAGGCATACCTTAATCCCCTGAGCCTGAGGGAGGAGGTAGTTCTCCACATAATGGGACCGGCTGTGACAGAGCCCGTAGCATCCGGCATCACCGAGAGCATTCAGGATGATGCTATGTTCCTGCCTTATGTCCCTTCTTAACTCCCACCTCCCCCTTATCCTGCTGTCTGGGATGATGTACAAGCTGCAGATGGCGGGACCATGGACCTCCTGCTTTCCATTCCACCCCCAATCCCTGACCGAACCCTCCCTTTCTGATTTTATACTTTCTGATAATAACCCAAAACTGCCAGTTTCCCAGTCACAGCAGATCCAGGAGACAGAGAGAGAGCAGCAGCACAGCACTGATGGTGAAGCCCCATCACTTGGTCTTATACTCACAGTCACCAGATCAAATACTTGCATTGTGTCAACCTTAGAGGCTGGTTTGGAGACACAATCTGCACGGGTTGAGTCACCGAGCACAAGTGAGCTGCAGCCAGGCCAGGGGGAAAGAATAGTTCATGTGTCAGCTCACCAGAGGGCGAGGTCACAAACGAGTTATAATACACAGGACTCATATGTGAACATTGCTGGAACAGCATACAGGAGAATGCTGATGGACATGTACAGTGAGATACTTTGTCCATTGACAGGCCTGTCAGACAGTCTGTTGTCACTGTCAAGGAACACGGAGGAGTCCATCTCCAACATGGCACAGGGCATTTCACAGAGCTTGAAGCCCATTCTTTCCCCTGTGGAAGTGGTCACTAACTCCATGACAGCACTAGTGGACCCAGCCGTGATACAGTGTCTGATACCATTGTCTCAGCTTCCACTGCAGCACAGACGGCAGACACCCAAATTCTTGGTGCTGCAGTGGAAGCACAGATTGAGGACATGAGATCCATGTTTGCTGCCAGGCAGGATCAGACAGCTGTTATCATGGCTGGAGATCTCAGTGTTCAAAGGGGTTTGCAGGCTCTCACAGCAGTCCAGCAATCTGTGATCCAGTAGATTACCAGGATTGCTGAGGTGTCGCCCCTTGGCAGTGACAGTGTCTCTGTGGAGCATGAACTTGCTGTCCTCTCTCAGGATGACAGTATTTGTCCTCCATTCACTGCCACTCCACTAGTGTCCTTGCTGTTCCCCATCAGCCAGCCCAGGCTGCTGCTGCCCATGTCGAGGAGGTGCAATCCGACTACGAACCCGCAAAGCCCTGTGCTGCTCGAGGACGTCCTGCAAGGCCATCTGCAGTCTCCCCAGTGAAAGTCAGCAGCCTTCCACCAGCCATGCTGCAGTCACTGGGGAAACACTGTGTCGGAGCACTAGACAAGTCAAGGGAAGCCACAAGACAGGCACTAAGGGAATACACAAGGGTGAATGGTACAGTTTTGTTTGTATAATTGGATGTGTTGCTGGATAAAGATGTTAATGAAAAGATTTTTGTTGGCATTTTACATTGCAGGATGGTGACCAAGGGGACACTGTGATGGGGCGTCTCAGATGGGTGTAATGGGGGAGAATGGGGGATCCATGGTGGGAAAGGGAAGTTGTCCTATGGAACCAGAATCTTAGCAGGGACTCTCCGACAGCCTGTCCGGGTCGATGGCATCCAGGAAATATCCTCCCGGTCTCCTCCTCCTCCTCCTCCTGAGGTGTCCTCCGGATTCCTGTTGCCAATGCCTGTGTCCTCATGATGGTGATGATATGAAGGGTGCAGCAGAACACCACCAACTTGGACACCTGCTCCACTGTGTAGTGGAGGGCTCCCCCCGAGCGGTTCAGACATCGGAAGCATTGCTTCATCACACCGATGATTTGTTCCACCATGTTCCTGGTGACTCCATTGCTCACGTTATACACATGTTAATTGTGTGAGGTTGGTTGGCGGTGCGAGGTGGTTTGCGGATGTAGAAACATGAGCTGTGTCTAGAGAATGGAATCTTTCATCTCCGAGGAGCCACATTCTGGTTCTGCATGGCGGCCAAAATGTTGGAACCGGCTGACTGCATCAGAATGAAGGTATGGTGGCTGCTGCCAGGATAGTGGACATTCGCCAACATGATGTACTGGGCATGCTCACACTCCAACTGTACATTCATGGAGTGAGAGTTTTTCCAGTTCCTGTACCTCTCCCTCTTGACAACGGGGGCCCCGCAGAGACACCCACACCATCAGGATTCCCTCTATCCTGACAAAGCCACGGGATCTCTCATCCTGCCTCCCCCTGCTGAGGGAGAAAATGATAACATCGATGGTCACCGTCACCTCCCAGAATTATCAATGGACAACACACAAGACGAGTAACTACTGGTCAGTTAGTTTAACATCAGTGGTGAGTAAGGCTTTAGAAACAATAATCAGTGAAAAAGGACAACACACACTTGGAGAGATCTGAGTTAATTACGGATTGTCAGCACGGATTTCTAAAAGGCAGATTATGCTTGATGAACTAATTGAATTGATTTCGATGATCAGAGAAGGTTGATGAAGGGAATGTGGTGGATGTTGTCTCCCTGGATTTTAGTAAAGTATGCGATGAAGAACCACACAGAGCTTGGTTAACAAAATTGAAGCTCATGGAATAGCATCCAATTGGATCAAAAATTGTCCAAAGGACAGCAAAAAGAGTCTTGTGTTAAATGGCTGTTTTTCAGACAGGAGGATGGTAGACAGTGATGTTCCCCAAGGGTCAGTGCTAGGAACGCTGATTTTGTTTCCTTGCTATATATAAATGACATGCACCTTGGAATGCAAAGTAGAATTTCAAAATTTTCCGATGATCCCAATCTTGTAGGTGTGATAAACAGGGAGGATGATACAAACCATCCGCAACAGAACTTAGATAGGCTGGCAGAATGGACAGAGAAGTGGCAGGTAGAATTTATTACAGAGCAGTGTGCGGTGATGTATTTTGTCAGAAGGAATAGGAAGGCAATGTAGACTTAATGACACATTACTAAAGATTGTGCAGGAACAGAGGGACCTGGGCCTCCGTATGCATTGATCTTTGAAGGTGGCAGGACATATTAGGAGGGTGTTTAGCAAATCATATCAGATCTTGGGCTTCATAATTACAGACAAAGATACAAAGGCAGGGAAGTTATGCTGAAACGTTATAAAGCTTTGGTTAGGCCTCAACTGGAGAACTGTGTCCAGTTCTGGTCACCACACTTTAGGAAGGATGTGAAGGTCCTTGAGAGGATGCAGAGGAGATTTACAAAAATGGTTTCAGGGATGGGGGTTGCGCGACAAGGTTAGTTTGGAGAAGATGGAGTTGTTCTCCCTGGAGTAAAGGAGATTTAGAGAGCTTTGGTAGAGGTGTACAAGATTATGATAAGTTTAGATAAGACAGACAAGGAAAAACTGTTCCCATTAACTGATGAAACACGGACTTGGGGACACAGATGGAAGGTTTTGGGTAAGAGATGCAGGGGGAATATGAGGAGGAACATTTTATGACAGTGGATGGTAATAAGCTGGAACTCACTGCCCATGAGGGTGGTGGACGCTGAGGCAATTAATGATTTCAAAAGGAAACTGGATGGACACCAGAAGGAAATGAACTTGCAGGGATACGGGGACTGAGCGGGGGATTGGGACTGACTGGATTGTTCCAGGGAGAGCTGGCATGGAGGGGCCGAATGACCACCTTCAGTGCCGCAAATAACTAATTCACTCTCTGTGACTCTATGTTGGATACGTCTCCTGCTCCTGTCTGGAAAGATCTAGAAACACAGAAGTTGAATGAAACTGTGACTTTAACGGCCACTGACAGCTCCTTCCTCACCCTGCTGTGAGGCTCCAGGTCGTGTTACAGGAGGTGACACTGCTATGTGACCACATCCTTATTGAATCAGAGCCACCTCACGCACTGCTCCTGGATTAGATTAGATTAGAGATACAGCACTGAAACAGGCCCTTCGGCCCACCGAGTCTGTGCCGAACATCAACCACCCATTTATACTAATCCTACACTAATCCCATATTCCTACCAAACATCCCCACCTGTCCCTATATTTCCCTACCACCTACCTATACTAGTGACAATTTATAATGGCCAATTTACCTATCAACCTGCAAGTCTTTTGGCTTGTGGGAGGAAACCGGAGCACCCGGAGAAAACCCACGCAGACACAGGGAGAACTTGCAAACTCCACACAGGCAGTACCCGGAATCGAACCCGGGTCCCTGGAGCTGTGAGGCTGCGGTGCTAACCACTGCGCCACTGTGCCGCCCATTAGGTGTAGGTAGGAAAAGCGCTCTTGAAAAACCCGGGGTGGGTAGGGCAAAGCCCCCTCCTCCTCCCTCTTTACAGAGCTTCCCCTCTCTGCAGCCTCTGCTCCATTTGTTGGTCATGTCATAGACCCAAAGACACTGTAAATATAGTCCCCATTCCTTGTCCAGATTTGGGTCACCAAATCTTCTGTCCTCCCTGAATGTCTGCAGCAGCTCACAACACAACCTCCAGAAAACCATCGACAGCACCTCCACTAAGATTACAATAGCAGAAGTAAGTCAAAAGCACGTCACCGGTAAGCTGGATGCCTGGCCCTTTTAAATAACATTAGAGGGGATTCATTGTGATGCTAAATGTATGTTCAGCTGACATTGACTAACACAGGCGTTCGGTGGACATGCACAGACCAACTTTCAAAGAAGGACATCAAAGCTGCCGGAATGGCAGATTGACATCACTTTCAAATCCACCCTCAAAAGAACAACACATACAAGGTACAATTGAGCGAGAGCCCTGCCCAGCATGTGATATTGTGCAGGCCACAGTAGAAGTGGCCGGCTGTGAAGACCATGCTGACAGCACATAGATGATACGACTGGGCTGGAGCCCCGCTCAGCATGGGATATTGTGCAGACCGCACCGTAAGTGGCCAGCTGTGCGATTCACATCTCTTCATGGATCCCAATTCTGTACCGTCAGCAGCAGTCTTGCTGCAGAGTGTAAAATCGTGGCTCGGGACAGATGCAGAGGGAAATAAATTCACTTTACAAGGAGAAATGAAAAAAGATTGAAGTCGAAAGATTTGCAGGAATATGTGAAATGGACTGGGGAAAGTGAATAAATGGAGGGGTGAGGCCATGGAGAGATTCAAACACAAGAAAGAGAATATTAAAAATAAGGTGTTGCCAGTTCAGGAGCCAATGTAGATCAGTGAGCACAGGGGTGATGGGTGATCGGGATTTGGTGTGAGTTAGGATACAGGCAGCAGAGTTCTGGATGGGCTGTGGTTTATGGAGGTTTATAACTGGGAGGGTGACCAAGATGGAATTGGAATAGTCAGCTGTGTATCTAACAGTGATGCAGATAAGGGTTTACGCAGTAGATGGGCTGAGGCAGTGGTGGCGAGGGGTGATATCACAGAGGTGGTATTAGGCAGGGTTGGTGATGAAAAGAATATGAAGATGAACTTAGCTTAGGTTGAAATATAACACAGAAGTTGTAAAATGTCTGGTTGAGCCTCCGATATTGGGCAGGGTGGAGTATGTGCTTCCAGATAGGGGATGGAGTTTGTGATGGAGACCAATGACACTGGCTTCAGTCTTCCCAAAATTTACATAACAGAACGGTATTTCAGTGAAACAGGGTTTACTGATCTCCTGGCCTGAAATAGAGACAGCAACAGCAGCAACGATGAGCGAGTATATGACAAGAACTGTAATACAGCTGACAATGGTTTATAGAGCTCATGGCTGAAGATATTCACCAGGAATACAACGGCAGCAAGAAGGGCAGAGTAAATTACAGGAGCAGTAATGCAGTTAAACATGGTTTAAAGAATTAATAGCTAGATAGAGAGACTTACCAGGGACACCAATAATAGCCAGGATGGGATAGTAAATGTATTGAATAATCTTCAGTGCGAGATAGATACGAGAGTTTAATGAGTACCGATCATAATATGTAGAAAGATAGTAAATAACCGAGGATAAACTCCTGTCCATTGTTGTAACATTCCAATCTATTGTTCTCAGATTCTGACCCATTGTTGTAACATTCCAGTCTTTTGTTCTCAGATTCTAACCTATCCTCTCTCTATCTCTCTGGAGCAGCTGATCTCTGTAAGTGCCGGGGCTGATGTTCCCACTGACACTATGGAATAACACATTGAAAGAATCCCCTTATTAATAGGAGATGGAAAACGTCCAGTGACACAATTAGGGCCCATGGAGACTGACATTAATTACAGTCACGGAACAAACAGATTCAGTTAACCCTTTTCAATCCAACACTTTAGTACCACAATAAAGTTGAACATTTATCCAGTCTGGATGGGATGTATGAGGGTTGCTGAGGGAAGGAATGGGGGAAATAGCAGAGGCGCTGGCCAGAACCTTCCAATCCTCTTGGATATGGGCGTGATGACAGGTTTCCACAGGCTCACCACTCTCTGGGTGAAGAAACGTCTCCTCATCTCAGTCCTGAAAGTTTTACCCCATATCCTGTGGTTCAGGAGTGGTTCACCATCGGGAACATCCTTCCTGCATCTACCCTGTCAAGTCATGTTAGAATTTTATAGGTTTCGATGAGATCCCTCCTCACTCTTCAGAATTCCAGTGAATATAGTCCTAACCGACTCAATCTCTCCTCATACGGCAGTCCCGCCATCCCAGGAATCAGACTGGTAAAACTCTACTGCACTCCCTCTTGCAAGACCATCCTTCCTCAGATAAGGAGACCAAAACTGCACACAACATTCCAAATGCGGCCTCACCAAGGCCCTGTATATTGCAGCAAAACATCCCTGCTCCTGTGCTCGAATCCTGTCTCTATAAAGGTCATCATAACATTCGCCTTTTTCTACCGCCTGTTGCACCTGCATGCTTACCTTCAGTGACTGGTGTACCATAACACCCAGGTCTCGCTGCATATTCCCCTCTCTCAGTTTATAGCCGTTCAGATAATAATCTGCCTTCCTGTTTTTGCTAGTAAAGTGGATAACTTCACATTTATCCACATTATACTGCATCTGCCATGCATTTGACCACTCACTCAACTTGTCCAAATCACCCTGAAGCCTCTCTGCATCCTCCTCACAACTTACCCTCACACTCAATTTTGTATCATCTGCAAATTTGGAGATATTACATTTAGTTTCCTCATCTAAATCATTAACATATATATTGTGAACAGCTGGGGTCCTAGCACCGATCCCTGCGGTACCCCACTAGTCATTGCCTGCCATTCACAAAAAGCTCTGTATGTTCCAATGCTTTGTTTCCTGTCTGCCAACCAATTTTCTATCTATTGCAATACACTACCCCCAGTCTCGTGCACTTTAATTTTACATGCTAAACCCTTACGTGGAACTTTGTCGAGAGCCTTCTAAAAATGCAAATAAACCACACCCACTGGCTCCCTCTCATCAACTCTACCAGTTACATCCTCGAAGAATGCTAGTAGATTTATCAAGCATGATTTCCCTTTCATAAATCCATGCTGACTCTGTCCGATTCTACCACTATTCTCCAAGTGCTCTGCTGCAAAATATTTGATAATGGACTCCAGGATATTCCCCACGACCGATGTCAGGCTGACTGGTCTACAATTTCCTGCTTTCTCTCTACCTCCCTTTTTTAATAGTGGGATAACATTAGCTACCTTCCAATCTGTAGGAACTGTTCCAGAGTCCATAGAATCTTGGAAGATGACCACCAATCCATCCATTATTTCTAGGGCCACTTCCTTAAGTACTCTGGGATGTAGATTACTAGGCCCTGGGGATTTATCGGCCTTCAATGCCATCAACTTCCCCAACACCATTTCTCTACTAATACTGATTTCTTTCAGTTCCTCTCTCTCACTAAACCCTGTATTCACCAACATTTCTGGTATGATATTTGTGTCCTCCTTTGTGAAGACAGAACTAAAGGATGCATTTAGTTGGTCAGCCGTTTCTTTGTTTCCCATAATAAATTTCCCTGTTTCTGACTGTAACGGACCTGTATTTGTCTTCGCCAATCTTTTCCGCTTCACATACCTATAGATTCGTTTGCAGTCAGTTTTTATGTTCCCCGCAAGCTTACTCTCGTACTCCATTTTCCCCTTCTTAATCAATCCCTTGGTGCTCCTTTGCTGAATTTTAAACTGCTCCCAATCCTCAGGTCTGTTGTTTTTTCCTGGCGAATTTATATGCCTCATCCTTGGATCTAATGCTATCTCGAACTTTCCTTGTAAGCCATGATTTGGCTACCTTTTCCGTTTTACTTTTGCGCCAGACAGGAGTAAACAATTGTTGCAGTTCATCCATGCGCTCTTTGAATGTTTGCCATTGCCTATCCAGGGTCATCTCTTTACGTAACGTTTCCCAATGTATCATCGACAACTTATGCCTCATCCCTTCGTAGCTTACTTTATTAAGATTCACGACCTTAGTCTCAGAATCAACTAGGTCACTCTCCATCGTGATGAAGAATTCTATCATATTATGGTCGCTCATCCCCAAGCGATCTCGCACAACTAGATTGTCAATTATTCCTCTCTCATTACACAATAACCAGTCTAGGATAGCCTGTTCTTCAGTTGGTTCCTGAAAGAATTGGTCCTGAAAACCATCCCGCATATTCCCCAGGAATTCCTCCACAATGTATTGTGACCAATTTAATTTGCCCAATCTATATGCAGATTCAAGAAACCCATAATTACAGATGTTCCTTTATCGCATGCGTCTCTAATTTCCTGTTCAATGCCATTCGCAAATTCAGCACTACAGTTTGGGTGTCTATCTGCAACCCCCACTAACGTTTTCTGCCCCTTAGTGTTTCTCAGCTCGACCCATACATATTCGGCATCGTCAGAGCTAATATCCTGCCTCACTATTGCGTTAATTTCCTCTTTAACCAGCAATGCAACTCCACCGGGGGGTGGAAATAGGCCGTTTTACTGATGGTGAGAAAATTCGGTAGGAAGCTCATCTCAAGGGATCTCAAGGTTAGCTATGTAAACAAGTTTGTGAACCGTTTTACTTAGTCTCAAACATTTACAAAGGAGAGGGATGGAGTGTGTAACTAGGAAATGTTTGGAGCAGAGACAGAAAACAATGGCTTCAATCTTCTCAATATTTAATTGACATTGCAGATGTGTGAGGTAATACATTCTGAAAGGATGAATGAAGAGGGACAATACAAGTTAAATGGCACTACTATAAAGGTGGCGAAATAACAAAGACACCAGGGGTGTTTATACACAAATCTTTGAAGGTGGCAGGAAAGGTTAACTGGACAGTTAATAAATATATGGGATCCTTGGGTTTATAAATAGAGGCAAAAAGAACAAAAGCAATGACATTATGTGAAACATATATAAAATACCAGTTCAGCTCCACCTGGAGTCTTGTGTCGAATACTGGGAACCACACTTTAGGAAGGACATGAAGCCTTCAGAGAGGGCACAGAACTGTTTTACTAGAATTTGTCCAGGCATGAGGGATTACAGTTATAAAGCTGGGGTTGTTCTGCTTAGAGCAGAGAACTTTCAGAGGAGATTTGATTGAGGTGTTTAACATTCGAAGGATTTAGATAAATTAAATAAAGAGAAACTATTTCCAATGTCCAAGAGACACAGATTTCAGGCATTTGGTAAAAGAAGCAGACATGAGGATTTTTGTTTCTGAGTGGTTTGGATTTGGAATGCACTGTCTGATAGGCTGATGGATACAGATTCAATAGTAGATCTCAAAAGGGAATTGGATAAATATCTGAAGGAGAAAAAAATGCAAGGATATAGTGAAAAAGCCTGGGAGTGGGACTAACTGGATTTCTCTTTGAAAGGAGCAGCACAGACATGATGGGCCGAATGACCTCATTCAGTTTTTCCCATCTATTATTTCTCCTGCCTGTACTTTCACAATATCCCTATCCTTTCCACAGGCGTTTGAGAAAGTACCACATAACAACCGTGTTACCGAATTAGAAACACATGGGATTAAAGGGTTAATGTCAGCCGTGGCTCAGTTTGTCGCTCTCTCCCCTTTCAGTCACAAGCTTCCAGGATCAAGTGTCACTGCAGAACTTGATCACAAGAATCAATGCTGACATTGCAGTGCAGGACTGTGGGAGTGTTGCACTGTCAGAGGTGCCGTCTATCGAATGACACTTTAAACCAAGTTGCAGTCTGCCCTCTCAGGTGGATGTTAAAGATCCCATCGCACTATGTGGAAGCAGTGCAGGGGAATTATTCCCGGTGTCCTTGTCAATATTTATCCTTCAATAAGCATCGCAAAAACAGATCTGATCATCATCACATTGCTGCTTGTGGGAGCTTGCTGTGCAGAAATAGTCTGCCTGTTTCCTACATTACAAGAATGACTTCGGTTTAAGAAGTATTCATTGGTTGTAAATCACTTTGGAACATCACATTGGTCATGAAAGGCGTTTCATAAATGGAAGTCTGTTCTTTTATTTTCAATGTCAGCATGCGTGAAATTAGCGCAGTGACAGAAAGTAGAGAGTAGTGAAGAATGGTTATTCTTCAGTCTGGAGGGAAGTAGTCAATGGGGTCCCCAGGGTCACTGTTGGGATCACTATTGTTGTATGTTAATGCAATGGGCTTGTGTACAGTGGGGATAATGTCAAAGTTTTCGGATGGCAGGAAAGTCAGAAATGTTAATAAACAGTGAGAAGGATAGTAGCAGACTTCAGGATGATGGAGACTGACTGGTGAAATGGGCAGGAACATGGCAGATGTAATTTAACACAGTGAAGTATGAAGCGAGACATTTGGGTAAGAAGTGTAAGGGAAGGCAACAGAAACAAATGGGTATTGTTTAAATGAGGAGACAGGAACAGAGAGACTTGGTGTGTATTCAGACAGATCTTTGAAGGCCGCACGAAAGGTTGACAAGTTTATGTCTGATATAACGGACATCAGGTAGAAAATACTATTGAGAAGCAGGCTGAATACAGAAGGTCCAGAGGGGAAGAGAAAAAGCAAATAAGAGAATCAAAGAGAGAGCAGGAAAAGAGACGAGCATTGAAGGAAATCCCAAAGTTTTCTATTGGCATCTAAATAGTAAAAGGATAGTAAAAGGAACAATGGGGCCGACTCAGGACCATAAAGGGGATTTGCACATGGAGGCAGAGAATATAGCTGAGGTAGTAAATGAATAATTCCCACCTGTCTTTACCAAGGAAGAAGATATGGAATCATTTCCTTTATTAGCCGAGGTATAGAATATACGGCCAGGGAGGTTATGCTAGAATTCTATAACTCATTGGTTAGCACACAACTTGAGTACTGTGTGCAGTTCTGCTCACCGCTTTACAGAAAAGATGTAATTGCACCCGAGAGGGTGCAGAGGAGATTTATGAGGATGTGGCGAGGACTGGAAAAATGCAGCTATGAGGAAAGATTGGACAGGCTGGGACTGTTCTCCTTGAAATAGAGAAGGCTGAGGGTAAATCTGATTGAAATGTACAAAACTGAGAGGGGCCTGGGTGGAGTGGAGCTGAAGGGTCCATTCACCTTAGCAAAGAGGTCAGTGACGAGGGGGCATGGACTTAAAGTGATTGGTAGAAAGATTAAAAGGGAGCTGCGGATTTTATTTTTCACCCAGCGGGTGGTCAGAGTCTGAAACTCACTGTCCGAAATGGTCGTTGAGGCAGAAACCAACAACTCATTCAAAAGGTGTCTGGATATGCACCTCAAGTGCTGTAATCTATCAAATGCTGGAATATAGGATTAGAATGGATGGATCGTTTTTTGGACAGCATAGACACGATGGGCCAAGTGGCCTCTCTCTGTGCCATAAACTGTCTATGATTCCAAGATGCAACCCAGGCAATGTTGAAAGAGGAGGTAAGTCAGACACTAGTGGGGTTTAAAATTGATAAAGAGGAAGTATTAGATAGGCTGTCTGGACTTAAATTGAATAAAGCACCAGGAAAAGATGAGATGCATCCAAGGATACTGAGGGAAGTGAGGGTGGAAATCGCAGAGGCACTGGCCATAATTTTTCCGTCTTCCTTAGACTTGAGGGTGATGCAAGAGGACTGGAGAATTGTAAACGTTACACCCTTGTTCAAAAAGGGTGTAAAGATAAGGCCAGCAACTACAGGCCTGTCAGTTTAACTTCGGTGGTGGGAAAACTTCTAGAAATAAATAATCTTGGACAAAGCAAATAGTCACATGGACAAATGCGAGTTAATTAAACAAGCCAGCATGGATTTCTTGAGAGAACATCATGTTTAACTAATTTGCTGGAGATGTTTGAGGTGGTATCAGAGAAAGTTGATGAGAGCAATTCTGTTGATGTGGTGTACATTGACTTTCATATAACGGTCTATTCAGTTTCAAATGAACCTGCCTCCACCATTCTCAAGCAGTGCATTCCAGACATTGAACTATTCCCTGCATGCAAAAACCTTTTGATACAAAGCCGCACAACAGACCTGTGAGCAAACTTGTAGCTCATGGAATAAAAGGGACGGTAGCAACATGGATACGAAATTAGCTAAGTGACAGGAAACAAACATTAATGATTAATGCAACAAAAACAAGAAATGCTGGAGTCACTCAGCAGGTCTGGCAGCATCTGTGGAAAGAGAAGCAGAGTTAACGTTTCGGGTCAGTGACCCTTCTTCGGAACTAATTAATGGATGTTTTACAGGCTGGAGGAAGGTTTGTTGTGGAGTTCCCCAGACATCCTTGCTTTTCCTGATATATATTAAGGACCTAAACCTGGGTATGCAGGCACAATTTCAAAGTTTGCAGCTGATACGGAAGTTGGAAGAATTGTGAACTGTAGGGAGGATAGTGTAGAACTTCAAAAGTACACACACAAGTTGGTGGAATGGGCAGGCAGGTGGCAGATGAAGTTCAATACAGAGAAATGTGAAGTGATTCATGTTGATAGGAAGAACATGGGGAGACAATATACAATAAAGGGTACAATTTTATAGGGTGTGCAGGAGCACACCTGTGTGTATATGTGCAGAAGTCATCGAAGGCGGCAGGACAGGTTGAGAAAGTGTTTAATAAAGCATGCAGTATCCTGGGCTTTATTAATAGGGGCATAGAGTACAAGAGCAAGGAAGTTATGTTGAACTTATATAAGACTCTATTTCAGCCTCAGCTGTGGCATTGCGTCCAGTTCTGGGTGCCACACTTGAGGAAAGACGTGAGGGCATTGGAGAGTGTGCAGAAAATATTCACGTGAATGATTCCCGGGATGAGGATTTTCAGTTATGAAGATAGGCTGGAGAAGTTAGGACTGTTTTCCTCGGAGAAGGCTGAGAGGTGCTTTATTAGAGGTTTCAAAATTCATGAGGTGTCTGGACAGAGTAGATAGAGAGAAACAGTTCCCACTCGTGAAAGGATCGAGAACGAAAGGGCACAGATTTAAAGTCATGGGTAAAAGAAGCAAAGACGACCTGAGGAAAATATTTTTTCACACAGTGAGTGGTTAGAGTCTGGAATGCACTGCCTGAGAGTATGGTGGAGGCAGGTTCAATTGAAGCTGAATAGACTGTTATGTGAGAAGGAAGAATGTGCAGGGTTGCAGGGAGAATGCAGGGAACGGCATTCCGTGAATTGGTCATTCGGAAAGCCAGGGCAGACACGAAAGGCTGAATTGGTCCTTCTGTGCTGTAATAATTCTCTGATGTTTTTATTATAGGATGATGACCAAGGTGACACTGTGATGGGGCGTCTCAGATGGGTGTAATGTTGGAGAATGGGGGATCCATGGTGGGAAAGGGAAGTTGGCTTATGGGAACTGGAATCTTAGCAGGGTCTCTCCGACAGCCTGTCCGGGTCGAAGGCATCGAGGAAATATCTTCCCTCCCACCACCTCCTGAGGTGGCCTCCGGATTCCTGCTGCCAATGCCTGTGTCCACATGCTGCTGATGAAATGAAGCGTGCAGCAGAACACCATGAGCTCAGACACCTTCTCCAATGTGTACTGGAGGGCTCTCCCCGAGCGGTTCAGACATCGGAAGCATTGCTTCATCACACCGATGGTCTGTTCCACCATGTTCCTGGTGACTCCATTGCTCACATAACACACGTTAATTGCGTAACTAAAAGTTGACGGTGGGAGGTGGTTTGGGGGTGTCGAAACATGAGCTGTGTCTAGAGGGGGTTCATTTGTCTCCAAGGAGCCACATTCTGGTTCTGCATGGAGACCCGCAGTGTTGGGACCGGCTGACTGCTTCAGAATGAATGTATGGTGTCTGCTGCCAGGATAGTGGACATTCACCAGCATGATGTACTGGGCATGCTCACACACCAACTGTACATTCATGGAGTGAGAGTTCTTCCAGTTCCTGTACCTCAACCCATTGACATGGGGGCCCCGCAGATCAACTGAAACCATCAGGAATCCCGCTATCCTGACAAAGCCACGGGATCTCTCATCCTGCTTTTCCCTGCAGAGGGAGAAATTGATGACATAGATGGTCACACTCACTTCCCAGAATTATCAATGGACAACACACAGGCCTCGCAACTACTGGCCAGTTAGTTTAACATCAGTGGTGTGTAAGGTTTTAGAAACAATAATCAGGGCAAAAGGACAACACACACTTGGAGAGATTGAGTTAATTAAGGATTGTCAGCACGGATTTCTGAAAGGCAGATCATGCATGATGGACTAATTGAATTTATTCGGAAAATGAGAGAAGGTTGATGAAGGGAATGTGGTGGATGTTGTCTACGTGGATTTTATGAAATTATTTGATGATGAACAACACAGAAGCTTGGTTGATAAAATTGAAGCTCATGGAATAGCATCCAATTGGAAAAAAATTGTCCAGAGGACAAGAAAAAGAGAAATGTGTTAAATGGTTGTTTTTCAGACCGGGGGATGGTCGACAGTGATGTTCCCCAAGGGTCAGTGCTTAGGACCACTGTTTTTCTTTTGCTATATATAAATGGCATGGCTCTTGGAATACAGAGTAGAATTTCAAAAATTTCCGATGATACCAATCTTGGAGGTGTGGTAAACAGTGAGGATGTTACAAACCACATGTAGAAGGATATAGATAGGCTAGCAGAATGGACAGAGAAGTGGCAGGTGGAATTTCATGCAGAGGAGTGTGAGGTGATGTATTTTGTCAGAAGGAATAGGAAGGTAATATAGACTTAATGACATAGTTCTCAAGATTGTGCAGGGACAGAGGGACCTGGGGCAGCATATGCATTGATCTTTGAAGTTGGCAGGACATATTAGGAGCGTGTTTAGAGAAGCATATCAGATCTTGGGCTTCATCATTCGAGACAATGACTTCAAAAGGATACTGGATGGACACCCGAAGGAAATGAACTTGCAGGGATACGGGGACTGACTGGGAGAATTGGACTGACTGGATTGCTCCACAGGGAGCGGGCACCGAGAAGCCCCTGCACCTCCGTCGTTCCAGTGAAAACAATCCGAGTTTTTCCAACCTCTCCTCATAGCTAATGCCCTCCAGACCAGGCAACATCCTGGTAAACCTCCTCTGCACCCTCTCCAAAGCCTCCACATCCTTCTGGTAGTGTGGCGACCAGAATTGCATGCAATATTCCAAGTGTGGCCTAACTAAGGTTCTGTACAGCTGCAACATGACTTGCCAATTTTTATACTCTACGCCCCGGCCCACGAAGATAAGCATGCCGTATGCCTTCTTGACTACCTTATCCACCTGTGTTGCCACTTTCAGTGACCTGTGGACCTGTACGCCCAGATCTCTCTGCCTGTCAATACTCCTAAGGGTTCTGCCATTTACTGTATACCTCCCACCTGCAATCGACCTTCCAAAATGCATTACCTCACATTTTTCTGGATTAAACTCCATCTGCCATTTCTCCACCCAAGTCTCCACCTGACCTATATCCTGCTGTATCCTCTGACAATCCTCATCATTATCCACAACTCCACCAACCTTTGTTTCGTTCGCAAACTTACTAATCAGAGCAGCTACATTTTCCTCCAAATCATTTATATATACTACAAACAGCAAAGGTCCCATGAGTGATCCCTGCGGAACACCACTAATCACATCCCGCCATTCAGAAAAACGCCCATCCACTGTTACCCTCTGTCTTCTATGACGGAGCCAGTTCTGTATCCAACTTGCCAGCTCACCTCTGATCCTGTTTGACTTCACCTTTTGTACCAGTCTGCCATGCGGGACCTTGTCAAAGGCTTTAGTAAAGTCCATATAAACAACATCCACTGCCCTTTCTTCATCAATCATCTTCGTCAATTCCTCAAAAAACTCAATCAAATTAGTAAGACACGAGCTCCCCTTCACAAAACCATGCTGCCTCTCGCGAATGAGTTCGTTTGTTTCCAAATGGGAGTAAATCCTGTACGGAAGAATCCTCTCTAATAGTTTCCCTACCACTGGCATAAGGTTCACCAGCCTATAATTTCCTGGATTATCATTGCCACCCTTCTTAAACAAAGGAACAACATTGGCTATTCTCCAGTCCTCTGGGACCTCACCTGTAGCCAATGAGGATGCAAAGATTTCTGTCAAGGCGCCAGCAATTTCTTCCCTTGCCTCCCTCAGTATTCTAGGGTAGATCCCATCAGGCCCTGGAGACTTATCTACCTTAATGCTTTGCAAGACACCCAACACCTCCTCCTTATTGATAATGAAATGACTGAGACTATCTGTACTCGTTCTCTAGGCTTACCATCCACCAAGTCCTTCTCTTTGGTGAATACTGATGCAAAGTACGCATTGAGCACCTCGCCCACTTCCTCTGGCTCCACACATGGATTCCCATCTCTGTCCTTGAGTGGGCCAACCCTTTCCCTGGTTACACTCTTGCTCTTGATATATGTATAAAAATCCTTGGGATTTTCCTTAATCCTGTTTGCCAATGACTTTTCATGACCCCTTTCAGCCCTCCTAACTCCTTGCTTAAGTGTCTTTATATTCCTCAAGTGCTTCGTCTGTTCCTAGCCTTTCAGCCCTTACAAATGCTTCCTTTTTCTTTTTGACTAGGCTCACAATATCCCGTGTTATCCAAGCTTCCCGAAACTTGCCAAACTTGTCTTTCTTCCAGAACATGCCGGTCCTCGATTCTAATCAGCTGACGTTTGAAAGACTCCCACATGTCAGATGTTGATTTACCCTCAAACATCCGCCCCCAATCTAAATTCTTCAGTTCCTGCCTAATATTGTTGTAATTAGCCTTCCCCTAATTTAGCACCTTCACCCGAGGACTACTCTTATCCTTATCCACAAGTACGTTAAAACTTATGGAATTATGGTTACTGTTCCCGAAATGCTCCCCCACGGCAACTTCGACCACCTGGCCGGGCTCATTCCACAATACCAGGTCCAGAATGGCCCCATCCCTAGTTGGACTATCTACATACTGTTTCAAGAAGCCCGCCTGGATGCTCCTCAGAAATTCTGCCCCATCCAAGCCGCACAAAGCGAATCCCAGTAAATATAGGGGAAGTTATAATCACCCACCACAACAACCCTGTTACCTTGACATCTTTTCAAAATCTGTCTGCATATCTGCTCCTCTCCCTCCCGCTGGCTGTTGGGAGGCCTGTAGTAAACCCCCAAGTTCCTATTCCTGAGCACCACCCATATTGCCTCGCTGCATGACCCATCTGAGGTGTCCTCCCGCAGTACAACTGTGATATTCTCCTTAAACAGTAATGCAGCTCCCCCACCCCTTTTACATTCCCCTCTATCCCGCCTGAAGCTTCTAAAGCCTGCAACATTTAGCTGCCAATCCTGCCCTTCCCTCAACCAAGTCTCTGTAATAGCAACAACATCATATTTCCAAGTACTAATCCAAGTTCTAAGTTCATCTGCCTTACCTGTTATACTTCTCGCATTGAAACAAATGCACTTCAGACCACCAGTCCCGCTGTACTCAGCAACATCTCAGTTCCTGCTCTTCCTCTTCGTCCTACTGGCCTTATTTACTATGTCCTCCTCATTTATTTCACTAGCTGTCCTCCTGCTCTGGTTCCCACCCCCCTGCCACAGTAGTTTAAACCCTTCCGAGTGACGCTAGCAAACCTTGCAGCCAGGATATCAGTGCAATTCCAGTTTATATGCAAACCGTCCTTCTTGTACAGGTCCCATCTGTCCCTGAAGAGAGCCCAATGGTCCAGATATCTGAAACCGTGCCTCCTAAACCAGCTGCTCAGCCACGTGTTTCGCTGCACTATCTTCCTATTTCTAGCCTCACTGGCACGTGGCACAGGGAGGAATCCAGCGATTACAAACCTCGAGGTCTTGTTTTGTAACTTACTCCCTAACTTCCTAAACTACCCCTGCAGGACCTCATCACTCTTCCTACCTATGTCATTGCTACAGATGTGTACCACAACCTCTGGCTGTTCACCCTCCCCCTTCAGAATGCCTCCTGTCCGTTCAGAGACATCCTTGACCCTGGCACCAGGGAGGTAACATACCATCCTGGAGTCTCGTTCACGCCCACAGAAGGGCATATCTGTGCCCCTGACTATAAAGTCCCCTATAACTATTGCTCTTCTGCGCTTTGTCCCTCCCTGCTGAGCAACAGTGCCAGCCGTGGTGCAACTGCTCTGGCTGCTGCTGTTTTCCCCTGATAGGCCATACCTCGTGCAGAGTTGGGTCACCAAATCCTCTGTCCTCCATGAATGTCTGCAGCAGCTCACAACACAACCTCCAACAAACCATCCACAGCACCTCCACTAACTGTACAATAATAGAAGTAAGTCAAAAGCCCCTCACCTGTAAGTTGGATGCCTGGTCCTTTTAAATAATACTAGATATTATGTTATGCATAATCCTCATGCTGCTGAATATATGTTCAGCTGAGAGTGACTAACACAAGCAGTCAGTGGACATGCACAGACCAAGTTTCAAAAACGTACATCAATACTGCCGGTATGGTACATTGACATCACATTTAAAACCATCCTCAGCTCAACAACACATACATGTTACGATTGAACTAGAGCCCTGCCCAGCTTGGGGCACTGTGCAGGCCGCACTGGAAGTGCCTGGCTGAGCAGCTCACATCTCTCTATGGATCCCAGCTTCTGTACCGTCAGCACCAGTAGTGCTGTACAGTCTAAAATAGTGGCTCGGGACAGATACAGTGGGAAAGGAATTCATTTCAGAAGGAGAAATGAGAAAAGATTGAAGTCAAAACATTTTCAGGAATATGAGAATGGGCAGGAGAATGGGACTAATTGGAGGGGTGAGGCCATGGAGGGATTCAAACACAAGGATGAGAATGTTAAAATTAAGGTGCTGCCAGACCAGGAGCCAATGTAGATCAGTGAGCACAGGGGTGATGGGTGATCGGGATTTGGTGTGAGTTAGAATACAGGCAGCAGAGATCTGGATGGGCTGTGGTTTATGGAGGTTTATAACTGGGAGGGTGACCAGGATAGAATTGGAATAGTTAAGTGTGGATTTAACAAAGGTACAGGTGAGGGTTTATGCAGCAGATTGGCTGAGACAGAGGCGGAGATGGGGGATATTACAGAGGTTGTCGTAGACAGGGTTGGTAATGGAGAGAATATGGAGATGGACTCAGCTCAGGTTTAAATAGAACACACCGATTGCAAACAGTCTGGTTCAGCCTCAGTATCGGGCAGGGTGGTGTATTTGTCTCACAGATAGGGGATGGAGTTTGTGATGGAGACCAATGACACTGGCTTCAGTCTTCCCAAAATTTACATAACAGAACAGTATTTCAGTAAAACAGGGTTTACAGATCTCCTAGACGGAAATAGAGACAGCAAGGGCAGCAAAGATGAGCGATTAAATGACAAGAACTGTAATACAGTTGGCAATGGTTTATAGAGCTAATAGCTGGACATATTCACCAGGAATACAACGGCAACAAAAAGGGCAGAGCAAATTACAGGAGCAGTAATGCTGTTAAACTTGGTTTATAGAATTAATAGCTAGATAGAGAGACTTACCAGGGACACCAATAATAGCCAGGATGGGATAGTAAATGTATTGAATAATCTTCAGTGCGAGATAGATACGGAAGTTTAATGAGTAAAAATCATAATATGTAGAAAGGTAGTAAAGTTCCGAGGATAAACTCCTGTCCATTGTTGTAACATTCCCATCTATTGTTCTCAGATTCTGACCAAGTGCTGCAACATTCCAGTCATTTGTTCTCAGATTCTGACCCATTGTTGTAACATTCCAATCTATTGTTCTCAGATTATGACCAAGTGCTGCAACATTCCAGTCATTTGTTCTCAGATTCTGATCTATCCTTTCTCTCTCTCTGGAGCCACTGATCTCTGTTGTGCCGGGGCTGATGTTCCGGCTGAAACGATGGGATGACACATGGAAGCCCCTTATTAATAGAAGATGGAAAACTTCCAATGACACAATTAGGGTCCATGGAGACTGACATTAATTACAGTCACTGAACAAACAGATTCAGTTAACCCTTTTCAATCCAATACTTTTTGTCCCACAATAAAGTAGATAATTTACCCAGTCTGGATGGGATGTATGAGGGTTGCTGAGGGATGGAATGGTGGAAGTAGCAGAGGCACTGGCCAGCATATTCCAATCCCTCTTGGATATGGGAGTGATGACATAATTTCACTAGCTCACCACTCTCTGGGTGAAGAAATTTCTCCTCATTTCAGTCCTGAAAAGTTTACCCCGTATCCTTAGACTATGACCCCTGGTTCTGGACTCCCCCACCATCGGGAACATCCTTCCTGCAACTACCCTGTCAAATCCTGTTAGAATTTTATCGGTTTCTATGAGATCCCTCTTCACTCTTCTGAACTCCAGCGAATATAATCCTAACTCTCCTCATACGTGAGTCCCGCCATCCCAGGAATCACTCTGATAAACCTTCGTTGCACTCTCTCTATAGCAAGAACATCCTTTCTCAGAGAAGGAAAACAAAACTGCACACAATATTCCAAGTGCGGCCTCACCAAGGCCCAGTATAAGTGCAGCAAAACATCCCTGCTCCTGTACTCGAATCCTGTCTCTATGAAGGCCAACAGAACATTCACCTTTTTCTACCACCTGTTGCACCTGCATGCTTACCTTCAGTGACTGGTGTACGAGAACACCCATGTATCGCTGCATATTTCCCTCTCTCAGTGTGTAGCTGTTCAGATAATAAGCTGCCTTCCTGTTTTTGCTACCAAAGTGGATAACCTCACATTTATTCACATTATACTGCATCTGCCATGCAATAGCCCACTCACTCAACTTGTCCGAATCACCCTGAAGCCTCTCTGCATTCTCCTCACAACTCACCCTCCCACCCAGTTTTGTGTCTTCTGAAAATTTGGAGATATTACATTTAGTTCCCTCATCTAAATCATTAATATGGAGTGTGAATAGTTGGGGTCCTAGCACCGATCCCTCTGGTACCCCACTAATCACTGCCTGCCATTTGAAAAAAGATCCGTTTATCCCGACACTTTTTTTCCATCTGACAACCAATTTTCTATCTATCGCAATACACTACCACTAATCCCATGCGCTTTAATTTTACTCACTAATCTCTTATGTGGGACTTTGTCGAAAGCCTTCTGAAAGTCCAAATAAACCACATTCTCTGGCTCCCCATCATCAACTCTATTCGTTACATATTCGAAGAATTCTAATAGATTTATCAAGCATGATTTCCCTTTCGTAAATCCATGCTGACTCTATCCGATTCTAACACTGTTCTCCAAGTGCTCTGCCATAAAAACTTTGATAATGGACTCTAGAATTTTCCCCACTACCGACGTCAGGCTGACTTGTCTATAATGCCCTGCTTTATTTCTACCTCCCTTTTTAAATGGTGGAATTACATTAGCTGCCCTCCAATCAGCTGGAACTGTTCCAAAGTCTATAGAATCTTGAAAGATGACCACCAATGCATCCAGTATTTCTAGGGTCACTTTTTTAAGTAATCTGGGATGTAGATTATCAGGCCCTGAGGATTTATCAGCCTTCAATCCCATCAACTTCCCCAACACAATTTCTCTACTAATACTGATTTCCTTCGGTTCCTTCCTCTCACTAAACCCTGTGTTCCCCAACATTTCTGGTAAGATATTTGTGTCATCATTTGTGAAGACAGAATCAGAGTATGCATTTAGTTGGTTAGCCATTTCTTTGTTTCCCATAATAAATTCCCATGTTTCTAACTGTAAGGACCTACATTTGTCTGAACCAATCCTTTCCTCTTTACATACCTACAGAAACCTTTACAGTCAGGTTGTATGTTCCCCGCAAGCTTACTCATGTACTTTATTTTCCCCTGATTAATCAACCCCTTGGTCCTCCTTTGCTGAATTCTAAACTGCTCCCAATCCTCAGGTCTGTTGTTTCTTTCTGTCGAATGTATATGCCTCTTCCGTGAATCTAATACTATCTCTAATTTTCCTTGTAAGCCATGGTTTGGCTACCTTTCCCATTTTACTTTTGCGCCAGACAGGAGTAAACAATTGTTGCAGTTCATCAATGCACTGTTTGAATATTGCCATTGCCTTTCCTCCATCATCCCTTTAAGTAACGTTTCCCAATCCATCATAGCCAACTCGTGCTTCATACCTTCATACTTTCCTTTATTAAGATTCACGACCCTAGTCTCAGAATCAACTACTTCACTCTCCATCTTGGAGTCATAGATTCGTACAGCATGGAAACAGGCCCTTCGGCCCACTGCGTCCATGCCGACCACAATGCCGATCTATACTGGTTCCACGTGCCTGCATTAATTCCATATCCGTCTATGCTTTGCTCATTCAAATACCTGTCCAGATGACTCTTAAATGTGGCTACTGTTCCTGCCTCCACCACTTCCTCTGGCAGCTCATTCCAGATACGCAATATTCTTTGTGTGAAAAAAAATACCCTTTTAATCCCCTTTAAACCTCCACCCTTTCATCTGAAATCTATGCCCTCTAGTTTTAGTCACCCCTACCATGGGAAACTGACTCTGGCTACCTGCTCTGTCTATGCCTCTCCTAATTTTATATACCTCCATCATGTCCCCTCTCAGCCGTCTTTGCTCCAGGGGAAACAGACCCAGCCTACCCAATCTCTCTTTATAGCTCAAGCCCTCCAAACCAGGCAACATCCTTATGAATCTTTTCTGCACCCTCTCTAGCTTAATCACATCTTTCCTGTCGTGCTGCGACCAGAACTGCACACTGTACTCCAAATGCGGAATAACCAATGTTATGTACAACTGTAACATGACGTCCCAACTCTTGTACTCCATGCCGCATTTGATGAAGACAAGCATGCCATACACCTTCTTCTCCACCCAGTCTACCTGTGTTGCCACATTCAGGGAACTATGCACTTGCACCCCAAGGTCTCTCTGCTCAACAACACTCCCCAGGCCCTGTCGTTCACTGTATATGTACTGCACTGGTTTAACTTCCCAAAATGCATCACGTCGCACTTGGCTGCATTAAATTCCATTTGCCAATCCCTTGCCCACTTTCCAAGTTTATCTATATCCTGTTGTAACCTTAGACAACCTTCTTCACTTTCTACTATCCCATCAATTTTTGTATCATCTGCAAACTTACCAATCATGCCCCCTACATTCATATCCAAGTCATTAATATATATGACAAACAAGAGAGGACCCAGAACCGATCCCTGTGGCACACCACTGGTCACCAGCCTCCAATCTGAAAAACAACCCCCCAATACCATCCGATCACAAAGCCAATTTTGTATCCAATTGGCTAGCACATCCTGGATCCCATGTGTTTGAACCTTCTGGACCAGCCGACCATGCGGGACCTTGTCAAAGGCCTTGCTAAAGTCCATGTAGACAACGTCCTTCGCCCTGCCCCCGTCAATCCTCTTGGTCACCTCCTCAAAAAACTCAATCAAATTCCTGAGACATGATTCCCATGCACAAAGCCATGCTGACTATCCCTAATCAGACGTTGCCTTTCCAGATGCATATAAATCCTGTCTGTCAGAATCCCTTCCAGTAACTTTCCCACCACTGATGTAAGGCTCACCAGCCTGTTGTTCCCTGGCTTATCACTGCTGCCCTTATTAAATAAAGGCACAACATTAGCTATCCTCCAGTCTTCCGGTACCTCACCCATGGCTAACGATAATGCAAAAATCTCTGCTCGGGCTCCAGGAATATCCTCCCTTTCTTCCCATAGCATCCTAGGATACACCTGGTCAGGCCCTGGGGATTTATCTACCTTAATGCGCTTCGAAACCACCAACACCGCCTCCTTTGTCATGTTGATATGCTCCAGGATATCACTGTTCCCTCCGTTGAACTCACTAGCTTCCATGTTGTCTCCATGATAAATCAAGACGAGAAGTATTCATTTAAGACCTCGCCCATTTCCCGTGGCTGCACACGTAGATTACCACACTGATCCTTAAGGGGACCGACTCTCTCCCTAGCTACCCTTTTACTCTTAATATACTTAAAGAATATTTTAGGATTCTCCATTATCTTATCTGCCAGGGAAATCTCATGGCCCCTTTTCTCCCTCCTAATTTCTTTCTTGAGTGCACTCCTACATCCACTCTATTCCTGGAGGGACTCATTTGATCCCCGCTGCCTATACCTGACATATGCCTCCTTCTTTGTCCTGACCACACCCTCAACATCCCTCATCAACCAAGGTTCCCTAAACTTGCCATCCTTGCCCTTCCATCTAACAGGAATATGCCAGCCCATAACTCTTCCTATCTCTCTTTTAAAAGCCGCCCACTTGCCAGACGTCCCTTTACCTGTACACAGCCCCTTTCATTCAACTTTTGAGAGTTCCTGTCTGATGCCATCAAAATTAACCTTCCTCCAATTTAGGACTTCAACCTGAGGACCAGTCCTATCCTCATCCATAACTATCTTGAAGCTAATAGAGTTATGGTCACTGGTCCCAAAGTGCTCCCTCACTAACACATCATCCGCCTGCCCATCCTCATTTCCAAAGAGGAGGTCGAGTGTAGCCTTTTCTCTCGTAGGGCCATCCACATACTGTTTCATAAAACTATCCTGGACACACTTAACAAATTCTTGCCCATCTGATCCCTTGGCACCAAGGCAGTCCCAGTCAATATTAGGAATGTTAAAATCACTTACTATTACAACCTTATAATTCCTACACCTATCTGTGATTTCCCTACATGTGTGCTCCTCCAATTCCCTCTGACTATTGGGGGGCCTACAGTATAATCCCATCAAAGAGATCACCTCTTGCTTATTTCTGAGCTCCACTCATATGGCCTCACTGGACGTTCCCCGCAGGATATCCTCTCTAACTACTGCCGTGATGTACTCCCTAATCAATTGTGCAACTCCCCATCCACTCTTCCCTCCAACTGAAGCATCGGTACCCCATAACATTGAGCCGCCAGTCTTGCCTATCCCTCAACCACGTTTCTGTAATAGCTATAATATCACAATCCCATGTACTGATCCATGCTCTGAGTTCATCTGCCTTACCTGTAAGGCGTCTTGCATTAAAGTAGTTTAGATTAGAGATACAGCACTGAAACAGGCCCTTCGGCCCACCGAGTCTGTGCCGACCATCAACCACCCATTCATACTAATCCTACACTAATCCCATATTCCTATCACATCCCCACCTGTCCCAATATATTTCCCTACCACCTACCTATACTAGTGGCAATTTATAATGGCCAATTAACCTATCAACCTGCAAGTCTTTGGCATGTGGGAGGAAACCGGAGCACCCGGAGGAAACCCACGCAGACACAACTCCGCACAGGCAGTACCCAGAATCGAACCCGGGTCCCTGGAGCTGTGAGGCTGCGGTGCTAACCACTTGCAGTTTAGTCGACCAGACCTTCCACGCTCCCGGTCAGGCCACTGCCAGGCCCGCCGACTGGACTTGCTTGCATTAACCTCTACATTTACCTTAACTATGTCATCGGAGAGACTACTACTTTGAGTCCCACCTCTCTGCAAGTCTAGTTTAAACCCTCCCGAGTAGTACTAACAAACCTCCCCGCAAGGATATTGGTCCCCTTCCAGTTTAGATGCAAGCCGACCCTCTTCAACAGGTCACCTCTGCAGCAGAAGAGATCCCAATGATCCAAGTAGCTGAAGCCCTCCCGCCTACACCAGCTCTTCAGTCACACTTTCATTTCCTTAATCCTCCTATTCCTATCCTCACTAGCACGTGGCACAGGGAGTAATCGTGAGATTCTTCTTCTTCTTTGTCTTTGGCCTCCTTACCTCGAGAGACAATGGGTAAGCGCCTGGAGGTGGTCAGTGGTTTGTGCAGCAGAGCCTGGAGTGGCTAAAAGGGCCAATGCTCGAGTGACAGGCTCTCGCACCGGTGCTGCAGAAACATTTGTCTGTCGAGGCTGTCACATAGTTGGCTCTTCCCTTGCGCTTCTGCCTTTTTTCCTGCCAACTGTGAAGTCTCTTCGAATTGCCACACTTTAGCCCCTCCTTTATGGCTGCCCGACAGCTCTGGCGATCGCTGGCAATTGACTCCCACGACTTGTGATCAATGTCACAGGACTTCATGTCGCATTTGCAGACGTCTTTAAAGCGGAGACATGGACGGCCGGTTGGTCTGATACCAGTGGCGAGCTCGCTGCACAAAGTGTCTTTGGGGATCCTGCCATCTTCCATGCGGCTCACATGGCCAAACCATCTCAACCGCCGCTGACTCAGTATTGTGTATAAGCTGGGGATGTTGGCCGCCTCGAGGACCTCTGTGTTGGAGATAAGGTCCTGCCACCTGATGCCAAGTATTCTCCGGAGGCAGTGAAGATGGACTGAATTGAGACGTCGCTCTTGGCTAACATACGTTGTCCAGGCCTCGCTGCCATAGAGCAAGGTACTGAGGACACAGGCTTGATACACTCGGACTTTTGTGTTCCGTGTCAGTGCGCCATTTTGCCACACTCTCTTGGCCAGTTTTGACATAGCATTGGAAGCCTTTCCCGTGCGCTTGTTGATTTCTGCATCTAGAGACAGGTAACTGGTGACAGTTGAGCCTAGGTAGGTGAACTCTTGAACCACTTCCAGAGCGTGGCCGCCGATATTGATGGATGGAGCATTTCTGACATCCTGTCCCATGATGTTCATTTTCTTGAGGCTGATGGTTAGGCCAAATCCTGAGATTAACCCCAGAGGTTCTACTTTTTAACCTTCTGCTTAACTCCCTATATTCACTGTGCAGGACCTCAGCTCTCTTCCTGTCTATGTCGTTAGCACCAATATGGACCACGACCTCTGGCTGCTCACTCTCTCCTTTCAGAATTTCCTGCAGCCACTCCGAGACATCCTTGACCCTCGCAGCAGGGAGGCAACATACAATCCTGGTGCCTCTTTTGCGGCCACAGAAACGCCTACCTGCACCCCTTACGATAGAATTTCCTATCACGATAGCTCTTACACCCCTTTTCCTGCCCTGCTGTGCGGCAGAGCCCTCTGTGGTCCCATGGGCCTGGCTGTTGCTGCTTTCCCCTGGGAGGTCATCCCCCCCAACAGTATCCAAAGTGGTCTATCTGTTTGAGGGGTGGTGGCCACAGGGGACTCCTGCACTACCTGCCTGTGCCTACTACTCTGTCTGGTGGTCACACATCCCTTTTCTGCCTGTGCAGCTATTATCTGCGGTGTGACCACCTCGCTAAACATGTTATCCACGACTTCCTCAGCATTATGGATGCTCCACAGTGAATTCTCCTGCAGCTCCATCTCCATAATGCGGGTCGCCAGTAGTTGCAGATGGATCCACTTCCTGCACACATGCTCACTAGGGATACTGGAAGCATCCCTGATTTTCCACAAAGGGCAGGAGGAGCAGATCACGGGGCTGAACTCTCCTGTCATGACCTACCCTTAGACTAATTAGTTACACCCTTAATTTAAAAAAAATACTAATTACATGAGGGGCCTTTTTCTACCCACTTCAATCTAAGATTCTTAATAAACTACACTGAATTAAAAAAAGAAACACTTCAGCAGTACTCACCTTATGACCAGAGTTCTTTTCCCACAAAAATAAACTTTTCACTTTTTTAAAGATATCTACATGCACTAATAGCTGCTACTCACCCAACCAATCAGTTTGCAGCTCTCCTCTGACGTCACTGTTGGCTTTCTTCATGAAGAATTCTATCATATTATGGTCGCTCAACCTCAAGGGATTTCACACAACTAGATTGCCAATTATTCCTCTCTCTTTACACAATACCCAGTCTGGGATGGCCTGTTCTCTGGTTGGTTCCTCAACATATTGGTCCAGAAAACCATCCCGTATACACTCCAGTAATTCCTCCTCTACGTTATTGTGACAAATTTGATTTGACCAATCTATATGCAGATTTAATTCACCCATAATTACAGATGTTGCTTTATCGCATGCATCTCTAATTTCCTGTTTAAGACCATTCCCACATCACCACCACAGTTTGGGGGTCTATATATAGCCCCCACTCACGTTTTTTGCCCCTTAGTGTTTCCCAGCTCTACCACACAGACTCCACATCATCAGATCTCATATCCTTCCTCTCTATTGTATTACTTTCCTTTTTAACCAGACATGCAACTCCACCGCGGGTGGAAATAAGCCATTTTACTGATGGTGTGAATATTTGGTCAGAAGCTCATCGCAAGGCATCTCAAGGTTAACTATGTAACCAAGTGTGTGAACAGTTTGGCTTTTCGTCTCAAACATTTACAAAGGAGAGGGATGGAGTGTGTAGCTAGGAAATATTTGAAGCAGAGACAGAAAGCAATGGCTTCAATCTTCTCAATATTTAATTGGCATTGCAGATGTATGAGGTAATACATTTTGAAAGGAGGAATGAGGAGAGACAATACAAGTTAAATGGTATAACTATAAAGGTGGTGAAATAACAGAGACACCTGGAGTATTTGTACACAAATCGTTGTCGCCAAACCGTTAATAAATATATGGGATCCTCGGTTTTATAAATAGAAGCAAAAAAAGCAAAAGCAAGGACATTATGTGAAACATATATAAAATACTAGTTCAGCTGCACCTGAAGTCTTGTGTCGAATACTGGGAACCACACTTTAGGAAGGACATGAAGCCTTCGGAGAGGGTACAGAACTGTTTTACGAGAATTTGTGCAGGCATGAGGGATGACAGTTATGTAGCTGGGGTTGTTCTGCTTCGAGCAGAGAACTTTCAGAGTAGATTCGATTGAGCTGTTTAACATTAGGAAGGGTTTAGATAAATTAAATAAAGAGAAACTGTTTCCAATGTCCAAGGGACCATTAATCAGAGACACAGATTTAAGGCGATTGGTAAAAGAAGCAGACATGAGGATTTTTGTTTCTGAGTGGTTTGGATTTGGGATGCACTGTCTGATAGGCTGATGGATACAGATTCAATTGTATATCCCAAAAGGGAATTGGATAAATATCTGAAGAAGAAAAAATGTTCGGATATAGTGAAAGAGTCAGGGAGTGGGACTAACTGGATTGTTCTTTGAAAGGGTTCAGCACTGACTTGATGGGCCGAATGACATCATTCAGGGCTGTGCTATTCTATGATTCTATGATTGTTCCAGCCTGTACTTTCCCAATATTCCTATCCTTTCAGCAGCTGTTTGATAAATTACCACATAACAGCCGTGTTACCAAATTAGAAACACATGTGATTAAAGGACCGATGTCAGCCGTGGCTCAGTTTGTCGCTCTCTCCCCTTTCAATCACAAGCTTCTAGGATCAAGTGTCACTGCAGGACTTGATCACAAGAATCAAGGCTGACACTGCAGTGCAGTACTGAGGGAGTGTTTCACTGTCAGAGGTACCGCCTGATCAACGAAAAGGTAAAGCCAGGCCCCGTGTTGCCCACTCAGGTGGATGTAAAGATCCCATGGAATTATTTCCAGTGTCCTGGTCAACATTTACCCCTCAATTCAACATCACAAAAACAGATCTGGTCATGATCAGACTGCTACTTGTGGGATCTTGCTGTGCGGAAATTGACTCTGTTTTTCCTGCATTCCAAGACTGACTAAACGTTAAAAACTACTCGTTGGTTGTAAATCGCTTTGGGACATGCAGTGATCATGAAGGCGTTACATAAATGGAAGTCCTTTTTTTTATTTTCAATGCCAGCATGCAGGAAATTAGCTCTGTGACAGAAATCAGAGAGTGGTGGAGAATGGTTATTGTTCAGTCTGGAGGGAAGTACAAAGTGGGGTTTCCCCAGGGTCACTGTTGGAATCACTGTTGCTGTATGTTAATGCAATGGGCTTGTGTGCAGAGAGGATAATGTCAAAGTTTTCAGAGGGCTGGAAACTCAGAAATGTTAATAAACAGTCTGAAGGATAGTAACAGACTTCAGGAGGGCGGAGACTGACTGGTGAAATGGACAGGAACATGGCAGATGTAATTTAACACAATGAAGTGTGAAGTGAGACATTTGGGTAGGAAATATGAGGTGAAACAATATAAACTCAGTGGTACCATTATAAATCGGGTGAAGGATTCGAGAGAAGTGGCGTGTACACACACAGATCTTTGAAGGTAACATGTAGTGTCTTTGGTGTTAGAGAGAGAGATACAGAGTAATAAAACTCAGGAGGAAATGCTGATGTTTATACATCATTGGTTAGATCCCAGCTGGAGAATTGTGTCCAATTCTGATCACCACGGTTTGGTAAGGATGTTAAGGACTTAGTGAAGATACTGAGGTGATTTTGTGGAATGGTACCAGGGATCTGGGAATTCAGTTATGTGGAGAGATTGGAAAAGCTGGGATTGTTCTCTTTAGAGCACTGACGGGTAAGGGGAGATTTAATATAGAATTCAAAATCATGAGGGGTTTTGATAGGGTAATTAATGTGAAACTGTTTCCAGTGTCAGAAAGTGCAGTATTAAGAAGACACAGATTGAAGGTAATTGACAAAGAACCAGAGGTGAAATGAGGAGAATTTTCTTACACAGCAAGTTGTTTTGATCTGGAACTCATTGCCTGAAAACATGATGGAAGCAGATTCAATAATATCTTTCAACCTCTCACACTGCTCAATGTACCACACCCCCATCACTCACCCATCAGCTGTCCCTAACACTCAGGACTCACACCTAACATTCACATACTCCACCTCACCCTCACACACCTTCCACTGATACCAGCCTCACACCCACATCTCACTGTCTCCACATACCTCCAGCTATTGAGCTATGGAAGGCACATCACACAAACACTGTGAAACACAATTACTGATATTCCACCCCCTCTCTTACAGGACAAGGTGGCCCATAATCACAGGGGGCAGAAGTGAACTGGTGGGGGCCAGGCATATCTTCATCCCCTGAGCCTGAGGGAGGAGATGGTTCTATACATCATGGGACTGGCTGTCACAGAGCCCGTGGCATCCGGCCTCGCCGACAGCATTCAGGCTGTTGCTATGTTCCTGCCTTATGTCCCTTTTTAACTCCTACCTCCCCCTCATCCTGCTGTCTGGGATGATGTCCAAGCTGCAGATGGGACCATGGACCTCCTGCTTTTCATCCCACCCCCAATCCCTCACCCCAACATTCCAATTCTGATTTATACTTTCCAACGATAACTGAAAACTGCCAGCTTCCCAGTCACAGCAGCTCCAGGAGACAGAGAGAGAGCAGCAGCACAGCACTGATGGTGAAGCCCCATCACTTGGTCTGATACTCACAGACAACAGATCAAACACTTCCACTGTGTGTGCTTTAGAGGCTGGTAAAGAGTCAGAATCTACACGTGGTGAGTCACCGAGCACGAGTGAGCTGCAGCCAGGCCAGGGGGAAAGGATAGTTCATGTGTCAGATGACCGGAGGGCAATGTCACAAACGAGTTATAATACACAGGACTCAGATATGAACTTTGCTGGAGCAGCATACAGGAGAATGCTGATGGATATGGACACAGAGATACTTTGTCCATTGACAGGCCTGTCAGACAGTCTGTTGCCACCATCAAATAACATGGAGGAGTCCAGCTCAAACATGGCACAGGACATTGCACAGAGCTTGAAGCCCATTTTTCCCCCTGTGGAAGTGGTCACTAACTCCATGACAGCACTAGCGGACCCAGCTGTGATACAATTGTTGGTGACCATTGTCTCAGCTTCCACTGCAGCACAGACGGCATGCTGCCCATGTCGTGGTGGTGCAGTCTGAATCCGTGCCCTCAAGGCCCTGTGCTGCTCGAGGACGTCCTGCAAGTCCATCTGCAGTCTCCCCCAGTGAAAGTCAGCAGCCTTCCACCATCCATGCTGCAGTCACTGGGGAAACACTGTGTAGGAGCACGAGGCAAGTCGAGGGATCCACAAGACAGGCACTAAGGGAATATTCAAGGGTGAATAGTTCAGCTTTGCTTGTATAATTGGATGTGTTATTGGATAAAGATGTCAATGAAAAGGTTTTTGTTGGTGTTTTTTTATTGCTGGACACTGTGATGGTGCGGCTCAGTTGGGTGTAATGGGGGAGAATGGAGGATCCATGGTGGGAAAGGGAAGTTGTCCTGTGGGAACCGAAATTCTAGCAGGGTCTCTCCGACAGCCTGCCCGGTTCAAAGGCATCCAGGAAATATCCTCCCTCACTCCTCCTCCTGAGGTAGCCTCCGGATTACTGGTGCCAATGACTGTGTCCTCATGATGGTGATGATATGAAGGGTGCAGCAGAACACCATGAACTTGGACACCTGCTCCAGTGAGTACTGGAGGGCTCCCCCCGAGCGGTTCAGACGTTGGAAGCATTGCTTCATCACACCGATGGTCTGTTCCACCATGTTCCTGCTGACTCCATTGCTCACGTTATACACGGGTTATTTTCATGCGGCTGGTTGGCATTGATGCTGGGGGTTGAATTAGGAGTGATGTACAGAGTGAGGTAGGCATTGTCTCCGAGGAGCCACATTCTGGTTCTGCATAGCTTCATAGCTATCGCCCTCCATACCAGGCAACATCCTGGTGAACCTCCTCTGCACCCTCTCCAAAGCATCCACATCCTTTTGGAAATGTGGCGACCAGAACTGCACGCAGTATTCCAAATGTGGCCGAACCAAAGTCTTATACAACTGTAACATGACCTGTCAACTCTTGTACTCAATACCCCGTCCGATGAAGGAAAGCATGCCATATGCCTTCTTGACCACTCTATTGACCTGCGTTGCCACCTTCAGGGAACAATGGACCTGAACAGCCAAATCTCTCTGTACATCAATTTTCCCCAGGACTTTTCCATTTACTGTATAGTTCACTCTTGAATTGGATCTTCCAAAATGCATCACCTCGCATTTGCCCTGATTGAACTCCATCTGCCATTTCTCTGCCCAACTCTCTAATCTATCTATATTCTGCTGTATTCTCTCACAGTCCCCTTCACTATCTGCTACTCCACCAATCTTAGTGTCGTCTGCAAACTTGCTAATCAGACCACCTATACTTTCCTCCAAATCATTTATGTATATCACAAACAACAGTGGTCCCAGCACGGATCCCTGTGGAACACCACTGGTCACACGTCTCCAGTTTGAGAAACTCCCTTCCACTGCTACTCTCTGTCTCCTGTTGCCCAACCAGTTCTTTATCCATCTAGCTCGCACACCTTGGACCCCATGCGCCTTCACTTGCTCCATCAGCCTGCCATGGGGAACCTTATCAAACGCCTTACTGAAGTCCACCTATATGACATCAACAGCCCTTCCCTCATCAATCAACTTTGTCACTTCCTCAAAGAATTCTATTAAGTTGGTAAGACATGATCTTCCCTGCACAAAACCATGTTGCCTATCACTGATAAGCCCATTTTCTTCCAGATGGGAATAGATCCTATCCCTCAGTATCTTCTCCAGCTGCTTCCCTACCACTGACGTCAGGCTCACCGGTCTATAATTACCTGGATTATCCCTGCTACCCTTCTTAAGCAAGGGGACAACATTAGCAATTCTCCAGTCCTCCGGGACCTCACCCGTGTTTAAGGATGTCGCAAAAATATCTGTTAAGTCCCCAACTATTTCCTCTCTCGCTTCCCACAGAAACCTGGGATAGATCCCATCCGGACCTGGGGACTTGTCCACCTTAATGCCTTTTAGAATACCCAACACTTCCTCCCTCCTTATGCCGACTTGACCTAGAGTAATCAAACATCTGTTCCTAACCTCAACATCCGTCATGTCCCTCTCCTCGGTGAATACCGATGCAAAGTACTCGTTTAGAATCTCACCCATTTTCTCTGACTCCACGCATAACTTTCCTCCTTTGTCCTTGAGTGGGCCAATCCTTTCTCTAGTTACCCTCTTGCTCCTTATATATGAATAAAAGGCTTTGGGATTTTCCTTAACCCTGTTTACTAAATATATTTCATGACCCCTTTTAGCCCTCTTAATTCCTCGTTTCAGAATGCGCCGACAATCCCGATATTCTTTCAAAGCTTCGTCTTTCTTCAGCCGCCTAGACCTTATGTATGCTTCCTTTTTCCTCTTAGTTAGTCTCACAATTTCACCTGTCATCCATGGTTCCCTAATCTTGCCATTTCTATCCCTCATTTTCACAGGAACATGTCTCTCCTGCACGCTAATCCACATCTCTTCAAAAGCCTCCCACATATCAAAAGTGGATTTACCTTCAAACAGCTGCTCCCCATTGACATTCCCCAGCTCCTGCCGAATTTTGGTATAGTTGGCCTTCCCCCAATTTAGCACTCTTCCTTTAGGACCACTCTCGTCTTTGTCCATGAGTATTCTAAAACTTACGGAATTGTGATCACTATTCCCAAAGTAGTCCCCTACTGAAACGTCAACCACCTGGCCTGTCTCATTTCCCAACACCAGGTCCAGTATGGCCCCTTCCCGAGTTGGACTATTTACATCCTGCTCTAAAAAACCCTCCTGGATGCTCCTTACAAATTCTGCTCCATCTAGACCTCTAACATTAAGTGAATCCCAGTCAATGTTGCGGTCATTTCAGAGACATGGGTTGAGCAGGGACAGGAATGGATGTTGTGGGTTCCGGGATTTAGATGTTTCACTAAGAACAGAGAAGATGGGAAAAGAGGGGGGGGGTGTGGCATTGTTAATCAAGGAAAGTATTACAGCGGCAGAAAGGACGTTTGAGGACTCGTCTACTGAGGTAGTATGGGCCGAGGTTAGAAACAGGAGAGGAGAGGTCACCCTGTTGGGAGTTTTCGACAGCCCTCCAAATAGTTCCAGAGATGTAGAGGAAAGGATACCAAAGATGATTCTTGACAGGAGCGACAGTAACAGGGTAGTGGTTATGGGGGACTTTATCTTTTCAAATATTGACTGGAAATACTATAGTTCGAGTACTTTAGATGGGTCTGTTTTTGTCCCGTGTGTGCAGGAGGGTTTTCTGACACAGTATGTAGACAGGCCAACCAGGGGCGATGCCACATTGGATTTGGTACTGGCTAATGAACCCGGCCAGGTGTTAGATTTAGAAGTTGGTGAGCACTTTGGTGATAGTGATCACAATTCGGTTAGTTTTACCTTAGCGATGGGCAGGGACAGGGATATACAGCAGGGCAAGAATTATAGCTGGGGGAAAGGAAATTATGATGCGATTAGGCAAGATTTAGGATGCGTAGGATGGGGAAGGAAACTGCAGGGGATGGGCACAATCGAAATGTGGAGCTTATTCAAGGAGCAGCTACTGCGTGTCCTTGATAAGTATGTACCTGTCAGGCAGGGAGGAAGTTGTCGAGCGAGGGAGCCGTGGTTTACTAAAGAAGTTGAAGAGATTGTCAAGAGGAAGAAGAAGGCTTATGTTAGGATGAGACGTGAAGGCTCAGTTCGGGCGCTTGAGAGTTACAAGCTAGCCAGGAAGGATCTAAAGGGAGAGATAAGAAGAGCAAGGAGAGGACACGAGAAGTCATTGGTGGATAGAATCAAAGAAAACCCTAAGGCTTTCAATAGGTATATCAGGAATAAAAGAATGACTAGAGATAGGTTAGGGCCAATCAAGGATAGTAGTGGGAAGTTGTGTGTGGAATCGGAGGAGATAGGGGAAGTGTTAAATGAATATTTTTCGTCAGCATTTACAGTGGAGAAAGAAAATGTTGTCGAGGAGAATACTGAGATACAGACTACCAGGCTAGATGGGATTGAGGTTCACAAGGAGGAAGTGTTAGCAATTTTGGAAAGTGTGAAAATAGATAAGTCCCCTGGGCCAGATGGGATTTATCCTGGGATTCTCTGGGAAGCCAGGGAGGAGATTGCAGAGCCTTTGTTCTTGATTTTTATGTCGTCATTGTCGACAGGAATCGTGCCGGAAGACTGGAGGATAGCAAATGTTGTCCCCTTGTTCAAGAAGGGGAGTAGAGACAGCCCTGGTAATTATAGACCTGTGAGCCTTACTTCGGTTGTGGGTAAAATGTTGGAAAAGGTTATAAGAGATAGGATTTATAATCATCTTGAAAAGAATAAGTTCATTAGAGATAGTCAGCACGGTTTTGTGAAGGGTAGGTCGTGCCTCACAAACCTTATTGAGTTTTTTGACAAGGTGACCAAACAGGTGGATGAGGGTAAAGCCGTGGATGTGGTGTATATGGATTTCAGTAAGGCGTTTGATAAAGTTCCCCACGGTAGGCTATGGCAGAAAATACAGAAGTATGGGATTGAAGGTGAATTAGTGCTTTGGATCAGAACTTGGCTAGCTGAAAGAAGACAGTGGGTGGTGTTTGATGGTAAATGTTCATCCTGGAGTGTAGTTTCTAGTGGTGTACCGCAAGGATCTGTTTTGGGGCCACTGCTGTTTGTCATTTTTATAAATGACATGCATGAGGGTGTAGAAGGGTGGGTTGGTAAATTTGCGGATGACACGAAGGTCGGTGGAGTTGTGGATAGTGCCGAAGGATGTTGTCGGGTACAGAGGGACATAGATAGGCTGCAGAGCTGGGCTGAGAGATGGCAAATGGAGTTTAATGCGGAAAAGTGTGAGGTGATTCACTTCGGAAGGAGTAACAGGATTTCAGAATACTGGGCTAATGGGAAGATTCTTGGTAGTGTAGATGAGCAGAGAGATCTTGGTGTCGAGGTACATAAATCCCTGAAAGTTGCCACCCAGGTTAATAGAGCTGTTAAGAAGGCATATGGTGTGTTTGCTTTTATTAGTAGGGGGATCAAGTTTAGGAGCCACGAGGTCATGCTGCAGCTGTACAGAACTCTGGTGCGGCCGCACCTGGAGTATTGCGTGCAGTTCTGCTCACCGCATTATAGGAAGGACGTGGAAGCTTTGGAAAAGGTGCAGAGGAGATTTACTAGGATGTTGCCTGGTATGGAGGGAAGGTCTTCCGAGGAAAGGCTGAGGGACTTGAGGTTGTTTTCGTTAGAGAGAAGGGGGAGAAGAGGTGACTTAATAGAGACATATAAGATAATCAGAGGGTTAGATAGGGTGGATAGTGAGAGCCTTTTTCCTCGGATGGTGATGGCAAATACGAGGGGACATAGCTTTAAGTTGAGGGGTGATAGATATAGGACAGATGTCAGAGGTAGTTTCTTTACTCAGAGAGTAGTAGGGGCGGGGAACGCCCTGCCTGCAACAGTAGTAGACTCGCCAACTTTAAGGGCATTTAAGTGGTCATTGGATAGACATATGGATGAAAATGGAATAGTGTAGGTCAGATGGTTTCACAGGTCGGCGCAACATCGAGGGCTGAAGGGCCTGTACTGCGCTGTTATGTTCTATGTTCTAAAATTAAAATCTCCTATCACCACCACCCTGTTGCTCCTACAGCTTTCCATAATCTGTTTTCATATTTGTACCTCTATCTCACGCTCGCTGTTGGGAGGCCTGTCGTACAGCCCCAACATTGTTACCGCACCCTTCCTGTTTCTGAGTTCTGCCCATATTGCCTCACAGCTCGAGTCCTCCATAGTGCCTTCCTTCATCACAGCTGTGATATCCTCTTTGACCAGTAATGCATCTCCTCCACCCCTTTTACCTCCCTCTCTATCACGCCTGAAGCATCGGTATCCTGGGATATTTAGTTGCCAATCATGCCCTTCCCTTAACCAAGTCTCAGTAATAGCAATAACATCATACTCCCAGGTACTATTCCAGGCCCTAGGTTCATCTTCCTTACCTACTACACTTCTTGCATTAAAACAAATACACCTCAGACCACCAGTCCCTTTGCTTACATCATCTGCTCCCTGCCTACTCTTTCCCTTAGTCACGCTGACTTCATTATCTCGTTCCTTACAGGCTTTCGTTAATACATCCTAACTCTCCACTGACCTCATTTGGTTCCCATCCAGAACTTTCCCTCTCTGCAGCCTCTGCTCCATTTGTTGATCATGTTGCAGACCCAGAGACACTGTAACTACAGTCCCGATACCTCGTCTAGAGTTGGAACACTAAATCCTCTGTCCTCCCTGAATGTCTGCAGGAGCTCACAACACAAACTCCAGAAAACCATCCACAGCACCTCCACTAACTTTACAATAGCAGAAGTAAGTCAAAAGCCCCTCACCTGCAAGTTGGATGCTCGGTCCTTTTAAATAACCCCAGAGGGGATTCCTTGTGCCAGCTGAATGGATGCTTAACTGAGAGTGACTAACACAGGCGGTCAGTGAACAAGCATAGGCCAAGTTTCCAAGCTGCTGGAACAGGTTGTTCATATGCCATCCAGACCCCTGTTCAGTCTACCGGTCCATGCAGGGTACTCTTGGACTCGTGCCCTGTCCAGCATGAGAACTGTGTCGGCCACACCAGAACTGCCCATCAGTGTGGATTCCACTGCACCAGCACCAGTGATAGTACTGAGACGAAATCAGAGTCAGAGACAGATCCATAGCTAATGAAATTCACTTCAAAACGAGAAATGACAAACACTTCAAATAGAACAAATGGAAGGAATATGGGAAACCGACAGGGGAATAGGGATAATTGGAAGGTTGAGGCAATTTAGAGCTTTTAATCCAAGTATGATTATATTAAAATTGTGGCATTGCCAGACTGGGAGGTAGGTTATGTGACTGAGTACAGGGGTGATGGGTGATCTGGACTGGGTGTGAGTTGTGATGCAGCCAGTAGATTTCTGAATGAGCTGAAGTTTATCGAGCTTTGTTACTGTGAGCATGACCAGGAAGACATTGGAATCATCAAGTGTGGATCTAAGAAAGGCACGGCTGAGGGTTTATAAGTAGATGAACTGAAGGAGTTGTGGAAATTAACAAAATTATAGAGGTGGCTGTCGGCAGGGTTAGTGATCGACAGGATATTGAATTGGAACTTAGCTTAGGATGAAAGGAATCGCTGACGTTGTGAAGAGGCTGGTTTGTTCTCAGACATTGGGCAGGGAGTGTGATAGAGTCGGTGGACAGGGACAGAATTTGTGACAGAAACCGATGGCAGTGGATTTAGTATTCCCAATATTTAAATAAAAGGAACAGCAATTCAGTGAAACATGATCTATAGTTCTAATAGCTGGATAGAGAGGTTTACCAGGAACAATAATATTAGCAAGAAGGGCAGAGTAATTGACAAGAACAGTACTGAAGTTAATCATTGGTTATAACATTAATAGCTAGGTAGAGAGAGACTTACCAGGGACACCAACAATACTGAGGACCGGATAGTAAATCGTTTGAATAGTCAAAAGCGCGAAATAGATCCGATATTGTAAAGAAAGCCGATGATAATTTGTAGAAAGATAGTCAGACGCCCACGAGAAACTCCTCTCCATTGTTGTCACATTCCAATCGATTGTTCTCAGATTCTGATCTATCTTCTCCCTCTCTCTGGAGCCACTTATCCCTGTCAGTGCCGGTGAGAGGGGTGGGGATGGGCGGGGTGATACTATGGGATAACACATTGGAAGGTGTCCTGTATTAATAGAAGTGGGAAACCCTCCAATGACACAATTAGGGTCCATGGAGACTTACATTAATTACAGTCACTGAACAAACAAGTTCAGTCAACACCTTTCAATCCAACACTTTCTGTACCGCAATAAACAATTATCCAGTCTAGATGGGATGTATGAGGGTTGCTGAGGGAAGGAATGTTGGAAATAGCGGAGCCACTGGCCCGAATCGTCCAATCCTCCTTGGATATGGCAGTGATGTCAGAGGACTGAAGTGTTGCAAATTCTACACCCTGTTCAAAACAGTAGAGATAGGCTACACCCGAGAACTACTGACCCATCAGTCTAACCTCACTGAAATGTTGGAGAAGCTTGTAGCGTCTGTAATCTGGGACAAGATAATTGTGGTTTGAATAGCATGAGTTTATAAATGACAAGAAGGTCCACCAGATATGTTAGTGGCAAATCATGTCTGACTATCTTGATCATATTCTTTGATGAAGTGATGGAGCGTGTTGCTGCGGATAGCGTGGTTGCTACTTTGTATATGAACAATCAAAAGTCGTGGAATCAAATGCCATTTAATAGATTTGTTAGGAAGTCTGAACCTCATGGATTCAAGAGGCAGTAACAGTGTGGATATGACATTGGCTAAGGGATAGAATACAGAGGGAAGTGGTGATCTATTGTTGCTCAGACAGTGGAGGGGATTATACAGTGATGCTCCCCAATGGTCGGTATTCGGGCCATTGCTTCTTTATGGAAACATACATAAATATATATCCGTGTATTGTGTTTGTGTGTGACATTTACTTATATATAAAAGGCATAATTTCAGTGTACTCAGGTGACAGAAACTCGGAAATGCAAAAAAAATGAGGATGATATCAGAAGGATTCAGGGAGACCGATGAAATGAGGAAATGAAGCAGATGAAATTTAGTGCAGACATGGGGTAAGGGAGGAAGAATAAGGTGAGGCAATGTAAATGAAATGGGGCAATTTTAAATTGGGTGCATGAACAGATGTCTTTGAATATAGCAGAACAAGTCGATAAAATTACTAAAAACACATCCAGGATATCGAGCTTTATAAATAGAGGCATAGCGTGCAAAAGGAAGGAAGTCAACTGAAACTTTGTAAATCACTGGTTAGGTCTCAGCTGAGGAATTGTGTCCAATTCTGAGCATTACTTATTAGAAAGGATGTCAGAATGTTGGAGAAGGTGCAGAGGAGATTTACTGGAATGGTCCAGGAATGTGGGAGTTCAGGAACATGGGGAGACTACAGAAACAGGAATCAGAGTAGATCAGGTAAAGGGGGGAATTTAATGGAACAGATCACAATTATGTGCTGTTTTGACAGAGTAAGGGTAAACTGTTTCCTTTGGGAAAAGGACCGATAGCAAGACTCAAAATACTTGGCAAAAGATGCAGAGGTGCCATAAGGAAAACATTTTTTTATACAGTGAGTTGCTTTAATCTGGAATACACGGCCTGAAGATGTGCTGGAAGTAGATTCAAGAGCAAGTTTCAAAAGGGAACTGGATAAATGCTGCAGAGGGGTATTTGCAGGGCTTTGGGAAAAGAGGAGGAAAGAGGGGTAAAATAAAAAGCTCTTTCAAAGATGGCACAGGTACGATGGGACAATGGACTGCTTCCATGCTTTGTGATTCTCCGATTCTATGGTAACAGAATCCATTGAGTCCTTATTTCGTGTGTACAATTGATATCCAGCAGTTCTTGAGCCAGCGGCTCATTGTTACTTGTATCCTCACACAGATAACAGAAGAAAGGCAAACACAAGGGCCAGGTGAGATGAATTGTGCTGACAATTTACTATATTGGGTTATGACGTCTCTCTCTTTGATCACTTCAATCAGTCAGTTACAAACACATTGATTTTATTCCCATTTTATTTCCTGTCTATTTGTTCTCAAGATATGAGTGATACTGACAAGGCTGGCATTACTTCCCCATGCCTGGTTACCATGAGAAAATGATGGGCCTTCATCCTGAACCACTGCAGTCCGTGTGGTGAATGTGTTCCCACAATGCTGTTACAGAAAGGATTTCAGGCTTTTAACCCAGTGATGATGAAGGAACGGTGATTTCTGTCCAAGTCTAGATGGTGTTTGGCTCGGAGGAGGGGAATGTGGAGGTGATGGTGTTTTGTGTTCGAGTCCGAGCTGAATTCAACGCCCTCCCCTCTATCTCGTGTCCCTTGACTGTAAACTGGAATTGTTCTCTTTAGAGCAGTAATGTGAAATGGAGATTGAATAGAGATATGCAAAATCTTGAACAATATTTGATGGAGCAAAGACAGAGAATTTGGTTTCACTGGAAGTACTGTCAGTAACCAGAGGACACATTTTTAAGGTGATGGGCCAACAAAAATGCATTGATCTATTATAAACCGGAATTCACAACCTGAAAGAGTGGTGAAGCAGATTCAATAATAAATTTAAAAAAGAGAATTGATTCAATAGTATCAGGGGAGATTTTCAGCGAAGTGGTAATTGTGTAGAGGAGAGGGACAAATTGGATTTCTCCTTCAAACAGCATGCACAGACACGATGGGCCAAATAGCCTCCTCCGTGCTGTATGATTCTTTGAGTCTGTGGAAACAGAAACCATTGAAACCTTACCTGATATGCACAACAGACGGTCAACAATTTTAAGCAGAGGCTGATCATTACTTGTACTTTGATATGGTTCAGGAAAACATCATGTTGGATTAACACAGATGAGGGAGAGAATTAGTCCTTTCCTGCTCTGTTTGTTTGGTCAAAACCACACTGTGTGGAAGTAACACAGATCAGGGATAGACGGACAGCAATTTTAAGCAGAGGCTGATCGTTACTTGTACTTGGAACATACCTTGTTGGATTAACACAGGCGAGGGAGAGAGATGGAAATCTCCTGCTCTGTGTGTGGGGGTCATTAACACAACATGTTGGATTGGCACAGGCCAGGGAGAGAAATAGAAATTTCTTGCTGTGTCTGTGTATATGGGGGTCGGTACCACACGATGTGGGAATGACACAGATCAGGGAGAGAATGGTCCTTTCCTGCTCTCTGTGTGTACGTGGGGGTCATTACCACATCGGGTGGAAGTGACACAGATCAGGGATAGAATTGGTCCTTTCCTGCTCTCTGTGTGGGTCAGTACCACACTGTGTGGGATTAAGAGGCCGGGGATAGAATTGGGTCTTTCCTGCTCTCTGTGTGGGTCAATACAACACCGGGACGATTTAACACAAGCCGGGGACAGAATTGGGTCTTTCCTGCTCTCTGTGTGGGTCAGTACCTCACCGGGTGAGATTAACACCGTCCAGGGATAGAATTGAATCTTTCCTGCTCTCTGTGCCTGGGTCAGTACCACCGGGAAAGATTAACACAGGCCAGGGATTGAATTGGGTCTTTCCTGCTCTCTGTGTGGGTCAGGACCACACCGGGTGGGATTAACACCGTCCAGGGATAGAATTGAATCTTTCCTGCTCTCTGTGCCTGGGTCAGTACCACCGGGAAAGATTAACACAGGCCAGGGATTGAATTGGGTCTTTCCTGCTCTCTGTGTGGGTCAGGACCACACCGGGTGGGATTAAGACACACCGGGGATTGAATTGGGTCTTTCCTGCTATCTGTGTGGGTCAGAACCACACCGGGTGGGATTAAGACACACCGGGGATTGAATTGGGTCTTTCCTGCTATCTGTGTGTGTCAGTGCCACACCGGGTGGGATTAACACAAGCCGGGGATAGAAGTGAGTCTTTTCTGCTCTATTTGGAGCTCAGTACCACATTGGGTGAAAGCCGCTTACTCAGCACAGCCTGAGGATGGAGCCTGGTCTGTCCCAATGAGGACAGAGAGTGACTGGTGAAATGGCCAGTCACCCGGCAGATTGAACTTTACACATTGAACTGTGAAGTGATACATATCGGTAGGAAATATGAGGAAAGGCAAAATAATGTGGATGGTTGAATGGACAGATCTCGGGCTGTACTAATTTCTGAGGCAGCAGGAGACTGAGAAGGCTGCTAAAAAAAACAACATATCGTGTCCTTGGCTTTATAAACACAGCACAGAGTAATAAAACTCAGGAGGAAATGCTGATTTTTATACATCATTGGTTAGGTCCCAGCTGGAGAATTGTGTCCAATTCTGATCACCACACGTTGGTAAGGATGACAAGGACTTAGTGAAGATACAGAGGTGATTTACTAGATTGGTACCAGGGATCTCATGGAGAGATGGGAAAAGCTGGGATTTTTCTCTTTAGAGCAGTGAAGGGTAAGAGGGGATTTAATATAGAATTCAAATTCATGAAGGGTTTTGATCGGGTAATTAGTGTGAAAATGTTTCCAGTGTCAGAAAGTTCAGTATTAAGAAGACACAGATTGAAGGTAATTGACAAAGAACCAGAGGTGAAATGAGGAGAATTTTCTTACACAGCGAGTTGTTGGGATCTGGAATTCACTGCCTGAAAACAAGGTGGAAGCAGATTCAATAATAATATGGTGGAGAAGGCAGATGGAATCCTTTCCTTTATTAGCTGAGGTATAGAATATAAGAGCAGGGAAATTATGCTGGAACTGTATAACTCATTGGCTGGGCCACAACTTGAGTACTGAGTGCAATTCTGGTCACCTCATTACAGAAAGGATCCAATTGCACTGGAGAGGGTACAGAGGAGATTTATGAGGATGTTGCTCGGACTAGAAAAATTGCAGCTGTGAGGAACGATTGGATAGGCTGGGGTTGTTCAATTTGGAATAGAGAAGGCTGAGAGGAGATCGGGCTGAAATGCCCATAATTTTGAGGGATTTGGACAGAGAGGAGGTGAAGGGTCTGTTCACCTTAGTAGAAAGGTCAGTGACTAGCGGGGACTAGATTTAAAGTGATTAGTCGAAAGATAAGAGGGGAGATAAGGAAAACCTTTTCATACAGAGTGTGGTTGGGTCTGGAACTCACTGCCTGAAAGTGTAGTTGAGGCAGAAACCCTCAACTCATTCAACAGGATTCTGGATATACACCTCAAGTACCGTAATCTGCAGAGCGATGGATCAAATGCTGAAAGTGGGATTAGAATGGGTGGTTCGTTTTTCGGTCAGCACAGATACAATGGGCCAAGTGACCTCTTTCAGTCAGGAGGCTGCTGCTGCTGACTGTGAATGCTGCAATTGGACAGAAGGTAAATGGAATACTAGGACAGAAAGAGGGCTCCGCAGTTCACGGATGTGGTGACCCTAGATCAGATCTTACAGTGGTGTAGGAGAGGGAACAGAGTTCATGTCAAAGTCCTGTCTTCCTTTTATATGATCCTGTATAATGGACAGGGACTACTGGGCAGTAATGTGCTCAAAGGTTATCAGCAGTAATTGATTATCCCTATATTTGTATATTGTCGAACATTAAAACATACCCCTGCTCTGGTGTCCATTGCACCCTCAATATTCCTGATTAAAATATCAGAGGAGTGTGAACCAGTCACCTCTGATCACCCTGAGGTACAGGCGATTCTCGAGTCGGTGCTGAGTGTAATCACAACCCATAAAGATGACTGTGGAAACATGAGCAGACCTGAAGAAATTAACTGACCATTGCATGATCCATGAAGCAGTATTCTTACCGAGCTGAGATTATATCATATATTCCAGACATCATCAGGTTATTGTTATACCAGGGTGCAGTTCACAAAGATACATTCACTACTAACTGTCCGATTTTGCCGGTTACAAAACCAGATGGCAGCTGGGGACTGACTATTGACCATACAAACTCAACTCAGTCACCCCTGTGTGAACTCGGTTGTCTGAGAGACACCAACCCTACTCTCCCGGATTCCCAGCGGCAGGGCTGACTTCACCACGCTGGATATCTCTAATGTTTATTGGAGTATCCCAGTAAAACTAGAGAAACAATTTAAATTCACATTAACTTTTGAGGACCAGAGATACCCCTGGACATGTCTGTCACAAGGGGTTCCACAATAACCCCACTATTTTCCACAAACGTATGGCCGGGGCCGTTAGGAACCTTTCACAGTCTTCCTGCTTGCTGAAATAAATTGATGGTCTCCTCCTCATCACCACAGACCGTGTCCACACATTTAACCCTTTTACAGGAACTACTGCAGTTACTTTGGGAGCTGGACTAAAAGACCATCCACGTAAGGCCCAGCTGGTGTAACATCGTGTCATCGTTCTATATGTCTAAATTGGCTCATCCAACATCAGCCCAGACCAACATCAGGTCGAAACCATCCAGTGTATAACCCTGTCCACCTCAAAGACAGCCTTGTGTCCTATCCTCAGGCTGGTGGGGTATCAGTGGACCCTCATCCAGTGTCTACCCTTGTCCACCTCAAAGACTGCCCAGTGTCCTACCCTCAGGCTGGTGGAGTATCAGTGGACACAATTCCAATGTCTACCCCTGTCCACCTCAAGGACTGCCCAGTGTCCTATCCTCAGGCTGGTGGGTATCAGTGGACCCTCATCCAGTGTCTACCCCTGTCCACCTCAAGGACTGCACTGTGTCCTATCCTCAGGCTGGTGGGTATCAGTGGACCCATATCCAGTGTCTACCCCTGTCCACCTCAAAGACTGCCCAGTGTCCTACCCTCAGGCTGGTGGAGTATCAGTGGACACAATTCCAGTGTCTACCCCTGTCCACCTCAAGGACTGCCCAGTGTCCTATCCTCAGGCTGGTGGGTATCAGTGGATCCTCATCCAGTGTCTACCCCTGTCCACCTCAAGGACTGCACTGTGTCCTGTCCTCATGCTGGTGGGTATCAGTAGACCCTCATCCATTGTCCACCCCTGTCCACCTCAAAGGCTGCCCTGTGTCCTATCTTCAGGCTAGTGGGGTATCAGTGGACACAATTCCAGTGTCTACCCCTGTCCACGTCAAGGACTGCACTGTGTCCTATCCTCATGCTGGTGGGTATCAGTGAACCCTCATCCAGTGTCTACCCCTGTCCACCTCAAAGACTGCTCTGTGTCCTATCCTCAGGCTGGTGGGGTATCAGTAAACCCTCATCCAGTGTGTACCCCTGTCCACCTCAAAGACTGCCCTGTGTCCTATCCTCAGGCTGGTGGATTATCAATTGCCCCTCATCCAGTGTCTACCCCTGTCCACCTCAAAGCCTGCTCTGTGTCCTCTGCTCAGGCTGGTGGGGTATCAGTGGAGCCTCATCCAGTGTCTACCCCTGTCCACCTCAAAGACTGCCCTCTGACCTATCCTCAGGCTGGTGGAGTATCAATTGCCCCTCATCCAGTGTCTACCCCTGTCCACCTCAAAGACTGCCCTTTGTCCTACCCTCAGGCTGGTGGAGTATCAGTGGACACAATTCCAGTGTCTACCCCTGTCCACCTCAAGGACTGCCCAGTGTCCTATCCTCAGGCTGGTGGGGTATCAGCAGACCCTCATCCAGTGTCTACCCCTGTCCACCACAAAGACTGCCCTGTGTCCTATCCTCAGGCTGGTGGGGTATTAGCAGACCCTCATCTCTCGATTTGCTGAGACTGTGACTCCTCTTTATGAACCACCGAATGGTGATGATGACCAGGTTTATCCCATTTGGACTGAAGAGAGCACAGAAACAGTAACACAACTAAAGAAATCTGTCGCCCAGGCAACGTGTCTTACCTCACCGAACCCCGACAAGACTTTCCACATGGATGTGGGGACACAGTGACAACCTGGCTGCTGTCCAATGCCGAGAAAATCAGGAGAAAATACTCCCCATTGTGAATTACTCCAGAATTGTGAGTGGGCCTGAACTGATTTACTCTGTTTGTGAAGGACATTTGTTAACCATGTTCTGGGGAATCAAACATTTTACTTACATCACGGGGTTCAACAGGGTGATACTGTCCAGTCCATTATACACCTTCCCAGTAGAGGAAAGCTGTTGTAATAGAATACCCATGTCATAGAGTCATAGAGCCTTAGTCAATTCTGGCGCAGAATGGGACATTTCAACTCATCGAGTCCGTGCCAGCGCTTTGTAGATAAATCAAGTCAGTCTCATTCCCCAGCTCCATGGATGACAAGGAGCCTGCAGGGTAAGGTACAGCAGGAAGGGCAAGTTTATGTCCCACACCGATAACTCAATACAACAGAAAACCAAGAGGAGTAGAGAAAGTGGAGGCTGATATCAAAAAGGAATTTACGAAAGCAAGGAGAAATCATAAAAAAATATTGGCAAGCAAAATCAAGATGAACCCATGTATGTTTTTTCTTTCAATACATTAAGGCGAAGAGGACAACTAAGGAGAGAGCAGAGCCCATTAATGACCGATAAGGTAACCTATGTGTAGGGACAGTAGTTACTGACATGGTTCTTAATGAATACTTTGTGTCTGTCTTCACAAAAGAGGGGAACGGTGCAGATATTGTAGTTAAGGAGGAGGTGTGTGAATTATTGGATGTGATAAACATAGGCAGTGAGGAATTACTAATGGAATTAGCCTCATTGAAAGTTGATACATCACCATGGCGTGATGAAATGTACCCCAGGTTGTTAAAAGAAGCAACAGAAGGAATAACCAAAGGTATATCCATGATTTTCCAGTTCTCACTGGATACAGGTGTGGTGATGGAGGATTGGAGAACTGCTAACATTGAACCACTGTTTAAAAAGGGAGCGAAGGATAGACCGAATAACTACAGGCCAGTCAGTCTAACCTCAGAGTGGGAAAATTATTGTAATCTATTCTGAGAGACAGGATAAACTGTCACTTAGAAAGGCACAGGTTCATCAGGGATAATCACCATAGATGTGTTAAGGCAAGATTGTGTCTGACTAACTTGCATGATTATTTGATGAAGTAACAAGGACGATAGATGAGGTTAATGTAGTTGATGCGGTCTACTAGGATTTTAGCAAAGTTTTTAGCAAGGACGCACATAGCAGACTTGTTAAAAATAAAATCCCAGGGGATCCAGGGAAATGCAGCAAGGCGGATGCAAAATTAGCTCAGTGGCAGGAAGGAAAGAGTAATTGATGACAGGCGTTTTAGACGATGTTTCCAGCAGCATTTAGTGGAGGCAGTGGTGTAGTGGCAATGTCACTGCACTTGTAAATCCAGCATACCCAGGTAAACACTCTGGGGACATGGATTCGATTCCCACCATGACACATAATGAAATTTGAAATCAATTAATAGTTCTGGAATTAAACAGTGACTCTAATGGTGACCATGAAACCATTGTCGATTGTTTGAAAAGCCCATCTGATTCACTAATGTCCTTTAGGGAAGGAGATCTGCTGTCCTTACCTGGTCTGGCCACATGTGACTCCAGACCCACAACAATGTGATGGACTCTTAAATGGACTCACAAGCCACTCAGTTCAAGGGCAATGAGGGATGGGCAATAAATACAGACCCAGGCAGTGACGCCCAAATCCCACGAATGAATAAAAAAAAGCAAATTCCACACAGCTCAGTACTGGGACCCCTGCTTTATGTCGCATACATTAACGATTTGGAAGTAAAGATAGGGCATAATCAAGAAGTTTGCAGACGATACAAAGATTGACCGTGTGGTAGATTGCAAGGAGGATAGCTGTACACTGCAGGAAGATATTGATGGACTGGTCAGATGGGCAGAGAAGTGGTAAATTGAATTCAGGTTCGATGAGTGCGATATGATGCATTTGGGGAGATCAAATAAGGCAAAGGAATGCACGATTAATGGGAGAATACTGAGAAGTGTAGAGGAAGTGACAGACCTTAGAGTGAATGCCCACAGATAGCTGAATGTAGCAGGACAGCTCGATAAGGTGGTTAAGAGGTCATATGGAATCCTTTCTCTTATTAGCCGAGGTATTGAATATAAGAGCAGGGAGGTTATGCTGGAACTACATAAATCATTGGTTAGGCCACAACTTGAGTAATGCGTGCAGTTCTGGTCACCTCATTACAGAAAGGATGTAATTGCACTGGAGAGGGGACAGAGGAGATTTATCAAACATGTTGCCGGGACTGGGAAAATGCAACTTTGAGGAATGATTGGGTAGGCTGGGGTTGTTTGCCTTGGAGCAGAGAAGGCTGAGGGGAAATCTGATTGAAACGTACAAAACGTTGAGGGCCCTGGATAGAGTGGTGGTGAAGGGTCTATTCACCTTAGCAGAGAGATCAGTGACAAGAGGGCATGGATTTAAATGATTGGTAGAAAAATTAGAGGGGAGATGAGGAAAAAAATCACCCAGAGTGTGGTGGGGTGGGGGTCTGGAACTCAGTTTCTGAAAGGGTAGAAGAGGCTGAAAACCTCATCTGATTTTAAACGTGCCTTGCTACACCTCAAGTGATTTAATCTGCAGAGCTCGGGACCAAATGCTGGAAGGTGGGATTCGGCTGGGAAGGTCGTTTTTTGTATAGCAGAGACACAATGGACCAAGTGGCCTCTTTCTGTGTTGTAAACATTCTATGATTTTTCTATGATTTTCTAGGTGCAGATAGGCGGTTTTAGTGAAGGTGTGTAGATGTGGTCAGAAGTTCATCTCGGGGTCAAATATGACACCAAGGTATGGACAGTCTGGTTTAGTCTCAGACAATTGCCAGGGAGAGGTATGGAGTCGGTAGCTAGGGAATTAAGTTTGGAGCAGGGACTGAAAACAATGTCTTCAATCTTCTGAAATTTGAATTGTCACAGCAGAGATGTGAGGTAATACCTTTTAGAAGGATGTATGTGGCGAGACAACACAAGCTACATGTTACAAGTGTAAAGATTAGAGATACAGCACTGAAACAGGCCCTTCGGCCCACCGAGTCTGTGCCGACCATCAAACACCCATTTATACTAATCCTACATGCCTACCAAACATCCCCACCTGTCCCTATATTTCCCTTCCACCTACCTATACTAGTGACAATTTATAATGGCCAATTTACCTACCAACCTGCAAGTCTTTTGGCTTGTGGGAGGAAACCGGAGCACCCAGAGAAAACCCACGCTGACACAGGGAGAACTTGCAAACTCCACACAGGCAGTACCCAGAATCGAACCCGGGTCCCTGGAGCTGTGAGGCTGCAGTGCTAACCACTGCGCCACTGTGCCGCCCCGTAAAGGGAGTGCAAGAACAGAGAGACCTGGGGAGTTTATGTGTAAATCGTTGAAGGTCACAGGACAGGTTAGCACAACAGTTTATAAAGCATATGAGATCCTGGGCTTTATAAATAGAGGCATAGAAAACAAAACTGGGAAGTTATGCTAAGTCTATATAAAACACTACAGCATATCCCAGTACATGACACATGGAATAGCAGAATTTGAAACATATGGTACCAGGGATCTGGGAATTCAGTTACATGGAGAGATTGGAAAAGCTGGGTTTGTTCTCTTTAGAGCAGTGAAGGGTAAGAGGATATTTAATATCGAATTCAAAATCATGAAGAGTTTTGATGGAGTAATTAATGTGAAACTGCTTCCAGTGTCAGAAAGTTCAGTATCAAGAAGACATAGATTGAAGGTAATTGACAAAGAACCAAAGGTGAAATGAGGAGAATTTTCCTTCTCAGCGAGTTGTTGGGATCAGAAATTCACTGCCCGAAAACATGATGGAAGCAGATTCAATAATATCTTTCAAAAGGGAATTATAATAAAGAACTGGAAAAGGCGAAATAAATAGTCTGGGGGTAAAGGAGGAGAGTGGTAATAATTAGACAGCTCTTTCAAAGAAACAGCACTAACACAAAGGGCCGAATAGCCTCCTTCAGTGCTGCACCTGTCTCTAATTCTATAAGCAAGAGACATGGAGTGAAGGGAGAGAGAGTGAGAAAGGGGGAAAGAGGGAAAGGAAAATAGAAAGAGAGAGAAAACCGGGTTTGCATCGCTTTTTGAGCAGTGGGGTCATGATCTGCCAGTTGAGGCAGGTGACACAAAATTTCTGGGGCCTCCTCATTTCATTTCGTAAATTTTAGGGGCCGCCCAGGGTGACCCGTGCTGCTGTCTGTCTGCACGCTTAACAGGAGACTTAACTGTGTCTGAGTCTAGCACGTGTTTCAGCCAGGATTCAGCCCTTAAAGGCAGTCTGTCCCTCTTAAAGGGAAGCTGCACTGAATCACAGGAGGCTGCTGCTGCTGACTGTGAATGCTGCAATTGGAGAAAAGGTCGGTTGAATACTAGCACAGAGAGAGGGCTCTGTGATTCACGGATGTAGTGCTGGAGGCCTTAGTCATGGAGGGTGACAGGAGAAGAGAGGCCATGTATCAGTGGGGTGGGATGTAGACCCTCAAGAAACGCACTCCGAAGGGAATGGGAGCAGGTGGCCAGGGAGGTCAATGCAGGAAGCTTGGCCCCAGGACCTGGCAGCAGAGCCAGAAGAAGTAGAATGAGCTCACACGGGTGATCAATGTCAGTGAATTCATTTCCACATTGCATCTCCTAACCCCAACATCACCAACCTCTCACACTGCTCAATGCACCACACCCCCATCACTCACCCATCAGCAGTCCTTAACACTCAGGACTCACACCTAACATTCACATACTCCACATCACCTTTACATACCTTCCACTGATACCAGCCTCACATCCACCTTTCACTGCCTTCACATACCACCAGCTATTCAGCTGTTGCAGGCATATCTCCCAAACACAGTGCAACACAATCACTGACATTCTGCTCTCTCTCTTACAGGACAGGGAGCAGCAGTGAACTGTCGGGATCCAGGCTTACCTTCATCCCCTGAGCCTGAGGGAGGAGTTCATTCTCCACATCATGGGAACGGCTGTGACAGAGCCCGTAGCATCCGGCATCACCGACAGCATTCAGGATGACGTTATGTGCCTGCCTTATGCCCCTTCTTAACTCCCACCTCCTCTTCATCCTGCTGTCTGGGATGATGTACAAGCTGCAGATGGTGGGACCAAGGATGCCTCTGTGGTGTTTACGTGAGGTTGAGTAATTTGTGAAGAGCACGTTATCAATGTGGTCACACCACAGATTAAGGGAAGAAGAATTACAGTCACGAAGAATCAGGCAGGTAGCACAGGAGACCCCAGAGTGCATCTCACTCTCCAACCAGTATTCAATACTGAGGATAGTGATGTTGCATCTGGGGACTGCAGCCAGAGACAAGGCCATGGTACCCGGGCTGTCTCAGCTGTACTGGGGGTGGGAGGGGATACAGTGAAGACTAGAATGTTGACAGTGACAGGAGATTCTATAGTCACGGGAACAGACGAGCGTTTCTGAGGCCGCAGACATGCATCCAAGATGGTGTGTTTCCTTCCTGGTGTCAGGGTCAAGTTAGCCATCTCAAAGTAGTAATCTCCGGATTACTGCCAGTACCCCGTGCGAGTGAGTATAGAAATAGGAGGATAGTATAGATGGATGTGTGGCTGGGAGGATGCTGCAGAAGCGGTGAGGTTTGCATTGCTGGGACATTGGGACCAGTTCTGGAGAATGTGGGATCTGTACCGGCCGGACGGTTGCACCTGAACAGAGCTGGAACTAATTTCCTTGCAGGGTGATATGTTAGTGCTATTGGAGAGGGTTTACACTAAATTGGCTGGTGTGTGGGAACCAGGAGTAAACATCAGAGAGGAATTCTAAAGTGCACAGAATACTGGGAGAGATGGATAACACTATAGTAGGGTTTAGAAAGTTATTATTTGGGGTCTGAGTAAGGGAGGAAGTAATAAAGTTGACATCAGGGTTGATGTGCATGTTTGTAAATGTACGGAGTGTGGTTAGTAAGACTGGTGAGGTACAGGTGCAGATTGCCATATGGAAATATGATGTTGTGGCTATAACAGAGATCTGGCTCAAAGAAGGGCAGAACTGGGTGTTAAATATTCCTGGATAAAAGGTGTTCAGGAAAAATAGGAAAGGGAGAAAAGCAGTAAGAGTGGTGATATTGATTAAGGAGAACATTAAAGTGCTGGAGAGAGTGAAAGTCCCGGGGACGTGTTTGGGGAGGTGGGAATGGGGCTGGGTGGGTGCGTCGGTGGGTGACGGACAGAATATATTTGGATAGAGCTAAAGAACAAAAAAAGGTGCATTTACATTGCTCGGTGTTGTCTATAGGCCATCAGCTAATGGGAAGGATGTGGAGGAACAAATGTGCAAGAAAATTACTGAAAGATGCAAGAATTATAGAGTAGTTACAATGGGGGAACATTCATTATCCTAATATGGACTGGGATAGTAGCAATTTAACGGGCAGAGGGAGGCAGGAGTTACTACAGTGTGTGCAGGAAACTTTTCGACAACAGTATGTTGCTAGTCCAATGAGGAAGGAGGCACTGCTGGACTGGTTCTCGAGAATGAGCTGGACCCAAGTGGATTAAGTATTAGTAGGAGAACATTTAGGGGACAATGATCATTGTATCATCAGGTTTTTGTTGACTATGGGAAAGGACAAAGAGCAATCCAGAGTAAGAATAATTAACTATGAGAAAGTCAACTTCAACAAGTCAACCGGTGTAAAAATGGAGCTGGGGCGAATAAATTAGAGTCAACGTTTGGCAGGAAAACAGGAGCTGAACATTGGGCTACCTTCAAAGAAGAGATAGTTCGGGCAGAGTGCTGGTGAACGGTCGTTTTTCACACTGGAGGATGGTAGACAGTGATGTTTTCCAAGGGTCAGTGCCAGGACCAACTGATTTTTTTTTTGCTGTATATATATAAGATGTATCTTGGAATTCAAGATTAGAATTTGAAAATTTTCCGATGATACCATACTTGGGGGTATAGTAAACAGTGAGGATGATGCAAAATGCCTACAACAGGATATAGATAGGCTAGCAGAATGGACAGAGAAGTGGCAGGTGGAACTTAATACAGAGGAGTGTGAGGTGATGCATTTTGTCAGATGGATTAGGAAAGCAATATAGACTTAATGGGACAGTTCTAAAGATTGTGCAGGAACAGAGGGACCTGGGGCTCTACATGCATTGATCTTTGAAGGTAGAAGAACATATATGGAGAGTGTTAAGGAAAGCTTATCAGATCTTGGGCTTCATGATTAGAGGCAAAGATACAAAAGCAGGGAAGTTGTGCTGAAATTTTATAAAGCATTTGTTAGGCCCCAACTAGAGAACTGTGTCCTGTTCTCGTCAGCACACTTTAGGAAGGATGTGAAGGTCCGTGAGAGGGTGCCGAGGAGATTTACCAGAATGGTTCCAGGGATTGGGGGCTGGGTGGGGGGGGGGGGGCGGGGAAGCGGGATGGTTAATTACAAGGTTAGTTTGGAGAAGATGGACTTGTTCTCCCTAGAGTAAAGGAGGATGAGAGAGGTATGATTAAGGTGTACACGATTATGATAGGCTTAGATGAGATTCGATAAGCCAACTGTGGGACTGCCCCAACAACCAATTTTATCTGCAGCACCTGTGGAAGAGTCTGTCACTCTAGAATTGGCCTTTACAAGCCACTCCAGGCGCTGCTTCCCAAACCACTGACCACCACCAGGCGCTTACCCATTGTCTCCCGAGACAAGGAGGCCAAAGAAGAAGAAGATAAGATAGACAAGGAAAAACGGTTCCCATTAACTGATGAAACAGGGACTCGGGGACATAGATGCAAGGTTTGGGTAAGAGATGCAGGGGGAATATGAGGAAGAACTTTTTCACACAGTGGATGTTAATGACCTGGAACTCACTGCCCGTGAGGGTGATGGAAGCCGAGACAATAAATGATTTCAAAAGGAAACTGGATGGGCACCTGAAGGAAATGAACTTGCAGGGACACGGGGATTGGGAGGGAGAGTGGGAGTGTCTGAATTGTTCCACACAGGGGTGGCACGAAGGGGTCGAATGGTCTTCTCCTGTGTCGTAGATGTCTCTATCACTTTCTGTGACTCTATGTTAGATATGTCTCCTGCGCCGGCCTGGAAAGATCCAAATGCATGGAAGTTCAATGAAACTGTGATCTTAACAACCACTGACAGCTATGTCCTCACCCTGGTGTGAGGCTCCAGGTCGTCTTACAGGAGGTGACACAGCTCTGTGACCACATCGTTATTGAATCAGAGTCATCTCACACACTGCTCCTGGGTTAGGTTTCGGTAGGAAAAGTGCTCTTGGAAAACCCGGGGTGGGTAGGGCAGATTCCCCTTCCTCCTCCCTCTTTACAGAGCTTCCCCTATCTGTAGCCTCTGCCACATTTGTTGTTCGTTTTACAGACCCAGAGACACTCTAACTACAGTCCACATACCTCGTCCAGAGTTGAGTCACCAGATCCTTTGTCCTCCCTGAATGTCTGCAGCAGCTCACAACACAACCTCCAGAAAACCATCCACAGCACCTCCACTAACTTTACAATAGCAGAAGTAAGTCAAAAGCCCCTCACCTCCAAGTTGGATGTCTGGTCCTTTTAAATAACACGAGAGGGGGTTCCTCGTGCTGCTGAATGTATGTTCAGCTGAGAGTGAATAACACAAGTGGTCAGTGGACATGCACAGACCAAGTTTCAAAGATGTACATCAAAGCTGTCAGAATCGCTCACGGACGTCACATTCAAACTCTCCTCATATGAGCATCACATGCATGTTACAACAGGACTGGACCCTTGCCCAGCATGGGGCACTGTGCTGACAACACTAGAGCCCTGTCCAGCATGGGGCATTGTGCTGACCACACTAGCGCCCTGTCCAGCATGGGGCACTGTGCTGACCACAGTGGAGCGCTGTCCAGCATGGGGCACTGTGCTGACCACACTAGCGCCCTGTCCAGCATGGGGCACTGTGCTGACCACAGTGGAGCGCTGTCCAGCATGGGGCACTGCGCTGACCATACTAGAGCGCTGTCCAGCATGGGGCTCTGTACTGACCACACTAGCGCCCTGTCCAGCATGGGGCACTGTGCTGACCACACTAGCGCCCTGTCCAGCATGGGGCATTGTGCTGACCACACTAGCGCCCTGTCCAGCATGGGGCACTGTGCTGACCACACTAGAGCGCTGTCCAGCATGGGACACTGTGCTGACCATGATAGAAGTAGCCGGCTGTGCTGTTCACGTCATTTTATGAAACCAGGTTACCATAGCGTTGGCACCAGCGGCGCCATAGATTGAAAATCGCAGCAGGGGAAGTTAAGGATTTAAAATAACTCACTTTATAAAGGAAATTGGATGTAAAGTTGAAGGTATAAGATTTTCAAGAATATGGACAGGGGAATGAGATTAATTGGAGGGGTGAGGCCATGGAGAGATTCAAACACCAGAATGAGAATATTAAAAATAAGTTGCTGTCAGACCTGGAGTCAATGTAGATCAGTGAGCACAGGGGTGATGGGTGATCGGGATTTGGTGTGAGTTAGGATACAGGCAGCAGAGTTCTGGATGATCTGTGGTTTATGGAGTTTTATAACTGGGGGGGGGGGGGTGTGACCAGGATAGTCTTGGAATAGTCAAGTGTGGATTTAGCAAAGGTACAGATGAGGGTTTATGCAGCAGGTGGGCTGAGGCAGAGGTGGAGACGGGTGATATTACAGAGGTGGGAGTAGACACGGCTGATGATGGAGAAAAAATGGAGATGAACTCAGCTCAGGTTTATATAGAACACAGAGGTTGTAAACTGTCTGGTTCTGCCTCAGTCATTAGCCAGGGTGGAGAATGAGTTTGACAGATAGGGGATGGAGTTTGTATGGAAACCAATGACACTGGCTTCAGTCTTCCCAAAGTTTACATTACAGAACCGTATTTCAGTGAAACAGGGTTGACAGATCTCCTAGCTGGAAATAGAAACAGCAGCAGAAGCAATGATGAGAGAGTAAATGACAAGAACTGTAATACTATTAGCAATGGTTTATAGAGCTAATAGTTGGAGATAGAGATTCACCAAGAATAATAACAGAAGTAAGCAGGACAGAGTAAATGACTGGAGCAGTAATGCAGTTAAAAAACGATTTATAGAATTAATAGCTAGACAGAGAGAGAGAGTGAGAGAGACTTACCAGGGATACCAACAATAGCGAGGATAGGATAGTAAATGTATTGAATAATCTTAAGTGCGCGATGGATCCGAGCATTTAATGAGAGCCGATCATAATATGTAGATAGAATGTAAATATCCCAGGACAAACTCCTGTCCATTGTTGGAACATTCCAATCTATTGTTCTCAGATTCTGATCCATCCTCTCCCTCTCTCTAGAGCTGCTGATCCCTGTTCGTGCCGGGGTTATGGTCCAGCTCACAGTATGGGATCACACATTGAAAGGAGTCCCGTTTTAATAGAAGATGGAAACCCTCCAGTGACACAATTAGGATCCATGGAGACTGACATTAATTACAGTCACTGAACAAACAGGTTCAGTTAACCACTTTCAATCCAGCACTTTCTTTATCACAATAAAGTAAAACATTTACCCAGTCTGGATGGGATGTATGAGGGTTGCTGAGGGAAGGAATGGTGGAAATAGCAGAGGCACTGGCCAGAATCATTCAATTATCCTTGGATATGGGAGTGGTGACAGAGGACTGGATGGTTGCAAATGTTACAACCTGTTTAAAAAAGGAGAGATAGGATAAACTCTACAATTATTGACCAATCAGACTGGTGTCACCACTGGGGAAAATCTAGAGGTGACAACCCAGGAGAAAAATATTTGTTACTTGGAAAACCAGTGGATAGTAACAGGCTAGCAACATGGATATGCTGAAGGACAATCATGTCTGGCAAAATTCAACAACATCAACTTATATTTATATAATGCCTTTAACGTTGGAAAACATCCCAAGGTGCTTCACAGGAGCATTACGAAGCAAAGTATAGCGCTGAGACACAACAGGAGATATTAGGTCAGATAACCAACAGTTTATTCAAAGAGGTAGGTTTTAAGGAGTGTCTGAAAGGAGGAAAGCGATGTGGAGAGGCGAAGCGGTGCAGGGAAGATATTACACAGCTGAGGGACCCGGCAGCTGAAGGCACGGCCGCCAGTGGTGCAGTGATTAAAATCAGGGATGCTCAAGAGAGCAGAATTAGAGGAGCACAGATATCTCGGGGGATTGTGGAGCTGGAGGAGATAACAGAGGTAGGGAGGGACGAGGCCATGGAGGGATATGGAAACAAGGTGGATAATTTTAAAATCAAGACATTGCTTGACTGGGAGACAATGTCGGTCTTTGGTTGATGAACCGGACTTGGTGTGAGCTAAGACATGGGCAGCAGATTTTTGGATGACCTCACGTTTACAAGAGAGTAGATGTGGGAGATCAGCCAGGAGTGAGATGTAATAGTCACATCTAGAGGTGACAAAGGCACGAATGAGGTTTCAGCAGCAGATGGACTGAGACATGGTGAAGTCGGGTGATGTTACTGAGGTGGAAATAGGCGGTTGTAATTATATCCTGAGAATGAGGTTAAAGCTCATTTTGTGGCGAAATGTGACACCAAGGTTGCAAACAGACTGTCTGAATCTCAGACTGTCACCAGGAAGAGGGATGGAATCATTAGCAAGGGAACAGAGTTGGAGTGGGGAGTGAAAACAATGATTTCAGTCTTCCCAATATTTAATATTGGCTAAGGAACAGTAAACAGAGAGAAGTAGTGAAACGTTGTTGTTCAGACTCGATGGGAGTATACAGTGGTGTTCCCCAGGACTCGGTATTAGGATTGCTGCTCTTTTTGCTCTTGGAAAACATGAGGTGGGTAGGACAGAGACACCTCCTCCTCCCGCTTTACAGAGCTTCCCCTCTCTGCAGCCTCTGCTCCATTTGTTGGTCATGTTACAGACCCAGAGACACTGCAACTACAGTCCCCATACCTCGTCCAGAGTTGGGTCACCAAATCCTCTGCCGTCCCTGAATGTCTGCAGCAGCTCACAACACAACCAACAGAAAACCATCCACAGCACCTCCACTAACTTTACAATAGCAGAAGCAAGTCAAAAGCCGCTCACCTGTAAGTTGGATGCCTGGTCCAGCAGTGCAGCTCACACCATTTTATTGATCCAAACTTCCATAGCACAAGTGGAGCTGGAGAGATGAAATGTGTGGTCAGGGAGAGACAGAGGGAAACAAACTCACTTTAAAAAGTGAATTAGAAAAAGACTTTAATATGAACAAGTTTCAGGAATATTGGAAATGGACAGGGGATTGGGATAATCAGAGCGGTGAGGCCATGGAGGGATTTGATCATACGATTGAGAATATTAAAATTAAAGTGTTACTGGACCAAGAGTCAATGTAGGTCAGTGAGCACAGGGTTGTTGGGTGAACAGAATTTGGTATAAATTAGAAGATACCAGCAGAGTTTTGGATGACCACAAAATTACAGTGAGTAGAATGTGGGAGACCAGCCAGGAGTGTGTTAGAATAGTCAAATCTCGAGGTAGAAAGGCATGGATGAGGGTTTCAGCAGCAGATGAGCTGAGCTCTATCTCTCTCTCGCTCTTTCTCTTTCTCTCTTTCTGTTTCTCTCTTTGTCGCCTTCACTTGCTCTGCCCCCCTCTGGATCTTATATGTTTCTATCAAGTCGCCTATTAATTCCCTCAACTCCAGCTGATGTAAGCCGAGCCTTTCCAGCCTTTCTGCATAAGGCAGCACACCCATTCCAGATATTAGTCTAGTAAACCTTCTCTAAACTGCTTCCAACGCATTTACATCCTTCCTTAAATAAGGAGACTAATACTGTACACAATACTCTAGTTCTGAAGAAGTGTCACTGACCCAAAACGTTAATTCTGCTTCTCTTTCCACAGATGCTGCCAGACCTGCTGAGTGGTTCCAGCACTTTTTGTGTTTATATTAATTAGCAATTCTTGCCTGCGCTCTGTTTCCTGTTCGCTAGCCAATCTTCTATCCATGCCAATATGTTGCCCCCTTAACCATGAGCTTTTATTTTCCGCATTGACATTTGATGTGACACATTATCAAATGCCTTCTGGTAATCTAAGTACAGTACATCCACCGGTTCCCCTTTAGCCACCGCACATGTTACTTCTTCAAAGAACTCCAATCAATTGGTTAAACATGATTTCCCTTTCACAAAACCATGTTGACTCTACCTGATCACCTTGAATTTTTCTATGTGCCCTGCTATAGCGTCTTTCATACTCACTTCCAATAACTAATCTGTAGCCAGAAAGCCATCACCTGTTACAGGTCATATGTCTCCTATTTCTAATCTGATTTTGTGCTGTATTTGAACTGTCATTACTCAATTAACTGCTTGTGACTCTTCTCCCTCCTTTTGGTTAATCTGTGACCGTTGATCAGATCTTACAGTTGTGTAGGAGAGCGTTCACAGAGATCTGGATCATCGGCTTGGCTCACTTGGTTTGTGAGAAATGACAAACTCAGTTGAGCGATCTTTGCTGGGAATGGGTAGGAGATTTGGAGACAGAGAGAGATTACAATCGGCCAGATGCCTGTGGTTATTGCAAAGTCTACGTAGGAATTTTGTGACAGGGAGCTGGAGAGACAGAATGTACACTCTAAAACATGTGATTAGCGTTGGGACTGGCTCAGAAATCTCGAAGCTGGTGGCATTGGCAAATTTGGAGATTCTACTCTGTATTCCAAGAACTAAGTCATTTATATACCGCAAAATCACAATGGCCCCAACACTGAACTTTGGGGAACTCCCACTGTCTACCATCCTCCAAACTTCAAAACAACCATTTATTACCACTCGCTGTTTTCTATCCTTAATCCAATTTGACAATGATCCTCTTATTCCATGAGCCTCAATTTTGCTAAACAGCCTTTTACGTGGTACCTTATCAAACACGTTCTTAAAATACATATACACAAAATCCACGGCATTCCCTTCATCAACCGTCTCTGTTACATGATCGAAAACTTCAAGTAAATGAGAGAAGTATGATCTACCTTTACTGGAGTGTGTACGAGATGGGTTTCTGGAGCAGAACATTGAAGGACTAAGAATCGGGCGATTTTATGTAACGAGAAAGGATTAGTTTATAACACTGCTATAAAGGAGTTTTTGGGAAATAATGACCATATTATGATAGAAATTCACATTCCATTTGAATGTGATAAATCTGAAACTAGGGTGTTCAATCTGAACAAGGGGAACCATGAAGGTACGGGGGCAAATTGTCAATTTAGTGTTAGCAAAGTGGTAGTACTTGAAAATGTAACTGGATTGAAGGCTGATAAATCCCTGGACCAGATGAGCTACATCCCAGAGTGTTAAAGGAGGTGGCATTATAGATGGTGGATGTATTTATGGGAATCGTTCAAACTTCTCGATTCAGGAAGAGTTCCTGAGGACTGGTAAGTAACAAATGTAACCCCACTATTTAAGAAGGGTGGGAGAGGGAGAATGAGAACTGCAGGCCTGTTAGTTTAACATCAGTAATAGGGAAAATGTTAGAATCTATTGTCAAGGATGTGATAACTGGACACTTCGAAAATAATAGTAAAATTGGCAGAGTCAACGTGGATTTATAAAAGGGGTATTATGTTAGAATTAGAATTAGAATTAGAACATTACAGTGCAGTACAGGCCCTTCGGCCATCGATGTTGCGCCGACCTGTGTAACAAGGGTGGCACAGTGGCGCAGTGGTTAGCACCACAGCCTCACAGCTCCAGGGACCCGGGTTCGATTCCGGGTACTGCCTGTGTGGAGTTTGCAAGTTCTCCCTGTGTCTGCGTGGGTTTTCTCCGGGTGCTCCGGTTTCCTCCCACAAGCCAAAAGACTTGCAGGTTGATAGGTAAATTGGCCATTATAAATTGTCACTAGTATAGGTAGGTGGTAGGGAAATATAGGGACAGGTGGGGATGTTTGGTAGGAATATGGGATTAGTGTAGGATTAGTATAAATGGGTGGTTGATGTTCGGCACAGACTCGGTGGGCCGAAGGGCCTGTTTCAGTGCTGTATCTCTAATCTAATCTAATCTAAACCTGTTGAAGTTTTTTGAGGATGTTACTTGCTGCATTACTAAAGGAGAACCAGCAGGTGTGGTGCATTTGGACCTATTTTGGTAAGGTCCCACACAGGTGATTAGTAAATAAAATTACAGCACATGGAATTGGGGGCAATATGCTGGTATGGATCGAGAACTGGTTAACAGACTGAAAACAGAGAGCAGGAATAAACGGGTCATTCTCCGGATGGCAGGATGTTACTAGTGGGGTAACACAAGGATCAGTACTAGGGCCACTGCTGTTCACAATCTATACAAATAATTTGAATTTGGGGACCAAATGTAATACTTACAAATTTGCTGATGACACAAAACTAGGTGGGAAAGTAGGTTGTGAAGAGGATGCAAGGAGGCTTCAAGTGGATTTGGACAGGCTAAGTGAGTGGGCAAGAACATGGCAGCTGGAATATAGTATGAATAAGTATCAAGTGCTCCACTCCGGTAAAACCAAAACAGAAAGACAGAATATTTCTTGACTGGCGAGAGGTTGCGACGTGTTGATTTTCAAAGAGACCTGTGTTTCCTTGTTCATGAGTCACTGAAAGCAAATGTGCAGGTGCACCAATCAATTTGGAAGGCAAATGGTATGTTGGCCTCCATCTCAAATGGGTTTTGAATACAGGAGTAAAGATGTCTGGCTGCAATTGTATCCCGCCTTGCTGAGACTGCACCTGGAGTATTGCGTACAGTCTTGGTCTCCTTGTCTAAAACAACAAAGAACAAAGAACAGTACAGAACAGGAACAGGCCATTCGGTCCTCCAGGCCTGTGCCGATCTTGATGCCTGCCCAAACTAAAAAATTCTGCACTTCCGTGGTCCGTATCCCTCTATTCCTATCCTATTCATGTATTTGTCAAGATGCCTCTTAAACGTCACTATGGTACCTGCTTCCACCACCTCCCTCGGCAACAAGTTCCAGGCACTCACCACCCTCTGTGTAAAGAACGTGCCTCGCACATCCCCTCTAAACTTTGCCCCTCTCACCTTAAAACTATGTCCCATTTTAACTGACTCTTCTACCCTGGGAAAAAGCTTCTGAATATCTACTCTGTCCTTGCCGCTTATAACTTTGTAAACCTCTATCATGTCGCCCCTCCACCTCCGTCCTTCCAGTGAAAACAATCCGAGTTTATCCAACCTCTCCTCATAGCTAATGCCCTCCAGACCAGGCAACATCCTGGTAAACCTCTTCTGTACCCTCTCCAAAGCCTCCACGTCCTTCTGGTAGTGTGGCGACCAGAATTGCATGCAATATTCTAAGTGTGGCCTAACTAAAGTTCTGTATAGCTGCAGCATGACTTGCCTATTTTTATACTCTGTGCTTCGACCGATGAAGGCAAGCATGCCGTATGCCTTCTTGACTACTTTATCCACCTGCGTTGCCACTTTCAGTGACCTGTGGATCTGCACGCTCAGATCTTTTTGCCTGTCAATACTCCGAAGGGTTCAGCCATTTACTGTATACTTCCCACCTGTGTTAGACCTTCCAAAATGCGTTACCTCACATTTGTCCGGATTAAACTCCATCTGCCATTTCTCCGCCCAAGTCTCCAACCGATCTATATCCTGCTGTATCCTCTGACAATCCTCATCACTGTCCGCAACTGCACCAACCTTTGTGTCATCCACAAACTAATTATCAGACCAGCTACTTTTTCCTCCAAATCATTTATATATACTACAAACAGCAAAGGTCCCAGCACTGATCCCTGCGGAACACCACTAGTCACATTCCTCCATTCAGAAAAGCACCCTCTGTCTTCTATGACTGAGCCAGTTATGTATCCATCTTGCCAGCTCCCCTCTGATCCTGTGTGACTTCACCTTTTGTACCAGTCTGCCATGAGGGACCTTGTCAAAGGCTTCACTGAAGTCCATCTAGATAACATCCACTGCCCTTCCTTCATCAATCATCTTCGTCACTTCCTCAAAAAACACGATCAAATTAGAGAGACGCGACCTCCCCTTCACAAAACCATGCTGCCTCTCGCTAATAAGTCCATTTGTTTCCAAATGGGAGTAAATCCTGTCCCGAAGAATCCTCTCTAATAATTTCCCTACCACTGACGTAAGGCTCACCGGCCTATAATTTCCTGGATTATCCTTGCTACCCTTCTTAAACAAAGGAACAACATTGGCTATTCTCCAGTCCTCTGGGACCTCAACTGTAGCCAATGAGGATGCAAAGATTTCTGTCAAGGCCCCAGCAATTTCTTCCCTTGCCTCTCTCAGTATTCTGGGGTAGATCCCACCAGGCCCTGGGGACTTATCTACCTTAATGCTTTGCAAGACACCCAACACATCCTCCTTTTTGATAATGAGATGAATGAGACTATCTGCACTCCCTTCCCTCTGCTCATCATCCACCAAGTTCTTCTCCTTGGTGAATGCTGATGCAAAGTACTCATTTAGTACCTCGCCCATTTCCTCTGGCTCCACACATAGATTCCCTTCTCTGACCTTGAGTGGGTCAACCCTTTCCCTGGTTACCCTCTTGCTCTTTATATACGTATAAAAATCCTTGGGATGTTCCTTAATCCTGTTTGCCAATGACTTCTCATAACCCCTTTGAGCCCTCCTTACTCCTTGCTTAAGTTCCTTCCGACTGTCTTTATATTCATCAAGGGATTCGTCTGTTCCTAGTCTTCCAGCTCTTACGAGTGCTTCCTTTTTCTTTTTGACGAGGCTCACAATATCCCGCGTTATCCAAGGTTCCCGAAACTTGCCAAACATATCCTTCTTCCTCACAGGAACATGTTGGTCCTGGATTCTAATCAGCGGACGATTGAAAGACTCCCACATGTCAGATGTTGATTTACCCTCAAATAGTCGTCCCCAATCTAAATTCTTCAGTTCCTGCCTAATATTGTTATAATTAGCCTTCCCCCAATTTAGCACCTACAGCCGAGGACTACTCTTATCCTTATCCACAAGTACCTTAGAACTTATGGAATTATGGTCACTGTTCCCGAAATGCTCCCCGATGAAACTTCGACCACCTGGCCGGGCTCATTCCCGAATACCAGGTCCAGTACGGCCCCATTCCTAGTTGGACTATCGACGTATTGTTTCAAGAAGCCCTCCTGGATGTTCCTTACAAATTCTACCCCATCCAAGCCCCTAGGACGAAGTGAGTCCCAGTCAATATCGGGGAAGTTAAAATCACCCAACACTACAACCCTGTTATCTTTACATCTTTCCGAAATCTGTCTACATATCTGCTCCTCTACCTCCCGCTGGCTGTTGGGAGGCCTGTAGTAAACCCCCAACATCGTGACTGCACCCTTCCTATTCCTGAACTCCACCCATATTGCCTCGCTTCATGACCCCTCCGTGGTGTCCTCCCGCAATACAGCTGTGATATTCTCCTTAACCAGTAATGCAGCTCCCCCACCCCTTTTACATCCCCCTCGTTCCCGCCTGAAGCTTCTAAATCCTGGAACATTTAGCTGCCAATCCTGTCCCTCCCTCAACCAAGTCTCTGTAATAGCAACAACATCATAGTTCCAAGTACTAATCCAAGCTCTAAGTTCATCTGCCTTACCTGTTATACTTCTCACATTGAAAGAATTGCACTTCAGACCACCAGTCCCGCTGTCCTCTGCAACATCTCCCTGCCTGCTCTTCCTCTTAGTCTTACTGTCCTTACTGTCCTAGTTCCCCCTCATTTATTTCACTTGCTGTCCTACTGCTCTGGTTCCCACCCCCCTGCCACAATAGTTTAAACCCTCCCGAGTGACGCTAGCAAACCTCGCAGCCAGGCTATTTGTGCCCCTCCAGTTCAAATGCAACCTGTCCTTCTTGTGCAGGTCTCATCTGTCCCTGAAGAGATCTCAATGGTCCAGATATCTGAAACCCTCCCTTCTACACCAGCTGTTCAGCCACGTGTTTAGCTGCACGATCTTCCTATTTCTAGCCTCACTGGCACGTGGCACAGAAGGATATATTTGCCATGCAGGGATTGCAACTGAGGCTCAGCCGGATATCCATGGGATGGCAAGATTGTCTTATGAGGAGAGATTTAAGAAAAATGGGCCTGTATTCTCTCACATTTCAAAAAATGAGAAGTGATCTCATACAAAATTCTTACAGGGGGTGATGGGGTGGATGCAGATCGGAAGTTTCCCCTGTCTGATGAGTCTACAACCAGGGGACATAAAATCAGAATAAGGGGCAGGCAAATTAAGACTGAGATGAAGAAGAATACCTTCACTCAGAGGGTGGTAAATCTTTGGAATTCACTACCACAGAGGGTGTGGAAGCTCAATATTGAGTATGTTCAAGACAGAAATCAATGAATTTCGGGAGACAAATGACATCAAGGGATACAGGGATAGCACGGGAATGTGGCGTTTAGGTAGATGATTAGCCATGAAATAATTGAATGACAGAGCAGTGTCGATGGGCTGAATGGCCTACTCCTGCTCCTATGTTCCTGCAAACACGTGCTTGCTAACCTTCATTCCCTCAAACCTCTCCAAGTTTCTGTTGATTTCTTCTCTAATTATTGTTTGCTGAACATTACCCTCTACTGATGTTAAACTAATTGGTCTGTAGCTGCTAGGACTGTGCTCACAACATCATTAAAAATATGCAGATTTAAGGTAATTGGCAAAGAACCAGAGACAAATTGAAGAGAATTTTCTTACACAGTGAGTTGCCAAATTTATTGCCCCCGGTTGTCTAGAAACATACAGAAACATAAATCAGAAAAATAAAGCTTATGACAGTCACAAACAAATAATAATTTAGAAAGCTGAGAGGAGTAAAGAAAGAGCAGGGGTGAAGTAAAGAAAGGAAATTAGAAAAGCAAAGAGAGGGCATGAAAAAATATTGGCAGATAAAATCAAGGAAAACCCAAAGATGGTTGATCAGTACATTAAGAATAAAAGGATAACTAAGGAAAGGGGAGGACATATCAGAGATATACAAGGTAGTTTGTGCGTGGTTGCAAAATATGTTGGCAGGGTCCTTAATGGATTTTATGTCTCCGTCTTCACAAAGTAAAGGGATGATGTAGACATTGTAATTAAAGAGGAGGAGTGTGAAATATTAGATACAATCAGCATAATGAGAGAGGAGGTACTCGAGGGTCTGAAATCCTTGAAAGTGGATAAACCACCAGGGCAGGATGGATGGTATCCCGGGCTGTTAAAGGAAGCGAGGGAGGAAATAGCAGATACTCTGAGGATCATCTTCACATTCTCACTAGATACAGGCGAGGCATTAGACGATTGGAGGTCTGTGAACATAGTGCCAGTGTTTAAACATAGTGCAAAGGTTAGGCCAAATAATTATAGGCTGGTCAGTCTGACCGAAAGGCCCGCTACCCGACACAAACCCGATGAGACCCGACGTCATATGTCGGGTTCGGGTCGGATCACTCTTCCGGATCCGGTTTTCGGGCTCGGGTTGGGTCGGACACACACAGTACTACCTTTTGCTCGGCTGGGAAGGAAAGAGAAGTTGAGTAAGTAAGCATCAACATTTGAAAAGCCTGCCAGAGCTGGGAGTCTGTGACGTCAAGGAGGGAAACGTGCATCTGGACTCAACAGACTGTGAGTCTGCGCAGTGAGAAAGTGAGTGTTTCTATGATGTCACGGCGCTCATGATGCAGCTTCCTTCCATTCAATCCAAAAGTGCTAAGTACAGTGAGTGCAATATGGTCGGGTCAGGCTCGGGCCGGCTCGGACTCGGGTCCAATGTGGTTCTGTGAGGTTTGGTCGGTTTTATTTCCAGACCCGAGCAGGCCTTTAGATTAGATTAGAGATACAGCACTGAAACAGGCCCTTCGGCCCACCAAGTCTGTGCCGAACATCAACCCCCCATTTATACTAATCCTACACTAATCCCATATTCCTACCAAACATCCCCAAATGTCCCTAGATTTCCCTACCACCTACCTACACTAGTGACAATTTATAATGGCCAATTTACCTATCAACCTGCAAGTCTTTTGGCTTGTGGGAGGAAACCGGAGCACCCGGTGAAAACACACGCAGACACAGCGAGAACTTGCAAACACCACACAGGCAGTACCTGGAATCGAACCCGGGTCCCTGGAGCTGTGAGGCTGCGGTGCTAACCACTGCGCCATTGTGCCGGACATCGGTGGGCAAATTATAAGAATCAATTCTCAGAGCTACGATAAACTGTCACTTAGAAAGGCAAAGATTAATCAGGGATAGTCAGCATGGATTTGTTAAGGGAGGGTCTTGTCTTACTAACATAACTAAGTTTTTTGAGGAAGGAGCAAAAAGGATTGATAAAGGTAGTGCAGTGGATGTGGTCTACATGGATTTTAGTAAGGCGTTTGACAAGGTCCCACATGGCAGACTGATCAGAACAGTGAAAGCTCATGAGATACAGGGGAATGTGGCAAGTTGGATCCAAACTTGGCCCAATGTCAGGAAACAAAGGGTAATGGTCGACAGATGTTTCTTGTGAATGGAAAGCGGTGTCTAGTGGCGTTCCCAGGTCTCAGTGTTGGGTCCCTTGCAATTTGTGATAGATATTAATGCTTTGGACTTAAATGTGGGAGGCATGATTGGAAAATTTGCTGATGACACAAAAATTGGTCATGTAGTTGATAGTGAAGAGGATAGCTGTGGACTCCAGAATGATATCAATGGTTTAAATGGTTTGGTTGAGTGGGCGAAAAAGTGGCAAATGGAAGTCAATCTGGGGAACTGTGAGGTAATGCAGTTGGGAAGGGCAAATAAAGCGAAGGAATACACAACAGACAGGAGGATAGTGAAAGGGGTAGAAGATGTTAGAGACCTTGGAGTGTTTGTCCACAGTTCCTGGAAGGTGGCAGGACAGGTAGACAGAGTGGTGAAGAAGGCATATGGAATGCTTTCCTTTACTGGCCGATATATAGAATACAAAAGGAGGGATGTAATTCTGGAATTGTATAAAACACTGGTTAGGCCACAGCTGGAGTATTGTGTACAGTGCTGGTCACCACATTACAGGAAGGACATAATTGCTTTGGAGAGAGTACAGAGAAGATTTTCAAGAATGTTGCCAGTGATGGAAAATTGCATCCATGATGAAAGATTGGATAGGCTAAGATTGTTTTCTTTAGAACAGAGGAGACTGAGGGGTGACTTGATTGAGGTGTACAAAATTATGAGGGGCCCAGGTAGAGTAGTCAGGAAGGACATGTTTCCCCCATTGGAGAGGTCAATTACCAGGGAGCACAGATTTAATTGATTGGTAGACGGATCAAAGGGGACGTGAGGACAAACATTTTCACCCAGAGGGTGGTGGGTGTCTGGAATTCACTGCCAGGACGGTGGTGGAGGCAAAAACCATCAAAGATTTTAAAAGGTACCTGGACCTACACCTGAAGTGCTGCAACTGGCAAGGCCATGGACCAGCGGCTGGAAGATGGGATTAGATTGGGTGGCTAGTTTTTTCAGCCAGCCGAGACACATTGGGCTGAATAGCCTCCTTTTGTGCCATAACCCTTCCATGGATATTTGGTCCTATCGGTCTGTGGGTGGGATCTGGAATTCAATGCCTGAAATCATGGTGGAAGCAGATTCAATAATATCTTTCAGAAGGGAATATAACAAAAACTTGACAAGGAAAAAAAAATCAACAGGAGTCTGGGGAAAGAGGAGGGAGTGGGACTAATTAGTTAGCTCTTTGAAGGAGACAGCACTGATACAATGGACATTCTGTGCTGCATCAATCTATGATTATATGAACAAGGGACAAAGAGAGAGAGGGAGAAAGGGTGAAAGAGAAAAGGAAAATAGATACAGAGTTAAAGAGAAGTTTCTACCAGTTTTCAGGGGTTGGGACTGTGATTCGTGATCTGCCCGTGCCCATTCCTGTTGAGGCAGGTGACACACAGACTTCCTGCTGCCTCCTCATTTGCATGAATTCTACGTACCGCCTAGGGTGACCCGCGCTGCTGTCTGTCTGCAAGCTGAACAGGGACATAACTGTGTTTGAGGCTGGCACGTGCTTCAGCCAGGATTCAGCTCTTAAAGGTAGTCTGTCCCTCTTAAAGGGAAGCTGTACTGAATCACAGGAGGCTGCTGCTGACTGTGAATGCTGCAAATGGAGACAAGGTAAATGGAATACTAGGGCAGAGAGAGGGCTGTGCTGTTCACGGATGTCGTGCTGGAGGCCTTCGTCATGGAGGTTGACCGGAGGAGAGAGGCCATGTTTCTGTGGGGTGGGGCGGAGACCCTCAAGGAACGTCTTCCGAAGGGAATGGGAGCAGGTGGCCAGGGAGGTCAATGCAAGAAGTATGGCCCCAAGGACCTGGCAGCAGAGCCAGAAGAAGTTTGATGAGCTCATACGGGTGGTGAATGTCAGTGAATTCATTGCTACATGGCATCTCCTACCCCCTACATCACCAACCTCTCAAACTGCTCAATGTACCACACCCCCATCACTTAGTTTAAAAGACGTATAGCAAAGCTGCTGGAATGGCTGATTGGTGTCAGATCAAATCCCTCTGCACACTACCAGCACATACTTGGTGAACAGGGACGAGAGCCCTGCTTAGCATGGAGCAGTGGAAGTGACCGGCAGCTCAGCTGATACCATTTTATGGATCCAAACGTCCATGGCATTGGGCCCAGTGACACTGCAGAGCTGAGAATACCTGCCATAGACCGAAACAGAGGGAAAGAAGCCTTCTTTTAAATCGGAATTGAAGAAAAGACTTGAAGGCAGGAATATGGGAATGGACAGGGCAATGGGACTAATTGAGGATGAGATTCAAACACAAGAATGAAAATATTAAATTTAAGGTGCTGCTGGTCCCGGAGCTAATGTAGATCAGTGAGCACAGGGGTGATGGGTGATCAGGATTTGGGGTGATGGGTGATCAGGATTTGGTGCGAATTAGTTTACAGGCAGCAGAGTTCTGGATGGGCAGTGGTTTATGGAGGTTTATAAGTGGGAGGGTGACCAGGATAGAACTGGAATAGTCAAGTGTGGATTTAACAGATTTAAAGATTGATGAAGACAAATGTAGGTCCCTTACCGTCAGAAACAGTGGAATTAATTATGGGGAACAAAGAAATGGCTGACCAACTAAATGCATACTTTGGTTCTGTCTTCACAAAGGAGAACACAAATATCATACCAGAAATGTTGGGGAACACGGGGTTTAGTGAGAGAGAGTAACTTAAGGAAATCTGTATTAGTAGAGAAATGGTGTTGGGGAAACTGATGGTATTGAAGGCCGATAAATTCCCAGGGCCTGATAATCTACATCTCAGAGTGCTGAAGGAAGTGATCCTAGAAATAATGGATGCATTGGTGGTCATCTTCCAAAATTCTATACATTCTGGATCATTTCCTAACGATTGGAATGTAGCTAATGTAACCCCAGGGAGGTTGAGAGAAAGCAGGGAATTATCGACAAGTCAGCCTGACGTCGGTGGTGGGGAAAGTTCTAGAGTCCATTATCAAAGATTTTATAGAGGAGCACTTGGAGAAAAGTGGTTGAATCGGACAGAGTCAGCATGGATTTACGAAAGGGAAATCACGCTTGACAAATCTACAAGAATTCTTCGAGGATGTAACTAGTAGAGGGGGAGCCAGTGGGTGTGGTTTATTTGGACTTTCAGAAGGCTTTCGGCAAAGTCCCACGTAACACATTAGCCTGTAAAATTAAAGCGCATGAGATTGGTGCTGGTGTATTGTGATATATAGAAAATTGATTGGCAGACAGGAAACCCAAGAGTAGGAATAAATGGGTCTTTTATTCCGAATGGCAGGCTATTCACCTGCTAATGTCACTAGTGGGGTACCATAGGGATTGGTGATAGGACCCCAGCTATTCACAATATATCTTACTGATTTCGGTGAGGGATCTAAATGTAATATCTCCAAATTTGCAGATGACACGAAACAGGGTGGGAGGGTGAGTTGTGAGGAGGATGCAGAGAGGCTTCAGGGTGATTTGGACAAATTGAGTGAGTGGGCTAATGCATGGCAGATGCAGTACAATGTGGATAAATGTGAGGTTAATCACTTTGGTAGCAAAAGCAGGAAGGCAGATTATTATCTGAATGGCTATAAACTGAAAGAGGGGAATATGCAAGGAGAGCTGGGTGTTCTCGTACACCAGTCACTGAAGGTAAGAATGCAGGTGCAAAGGACATTAAAGAAGGCAAATAGTATGTTGGCCTTCAGAGCGAGATGATTCGAGTACAGGAGCAGGGATGTCTTGTTGCAATTATTCAGGTCCTTGGTGAGGCCACACCTGGAATATTGTGTACAGTTTTGGTCTCCTTATTTAAGGAAGGATGTTATTGCTATAGGTTTACCAGACTGATTCCCTGGATGGCGGGACTGACGTATGAGGAGAGATTGAGTCGGTTAGAATTAGCTTCGCTGGAGTTCAGAAGATTGATGGGGATCTCATAGGAACCTATAAAATTCTAACAGGACTTGACAGAACAGATACAGGAAGGATGTCCCCGATGGTCGGGGAGTCCAGAACCAGTGGACGTCGTCTAAGGATACGGGGTAAAACTTTCAGGACTGATATGCAAAATTTCTACACCCAGAGAGTGGTGAGCCTGTGGAATTCGCTGCCGCAGAAAGCAGTTGAGGCCAAAACATTGCATGTTTTCAAGAAGGAGTTAGATATAGCTCTCAGGATGAAAGGGATCAAAGGAAATGGGGGGAAAGCGCAAACAGGTCGCTGAGTTGGACGATCAGCCATGATCATAATGAATGGCAGGGCAGGCTCGAAGGGCCTGTTAACTGTTTCTATGTTAACAACGGCACAGATGAGGGTTTATGAAGCAAATGAGCTGAGGTAGACGGGTGATATTACAGAGCTGATTTACGGTCAGTCCTTTAATAATTGGACAGTGATTGTTCTGTAGGTGATTTACGGTCAGTCCTTTAATAATTGGGCAGTGATTGTTCTGTAGGTGATTTACGGTCAGTCCTTTAATAATTGGACAGTGACTGTTCTGTAGGTGATTTACGGTCAGTCCTTTAATAATTGGACAGTGATTGTTCTGTAGGTGATTTACGGTCAGTCCTTTAATAATTGGACAGTGACTGTTCTGTAGGTGATTTACGGTCAGTCCTTTAATAATTGGACAGTGATTGTTCTGTAGGTGATTTACGGTCAGTCCTTTAATAATTGGGCAGTGATTGTTCTGCAGGTGATTTACGGTCAGTCCTTTAATAATTGGACAGTGATTGTTCTGTAGGTGATTTACGGTCAGTCCTTTAATAATTGGACAGTGATTGTTCTGTAGGTGATTTACGGTCAGTTCTTTAATAATTGGGCAGTGATTGTTCTGCAGGAGATTTACGGTCAGTCCTTTAATAATTGGACAGTGATTGTTCTGTAGGTGATTTACGGTCAGTCCTTTAATAATTGGACAGTGATTGTTCTGTAGGTGATTTACGGTCAGTACTTTAATAATTGGACAGTGATTGTTCTGTAGGTGATTTACGGTCAGTTCTTTAATAATTGGACAGTGATTGTTCTGCAGGTGATTTACGGTCAGTTCTTCAATAATTGGACAGTGATTGTTCTGTAGGTGATTTACGGTCAGTTCTTTAATAATTGGACAGTGATTGTTCTGTAGGTGATTTACGGTCAGTTCTTTAATAATTGGACAGTGATTGTTCTGTCGATGATTTACGGTCAGTCCTTTAATAATTGGACAGTGATTGTTCTGTAGGTGATTTACGGTCAGTCCTTTAATAATTGGACAGTGATTGTTCTGTAGGTGATTTCCGGTCAGTCCTTTAATAATTGGACAGTGATTGTTCTGTAGGTGATTTACGGTCAGTCCTTTAATAATTGGAAAGTGATTGTTCTGTAGGTGATTTACGGTCAGTCCTTTAATAATTGGACAGTGATTGTTCTGTAGGTGAGTTACGGTCAGTCCTTTAATAATTGGACAGTGATTGTTCTGTAGGTGATTTACGGTCAGTCCTTTAATAATTGGACAGTGATTGTTCTGCAGGTGATTTACGGTCAGGCCTTTAATAATTGGACAGTGATTGTTCTGTAGGTGATTGACGGTCAGTCCTTTATTAATTGGACAGTGATTGTTCTGTAGGTAATTTATGGTCAGTCCTTTAATAATTGGACAGTGATTCTTCTGTAGGTGATTTACGGTCAGTCATTTAATAATTGGACAGTGATTGTTCTGTAGGTGATTTACGGTCCGTCCTTTAATAATTGGACAGTGATTGTTCTGTAGGTTATTTACGGTCAGTCCTTTAATAATTGGACAGTGATTGTTCTGTAGGTGATTTATGGTCAGTCCTTTAATAATTGGACAGTGATTGTTCTGTAGGTGATTTACGGTCAGTCCTTTAATAATTGGACAGTGATTGTTCTGTAGGTGATTTACGGTCAGTCCTTTAATAATTGGACAGTGATTGTTCTGTAGGTGATTTACGGTCAGTCCTTTAATAATTGGACAGTGATAGTTCTGTCGGTGATTTACGGTCAGTCCTTTAATAATTGGACAGTGATTGTTCTGTAGGTGATTTACGGTCAGTCCTTTAATAATTGGACAGTGATTGTTCTGTCGGTGATTTACGGTCAGTCCTTTAATAATTGGACAGTGATTGTTCTGTCGGTGATTTACGGTCAGTCCTTTAATAATTGGACAGTGATTGTTCTGTAGGTGATTTACGCTCAGTCCTTTAATAATTGGACAGTGATTGTTCTGTAGGTGATTTACGGTCAGTCCTTTAATAATTGGACAGTGATTGTTCTGGAGGTGATTTACGGTCAGTCCTTTAATAATTGGACAGTGATTGTTCTGTAGGTGTTTTACGGTCAGTCCTTTAAAATTGGGACAGTGATTGTTCTGTAGGTGATTTACGGTCAGTCCTTTAATAATTGGACAGTGATTGTTCTGTAGGTGTTTTACAGTCAGTCCTTTAAAATTGGGCAGTGATTGTTCTGCTGGTGATTTGCGGTCAGTCCTTTAATAATTGGGCAGTGATTGTTCTGCAGGTGATTTACGGTCAGTCCTTTAATAATTGGACAGTGATTGTTCTGTAGGTGATTTACGGTCAGTCCTTTAATAATTGGACAGTGATTGTTCTGTAGGTGATTTACGGTCAGTCCTTTAATAATTGGGCAGTGATTGTTCTGCAGGTGATTTACGGTCAGTCCTTTAATAATTGGACAGTGATTGTTCTGTAGGTGATTTACGGTCAGTCCTTTAATAATTGGACAGTGATTGTTCTGTAGGTGATTTACGGTCAGTTCTTTAATAATTGGGCAGTGATTGTTCTGTAGGAGATTTACGGTCAGTCCTTTAATAATTGGACAGTGATTGTTCTGTAGGTGATTTACGGTCAGTCCTTTAATAATTGGACAGTGATTGTTCTGTAGGTGATTTACGGTCAGTCCTTTAATAATTGGACAGTGATTGCTCTGTAGGTGATTTACGGTCAGTTCTTTAATAATTGGACAGTGATTGTTCTGCAGGTGATTTACGGTCAGTTCTTCAATAATTGGACAGTGATTGTTCTGTAGGTGATTTACGGTCAGTTCTTTAATAATTGGACAGCGATTGTTCTGTAGGTGATTTACGGTCAGTTCTTTAATAATTGGACAGTGATTGTTCTGTCGGTGATTTACGGTCAGTCCTTTAATAATTGGACAGTGATTGTTCTGTAGATGATTTCCGGTCAGTCCTTTAATAATTGGACAGTGATTGTTCTGTAGTTGATTTACGGTCAGTCCTTTAATAATTGGACAGTGATTGTTCTGTAGGTGATTTACGGTCAGTCCTTTAATAATTGGACAGTGATTGTTCTGCAGGTGATTTACGGTCAGTCCTTTAATAATTGGACAGTGATTGTTCTGTAGGTGGGTTACGGTCAGTCCTTTAATAATTGGACAGTGATTGTTCTGTAGGTGATTTACGGTCAGTCCTTTAATAATTGGACAGTGATTGTTCTGTAGGTGATTTACGGTCAGGCCTTTAATAATTGGACAGTGATTGTTCTGTAGGTGATTTACGGTCAGTCCTTTAATAATTGGACAGTGATTGTTCTGTAGGTGATTTACGGTCAGTCATTTAATAATTGGACAGTGATTGTTCTGTAGGTGATTTACGGTCAGTCCTTTAATAATTGGACAGTGATTGTTCTGTAGGTGATTTACGGTCAGTCCTTTAATAATTGGGCAGTGATAGTTCTGTCTGTGATTTAGGGTCAGTCCTTTAATAATTGGACAGTGATTGTTCTGTAGGTGATTTGCGGTCAGTCCTTTAATAATTGGACAGTGATTGTTCTGTAGGTGGTTTACGGTCAGTCCTTTAATAATTGGATAGTGATTGTTCTGTAGGTGATTTACGGTCAGTTCTTTAATAATTGGGCAGTGATTGTTCTGTAGGAGATTTACGGTCAGTCCTTTAATAATTGGACAGTGATTGTTCTGTAGGTGATTTACGGTCAGTCCTTTAATAATTGGACAGTGATTGTTCTGTAGGTGATTTACGGTCAGTCCTTTAATAATTGGACAGTGATTGTTCTGTAGGTGATTTACGGTCAGTTCTTTAATAATTGGACAGTGATTGTTCTGCAGGTGATTTACGGTCAGTTCTTCAATAATTGGACAGTGATTGTTCTGTAGGTGATTTACGGTCAGTTCTTTAATAATTGGACAGCGATTGTTCTGTAGGTGATTTACGGTCAGTTCTTTAATAATTGGACAGTGATTGTTCTGTCGGTGATTTACGGTCAGTCCTTTAATAATTGGACAGTGATTGTTCTGTAGATGATTTCCGGTCAGTCCTTTAATAATTGGACAGTGATTGTTCTGTAGTTGATTTACGGTCAGTCCTTTAATAATTGGACAGTGATTGTTCTGTAGGTGATTTACGGTCAGTCCTTTAATAATTGGACAGTGATTGTTCTGCAGGTGATTTACGGTCAGTCCTTTAATAATTGGACAGTGATTGTTCTGTAGGTGGGTTACGGTCAGTCCTTTAATAATTGGACAGTGATTGTTCTGTAGGTGATTTACGGTCAGTCCTTTAATAATTGGACAGTGATTGTTCTGTAGGTGATTTACGGTCAGGCCTTTAATAATTGGACAGTGATTGTTCTGTAGGTGATTGACGGTCAGTCCTTTATTAATTGGACAGTGATTGTTCTGTAGGTAATTTATGGTCAGTCCTTTAATAATTGGACAGTGATTGTTCTGTAGGTGATTTACGGTCAGTCATTTAATAATTGGACAGTGATTGTTCTGTAGGTGATTTACGGTCAGTCCTTTAATAATTGGACAGTGATTGTTCTGTAGGTGATTTACGGTCAGTCATTTAATAATTGGACAGTGATTGTTCTGTAGGTGATTTACGGTCAGTCCTTTAATAATTGGACAGTGATTGTTCTGTAGGTGATTTACGGTCAGTCCTTTAATAATTGGGCAGTGATAGTTCTGTCTGTGATTTACGGTCAGTCCTTTAATAATTGGACAGTGATTGTTCTGTAGGTGATTTACGGTCAGTCCTTTAATAATTGGACAGTGATTGTTCTGTAGGTGGTTTACGGTCAGTCCGTTAATAATTGGATAGTGATTGTTCTGTAGGTGATTTACGGTCAGTCCTTTAATAATTGGACAGTGATTGTTCTGTAGGTGATTTACGGTCAGTTCTTTAATAATTGGACAGTGATTGTTCTGCAGGTGATTTACGGTCAGTTCTTCAATAATTGGACAGTGATTGTTCTGTAGGTGATTTACGGTCAGTTCTTTAATAATTGGACAGCGATTGTTCTGTAGGTGATTTACGGTCAGTTCTTTAATAATTGGACAGTGATTGTTCTGTCGGTGATTTACGGTCAGTCCTTTAATAATTGGACAGTGATTGTTCTGTAGATGATTTCCGGTCAGTCCTTTAATAATTGGACAGTGATTGTTCTGTAGTTGATTTACGGTCAGTCCTTTAATAATTGGACAGTGATTGTTCTGTAGGTGATTTACGGTCAGTCCTTTAATAATTGGACAGTGATTGTTCTGCAGGTGATTTACGGTCAGTCCTTTAATAATTGGACAGTGATTGTTCTGTAGGTGGGTTACGGTCAGTCCTTTAATAATTGGACAGTGATTGTTCTGTAGGTGATTTACGGTCAGTCCTTTAATAATTGGACAGTGATTGTTCTGTAGGTGATTTACGGTCAGGCCTTTAATAATTGGACAGTGATTGTTCTGTAGGTGATTGACGGTCAGTCCTTTATTAATTGGACAGTGATTGTTCTGTAGGTAATTTATGGTCAGTCCTTTAATAATTGGACAGTGATTGTTCTGTAGGTGATTTACGGTCAGTCATTTAATAATTGGACAGTGATTGTTCTGTAGGTGATTTACGGTCAGTCCTTTAATAATTGGACAGTGATTGTTCTGTAGGTGATTTACGGTCAGTCATTTAATAATTGGACAGTGATTGTTCTGTAGGTGATTTACGGTCAGTCCTTTAATAATTGGACAGTGATTGTTCTGTAGGTGATTTACGGTCAGTCCTTTAATAATTGGGCAGTGATAGTTCTGTCTGTGATTTACGGTCAGTCCTTTAATAATTGGACAGTGATTGTTCTGTAGGTGATTTACGGTCAGTCCTTTAATAATTGGACAGTGATTGTTCTGTAGGTGGTTTACGGTCAGTCCGTTAATAATTGGATAGTGATTGTTCTGTAGGTGATTTACGGTCAGTCCTTTAATAATTGGACAGTGATTGTTCTGTAGGTGATTTACGGTCAGTCCTTTAATAATTGAACAGTGATTGTTCTGTCGGTGATTTACGGTCAGTCCTTTAATAATTGGACAGTGATTGTTCTGTAGGTGATTTACGGTCAGTCCTTTAATAATTGGACAGTGATTGTTCTGTAGGTGATTTACGGTCAGTCCTTTAATAATTGGACAGTGATTGTTCTGTAGGTGATTTACGGTCAGGCCTTTAATAATTGGACAGTGATTGTTCTGTAGGTGATTGACGGTCAGTCCTTTATTAATTGGACAGTGATTGTTCTGTAGGTAATTTACGGTCAGTCCTTTAATAATTGGACAGTGATTGTTCTGTAGGTGATTTACGGTCAGTCATTTAATAATTGGACAGTGATTGTTCTGTAGGTGATTTACGGTCAGTCCTTTAATAATTGGACAGTGATTGTTCTGTAGGTGATTTACGGTCAGTCATTTAATAATTGGACAGTGATTGTTCTGTAGGTGATTTACGGTCAGTCCTTTAATAATTGGACAGTGATTGTTCTGTCGGTGATTTACGGTCAGTCCTTTAATAATTGGGCAGTGATAGTTCTGTCTGTGATTTACGGTCAGTCCTTTAATAATTGGACAGTGATAGTTCTGTAGGTGATTTACGGTCAGTCCTTTAATAATTGGACAGTGATTGTTCTGTAGATGGTTTACGGTCAGTCCTTTAATAATTGGATAGTGATTGTTCTGTAGGTGATTTACGGTCAGTCCTTTAATAATTGGACAGTGATTGTTCTGTAGGTGATTTACGGTCAGTCCTTTAATAATTGAACAGTGATTGTTCTGTCGGTGATTTACGGTCAGTCCTTTAATAATTGGACAGTGATTGTTCTGTAGGTGATTTACGGTCAGTCCTTTAATAATTGGACAGTGATTGTTCTGTAGGTGATTTACGGTCAGTCCTTTAATAATTGGATAGTGATTGTTCTGTAGGTGATTTACGGTCAGTCCTTTAATAATTGGACAGTGATTGTTCTGTAGGTGATTTACGGTCAGTCCTTTTATAATTGAACAGTGAATGTTCTGTCGGTGATTTACGGTCAGTCCTTTAATAATTGGACAATGATTGTTCTGTAGGTGATTTACGGTCAGTCTTTTAATAAGTGGACAGTGATTGTTCTGTAGGTGATTTACGGTCAGTCCTTTAATAATTGGACAGTGATTGTTCTGTAGGTGATTTACGGTCAGTCCTTTAATAATTGGACAGTGATTGTTCTGTCGGTGATTTACGGTCAGTCCTTTAATAATTGGACAGTGATTGTTCTGTAGGTGTTTTACGGTCAGTCCTTTAAAATTGGGACAGTGATTGTTCTGGAGGTGATTTACGGTCAGTCCTTTAATAATTGGACAGTGATTGTTCTGTAGGTGTTTTACGGTCAGTCGTTTAAAATTGGGCAGTGATTGTTCTGCTGGTGATTTACGGTCAGACCTTTAATAATTGGACAGTGATTGTTCTGTAGGTGATTTACGGTCAGTCCTTTAATAATAGGACAGTGATTGTTCTGTAGATGATTTACGGTCAGTCCTTTAATAATTGGACAGTGATTGTTCTGTAGGTGATTTACGGTCAGTCCTTTAATAATTGGACAGTGATTGTTCTGTTGGTGATTTAAGGTCAGTCCTTTAATAATTGGACAGTGATTGTTCTGTCGGTGATTTACGGTCAGTCATTTAATAATTGGACAGTGATTGTTCTGTAGGTGATTTACGGTCAGTCCTGTAATAATTGGACAGTGATTGTTCTGTCGGTGATTTACGGTCAGTCCTTTAATAATTGGACAGTGATTGTTCTGTTGGTGATTTACGGTCAGTCCTTTAATAATTGGATAGTGATTGTTCTGTCGGTGATTTACGGTCAGTCATTTAATAATTGGACAGTGATCGTTCTGTAGGTGATTTACGGTCAGTCCTTTAATAATAGGACAGTGATTGTTCTGTAGGTGAATTACGGGCAGACCTTTAATAATTGGAGAGTGATTGTTCTGTAGGTGATTTACGGTCAGTCCTTTAATAATTGGACAGTGATTGTTCTGTAGGTGATTTACGGTCAGTCCTTTAATAATTGGACAGTGATTGTTCTGTAGGTGATTTACGGTCAGTCCTTTAATAATTGGACAGTGATTGTTCTGTAGGTGATTTACGGTCAGCAATTACTAATTGGACAGTGATTGTTCTGTAGGTGATTTACGGTCAGTTCTTTAATAATTGGGCAGTGATTGTTCTGTAGGTGATTTGCGGTCAGTCCTTTTAATAATTGGACAGTGATTGTTCTGTAGGTGATTTACGGTCAGTTCTTTAATAATTGGACAGTGATTGTTCTGCAGGTGATTTACGGTCAGTCCTTTAATAATTGGACAGTGATTGTTCTGTAGGTGATTTACGGTCAGTCCTTTAATAATCGGACAGTGATTGATCTGTAGGTGATTTACGGTCAGTACTTTAATAATTGGACAGTGATTGTTCTGTAGGTGATTTACGGTCTGTCCTTTAATAATTGGATAGTGATTGTTCTGTAGGTGATTTACGGTCAGTCCTTTAATAATTGGACAGTGATTGTTCCGTAGGTGATTTCCGGTCAGTCCTTTAATAATTGGACTGTGATTGTTCAGTAGGTGATTTACGGTCAGTCCTTTAATAATTGGATAGTGATTGTTCTGTAGGTGATTTACAGTCAGTCCTTTAATAATTGGACAGTGATTGTTCTGTAGGTGATTTACAGTCAGTTCTTTAATAATTGGACAGTGATTGTTCTGTAGGTGATTTACGGTCAGTCCTTTAATAATTGGACAGTGATTGTTCTGTAGGTGATTTACAGTCAGTCCTTTAATAATTGGATAGTGATTGTTCTGTAGGTGGTTTACGGTCAGTCCTTTAATAATTGGATAGTGATTGTTCTGTAGGTGATTTACGGTCAGTCCTTTAATAATTGGACAGTGATTGTTCTGTAGGTGATTTACGGTCAGTCCTTTAATAATTGAACAGTGATTGTTCTGTCGGTGATTTACGGTCAGTCCTTTAATAATTGGACAGTGATTGTTCTGTAGGTGATTTACGGTCAGTCCTTTAATAATTGGACAGTGATTGTTCTGTAGGTGATTTACGGTCAGTCTTTTAATAAGTGGACAGTGATTGTTCTGTAGGTGATTTACGGTCAGTCCTTTAATAATTGGACAGTGATTGTTCTGTAGGTGATTTACGGTCAGTCCTTTAATAATTGGACAGTGATTGTTCTGTCGGTGATTTACGGTCAGTCCTTTAATAATTGGACAGTGATTGTTCTGTAAGTGTTTTACGGTCAGTCCTTTAAAATTGGGACAGTGATTGTTCTGGAGGTGATTTACGGTCAGTCCTTTAATAATTGGACAGTGATTGTTCTGTAGGTGTTTTACGGTCAGTCCTTTAAAATTGGGACAGTGATTGTTCTGTAGGTGATTTACGGTCAGTCCTTTAATAATTGGACAGTGATTGTTCTGTAGGTGTTTTACGGTCAGTCCTTTAAAATTGGGCAGTGATTGTTCTGCTGGTGATTTGCGGTCAGTCCTTTAATAATTGGGCAGTGATTGTTCTGCAGGTGATTTACGGTCAGTCCTTTAATAATTGGACAGTGATTGTTCTGTAGGTGATTTACGGTCAGTCCTTTAATAATTGGGCAGTGATTGTTCTGCAGGTGATTTACGGTCAGTCCTTTAATAATTGGACAGTGATTGTTCTGTAGGTGATTTACGGTCAGTCCTTTAATAATTGGACAGTGATTGTTCTGTAGGTGATTTACGGTCAGTTCTTTAATAATTGGGCAGTGATTGTTCTGTAGGAGATTTACGGTCAGTCCTTTAATAATTGGACAGTGATTGTTCTGTAGGTGATTTACGGTCAGTCCTTTAATAATTGGACAGTGATTGTTCTGTAGGTGATTTACGGTCAGTCCTTTAATAATTGGACAGTGATTGTTCTGTAGGTGATTTACGGTCAGTTCTTTAATAATTGGACAGTGATTGTTCTGCAGGTGATTTACGGTCAGTTCTTCAATAATTGGACAGTGATTGTTCTGTAGGTGATTTACGGTCAGTTCTTTAATAATTGGACAGCGATTGTTCTGTAGGTGATTTACGGTCAGTTCTTTAATAATTGGACAGTGATTGTTCTGTCGGTGATTTACGGTCAGTCCTTTAATAATTGGACAGTGATTGTTCTGTAGATGATTTCCGGTCAGTCCTTTAATAATTGGACAGTGATTGTTCTGTAGTTGATTTACGGTCAGTCCTTTAATAATTGGACAGTGATTGTTCTGTAGGTGATTTACGGTCAGTCCTTTAATAATTGGACAGTGATTGCTCTGCAGGTGATTTACGGTCAGTCCTTTAATAATTGGACAGTGATTGTTCTGTAGGTGGGTTACGGTCAGTCCTTTAATAATTGGACAGTGATTGTTCTGTAGGTGATTTACGGTCAGTCCTTTAATAATTGGACAGTGATTGTTCTGTAGGTGATTTACGGTCAGGCCTTTAATAATTGGACAGTGATTGTTCTGTAGGTGATTGACGGTCAGTCCTTTATTAATTGGACAGTGATTGTTCTGTAGGTAATTTATGGTCAGTCCTTTAATAATTGGACAGTGATTGTTCTGTAGGTGATTTACGGTCAGTCATTTAATAATTGGACAGTGATTGTTCTGTAGGTGATTTACGGTCAGTCCTTTAATAATTGGACAGTGATTGTTCTGGAGGTGATTTACGGTCAGTCATTTAATAATTGGACAGTGATTGTTCTGTAGGTGATTTACGGTCAGTCCTTTAATAATAGGACAGTGATTGTTCTGTAGGTGATTTACGGTCAGTCCTTTAATAATTGGACAGTGATAGTTCTGTAGGTGATTTACGGTCAGTCCTTTAATAATTGGACAGTGATTGTTCTGTAGGTGATTTACGGTCAGTCATTTAATAATTGGACAGTGATTGTTCTGTAGGTGATTTACGGTCAGTCCTTTAATAATAGGACAGTGATTGTTCTGTAGGTGATTTACGGTCAGTCCTTTAATAATTGGACAGTGATTGTTCCGTAGGTGATTTCCGGTCAGTCCTTTAATAATTGGACAGTGATTGTTCAGTAGGTGATTTACGGTCAGTCCTTTAATAATTGGATAGTGATTGTTCTGTAGGTGATTTACAGTCAGTCCTTTAATAATTGGACAGTGATTGTTCTGTAGGTGATTTACAGTCAGACCTTTAATAATTGGACAGTGATTGTTCTGTAGGTGATTTACGGTCAGTCCTTTAATAATTGGACAGTGATTGTTCTGTAGGTGATTTACAGTCAGTCCTTTAATAATTGGATAGTGATTGTTCTGTAGGTGGTTTACGGTCAGTCCTTTAATAATTGGATAGTGATTGTTCTGTAGGTGATTTACGGTCAGTCCTTTAATAATTGGACAGTGATTGTTCTGTAGGTGATTTACGGTCAGTCCTTTAATAATTGAACAGTGATTGTTCTGTCGGTGATTTACGGTCAGTCCTTTAATAATTGGACAGTGATTGTTCTGTAGGTGATTTACGGTCAGTCCTTTAATAATTGGACAGTGATTGTTCTGTAGGTGATTTACGGTCAGTCTTTTAATAAGTGGACAGTGATTGTTCTGTAGGTGATTTACGGTCAGTACTTTAATAATTGGACAGTGATTGTTCTGTAGGTGATTTACGGTCAGTCCTTTAATAATTGGACAGTGATTGTTCTGTCGGTGATTTACGGTCAGTCCTTTAATAATTGGACAGTGATTGTTCTGTAGGTGTTTTACGGTCAGTCCTTTAAAATTGGGACAGTGATTGTTCTGGAGGTGATTTACGGTCAGTCCTTTAATAATTGGACAGTGATTGTTCTGTAGGTGTTTTACGGTCAGTCCTTTAAAATTGGGACAGTGATTGTTCTGTAGGTGATTTACGGTCAGTCCTTTAATAATTGGACAGTGATTGTTCTGTAGGTGTTTTACGGTCAGTCCTTTAAAATTGGGCAGTGATTGTTCTGCTGGTGATTTGCGGTCAGTCCTTTAATAATTGGGCAGTGATTGTTCTGCAGGTGATTTACGGTTAGTCCTTTAATAATTGGACAGTGATTGTTCTGTAGGTGATTTACGGTCAGTCCTTTAATAATTGGACAGTGATTGTTCTGTAGGTGATTTACGGTCAGTCCTTTAATAATTGGGCAGTGATTGTTCTGCAGGTGATTTACGGTCAGTCCTTTAATAATTGGACAGTGATTGTTCTGTAGGTGATTTACGGTCAGTCCTTTAATAATTGGACAGTGATTGTTCTGTAGGTGATTTACGGTCAGTTCTTTAATAATTGGGCAGTGATTGTTCTGTAGGAGATTTACGGTCAGTCCTTTAATAATTGGACAGTGATTGTTCTGTAGGTGATTTACGGTCAGTCCTTTAATAATTGGACAGTGATTGTTCTGTAGGTGATTTACGGTCAGTCCTTTAATAATTGGATAGTGATTGTTCTGTAGGTGATTTACAGTCAGTCCTTTAATAATTGGACAGTGATTGTTCTGTAGGTGATTTACAGTCAGACCTTTAATAATTGGACAGTGATTGTTCTGTAGGTGATTTACGGTCAGTCCTTTAATAATTGGACAGTGATTGTTCTGTAGGTGATTTACAGTCAGTCCTTTAATAATTGGATAGTGATTGTTCTGTAGGTGGTTTACGGTCAGTCCTTTAATAATTGGATAGTGATTGTTCTGTAGGTGATTTACGGTCAGTCCTTTAATAATTGGACAGTGATTGTTCTGTAGGTGATTTACGGTCAGTCCTTTAATAATTGAACAGTGATTGTTCTGTCGGTGATTTACGGTCAGTCCTTTAATAATTGGACAGTGATTGTTCTGTAGGTGATTTACGGTCAGTCCTTTAATAATTGGACAGTGATTGTTCTGTAGGTGATTTACGGTCAGTCTTTTAATAAGTGGACAGTGATTGTTCTGTAGGTGATTTACGGTCAGTACTTTAATAATTGGACAGTGATTGTTCTGTAGGTGATTTACGGTCAGTCCTTTAATAATTGGACAGTGATTGTTCTGTCGGTGATTTACGGTCAGTCCTTTAATAATTGGACAGTGATTGTTCTGTAGGTGTTTTACGGTCAGTCCTTTAAAATTGGGACAGTGATTGTTCTGGAGGTGATTTACGGTCAGTCCTTTAATAATTGGACAGTGATTGTTCTGTAGGTGTTTTACGGTCAGTCCTTTAAAATTGGGACAGTGATTGTTCTGTAGGTGATTTACGGTCAGTCCTTTAATAATTGGACAGTGATTGTTCTGTAGGTGTTTTACGGTCAGTCCTTTAAAATTGGGCAGTGATTGTTCTGCTGGTGATTTGCGGTCAGTCCTTTAATAATTGGGCAGTGATTGTTCTGCAGGTGATTTACGGTCAGTCCTTTAATAATTGGACAGTGATTGTTCTGTAGGTGATTTACGGTCAGTCCTTTAATAATTGGACAGTGATTGTTCTGTAGGTGATTTACGGTCAGTCCTTTAATAATTGGGCAGTGATTGTTCTGCAGGTGATTTACGGTCAGTCCTTTAATAATTGGACAGTGATTGTTCTGTAGGTGATTTACGGTCAGTCCTTTAATAATTGGACAGTGATTGTTCTGTAGGTGATTTACGGTCAGTTCTTTAATAATTGGGCAGTGATTGTTCTGTAGGAGATTTACGGTCAGTCCTTTAATAATTGGACAGTGATTGTTCTGTAGGTGATTTACGGTCAGTCCTTTAATAATTGGACAGTGATTGTTCTGTAGGTGATTTACGGTCAGTCCTTTAATAATTGGACAGTGATTGTTCTGTAGGTGATTTACGGTCAGTTCTTTAATAATTGGACAGTGATTGTTCTGCAGGTGATTTACGGTCAGTTCTTCAATAATTGGACAGTGATTGTTCTGTAGGTGATTTACGGTCAGTTCTTTAATAATTGGACAGCGATTGTTCTGTAGGTGATTTACGGTCAGTTCTTTAATAATTGGACAGTGATTGTTCTGTCGGTGATTTACGGTCAGTCCTTTAATAATTGGACAGTGATTGTTCTGTAGATGATTTCCGGTCAGTCCTTTAATAATTGGACAGTGATTGTTCTGTAGTTGATTTACGGTCAGTCCTTTAATAATTGGACAGTGATTGTTCTGTAGGTGATTTACGGTCAGTCCTTTAATAATTGGACAGTGATTGTTCTGCAGGTGATTTACGGTCAGTCCTTTAATAATTGGACAGTGATTGTTCTGTAGGTGGGTTACGGTCAGTCCTTTAATAATTGGACAGTGATTGTTCTGTAGGTGATTTACGGTCAGTCCTTTAATAATTGGACAGTGATTGTTCTGTAGGTGATTTATGGTCAGGCCTTTAATAATTGGACTGTGATTGTTCTGTAGGTGATTGACGGTCAGTCCTTTATTAATTGGACAGTGATTGTTCTGTAGGTGATTTACGGTCAGTCATTTAATAATTGGACAGTGATTGTTCTGTAGGTGATTTACGGTCAGTCCTTTAATAATTGGACAGTGATTGTTCTGTAGGTGATTTACGGTCAGTCCTTCAATAATTGGACAGTGATAGTTCTGTCGGTGATTTACTGTCAGTCCTTTAATAATTGGACAGTGATTGTTCTGTAGGTGATTTACGGTCAGTCCTTTAATAATTGGACAGTGATTGTTCTGTAGGTGGTTTACGGTCAGTCCTTTAATAATTGGATAGTGATTGTTCTGTTGGTGATTTACGGTCAGTCCTTTAATAATTGGACAGTGATTGTTCTGTAGGTGATTTACGGTCAGTCCTTTAATAATTGAACAGTGATTGTTCTGTCGGTGATTTACGGTCAGTCCTTTAATAATTGGACAGTGATTGTTCTGTAGGTGATTTACGGTCAGTCCTTTAATAATTGGACAGTGATTGTTCTGTAGGTGATTTACGGTCAGTCCTTTAATAATTGGATAGTGATTGTTCTGTAGGTGATTTACGGTCAGTCCTTTAATAATTGGACAGTGATTGTTCTGTAGGTGATTTACGGTCAGTCCTTTAATAATTGAACAGTGATTGTTCTGTCGGTGATTTACGGTCAGTCCTTTAATAATTGGACAGTGATTGTTCTGTAGGTGATTTACGGTCAGTCTTTTAATAAGTGGACAGTGATTGTTCTGTAGGTGATTTACGGTCAGTCCTTTAATAATTGGACAGTGATTGTTCTGTAGGTGATTTACGGTCAGTCCTTTAATAATTGGACAGTGATTGTTCTGTCGGTGATTTACGGTCAGTCCTTTAATAATTGGACAGTGATTGTTCTGTAGGTGTTTTACGGTCAGTCCTTTAAAATTGGGACAGTGATTGTTCTGGAGGTGATTTACGGTCAGTCCTTTAATAATTGGACAGTGATTGTTCTGTAGGTGTTTTACGGTCAGTCGTTTAAAATTGGGCAGTGATTGTTCTGCTGGTGATTTACGGTCAGACCTTTAATAATTGGACAGTGATTGTTCTGTAGGTGATTTACGGTCAGTCCTTTAATAATAGGACAGTGATTGTTCTGTAGGTGATTTACGGTCAGTCCTTTAATAATTGGACAGTGATTGTTCTGTCGGTGATTTACGGTCAGTCCTTTAATAATTGGACAGTGATTGTTCTGTTGGTGATTTAAGGTCAGTCCTTTAATAATTGGACACTGATTGTTCTGTCGGTGATTTACGGTCAGTCATTTAATAATTGGACAGTGATTGTTCTGTAGGTGATTTACGGTCAGTCCTTTAATAATTGGACAGTGATTGTTCTGTCGGTGATTTACGGTCAGTCCTTTAATAATTGGACAGTGATTGTTCTGTTGGTGATTTACGGTCAGTCCTTTAATAATTGGATAGTGATTGTTCTGTCGGTGATTTACGGTCAGTCATTTAATAATTGGACAGTGATTGTTCTGTAGGTGATTTACGGTCAGTCCTTTAACAATAGGACAGTGATTGTTCTGTAGGTGAATTACGGGCAGTCCTTTAATAATTGGAGAGTGATTGTTCTGTAGGTGATTTACGGTCAGTCCTTTAATAATTGGACAGTGATTGTTCTGTAGGTGATTTACGGTCAGTCCTTTAATAATTGGACAGTGATTGTTCTGTAGGTGATTTACGGTCAGTCCTTTAATAATTGGACAGTGATTGTTCTGTAGGTGATTTACGGTCAGCAATTACTAATTGGACAGTGATTGTTCTGTAGGTGATTTACGGTCAGTTCTTTAATAATTGGGCAGTGATTGTTCTGTAGGTGATTTGCGGTCAGTCCTTTTAATAATTGGACAGTGATTGTTCTGTAGGTGATTTACGGTCAGTTCTTTAATAATTGGACAGTGATTGTTCTGCAGGTGATTTACGGTCAGTCCTTTAATAATTGGACGGTGATTGTTCTGTAGGAGATTTACGGTCTGTCCTTTAATAATTGGACAGTGATTGATCTGTAGGTGATTTACGGTCAGTACTTTAATAATTGGACAGTGATTGTTCTGTAGGTGATTTACGGTCTGTCCTTTAATAATTGGATAGTGATTGTTCTGTAGGTGATTTACGGTCAGTCCTTTAATAATTGGACAGTGATTGTTCCGTAGGTGATTTCCGGTCAGTCCTTTAATAATTGGACAGTGATTGTTCAGTAGGTGATTTACGGTCAGTCCTTTAATAATTGGATAGTGATTGTTCTGTAGGTGATTTACAGTCAGTCCTTTAATAATTGGACAGTGATTGTTCTGTAGGTGATTTACAGTCAGTCCTTTAATAATTGGACAGTGATTGTTCTGTAGGTGATTTACGGTCAGTCCTTTAATAATTGGACAGTGATTGTTCTGTAGGTGATTTACAGTCAGTCCTTTAATAATTGGATAGTGATTGTTCTGTAGGTGGTTTACGGTCAGTCCTTTAATAATTGGATAGTGATTGTTCTGTAGGTGATTTACGGTCAGTCCTTTAATAATTGGACAGTGATTGTTCTGTAGGTGATTTACGGTCAGTCCTTTAATAATTGAACAGTGATTGTTCTGTCGGTGATTTACGGTCAGTCCTTTAATAATTGGACAGTGATTGTTCTGTAGGTGATTTACGGTCAGTCCTTTAATAATTGGACAGTGATTGTTCTGTAGGTGATTTACGGTCAGTCCTTTAATAATTGGATAGTGATTGTTCTGTAGGTGATTTACGGTCAGTCCTTTAATAATTGGACAGTGATTGTTCTGTAGGTGATTTACGGTCAGTCCTTTAATAATTGAACAGTGATTGTTCTGTCGGTGATTTACGGTCAGTCCTTTAATAATTGGACATTGATTGTTCTGTAGGTGATTTACGGTCAGTCTTTTAATAAGTGGACAGTGATTGTTCTGTAGGTGATTTACGGTCAGTCCTTTAATAATTGGACAGTGATTGTTCTGTCGGTGATTTACGGTCAGTCCTTTAATAATTGGACAGTGATTGTTCTGTAGGTGTTTTACGGTCAGTCCTTTAAAATTGGGACAGTGATTGTTCTGGAGGTGATTTACGGTCAGTCCTTTAATAATTGGACAGTGATTGTTCTGTAGGTGTTTTACGGTCAGTCGTTTAAAATTGGGCAGTGATTGTTCTGCTGGTGATTTACGGTCAGACCTTTAATAATTGGACAGTGATTGTTCTGTAGGTGATTTACGGTCAGTCCTTTAATAATAGGACAGTGATTGTTCTGTAGGTGATTTACGGTCAGTCCTTTAATAATTGGACAGTGATTGTTCTGTCGGTGATTTACCGTCAGTCTTTTAATAATTGGACAGTGATTGTTCTGTTGGTGATTTAAGGTCAGTCCTTTAATAATTGGACAGTGATTGTTCTGTCGGTGATTTACGGTCAGCCATTTAATAATTGGACAGTGATCGGCTCTGTAGGTGATTTACGGTCAGTCCTTTAATAATTGGACAGTGATTGTTCTGTCAGTGATTTACGGTCAGTCCTTTAATAATTGGACAGTGATTGTTCTGTTGGTGATTTACGGTCAGTCCTTTAATAATTGGATAGTGATTGTTCTGTTGGTGATTTAAGGTCAGTCCTTTAATAATTGGACACTGATTGTTCTGTCGGTGATTTACGGTCAGTCATTTAATAATTGGACAGTGATTGTTCTGTAGGTGATTTACGGTCAGTCCTTTAATAATTGGACAGTGATTGTTCTGTCGGTGATTTACGGTCAGTCCTTTAATAATTGGACAGTGATTGTTCTGTTGGTGATTTACGGTCAGTCCTTTAATAATTGGATAGTGATTGTTCTGTCGGTGATTTACGGTCAGTCATTTAATAATTGGACAGTGATTGTTCTGTAGGTGATTTACGGTCAGTCCTTTAACAATAGGACAGTGATTGTTCTGTAGGTGAATTACGGGCAGTCCTTTAATAATTGGAGAGTGATTGTTCTGTAGGTGATTTACGGTCAGTCCTTTAATAATTGGACAGTGATTGTTCTGTAGGTGATTTACGGTCAGTCCTTTAATAATTGGACAGTGATTGTTCTGTAGGTGATTTACGGTCAGTCCTTTAATAATTGGACAGTGATTGTTCTGTAGGTGATTTACGGTCAGCAATTACTAATTGGACAGTGATTGTTCTGTAGGTGATTTACGGTCAGTTCTTTAATAATTGGGCAGTGATTGTTCTGTAGGTGATTTGCGGTCAGTCCTTTTAATAATTGGACAGTGATTGTTCTGTAGGTGATTTACGGTCAGTTCTTTAATAATTGGACAGTGATTGTTCTGCAGGTGATTTACGGTCAGTCCTTTAATAATTGGACAGTGATTGTTCTGTAGGAGATTTACGGTCAGTCCTTTAATAATTGGACAGTGATTGATCTGTAGGTGATTTACGGTCAGTACTTTAATAATTGGACAGTGATTGTTCTGTAGGTGATTTACGGTCTGTCCTTTAATAATTGGATAGTGATTGTTCTGTAGGTGATTTACGGTCAGTCCTTTAATAATTGGACAGTGATTGTTCCGTAGGTGATTTCCGGTCAGTCCTTTAATAATTGGACAGTGATTGTTCAGTAGGTGATTTACGGTCAGTCCTTTAATAATTGGATAGTGATTGTTCTGTAGGTGATTTACAGTCAGTCCTTTAATAATTGGACAGTGATTGTTCTGTAGGTGATTTACAGTCAGTCCTTTAATAATTGGACAGTGATTGTTCTGTAGGTGATTTACGGTCAGTCCTTTAATAATTGGACAGTGATTGTTCTGTAGGTGATTTACAGTCAGTCCTTTAATAATTGGATAGTGATTGTTCTGTAGGTGGTTTACGGTCAGTCCTTTAATAATTGGATAGTGATTGTTCTGTAGGTGATTTACGGTCAGTCCTTTAATAATTGGACAGTGATTGTTCTGTAGGTGATTTACGGTCAGTCCTTTAATAATTGAACAGTGATTGTTCTGTCGGTGATTTACGGTCAGTCCTTTAATAATTGGACAGTGATTGTTCTGTAGGTGATTTACGGTCAGTCCTTTAATAATTGGACAGTGATTGTTCTGTAGGTGATTTACGGTCAGTCCTTTAATAATTGGATAGTGATTGTTCTGTAGGTGATTTACGGTCAGTCCTTTAATAATTGGACAGTGATTGTTCTGTAGGTGATTTACGGTCAGTCCTTTAATAATTGAACAGTGATTGTTCTGTCGGTGATTTACGGTCAGTCCTTTAATAATTGGACATTGATTGTTCTGTAGGTGATTTACGGTCAGTCTTTTAATAAGTGGACAGTGATTGTTCTGTAGGTGATTTACGGTCAGTCCTTTAATAATTGGACAGTGATTGTTCTGTCGGTGATTTACGGTCAGTCCTTTAATAATTGGACAGTGATTGTTCTGTAGGTGTTTTACGGTCAGTCCTTTAAAATTGGGACAGTGATTGTTCTGGAGGTGATTTACGGTCAGTCCTTTAATAATTGGACAGTGATTGTTCTGTAGGTGTTTTACGGTCAGTCGTTTAAAATTGGGCAGTGATTGTTCTGCTGGTGATTTACGGTCAGACCTTTAATAATTGGACAGTGATTGTTCTGTAGGTGATTTACGGTCAGTCCTTTAATAATAGGACAGTGATTGTTCTGTAGGTGATTTACGGTCAGTCCTTTAATAATTGGACAGTGATTGTTCTGTCGGTGATTTACCGTCAGTCCTTTAATAATTGGACAGTGATTGTTCTGTTGGTGATTTAAGGTCAGTCCTTTAATAATTGGACAGTGATTGTTCTGTCGGTGATTTACGGTCAGCCATTTAATAATTGGACAGTGATCGGCTCTGTAGGTGATTTACGGTCAGTCCTTTAATAATTGGACAGTGATTGTTCTGTCAGTGATTTACGGTCAGTCCTTTAATAATTGGACAGTGATTGTTCTGTTGGTGATTTACGGTCAGTCCTTTAATAATTGGATAGTGATTGTTCTGTCGGTGATTTACGGTCAGTCATTTAATAATTGGACAGTGATAGTTCTGTAGGTGATTTACGATCAGTCCTTTAATAATAGGACAGTGATTGTTCTGTAGGTGAATTACGGGCAGTCCTTTAATAATTGGAGAGTGATTGTTCTGTAGGTGATTTACGGTCAGTCCTTTTATAATTGGACAGTGATTGTTCTGTAGGTGATTTACGGTCAGTCCTTTAATAATTGGACAGTGATTGTTCTGTAGGTGATTTACGGTCAGTCCTTTAATAATTGGACAGTGATTGTTCTGTAGGTGATTTACGGTCAGCAATTAATAATTGGACAGTGATTGTTCTGTAGGTGATTTACGGTCAGTTCTTTAATAATTGGGCAGTGATTGTTCTGTAGGTGATTTGCGGTCAGTCCTTTTAATAATTGGACAGTGATTGTTCTGTAGGTGATTTACGGTCAGTTCTTTAATAATTGGGCAGTGATTGTTCTGCAGGTGATTTACGGTCAGTCCTTTAATAATTGGACAGTGATTGTTCTGTAGGTGATTTACGGTCAGTCCTTTAATAATTGGACAGTGATTGATCTGTAGGTGATTTACGGTCAGTACTTTAATAATTGGACAGTGATTGTTCTGTAGGTGATTTACGGTCTGTCCTTTAATAATTGGATAGTGATTGTTCTGTAGGTGATTTACGGTCAGTCCTTTAATAATTGGACAGTGATTGTTCCGTAGGTGATTTCCGGTCAGTCCTTTAATAATTGGACAGTGATTGTTCAGTAGGTGATTTACGGTCAGTCCTTTAATAATTGGATAGTGATTGTTCTGTAGGTGATTTACAGTCAGTCCTTTAATAATTGGACAGTGATTGTTCTGTAGGTGATTTACAGTCAGTCCTTTAATAATTGGACAGTGATTGTTCTGTAGGTGATTTACGGTCAGTCCTTTAATAATTGGACAGTGATTGTTCTGTAGGTGACTTACAGTCAGTCCTTTAATAATTGGATAGTGATTGTTCCGTAGGACATTTCCGGTCAGTCCTTTAATAATTGGACAGTGATTGTTCTGTAGGTGATTTACGGTCAGTCCTTTAATAATTGGACAGTGATTGTTCTGTAGGTGATTTACAGTCAGTCCTTTAATAATTGGACAGTGATTGTTCTGTAGGTGATTTACAGTCAGTCCTTTAATAATTGGACAGTGATTGTTCCGTAGGAGATTTCCGGTCAGTCCTTTAATAATTGGATAGTGATTGTTCTGTAGGTGATTTACTGTCAGTCCTTTAACGATTGGACAGTGATTGTTCTGTAGGTGATTTACTGTCAGTCCTTTAATGATTGGACAGTGATTGTTCCGTAGGTGATTTCCGGTCAGTCCTTTAATAATTGGACAGTGGTTGTTCTGTAGGTGATTTACGGTCAGTCCTTTAATAATAGGACAATGATTGTTCTGTAGGCGATTTACGGTCAGTCCTTTAATAATTGGATAGTGATTGTTCTGTAGGTGATTTACGGCCAGTCCTTTAATAATTGGATAGTGATTGTTCTGTAGGTGATTTACGGTCAGTCCTTTAATAATTGGACAGTGATTGTTCTGTCGGTGATTCACGGTCAGTCATTTAATAATTGGATAGTGATTGTTCTGTAGGTGATTTACGGTCAGTCCTTTAATAATTGGACAGTGATTGTTCTGTAGGTGATTTACGGTCAGTCCTTTAATAATTGGACAGTGATTGTTCTGTCGGTGATTTACGGTCAGTCCTTTAATAATTGGACAGTGATTGTTCTGTTGGTGATTTACGGTCAGTCCTTTAATAATTGGACAGTGATTGTTCTGTCGGTGATTTACGGTCAGTCATTTAATAATTGGACAGTGGTTGTTCTGTAGGTGATTTACGGTCAGTCCTTTAATGATTGGACAGTGATTGTTCCGTAGGTGATTTCCGGTCAGTCCTTTAATAATTGGACAGTGGTTGTTCTGTAGGTGATTTACGGTCAGTCCTTTAATAATAGGACAATGATTGTTCTGTAGGCGATTTACGGTCAGTCCTTTAATAATTGGATAGTGATTGTTCTGTAGGTGATTTACGGCCAGTCCTTTAATAATTGGATAGTGATTGTTCTGTAGGTGATTTACGGTCAGTCCTTTAATAATTGGACAGTGATTGTTCTGTCGGTGATTCACGGTCAGTCATTTAATAATTGGATAGTGATTGTTCTGTAGGTGATTTACGGTCAGTCCTTTAATAATTGGACAGTGATTGTTCTGTAGGTGATTTACGGTCAGTCCTTTAATAATTGGACAGTGATTGTTCTGTCGGTGATTTACGGTCAGTCCTTTAATAATTGGACAGTGATTGTTCTGTTGGTGATTTACGGTCAGTCCTTTAATAATTGGACAGTGATTGTTCTGTCGGTGATTTACGGTCAGTCATTTAATAATTGGACAGTGGTTGTTCTGTAGGTGATTTACGGTCAGTCCTTTAATAATTGGACAGTGATTGTTCTGTAGGTGTTTTACGGTCATCCTTTAATAATTGGACAGTGATTGTTCTGTTGGTGATTTACGGTCAGTCCTTTAATAATTGGAGAGTGATTGTTCTGTAGGTGATTTACGGTCAGTCCTTTAATAATTGGACAGTGATTGTTCTGTAGGTGATTTACGGTCAGTCCTTTAATAATTGGACAGTGATTGTTCTGTAGGTGATTTACGGTCAGTCCTTTAATAATTGGACAGTGATTGTTCTGTAGGTGATTTACGGTCAGTCCTTTAATAATTGGACAGTGATTGTTTGTAGGTGATTTACGGTCAGTTCTTTAATAATTGGGCAGTGATTGTTCTGTAGGTGATTTGCGGTCAGACCTTTAATAATTGGACAGTGATTGTTCTGTAGGTGATTTACGGTCAGTTCTTTAATAATTGGGCAGTGATTGTTCTGCAGGTGATTTACGGTCAGTCCTTTAATAATTGGACAGTGATTGTTCTGTAGGTGATTTACGGTCAGTCCTTTAATAATTGGACAGTGATTGTTCTGTAGGTGATTTACGGTCAGTACTTTAATAATTGGACAGTGATTGTTCTGTAGGTGATTTACGGTCTGTCCTTTAATAATTGGATAGTGATTGTTCTGTAGGTGATTTACGGTCAGTCCTTTAATAATTGGACAGTGATTGTTCCGTAGGTGATTTCCGGTCAGTCATTTAATAATTGGACAGTGATTGTTCTGTAGGTGATTTACGGTCAGTCCTTTAATAATTGGATAGTGATTGTTCTGTAGGTGATTTACAGTCAGTCCTTTAATAATTTGACAGTGATTGTTCTGTAGGTGATTTACAGTCAGTCCTTTAATAATTGGACAGTGATTGTTCTGTAGGTGATTTACGGTCAGTCCTTTAATAATTGGACAGTGATTGTTCTGTAGGTGATTTACGGTCAGTCCTTTAATAATTGGATAGTGATTGTTCTGTAGGTGATTTACGGTCAGACCTTTAATAATTGGACAGTGATTGTTCCGTAGGTGATTTCCGGTCAGTCCTTTAATAATTGGACAGTGATTGTTCTGTAGGTGATTTACGGTCAGTCCTTTAATAATTGGATAGTGATTGTTTTGTAGGTGATTTACAGTCAGTCCTTTAATAATTGGACAGTGATTGTTCTGTAGGTGATTTACAGTCAGTCCTTTAATAATTGGACAGTGATTGTTCTGTCGGTGATTTACGGTCAGTCCTTTAATAATTGGACAGTGATTGATCTGTAGGTGATTTACGGTCAGTACTTTAATAATTGGACAGTGATTGTTCTGTAGGTGATTTACGGTCTGTCCTTTAATAATTGGATAGTGATTGTTCTGTAGGTGATTTACGGTCAGTCCTTTAATAATTGGACAGTGATTGTTCCGTAGGTGATTTCCGGTCAGTCCTTTAATAATTGGACAGTGATTGTTCAGTAGGTGATTTACGGTCAGTCCTTTAATAATTGGATAGTGATTGTTCTGTAGGTGATTTACAGTCAGTCCTTTAATAATTGGACAGTGATTGTTCTGTAGGTGATTTACAGTCAGTCCTTTAATAATTGGACAGTGATTGTTCTGTAGGTGATTTACGGTCAGTCCTTTAATAATTGGACAGTGATTGTTCTGTAGGTGACTTACAGTCAGTCCTTTAATAATTGGATAGTGATTGTTCCGTAGGACATTTCCGGTCAGTCCTTTAATAATTGGACAGTGATTGTTCTGTAGGTGATTTACGGTCAGTCCTTTAATAATTGGACAGTGATTGTTCTGTAGGTGATTTACAGTCAGTCCTTTAATAATTGGACAGTGATTGTTCTGTAGGTGATTTACAGTCAGTCCTTTAATAATTGGACAGTGATTGTTCCGTAGGAGATTTCCGGTCAGTCCTTTAATAATTGGATAGTGATTGTTCTGTAGGTGATTTACTGTCAGTCCTTTAACGATTGGACAGTGATTGTTCTGTAGGTGATTTACTGTCAGTCCTTTAATGATTGGACAGTGATTGTTCCGTAGGTGATTTCCGGTCAGTCCTTTAATAATTGGACAGTGGTTGTTCTGTAGGTGATTTACGGTCAGTCCTTTAATAATAGGACAATGATTGTTCTGTAGGCGATTTACGGTCAGTCCTTTAATAATTGGATAGTGATTGTTCTGTAGGTGATTTACGGCCAGTCCTTTAATAATTGGATAGTGATTGTTCTGTAGGTGATTTACGGTCAGTCCTTTAATAATTGGACAGTGATTGTTCTGTCGGTGATTCACGGTCAGTCATTTAATAATTGGATAGTGATTGTTCTGTAGGTGATTTACGGTCAGTCCTTTAATAATTGGACAGTGATTGTTCTGTAGGTGATTTACGGTCAGTCCTTTAATAATTGGACAGTGATTGTTCTGTCGGTGATTTACGGTCAGTCCTTTAATAATTGGACAGTGATTGTTCTGTTGGTGATTTACGGTCAGTCCTTTAATAATTGGACAGTGATTGTTCTGTCGGTGATTTACGGTCAGTCATTTAATAATTGGACAGTGGTTGTTCTGTAGGTGATTTACGGTCAGTCCTTTAATGATTGGACAGTGATTGTTCCGTAGGTGATTTCCGGTCAGTCCTTTAATAATTGGACAGTGGTTGTTCTGTAGGTGATTTACGGTCAGTCCTTTAATAATAGGACAATGATTGTTCTGTAGGCGATTTACGGTCAGTCCTTTAATAATTGGATAGTGATTGTTCTGTAGGTGATTTACGGCCAGTCCTTTAATAATTGGATAGTGATTGTTCTGTAGGTGATTTACGGTCAGTCCTTTAATAATTGGACAGTGATTGTTCTGTCGGTGATTCACGGTCAGTCATTTAATAATTGGATAGTGATTGTTCTGTAGGTGATTTACGGTCAGTCCTTTAATAATTGGACAGTGATTGTTCTGTAGGTGATTTACGGTCAGTCCTTTAATAATTGGACAGTGATTGTTCTGTCGGTGATTTACGGTCAGTCCTTTAATAATTGGACAGTGATTGTTCTGTTGGTGATTTACGGTCAGTCCTTTAATAATTGGACAGTGATTGTTCTGTCGGTGATTTACGGTCAGTCATTTAATAATTGGACAGTGGTTGTTCTGTAGGTGATTTACGGTCAGTCCTTTAATAATTGGACAGTGATTGTTCTGTAGGTGTTTTACGGTCATCCTTTAATAATTGGACAGTGATTGTTCTGTTGGTGATTTACGGTCAGTCCTTTAATAATTGGAGAGTGATTGTTCTGTAGGTGATTTACGGTCAGTCCTTTAATAATTGGACAGTGATTGTTCTGTAGGTGATTTACGGTCAGTCCTTTAATAATTGGACAGTGATTGTTCTGTAGGTGATTTACGGTCAGTCCTTTAATAATTGGACAGTGATTGTTCTGTAGGTGATTTACGGTCAGTCCTTTAATAATTGGACAGTGATTGTTTGTAGGTGATTTACGGTCAGTTCTTTAATAATTGGGCAGTGATTGTTCTGTAGGTGATTTGCGGTCAGACCTTTAATAATTGGACAGTGATTGTTCTGTAGGTGATTTACGGTCAGTTCTTTAATAATTGGGCAGTGATTGTTCTGCAGGTGATTTACGGTCAGTCCTTTAATAATTGGACAGTGATTGTTCTGTAGGTGATTTACGGTCAGTCCTTTAATAATTGGACAGTGATTGTTCTGTAGGTGATTTACGGTCAGTACTTTAATAATTGGACAGTGATTGTTCTGTAGGTGATTTACGGTCTGTCCTTTAATAATTGGATAGTGATTGTTCTGTAGGTGATTTACGGTCAGTCCTTTAATAATTGGACAGTGATTGTTCCGTAGGTGATTTCCGGTCAGTCATTTAATAATTGGACAGTGATTGTTCTGTAGGTGATTTACGGTCAGTCCTTTAATAATTGGATAGTGATTGTTCTGTAGGTGATTTACAGTCAGTCCTTTAATAATTTGACAGTGATTGTTCTGTAGGTGATTTACAGTCAGTCCTTTAATAATTGGACAGTGATTGTTCTGTAGGTGATTTACGGTCAGTCCTTTAATAATTGGACAGTGATTGTTCTGTAGGTGATTTACGGTCAGTCCTTTAATAATTGGATAGTGATTGTTCTGTAGGTGATTTACGGTCAGACCTTTAATAATTGGACAGTGATTGTTCCGTAGGTGATTTCCGGTCAGTCCTTTAATAATTGGACAGTGATTGTTCTGTAGGTGATTTACGGTCAGTCCTTTAATAATTGGATAGTGATTGTTTTGTAGGTGATTTACAGTCAGTCCTTTAATAATTGGACAGTGATTGTTCTGTAGGTGATTTACAGTCAGTCCTTTAATAATTGGACAGTGATTGTTCTGTCGGTGATTTACGGTCAGTCCTTTAATAATTGGACAGTGATTGATCTGTAGGTGATTTACGGTCAGTACTTTAATAATTGGACAGTGATTGTTCTGTAGGTGATTTACGGTCTGTCCTTTAATAATTGGATAGTGATTGTTCTGTAGGTGATTTACGGTCAGTCCTTTAATAATTGGACAGTGATTGTTCCGTAGGTGATTTCCGGTCAGTCCTTTAATAATTGGACAGTGATTGTTCTGTAGGTGATTTACGGTCAGTCCTTTAATAATTGGACAGTGATTGTTCTGTAGGTGATTTACAGTCAGTCCTTTAATAATTGGACAGTGATTGTTCTGTAGGTGATTTACGGTCAGTCCTTTAATAATTGGACAGTGATTGTTCTGTAGGTGATTTATGGTCAGTCCTTTAATAATTGGACAGTGATTGTTCTGTAGGTGATTGACGGTCAGTCCTTTAATAATTGGACAGTGATTGTTCTGTAGGTGATTTACTGTCAGTCCTTTAATAATTGGACAGTGATTGTTCTGTAGGTGATTTACGGTCAGTCCTTTAATAATTGGACAGTGATTGTTCTGTAGGTGATTTACAGTCAGTCCTTTAATAATTGGACAGTGATTGTTCTGTAGGTGATTTACAGTCAGTCCTTTAATAATTGGACAGTGATTGTTCTGTAGGTGATTTACGTTCAGTCCTTTAATAATTGGACAGTGATTGTTCTGTAGGTGATTTACAGTCAGTCCTTTAATAATTGGATAGTGATTGTTCCGTAGGACATTTCTGGTCAGTCCTTTAATAATTGGACAGTGATTGTTCTGTAGGTGATTTACGGTCAGTCCTTTAATAATTGGACAGTGATTGTTCTGTAGGTGATTTACAGTCAGTCCTTTAATAATTGGACAGTGATTGTTCTGTAGGTGATTGACAGTCAGTCCTTTAATAATTGGATAGTGATTGTTCTGTAGGTGATTTACTGTCAGTCCTTTAATAATTGGACAGTGATTGTTCTGTAGGTGATTTACAGTCAGTCCTTTAATAATTGGACAGTTATTGTTCCGTAGGAGATTTCCGGTCATTCCTTTAATAATTGGATAGTGATTGTTCTGTAGGTGATTTACTGTCAGTCCTTTAATGATTGGACAGTGATTGTTCTGTAGGTGATTTACTGTCAGTCCTTTAATGATTGGACAGTGATTGTTCCATAGGTGATTTCCGGTCAGTCCTTTAATAATTGGACAGTGGTTGTTCTGTAGGTGATTTACGGTCAGTCCTTTAATAATAGGACAATGATTGTTCTGTAGGCGATTTACGGTCAGTCCTTTAATAATTGGATAGTGATTGTTCTGTAGGTGATTTACGGTCAGTCCTTTAATAATTGGACAGTGATTGTTCTGTCGGTGATTAACGGTCAGTCATTTAATAATTGGATAGTGAATGTTCTGTAGGTGATTTACGTTCAGTCCTTTAATAATTGGACAGTGATTGTTCTGTAGGTGATTTACGGTCAGTCCTTTAATAATTGGACAGTGATTGTTCTGTCGGTGATTTACGGTCAGTCCTTTAATAATTGGACAGTGATTGTTCTGTTGGTGATTTACGGTCAGTCCTTTAATAATTGGACAGTGATTGTTCTGTCGGTGATTTACGGTCAGTCATTTAATAATTGGACAGTGGTTGTTCTGTAGGTGATTTACGGTCAGTCCTTTAATAATTGGAAAGTGATTGTTCTGTAGGTGTTTTACGGTCAGTCCTTTAATAATTGGACAGTGATTGTTCTGTTGGTGATTTACGGTCAGTCCTTTAATAATTGGAGAGTGATTGTTCTGTTGGTGATTTTCGGTCAGTCCTTTAATAATTGGACAGTGATTGTTCTGTAGGTGATTTATGGTCAGTCCTTTAATAATTGGACAGTGATTGTTCTGTAGCTGATTTACGGTCAGTCCTTTAATAATTGGACAGTGATTGTTCTGTAGGTGATTTACAGTCAGTCCTTTAATAATTGGATAGTGATTGTTCCGTAGGACATTTCCGGTCAGTCCTTTAATAATTGGACAGTGATTGTTCTGTAGGTGATTTACGGTCAGTCCTTTAATAATTGGACAGTGATTGTTCTGTAGGTGATTTACAGTCAGTCCTTTAATAATTGGACAGTGATTGTTCTGTAGGTGATTTACGGTCAGTCCTTTAATAATTGGATAGTGATTGTTCTGTAGGTGATTTACTGTCAGTCCTTTAATAATTGGACAGTGATTGTTCTGTAGGTGATTTACAGTCAGTCCTTTAATAATTGGACAGTGATTGTTCCGTAGGAGATTTCCGGTCAGTCCTTTAATAATTGGATAGTGATTGTTCTGTAGGTGATTTACTGTCAGTCCTTTAATGATTGGACAGTGATTGTTCTGTAGGTGATTTACTGTCAGTCCTTTAATGATTGGACAGTGATTGTTCCGTAGGTGATTTCCGGTCAGTCCTTTAATAATTGGACAGTGGTTGTTCTGTAGGTGATTTACGGTCAGTCCTTTAATAATAGGACAATGATTGTTCTGTAGGCGATTTACGGTCAGTCCTTTAATAATTGGATAGTGATTGTTCTGTAGGTGATTTACGGTCAGTCCTTTAATAATTGGATAGTGATTGTTCTGTCGGTGATTAACGGTCAGTCATTTAATAATTGGATAGTGATTGTTCTGTAGGTGATTTACGGTCAGTCCTTTAATAATTGGACAGTGATTGTTCTGTAGGTGATTTACGGTCAGTCCTTTAATAATTGGACAGTGATTGTTCTGTCGGTGATTTACGGTCAGTCCTTTAATAATTGGACAGTGATTGTTCTGTTGGTGATTTACGGTCAGTCCTTTAATAATTGGATAGTGATTGTTCTGTAGGTGATTTACGGTCAGTCCTTTAATAATTGGATAGTGATTGTTCTGTAGGTGACTTACGGTCAGTCCTTTAATAATTGGACAGTGATTGTTCTGTAGGTGTTTTACAGTCAGTCCTTTAATAATTGGACAGTGATTGTTCTGTTGGTGATTTACGGTCAGTCCTTTAATAATTGGAGAGTGATTGTTCTGTTGGTGATTTTCGGTCAGTCCTTTAATAATTGGACAGTGATTGTTCTGTAGGTGATTTATGGTCAGTCCTTTAATAATTGGACAGTGATTGTTCTGTAGGTGATTTACGGTCAGTCCTTTAATAATTGGACAGTGATTGTTCTGTAGGTGATTTACAGTCAGTCCTTTAATAATTGGATAGTGATTGTTCCGTAGGACATTTCCGGTCAGTCCTTTAATAATTGGACAGTGATTGTTCTGTAGGTGATTTACGGTCAGTCCTTTAATAATTGGACAGTGATTGTTCTGTAGGTGATTTACAGTCAGTCCTTTAATAATTGGACAGTGATTGTTCTGTAGGTGATTTACGGTCAGTCCTTTAATAATTGGATAGTGATTGTTCTGTAGGTGATTTACTGTCAGTCCTTTAATAATTGGACAGTGATTGTTCTGTAGGTGATTTACAGTCAGTCCTTTAATAATTGGACAGTGATTGTTCCGTAGGAGATTTCCGGTCAGTCCTTTAATAATTGGATAGTGATTGTTCTGTAGGTGATTTACTGTCAGTCCTTTAATGATTGGACAGTGATTGTTCTGTAGGTGATTTACTGTCAGTCCTTTAATGATTGGACAGTGATTGTTCCGTAGGTGATTTCCGGTCAGTCCTTTAATAATTGGACAGTGGTTGTTCTGTAGGTGATTTACGGTCAGTCCTTTAATAATAGGACAATGATTGTTCTGTAGGCGATTTACGGTCAGTCCTTTAATAATTGGATAGTGATTGTTCTGTAGGTGATTTACGGTCAGTCCTTTAATAATTGGATAGTGATTGTTCTGTCGGTGATTAACGGTCAGTCATTTAATAATTGGATAGTGATTGTTCTGTAGGTGATTTACGGTCAGTCCTTTAATAATTGGACAGTGATTGTTCTGTAGGTGATTTACGGTCAGTCCTTTAATAATTGGACAGTGATTGTTCTGTCGGTGATTTACGGTCAGTCCTTTAATAATTGGACAGTGATTGTTCTGTAGGTGATTTACGGTCAGTCCTTTAATAATTGGACAGTGATTGTTCTGTAGGTGATTTACGGTCAGTCCTTTAATAATTTGACAGTGATTGTTCTGTTGGTGATTTACGGTCAGTCCTTTAATAATTGGATAGTGATTGTTCTGTAGGTGATTTACGGTCAGTCCTTTAATAATTGGATAGTGATTGTTCTGTAGGTGACTTACGGTCAGTCCTTTAATAATTGGACAGTGATTGTTCTGTCGGTGATTAACGGTCAGTCATTTAATAATTGGATAGTGATTGTTCTGTAGGTGATTTACGGTCAGTCCTTTAATAATTGGACAGTGATTGTTCTGTAGGTGATTTACGGTCAGTCCTTTAATAATTGGACAGTGATTGTTCTGTCGGTGATTTACGGTCAGTCCTTTAATAATTGGACAGTGATTGTTCTGTAGGTGATTTACAGTCAATCCTTTAATAATTGGATATTGTTTGTTCCGTAGGACATTTCCGGTCAGTCCTTTAATAATTGGACAGTGATTGTTCTGTAGGTGATTTATGGTCAGTCCTTTAATAATTGGACAGTGATTGTTCTGTAGGTGATTTACAGTCAGTCCTTTAATAATTGGACAGTGATTGTTCTGTAGGTGATTTACGGTCAGTCCTTTAATAATTGGATAGTGATTGTTCTGTAGGTGATTTACTGTCAGTCCTTTAATAATTGGACAGTGATTGTTCTGTAGGTGATTTACAGTCAGTCCTTTAATAATTGGACAGTGATTGTTCCGTAGGAGATTTCCGGTCAGTCCTTTAATAATTGGATAGTGATTGTTCTGTAGGTGATTTACGGTCAGTCCTTTAATAATTGGACAGTGATTGTTCTGTCGGTGATTTACGGTCAGTCCTTTAATGATTGGACAGTGATTGTTCTGTAGGTTATTTACTGTCAGTCCTTTAATGATTGGACAGTGATTGTTCCGTAGGTGATTTCCGGTCAGTCCTTTAATAATTGGACAGTGGTTGTTCTGTAGGTGATTTACGGTCAGTCCTTTAATAATAGGCCAATGATTGTTCTGTAGGCGATTTACGGTCAGTCCTTTAATAATTGGATAGTGATTGTTCTGTAGGTGATTTACGGTCAGTCCTTTAATAATTGGATAGTGATTGTTCTGTCGGTGATTAACGGTCAGTCCTTTAATAATTGGACAGTGATTGTTCTGTCGGTGATTTACGGTCAGTCCTTTAATAATTGGACAGTGATTGTTCTGTTGGTGATTTACGGTCAGTCCTTTAATAATTGGATAGTGATTGTTCTGTAGGTGATTTACGGTCAGTCCTTTAATAATTGGATAGTGATTGTTCTGTAGGTGACTTACGGTCAGTCCTTTAATAATTGGACAGTGATAGTTCTGTCGGTGATTAACGGTCAGTCATTTAATAATTGGATAGTGATTGTTCTGTAGGTGATTTACGGTCAGTCCTTTAATAATTGGACAGTGATTGTTCTGTAGGTGATTTACGGTCAGTCCTTTAATAATTGGACAGTGATTTTTCTGTCGGTGATTTACGGTCAGTCCTTTAATAATTGGACAGTGATTGTTCTGTTGGTGATTTACGGTCAGTCCTTTAATAATTGGACAGTGATTGTTCTGTCGGTGATTTACGGTCAGTCATTTAATAATTGGACAGTGGTTGTTCTGTAGGTGATTTACGGTCAGTCCTTTAATAATTGGACAGTGATTGTTCTGTAGGTGTTTTACGGTCAGTCCTTTAATAATTGGACAGTGATTGTTCTGTTGGTGATTTACGGTCAGTCCTTTAATAATTGGAGAGTGATTGTTCTGTAGGTGATTTATGGTCAGTCCTTTAATAATTGGACAGTGATTGTTCTGTTGGTGATTTTCGGTCAGTCCTTTAATAATTGGACAGTGATTGTTCTGTAGGTGATTTATGGTCAGTCCTTTAATAATTGGACAGTGATTGTTCTGTAGGTGATTTACGGTCAGTCCTTTAATAATTGGACAGTGATTGTTCTGTAGGTGATTTACAGTCAGTCCTTTAATAATTGGATAGTGATTGTTCCGTAGGACATTTCCAGTCAGTCCTTTAATAATTGGACAGTGATTGTTCTGTAGATGATTTACGGTCAGTCCTTTAATAATTGGACAGTGATTGTTCTGTAGGTGATTTACAGTCAGTCCTTTAATAATTGGACAGTGATTGTTCTGTAGGTGATTTACGGTCAGTCCTTTAATAATTGGATAGTGATTGTTCTGTAGGTGATTTACTGTCAGTCCTTTAATAATTGGACAGTGATTGTTCTGTAGGTGATTTACAGTCAGTCCTTTAATAATTGGACAGTGATTGTTCCGTAGGAGATTTCCGGTCAGTCCTTTAATAATTGGATAGTGATTGTTCTGTAGGTGATTTACTGTCAGTCCTTTAATGATTGGACAGTGATTGTTCTGTAGGTGATTTACTGTCAGTCCTTTAATGATTGGACAGTGATTGTTCCGTAGGTGATTTCCGGTCAGTCCTTTAATAATTGGACAGTGGTTGTTCTGTAGGTGATTTACAGTCAGTCCTTTAATAATAGGACAATGATTGTTCTGTAGGCGATTTACGGTCAGTCCTTTAATAATTGGATAGTGATTGTTCTGTAGGTGATTTACGGTCAGTCCTTTAATAATTGGATAGTGATTGTTCTGTCGGTGATTAACGGTCAGTCATTTAATAATTGGATAGTGATTGTTCTGTAGGTGATTTACGGTCAGTCCTTTAATAATTGGACAGTGATTGTTCTGTTGGTGATTTACGGTCAGTCCTTAAATAATTGGACAGTGATTGTTCTGTCTGTGATTTACGGTCAGTCCTTTAATAATTGGACAGTGATTGTTCTGTTGGTGATTTACGGTCAGTCCTTTAATAATTGGACAGTGATTGTTCTGTCGGTGATTTACGGTCAGTCATTTAATAATTGGACAGTGGTTGTTCTGTAGGTGATTTACGGTCAGTCCTTTAATAATTGGACAGTGATTGTTCTGTAGGTGTTTTACGGTCAGTCCTTTAATAATTGGACAGTGATTGCTCTGTTGGTGATTTACGGTCAGTCCTTTAATAATTGGAGAGTGATTGTTCTGTAGGTGATTTACGGTCAGTCCTTTAATAATTGGACAGTGATTGTTCTGTAGGTGATTTATGGTCATTCCTTTAATAATTGGACAGTGATTGTTCTGTAGGTGATTTACGGTCAGTCCTTTAATAATTGGACAGTGATTGTTCTGTAGGTGATTTACGGTCAGTCTTTTAATAATTGGACAGTGATTGTTCTGTAGGTGATTTACGGTCAGTACTTTAATAATTGGACAGTGATTGTTCTGTAGGTGATTTACGGTCAGTCCTTTAATACTTGGGCAGTGATTGTTCTGTAGGTGATTTGCGGTCAGTCCTTTAATAATTGGACAGTGATTGTTCTGTAGGTGATTTACGGTCAGTTCTTTAATAATTGGGCAGTGATTGTTCTGCAGGTGATTTACGGTCAGTCCTTTAATAATTGGACAGTGATTGTTCTGTAGGTGATTTACGGTCAGTCCTTTAATAATTGGACAGTGATTGTTCTGTAGGTGATTTACGGTCAGTACTTTAATAATTGGACAGTGATTGTTCTGTAGGTGATTTACGGTCTGTCCTTTAATAATTGGATAGTGATTGTTCTGTAGGTGATTTACGGTCAGTCCTTTAATAATTGGACAGTGATTGTTCCGTAGCTGATTTCCGGTCAGTCCTTAAAAAATTGGACAGTGATTGTTCTGTAGGTGATTTACGGTCAGTCCGTTAATAATTGGATAGTGATTGTTCTGTAGGTGATTTACAGTCAGTCCTTTAATAATTGGACAGTGATTGTTCTGTAGGTGATTTACAGTCCACCTTTAATAATTGGACAGTGATTGTTCTGTAGGTGATTTACGGTCAGTCCTTTAATAATTGGACAGTGATTGTTCTGTAGGTGATTTACAGTCAGTCCTTTAATAATTGGATAGTGATTGTTCCGTAGGAGATTTCCGGTCAGTCCTTTAATAATTGGACAGTGATTGTTCTGTAGGTGATTTACGGTCAGTCCTTTAATAATTGGACAGTGATTGTTCTGTAGGTGATTTACAGTCAGTCCTTTAATAATTGGACAGTGATTGTTCTGTAGGTGATTTACAGTCAGTCCTTTACTATTTGGATAGTGATTGTTCTGTAGGTGATTTACTGTCAGTCCTTTAATAATTGGACAGTGATTGTTCCGTATGAGATTTCCGGTCAGTCCTTTAATAATTGGATAGTGATTGTTCTGTAGGTGATTTACTGTCAGTCCTTTAATGATTGGACAGTGATTATTCCGTAGGAGATTTCCGGTCAGTCCTTTAATAATTGGATAGTGATTGTTCCGTCGGTGATTTACTGTCAGTCCTTTAATGATTGGACAGTGATTGTTCTGTAGGTGATTTACGGTCAGTCCTTTAATCATTGTACAATGATTGTTCTGTCGGTGATTTCCGGTCAGTCCTTTAATAATTGGATAGTGATTGTTCTGTAGGTGATTTACTGTCAGTCCTTTAATGATTGGACAGTGATTATTCCGTAGGAGATTTCCGGTCAGTCCTTTAATAATTGGATAGTGATTGTTCTGTAGGTGATTTACGGTCAGTCCTTTAATAATTGGACAATGATTGTTCTGTAGGTGATTTACGGTCAGTCCTTTAATAATTGGATAGTGATTGTTCTGTTGGTGATTTACGGTCAGTCCTTTAATAATTGGATATTGATTGATCTGTAGGTGATTTACGGTCAGTCCTTTAATAATTGGACAGTGAATGTTCTGTCGGTGATTCACGGTCAGTCCTTTAATAATTGGATCGTTATTGTTCTGTAGGTGATTTACGGTCAGTCCTTTAATAATTGGACAGTGATTGTTCTGTAGGTGATTGATGGTCAGTCCTTTAATAATTGGACAGTGATTGTTCTGTAGGTGATTTACTGTCATTCCTTTAATAATTGGACAGTGATTGTTCTGTAGGTGATTTACTGTCAGTCCTTTAATAATTGGACAGAGATTGTTCTGTAGGTGATTTACGGTCAGTCCTTTAATAATTGGACAGTGATTGTTCTGTCGGTGATTTACTGTCAGTCCTTTAATAATTGGACAGTGATTGTTCTGTAGGTGATTTACGGTCAGTCCTTTAATAATTGGACAGTGATTGTTCTGTCGGTGATTTACGGTCAGTCCTTTAATAATTGGACAGTGATTGTTCTGTAGGTGATTTACGGTCAGTCCTTTAATAATTGGACAGTGATTGTTCTGTAGGTGATTTACGGTCAGTCCTTTAATAATTGGACAGTGATTGTTCTGTAGGTGATTTACGGTCATTCCTTTAATACTAGGATAGTGATTGTTCTGTAGGTGATTTATGGTCACTCCTTTAATAATTGGACAGTGATTGTTCTGTAGGTGATTTATGGTCACTCCTTTAATAATTGGACAGTGATTGTTCTGCAGGTGATTTATGGTCACTCCTTTAATAATTGGACAGTGATTGTTCTGTCGGTGATTTACGGTCAGTCCTTTAATAATTGGACAGTGATTGTTCTGTAGGTAATTTACGGTCAGTCCTTTAATAATTGGACAGTGATTGTTCTGGAGGTGATTTACGGTCAGTCCTTTAATAATTGGACAGTGATTGTTCTGTAGGTGATTTACGGTCAGTCCTTTAATAATTGGACAGTGATTGTTCTGTCGGTGATTTACGGTCAGTCCTTTAATAATTGGACAGTGATTGTTCTGTAGGTGATTTACGGTCAGTCCTTTAATAATTTGACAGTGATTGTTCTGTAGGTGATTTACGGTCTGTCCTTTAATAATTGGACAGTGTTCTTCTGTAGGTGATTTACTGTCAGTCCTTTAATAATTGGATAATGATTGTTCTGTCGGTGATTTCCGGTCAGTGCTTTAATAATTGGACAGTGATTGTTCTGTAGGTGATTTACGGTCAGTCCTTTAATAATTGGACAATGATAGTTCTGTAGGTGATTTACGGTCAGTCCTTTAATAATTGGATAGTGATTGTTCTGTAGGTGATTTACGGTCAGTTCTTTAATAATTGGACAGTGATTGTTCTGTCGGTGATTTACGGTCAGTCCTTTAATAATTGGACAGTGATTGTTCTGTAGGTGATTTACGGTCAGTCCTTTAATAATTGGACAGTGATTGTTCTGTAGGTGATTTACGGTCAGTCCTTTAATAATTGGACAGTGCTTGTTCTGTAGGTGATTTACTGTCTGTCCTTTAATGATTGGACAGTGATTGTTCTGTAGGTGATTTACGGTCAGTCCTTTAATAATTGGACAGTGATTGTTCTGTAGTTGATTTACGGTCAGGCCATTAATAATTGGACAGTGATTGTTCTGTAGGTGATTTACGGTCATTCCTTTAATAATAGGATAGTGATTGTTCTGTAGGTGATTTATGGTCACTCCTTTAATAATTGGACAGTGATTGTTCTGTAGGTGATTTATGGTCACTCCTTTAATAATTGGACAGTGATTGTTCTGTAGGTGATTTATGGTCACGCCTTTAATAATTGGACAGTGATTGTTCTGTAGGTAATTTACGGTCAGTCCTTTAATAATTGGACAGTGATTGTTCTGGAGGTGATTTACGGTCAGTCCTTTAATAATTGGACAGTGATTGTTCTGTAGGTGATTTACGGTCAGTCCTTTAATAATTGGACAGTGATTGTTCTGTCGGTGATTTACGGTCAGTCCTTTAATAATTGGACAGTGATTGTTCTGTAGGTGATTTACGGTCAGTCCTTTAATAATTGGACAGTGATTGTTCTGTAGGTGATTTACGGTCTGTCCTTTAATAACTGGACAGTGTTCTTCTGTAGGTGATTTGCGGTCAGTCCTTTAATCATTGTACAATGATTGTTCTGTCAGTGATTTCCGGTCAGTCCTTTAATAATTGGACAGTGATTGTTCTGTAGGTGATTTCCGGTCAGTCCTTTAATAATTGGACAGTGATTGTTCTGTAGGTGATTTACGGTCAGTTCTTTAATAATTGGACAGTGATTGTTCTGTCGGTGATTTACAGTCAGTCCTTTAATAATTGGACAGTGATTGTTCTGTAGGTGATTTACGGTCAGTCCTTTAATAATTGGACAGTGATTGTTCTGTAGATGATTTACGGTCAGACCTTTAATAATTGGACAGTGCTTGTTCTGTAGGTGATTTACTGTCTGTCCTTTAATGATTGGACAGTGATTGTTCTGTAGGTGATTTACGGTCAGTCCTTTAATAATTGGACAGTGATTGTTCTGTCGGTGATTTACTGTCAGACATTTAATAATTGGACAGTGATTGTTCTGTAGGTGATTTACGGTCAGTCCTTTAATAATTGGACAGTGATTGTTCTGTAGGTGATTTACAGTCAGTCCTTTAATAATTGGACAGTGATTGTTCTGTCGGTGTTTTACGGTCAGACCTTTAATAATTGGACAGTGATTGTTCTGTAGGTGATTTACGGTCAGTCCTTTAATAATTGGACAGTGCTTGTTCTGTAGGTGATTTACTGTCTGTCCTTTAATGATTGGACAGTGATTGTTCTGTAGGTGATTTACGGTCAGTCCTTTAATAATTGGACAGTGATTGTTCTGTAGGTGATTTACGGTCAGTCCTTTAATAATTGGACAGTGATTGTTCTGTAGGTGATTTACGGTCATTCCTTTAATAATAGGATAGTGATTGTTCTGTAGGTGATTTATGGTCACTCCTTTAATAATTGGACAGTGATTGTTCTGTAGGTGACTTATGGTCACTCCTTTAATAATTGGACAGTGATTGTTCTGTAGGTGATTTATGGTCACTCCTTTAATAATTGGACAGTGATTGTTCTGTCGGTGATTTACGGTCAGTCCTTTAATAATTGGACAGTGATTGTTCTGTAGGTAATTTACGGTCAGTTCTTTAATAATTGGGCAGTGATTGTTCTGTAGGTGATTTACGGTCAGTCCTTTAATAATTGGACAGTGATTGTTCTGTCGGTGATTTACGGTCAGTCCTTTAATAATTGGACAGTGATTGTTCTGTAGGTGATTTACGGTCAGTCCTTTAATAGTTGGACAGTGATTGTTCTGTAGGTGATTTACGGTCTGTCCTTTAATAATTGGACAGTGTTCTTCTGTAGGTGATTTGCGGTCAGTCCTTTAATCATTGTACAATGATTGTTCTGTCGGTGATTTCCGGTCAGTCCTTTAATAATTGGACAGTGATTGTTCTGTAGGTGATTTACGGTCAGTCCTTTAATAATTGGACAATGATTTTTCTGTAGGTGATTTACGGTCAGTCCTTTAATAATTGGATAGTGATTGTTCTGTAGGTGATTTACGGTCAGTTCTTTAATAATTGGACAGTGATTGTTCTGTCGGTGATTTACGGTCAGTCCTTTAATAATTGGACAGTGATTGTTCTGTAGGTGATTTACGGTCAGTCCTTTAATAATTGTACAGTGATTGTTCTGTAGGTGATTTACGGTCAGTCCTTTAATAATTGGACAGTGCTTGTTCTGTAGGTGATTTACTGTCTGTCCTTTAATGATTGGACAGTGATTGTTCTGTAGGTGATTTACGGTCAGTCCTTTAATAATTGGACAGTGATATTTCTGTAGGTGATTTACGGTCAGTCCTTTAATAATTGGACAGTGATTGTTCTGTAGGTGTTTTACGGTCATTCCTTTAATAATAGGATAGTGATTGTTCTGTAGGTGATTTATGGTCACTCCTTTAATAATTGGACAGTGATTGTTCTGTAGGTGATTTATGGTCACTCCTTTAATAATTGGACAGTGATTGTTCTGTAGGTGATTTATGGTCACTCCTTTAATAATTGGACAGTGATTGTTCTGTCGGTGATTTACGGTCAGTCCTTTAATAATTGGACAGTGATGGTTCTGTAGGTAATTTACGGTCAGTCCTTTAATAATTGGACAGTGATTGTTCTGGAGGTGATTTACGGTCAGTCCTTTAATAATTGGACAGTGATTGTTCTGTAGGTGATTTACGGTCAGTCCTTTAATAATTGGACAGTGATTGTTCTGTCGGTGATTTACGGTCAGTCCTTTAATAATTGGATAGTGATTGTTCTGTAGGTGATTTACGGTCAGTTCTTTAATAATTGGACAGTGATTGTTCTGTCGGTGATTTACGGTCAGTCCTTTAATAATTGGACAGTGATTGTTCTGTAGGTGTTTTACGGTCAGTCCTTTAATAATTGGACAGTGATTGTTCTGTAGGTGATTTACGGTCAGTCCTTTAATAATTGGACAGTGCTTGTTCTGTAGGTGATTTACTGTCTGTCCTTTAATGATTGGACAGTGATTGTTCTGTAGGTGATTTACGGTCAGTCCTTTAATAATTGGACAGTGATTGTTCTGTAGTTGATTTACGGTCAGGCCATTAATAATTGGACAGTGATTGTTCTGTAGGTGATTTACGGTCAGTACTTTAATAATTGGACAGTGATTGTTCTGTAGGTGATTTACGGTCAGTCCTTTAATAATTGGACAGTGATTGTTCTGTTGGTGATTTATGGTCAGTCCTTTAATAATTGGACAGTGATTGTTCTGTAGGTGATTTACGGTCAGTCCTTTAATAATTGGATAGTGATTGTTCTGGAGGTGATTTACGGTCAGTCCTTTAATAATTGGACAGTGATTGTTCTGTAGGTGATTTACGGTCAGTCCTTTAATAATTGGACAGTGATTGTTCTGTAGGTGATTTACGGTCAGTCCTTTAATAATTGGACAGTGATTGTTCTGTAGGTGATTTACTGTCAGTCCTTTAATGATTGGACAGTGATTGTTCTGTAGGTGATTTACGGTCAGTCCTTTAATAATTGGACAGTGATTGTTCTGTAGGTGATTTACGGTCAGCCTTTAATAATTGGACAGTGATTGTTCTGTAGGTGATTTACGGTCAGTCCTTTAATAATAGGATAGTGATTGTTCTGTAGGTGATTTATGGTCACTCCTTTAATAATTGGACAGTGATTGTTCTGTAGGTGATTTATGGTCACTCCTTTAATAATTGGACAGTGATTGTTCTGTAGGTGATTTACGGTCAGTCCTTTAATAATTGGCCAGTGATTGTTCTGTAGGTGATTTACGGTCAGTCCTTTAATAATTGGACAGTGATTGTTCTGTAGGTGATTTACGGTCAGTCCTTTAATAATTGGACAGTGATTGTTCTGTAGGTGATTTACGGTCAGTCCTTTAATAATTGGACAGTGATTGTTCTGTCGGTGATTTACGGTCAGTCCTTTAATAATTGGACAGTGATTGTTCTGTAGGTAATTTACGGTCAGTCCTTTAATAATTGGACAGTGATTGTTCTGGAGGTGATTTACGGTCAGTCCTTTAATAATTGGACAGTGATTGTTCTGTAGGTGATTTACGGTCAGTCCTTTAATAATTGGACAGTGATTGTTCTGTCGGTGATTTACGGTCAGTCCTTTAATAATTGGACAGTGATTGCTCTGTAGGTGATTTACGGTCAGTTCTTTAATAATTGGACAGTGATTGTTCTGTAGGTGATTTACGGTAAGTCCTTTAATAATTGGACAGTGTTGTTCTGTAGGTGATTTACGGTCAGTCCATTAATAATTGGACAGTGATTGTTCTGTAGGTGATTTACGGTCAGTCCTTTAATAATTGGATAGTGATTGTTCTGTAGGTGATTTACGGTCAGTCCTTTAATAATTGGACAGTGATTGTTCTGTAGGTGTTTTACTGTCAGTCCTTTAATAATTGGATAGTGATTGTTCTGTAGGTGATTTACGGTCAGTACTTTAATAATTGGACTGTGATTGTTCTGTAGGTGATTTACGGTCAGTCCTTTAATAATTGGACAGTGATTGTTCTGTAGGTGATTTACGGTCAGTCCTTTAATAATTGGACAGTGATTGTTCTGTAGGTGATTTACGGTCAGTCCTTTAATTATTGGACAGTGATTGTTCTGGAGGTGATTTACGGTCAGTTCTTTAATAATTGGACAGTGATTGTTCTGTCGGTGATTTACGGTCAGTCCTTTAATAATTGGACAGTGATTGTTCTGTAGGTGATTTACGGTCAGTCCTTTAATAATTGGACAGTGATTGTTCTGTCGGAGATTTACGGTCAGTCCTTTAATAATAGGACAGTGATTGTTCTGTAGGTGATTTACGGTCAGTCCTTTAATAATTGACAGTTTTTGTTCTGTAGGTGATTTACGGTCAGTCCTTTAATAATTGGAAAGTGATTGTTCTGTAGGTGATTTACAGTCAGTCCTTTAATAATTGGAAAGTGTTTGTTCTGTAGGTGATTTATGGTCAGTCCTTTAATAATTGGACAGTGATTGTTCTGTAAGTGATTTACGGTCAGTACTTTAATAATTGGACAGTGATTGTTCTGTAGGTGATTTACGGTCAGTCCTTTAATAATTGGACAGTGATTGTTCTGTAGGTGATTTACGGTCAGTCCTTTAATAATTGGACAGTGATTGTTCTGTAGGTGATTTACGGTCAGTCCTTTAATAATTGGATAGTGATTGCTCTGTAGGTGATTTACGGTCAGTCCTTTAATAATTGGACAGTGATTGTTCTGTCGGTGATTTACGGTCAGTCCTTTAATAATTGGACAGTGATTGCTCTGTAGGTGATTTACGGTCAGTCCTTTAATAATTGGACAGTGATTGTTCTGTAGGTGATTAACGGTAATTCATTTAATAATTGGACAGTGTTGTTCTGTAGGTGATTTACGGTCAGTCCTTTAATAATTGGACAGTGATTGTTCTGTAGGTGATTTACGGTCAGTCCTTTAATAATTGGATAGTGATTGTTCTGTAGGTGATTTACGGTCAGTCCTTTAATAATTGGACAGTGATTGTTCTGTAGGTGATTTACTGTCAGTCCTTTAATAATTGGATAGTGATTGTTCTGTAGGTGATTTACGGTCAGTCCTTTAATAATTGGATAGTGATTGTTCTGTAGGTGATTTACGGTCAGTCCTTTAATAATTGGAAAGTGATTGTTCTGTAGGTGATTTATGGTCAGTCCTTTAATAATTGGACAGTGATTGTTCTGTAGGTGATTTACAGTCAGTCCTTTAATAATTGGAAAGTGTTTGTTCTGTAGGTGATTTATGGTCAGTCCTTTAATAATTGGATAGTGATTGTTCTGTAGGTGATTTACGGTCAGTCCTTTAATAATTGGAAAGTGATTGTTCTGTAGGTGATTTACGGTCAGTCCTTTAATAATTGGAAAGTGATTGTTCTGTAGGTGATTTATGGTCAGTCCTTTAATAATTGGACAGTGATTGTTCTGTAGGTGATTTACAGTCAGTCCTTTAATAATTGGAAAGTGTTTGTTCTGTAGGTGATTTATGGTCAGTCCTTTAATAATTGGACAGTGATTGTTCTGTAGGTGATTTACGGTCAGTCCTTTAATAATTGGAAAGTGATTGTTCTGTAGGTGATTTATGGTCAGTCCTTTAATAATTGGATAGTGATTGTTCTGCAGGTGATTTACAGTCAGTCCTTTAATAATTGGAAAGTGTTTGTTCTGTAGGTGATTTATGGTCAGTCCTTTAATAATTGGACAGTGATTGTTCTGTAGGTGATTTACGGTCAGTACTTTAATAATTGGACAGTGATTGTTCTGTAGGTGATTTACGGTCAGTCCTTTAATAATTGGACAGTGATTGTTCTGTAGGTGATTTACGGTCAGTCCTTTAATAATTGGACAGTGATTGTTCTGTAGGTGATTTACGGTCAGTCCTTTAATAATTGGACAGTGATTGTTCTGTCGGTGATTTACGGTCAGTCCTTTAATAATTGGACAGTGATTGTTCTGTAGGTGATTTACGGTCAGTCCTTTAATAATTGGACAATGATTGTTCTGTAGGTGATTTACGGTCAGTCCTTTAATAATTGGATAGTGATTGTTCTGTAGGTGATTTACGGTCAGTCCTTTAATAATTGGATAGTGATTGTTCTGTAGGTGATTTACGGTCAGTCCTTTAATAATTGGACAGTGATTGTTCTGTCGGTGATTCACGGTCAGTCCTTTAATAATTGGATAGTGATTGTTCTGTAGGTGATTTACGGTCAGTCCTTTAATCATTGGACAGTGATTGTTCTGTAGGTGATTGACTGTCAGTCCTTTAATAATTGGACAGTGATTGTTCAGTAGGTGATTTACTGTCAGTCCTTTAATAATTGGACAGTGATTGTTCTGTAGGTGATTTACTGTCAGTCCTTTAATAATTGGACAGTGATTGTTCTGTAGGTGATTTACGGTCAGTCCTTTAATAATTGGACAGTGATTGTTCTGTCGGTGATTTACTGTCAGTCCTTTAATAATTGGACAGTGATTGTTCTGTAGGTGATTTACAGTCAGTCCTTTAATAATTGGACAGTGATTGTTCTGTCGGTGATTTATGGTCAGTCCTTTAATAATTGGACAGTGATTGTTCTGTCGGTGATTTACGGTCAGTTCTTTAATAATTGGACAGTGATTGTTCTGTAGGTGATTTACGGTCAGTCCTTTAATAATTGGACAGTGATTGTTCTGTAGGTGATTTATGGTCAGTCCTTTAATAATTGGACAGTGATTGTTCTGTAGGTGATTTACGGTCAGTCCTTTAATAATTGGATAGTGATTGTTCTGGAGGTGATTTACGGTCAGTCCTTTAATAATTGGACAGTGATTGTTCTGTAGGTGATTTACGGTCAGTCCTTTAATAATTGGACAGTGATTGTTCTGTAGGTGATTTACGGTCAGTCCTTTAATAATTGGACAGTGATTGTTCTGTAGGTGATTTACTGTCAGTCCTTTAATGATTGGACAGTGATTGTTCTGTAGGTGATTTACGGTCAGTCCTTTAATAATTGGACAGTGATTGTTCTGTAGGTGATTTACGGTCAGCCTTTAATAATTGGACAGTGATTGTTCTGTAGGTGATTTACGGTCAGTCCTTTAATAATAGGATAGTGATTGTTCTGTAGGTGATTTATGGTCACTCCTTTAATAATTGGACAGTGATTGTTCTGTAGGTGATTTATGGTCACTCCTTTAATAATTGGACAGTGATTGTTCTGTAGGTGATTTACGGTCAGTCCTTTAATAATTGGCCAGTGATTGTTCTGTAGGTGATTTACGGTCAGTCCTTTAATAATTGGACAGTGATTGTTCTGTAGGTGATTTACGGTCAGTCCTTTAATAATTGGACAGTGATTGTTCTGTAGGTGATTTACGGTCAGTCCTTTAATAATTGGACAGTGATTGTTCTGTCGGTGATTTACGGTCAGTCCTTTAATAATTGGACAGTGATTGTTCTGTAGGTAATTTACGGTCAGTCCTTTAATAATTGGACAGTGATTGTTCTGGAGGTGATTTACGGTCAGTCCTTTAATAATTGGACAGTGATTGTTCTGTAGGTGATTTACGGTCAGTCCTTTAATAATTGGACAGTGATTGTTCTGTCGGTGATTTACGGTCAGTCCTTTAATAATTGGACAGTGATTGCTCTGTAGGTGATTTACGGTCAGTCCTTTAATAATTGGACAGTGATTGTTCTGTAGGTGATTTACGGTAAGTCCTTTAATAATTGGACAGTGTTGTTCTGTAGGTGATTTACGGTCAGTCCTTTAATAATTGGACAGTGATTGTTCTGTAGGTGATTTACGGTCAGTCCTTTAATAATTGGTTAGTGATTGTTCTGTAGGTGATTTACGGTCAGTCCTTTAATAATTGGACAGTGATTGTTCTGTAGGTGTTTTACTGTCAGTCCTTTAATAATTGGATAGTGATTGTTCTGTAGGTGATTTACGGTCAGTCCTTTAATAATTGGACAGTGATTGTTCTGTAGGTGATTTACGGTCAGTACTTTAATAATTGGACAGTGATTGTTCTGTAGGTGATTTACGGTCAGTCTTTAATAATTGGACAGTGATTGTTCTGTAGGTGATTTACGGTCAGTCCTTTAATAATAGGATAGTGATTGTTCTGTAGGTGATTTATGGTCACTCCTTTAATAATTGGACAGTGATTGTTCTGTAGGTGATTTATGGTCACTCCTTTAATAATTGGACAGTGATTGTTCTGTAGGTGATTTACGGTCAGTCCTTTAATAATTGGCCAGTGATTGTTCTGTAGGTGATTTACGGTCAGTCCTTTAATAATTGGACAGTGATTGTTCTGTAGGTGATTTACGGTCAGTCCTTTAATAATTGGACAGTGATTGTTCTGTAGGTGATTTACGGTCAGTCCTTTAATAATTGGACAGTGATTGTTCTGTCGGTGATTTACGGTCAGTCCTTTAATAATTGGACAGTGATTGTTCTGTAGGTAATTTACGGTCAGTCCTTTAATAATTGGACAGTGATTGTTCTGGAGGTGATTTACGGTCAGTCCTTTAATAATTGGACAGTGATTGTTCTGTAGGTGATTTACGGTCAGTCCTTTAATAATTGGACAGTGATTGTTCTGTCGGTGATTTACGGTCAGTCCTTTAATAATTGGACAGTGATTGCTCTGTAGGTGATTTACGGTCAGTCCTTTAATAATTGGACAGTGATTGTTCTGTAGGTGATTTACGGTAAGTCCTTTAATAATTGGACAGTGTTGTTCTGTAGGTGATTTACGGTCAGTCCTTTAATAATTGGACAGTGATTGTTCTGTAGGTGATTTACGGTCAGTCCTTTAATAATTGGATAGTGATTGTTCTGTAGGTGATTTACGGTCAGTCCTTTAATAATTGGACAGTGATTGTTCTGTAGGTGTTTTACTGTCAGTCCTTTAATAATTGGATAGTGATTGTTCTGTAGGTGATTTACGGTCAGTCCTTTAATAATTGGACAGTGATTGTTCTGTAGGTGATTTACGGTCAGTACTTTAATAATTGGACAGTGATTGTTCTGTAGGTGATTTACGGTCAGTCCTTTAATAATTGGACAGTGATTGTTCTGTAGGTGATTTACGGTCAGTCCTTTAATAATTGGACAGTGATTGTTCTGTAGGTGATTTACGGTCAGTCCTTTAATTATTGGACAGTGATTGTTCTGGAGGTGATTTACGGTCAGTTCTTTAATAATTGGACAGTGATTGTTCTGTCGGTGATTTACGGTCAGTCCTTTAATAATTGCACAGTGATTGTTCTGTAGGTGATTTACGGTCAGTCCTTTAATAATTGGACAGTGATTGTTCTGTCGGAGATTTACGGTCAGTCCTTTAATAATAGGACAGTGATTGTTCTGTAGGTGATTTACGGTCAGTCCTTTAATAATTGACAGTTTTTGTTCTGTAGGTGATTTACGGTCAGTCCTTTAATAATTGGAAAGTGATTGTTCTGTAGGTGATTTACAGTCAGTCCTTTAATAATTGGAAAGTGTTTGTTCTGTCGGTGATTTATGGTCAGTCCTTTAATAATTGGACAGTGATTGTTCTGTAAGTGATTTACGGTCAGTACTTTAATAATTGGACAGTGATTGTTCTGTAGGTGATTTACGGTCAGTCCTTTAATAATTGGACAGTGATTGTTCTGTAGGTGATTTACGGTCAGTCCTTTAATAATTGGACAGTGATTGTTCTGTAGGTGATTTACGGTCAGTCCTTTAATAATTGGACAGTGATTGTTCTGTCGGTGATTTACGGTCAGTCCTTTAATAATTGGACAGTGATTGTTCTGTAGGTGATTTACGGTCAGTCCTTTAATAATTGGACAGTGATTGTTCTGTCGGAGATTTACGGTCAGTCCTTTAATAATTGGAAAGTGATTGTTCTGTAGGTGATTTACAGTCAGTCCTTTAATAATTGGAAAGTGATTGTTCTGTAGGTGATTTATGGTCAGTCCTTTAATAATTGGACAGTGATTGTTCTGTAGGTGATTTACGGTCAGTCCTTTAATAATTGGACAGTGATTGTTCTGTAGGTGATTTACGGTCAGTAGTTTAATAATTGGACAGTGATTGTTCTGTAGGTGATTTACGGTCAGTCCTTTAATAATTGGACAGTGATTGTTCTGTCGGAGATTTACGGTCAGTCCTTTAATAATTGGACAGTGATTGTTCTGTAGGTGATTTACAGTCAGTCCTTTAATAATTGGAAAGTGATTGTTCTGTAGGTGATTTATGGTCAGTCCTTTAATAATTGGACAGTGATTGTTCTGTAGGTGATTTACGGTCAGTCCTTTAATAATTGGATAGTGATTGTTCTGTAGGTGACTTACGGTCAGTCCTTCAATAATTGGACAGTGATTGTTCTGTAGGTGATTTACGGTTAGTACTTTAATAATTGGACAGTGATTGTTCTGTAGGTGATTTACGGTCAGTCCTTTAATAATTGGACAGTGATTGTTCTGTAGGTGATTTACGGTCAGTCCTTTAATAATTGGACAGTGATTGTTCTGTAGGTGATTTACGGTCAGCCTTTAATAATTGGACAGTGATTGTTCTGTAGGTGATTTACGGTCAGTCCTTTAATAATAGGATAGTGATTGTTCTGTAGGTGATTTATGGTCACTCCTTTAATAATTAGACAGTGATTGTTCTGTAGGTGATTTATGGTCACTCCTTTAATAATTGGACAGTGATTGTTCTGTAGGTGATTTACGGTCAGTCCTTTAATAATTGGCCAGTGATTGTTCTGTAGGTGATTTACGGTCAGTCCTTTAATAATTGGCCAGTGATTGTTCTGTAGGTGATTTACGGTCAGTCCTTTAATAATTGGACAGTGATTGTTCTGTAGGTGATTTACGGTCAGTCCTTTAATAATTGGACAGTGATTGTTCTGTCGGTGATTTACGGTCAGTCCTTTAATAATTGGACAGTGATTGTTCTGTAGGTAATTTACGGTCAGTCCTTTAATAATTGGACAGTGATTGTTCTGGAGGTGATTTACGGTCAGTCCTTTAATAATTGGACAGTGATTGTTCTGTAGGTGATTTACGGTCAGTCCTTTAATAATTGGACAGTGATTGTTCTGTCGGTGATTTACGGTCAGTCCTTTAATAATTGGACAGTGATTGTTCTGTAGGTGATTTACGGTCAGTCCTTTAATAATTGGACAGTGATTGTTCTGTAGGTGATTTACGGTAAGTCCTTTAATAATTGGACAGTGTTGTTCTGTAGGTGATTTACGGTCAGTCCTTTAATAATTGGACAGTGATTGTTCTGTAGGTGATTTACGGTCAGTCCTTTAATAATTGGATAGTGATTGTTCTGTAGGTGATTTACGGTCAGTCCTTTAATAATTGGACAGTGATTGTTCTGTAGGTGTTTTACTGTCAGTCCTTTAATAATTGGATAGTGATTGTTCTGTAGGTGATTTACGGTCAGTCCTTTAATAATTGGCCAGTGATTGTTCTGTAGGTGATTTACGGTCAGTACTTTAATAATTGGACAGTGATTGTTCTGCAGGTGATTTACGGTCAGTCCTTTAATAATTGGACAGTGATTGTTCTGTAGGTGATTTACGGTCAGTCCTTTAATAATTGGACAGTGATTGTTCTGTAGGTGATTTACGGTCAGTCCTTTAATTATTGGACAGTGATTGTTCTGGAGGTGATTTACGGTCAGTTCTTTAATAATTGGACAGTGATTGTTCTGTCGGTGATTTACTGTCAGTCCTTTAATAATTGGACAGTGATTGTTCTGTAGGTGATTTACTGTCAGTCCTTTAATAATTGGACAGTGATTGTTCTGTAGGTGATTTACGGTCAGTCCTTTAATAATTGGACAGTGATTGTTCTGTCGGTGATTTACTGTCAGTCCTTTAATAATTGGACAGTGATTGTTCTGTAGGTGATTTACAGTCAGTCCTTTAATAATTGGACAGTGATTGTTCTGTCGGTGATTTATGGTCAGTCCTTTAATAATTGGACAGTGATTGTTCTGTCGGTGATTTACGGTCAGTTCTTTAATAATTGGACAGTGATTGTTCTGTAGGTGATTTACGGTCAGTCCTTTAATAATTGGACAGTGATTGTTCTGTAGGTGATTTATGGTCAGTCCTTTAATAATTGGACAGTGATTGTTCTGTAGGTGATTTACGGTCAGTCCTTTAATAATTGGATAGTGATTGTTCTGGAGGTGATTTACGGTCAGTCCTTTAATAATTGGACAGTGATTGTTCTGTAGCTGATTTACGGTCAGTCCTTTAATAATTGGACAGTGATTGTTCTGTAGGTGATTTACGGTCAGTCCTTTAATAATTGGACAGTGATTGTTCTGTAGGTGATTTACTGTCAGTCCTTTAATGATTGGACAGTGATTGTTCTGTAGGTGATTTACGGTCAGTCCTTTAATAATTGGACAGTGATTGTTCTGTAGGTGATTTACGGTCAGCCTTTAATAATTGGACAGTGATTGTTCTGTAGGTGATTTACGGTCAGTCCTTTAATAATAGGATAGTGATTGTTCTGTAGGTGATTTATGGTCACTCCTTTAATAATTGGACAGTGATTGTTCTGTAGGTGATTTATGGTCACTCCGTTAATAATTGGACAGTGATTGTTCTGTAGGTGATTTACCGTCAGTCCTTTAATAATTGGATAGTGATTGTTCTGTAGGTGATTTACGGTCAGTCCTTTAATAATTGGCCAGTGATTGTTCTGTAGGTGATTTACGGTCAGTCCTTTAATAATTGGACAGTGATTGTTCTGTAGGTGATTTACGGTCAGTCCTTTAATAATTGGACAGTGATTGTTCTGTAGGTGATTTACGGTCAGTCCTTTAATAATTGGACAGTGATTGTTCTGTCGGTGATTTACGGTCAGTCCTTTAATAATTGGACAGTGATTGTTCTGTAGGTAATTTACGGTCAGTCCTTTAATAATTGGACAGTGATTGTTCTGGAGGTGATTTACGGTCAGTCCTTTAATAATTGGACAGTGATTGTTCTGTAGGTGATTTACGGTCAGTCCTTTAATAATTGGACAGTGATTGTTCTGTCGGTGATTTACGGTCAGTCCTTTAATAATTGGACAGTGATTGCTCTGTAGGTGATTTACGGTCAGTCCTTTAATAATTGGACAGTGATTGTTCTGTAGGTGATTTACGGTAAGTCCTTTAATAATTGGACAGTGTTGTTCTGTAGGTGATTTACGGTCAGTCCTTTAATAATTGGACAGTGATTGTTCTGTAGGTGATTTACGGTCAGTCCTTTAATAATTGGATAGTGATTGTTCTGTAGGTGATTTACGGTCAGTCCTTTAATAATTGGACAGTGATTGTTCTGTAGGTGTTTTACTGTCAGTCCTTTAATAATTGGATAGTGATTGTTCTGTAGGTGATTTACGGTCAGTCCTTTAATAATTGGAAAGTGATTGTTCTGTAGGTGATTTACGGTCAGTACTTTAATAATTGGACAGTGATTGTTCTGTAGGTGATTTACGGTCAGTCTTTAATAATTGGACAGTGATTGTTCTGTAGGTGATTTACGGTCAGTCCTTTAATAATAGGATAGTGATTGTTCTGTAGGTGATTTATGGTCACTCCTTTAATAATTGGACAGTGATTGTTCTGTAGGTGATTTATGGTCACTCCTTTAATAATTGGACAGTGATTGTTCTGTAGGTGATTTACGGTCAGTCCTTTAATAATTGGCCAATGATTGTTCTGTAGGTGATTCACGGTCAGTCCTTTAATAATTGGACAGTGATTGTTCTGTAGGTGATTTACGGTCAGTCCTTTAATAATTGGACAGTGATTGTTCTGTAGGTGATTTACGGTCAGTCCTTTAATAATTGGACAGTGATTGTTCTGTCGGTGATTTACGGTCAGTCCTTTAATAATTGGACAGTGATTGTTCTGTAGGTAATTTACGGTCAGTCCTTTAATAATTGGACAGTGATTGTTCTGGAGGTGATTTACGGTCAGTCCTTTAATAATTGGACAGTGATTGTTCTGTAGGTGATTTACGGTCAGTCCTTTAATAATTGGACAGTGATTGTTCTGTCGGTGATTTACGGTCAGTCCTTTAATAATTGGACAGTGATTGCTCTGTAGGTGATTTACGGTCAGTCCTTTAATAATTGGACAGTGATTGTTCTGTAGGTGTTTTACTGTCAGTCCTTTAATAATTGGATAGTGATTGTTCTGTAGGTGATTTACGGTCAGTCCTTTAATAATTGGACAGTGATTGTTCTGTAGGTGATTTACGGTCAGTACTTTAATAATTGGACAGTGATTGTTCTGTAGGTGATTTACGGTCAGTCCTTTAATAATTGGACAGTGATTGTTCTGTAGGTGATTTACGGTCAGTCCTTTAATAATTGGACAGTGATTGTTCTGTAGGTGATTTACGGTCAGTCCTTTAATTATTGGACAGTGATTGTTCTGGAGGTGATTTACGGTCAGTTCTTTAATAATTGGACAGTGATTGTTCTGTCGGTGATTTACGGTCAGTCCTTTAATAATTGGACAGTGATTGTTCTGTAGGTGATTTACGGTCAGTCCTTTAATAATTGGACAGTGATTGTTCTGTCGGAGATTTACGGTCAGTCCTTTAATAATAGGACAGTGATTGTTCTGTAGGTGATTTACGGTCAGTCCTTTAATAATTGACAGTTTTTGTTCTGTAGGTGATTTACGGTCAGTCCTTTAATAATTGGAAAGTGATTGTTCTGTAGGTGATTTACAGTCAGTCCTTTAATAATTGGAAAGTGTTTGTTCTGTCGGTGATTTATGGTCAGTCCTTTAATAATTGGACAGTGATTGTTCTGTAAGTGATTTACGGTCAGTACTTTAATAATTGGACAGTGATTGTTCTGTAGGTGATTTACGGTCAGTCCTTTAATAATTGGACAGTGATTGTTCTGTAGGTGATTTACGGTCAGTCCTTTAATAATTGGACAGTGATTGTTCTGTAGGTGATTTACGGTCAGTCCTTTAATAATTGGACAGTGATTGTTCTGTCGGTGATTTACGGTCAGTCCTTTAATAATTGGACAGTGATTGTTCTGTAGGTGATTTACGGTCAGTCCTTTAATAATTGGACAGTGATTGTTCTGTCGGAGATTTACGGTCAGTCCTTTAATAATTGGAAAGTGATTGTTCTGTAGGTGATTTACAGTCAGTCCTTTAATAATTGGAAAGTGATTGTTCTGTAGGTGATTTATGGTCAGTCCTTTAATAATTGGACAGTGATTGTTCTGTAGGTGATTTACGGTCAGTCCTTTAATAATTGGACAGTGATTGTTCTGTAGGTGATTTACGGTCAGTACTTTAATAATTGGACAGTGATTGTTCTGTAGGTGATTTACGGTCAGTCCTTTAATAATTGGACAGTGATTGTTCTGTCGGAGATTTACGGTCAGTCCTTTAATAATTGGAAAGTGATTGTTCTGTAGGTGATTTACAGTCAGTCCTTTAATAATTGGAAAGTGATTGTTCTGTAGGTGATTTATGGTCAGTCCTTTAATAATTGGACAGTGATTGTTCTGTAGGTGATTTACGGTCAGTCCTTTAATAATTGGATAGTGATTGTTCTGTAGGTGACTTACGGTCAGTCCTTCAATAATTGGACAGTGATTGTTCTGTAGGTGATTTACGGTTAGTACTTTAATAATTGGACAGTGATTGTTCTGTAGGTGATTTACGGTCAGTCCTTTAATAATTGGACAGTGATTGTTCTGTAGGTGATTTACGGTCAGTCCTTTAATAATTGGACAGTGATTGTTCTGTAGGTGATTTACGGTTAGCCTTTAATAATTGGACAGTGATTGTTCTGTAGGTGATTTACGGTCAGTCCTTTAATAATAGGATAGTGATTGTTCTGTAGGTGATTTATGGTCACTCCTTTAATAATTGGACAGTGATTGTTCTGTAGGTGATTTATGGTCACTCCTTTAATAATTGGACAGTGATTGTTCTGTAGGTGATTTACGGTCAGTCCTTTAATAATTGGCCAGTGATTGTTCTGTAGGTGATTTACGGTCAGTCCTTTAATAATTGGCCAGTGATTGTTCTGTAGGTGATTTACGGTCAGTCCTTTAATAATTGGACAGTGATTGTTCTGTAGGTGATTTACGGTCAGTCCTTTAATAATTGGACAGTGATTGTTCTGTCGGTGATTTACGGTCAGTCCTTTAATAATTGGACAGTGATTGTTCTGTAGGTAATTTACGGTCAGTCCTTTAATAATTGGACAGTGATTGTTCTGGAGGTGATTTACGGTCAGTCCTTTAATAATTGGACAGTGATTGTTCTGTAGGTGATTTACGGTCAGTCCTTTAATAATTGGACAGTGATTGTTCTGTCGGTGATTTACGGTCAGTCCTTTAATAATTGGACAGTGATTGCTCTGTAGGTGATTTACGGTCAGTCCTTTAATAATTGGACAGTGATTGTTCTGTAGGTGATTTACGGTAAGTCCTTTAATAATTGGACAGTGTTGTTCTGTAGGTGATTTACGGTCAGTCCTTTAATAATTGGATAGTGATTGTTCTGTAGGTGATTTACGGTCAGTCCTTTAATAATTGGATAGTGATTGTTCTGTAGGTGATTTACGGTCAGTCCTTTAATAATTGGACAGTGATTGTTCTGTAGGTGTTTTACTGTCAGTCCTTTAATAATTGGATAGTGATTGTTCTGTAGGTGATTTACGGTCAGTCCTTTAATAATTGGACAGTGATTGTTCTGTAGGTGATTTACGGTCAGTACTTTAATAATTGGACAGTGATTGTTCTGTAGGTGATTTACGGTCAGTCCTTTAATAATTGGACAGTGATTGTTCTGTAGGTGATTTACGGTCAGTCCTTTAATAATTGGACAGTGATTGTTCTGTAGGTGATTTACGGTCAGTCCTTTAATTATTGGACAGTGATTGTTCTGGAGGTGATTTACGGTCAGTTCTTTAATAATTGGACAGTGATTGTTCTGTCGGTGATATACGGTCAGTCCTTTAATAATTGGACAGTGATTGTTCTGTAGGTGATTTACGGTCAGTCCTTTAATAATTGGACAGTGATTGTTCTGTCGGAGATTTACGGTCAGTCCTTTAATAATAGGACAGTGATTGTTCTGTAGGTGATTTACGGTCAGTCCTTTAATAATTGACAGTTTTTGTTCTGTAGGTGATTTACGGTCAGTCCTTTAATAATTGGAAAGTGATTGTTCTGTAGGTGATTTACAGTCAGTCCTTTAATAATTGGAAAGTGTTTGTTCTGTCGGTGATTTATGGTCAGTCCTTTAATAATTGGACAGTGATTGTTCTGTAAGTGATTTACGGTCAGTCCTTTAATAATTGGACAGTGATTGTTCTGTAGGTGATTTACGGTCAGTCCTTTAATAATTGGATAGTGATTGTTCTGTAGGTGATTTACGGTCAGTCCTTTAATAATTGGACAGTGATTGTTCTGTAGGTGTTTTACTGTCAGTCCTTTAATAATTGGATAGTGATTGTTCTGTAGGTGATTTACGGTCAGTCCTTTAATAATTGGACAGTGATTGTTCTGTAGGTGATTTACGGTCAGTACTTTAATAATTGGACAGTGATTGTTCTGTAGGTGATTTACGGTCAGTCTTTAATAATTGGACAGTGATTGTTCTGTAGGTGATTTACGGTCAGTCCTTTAATAATAGTATAGTGATTGTTCTGTAGGTGATTTATGGTCACTCCTTTAATAATTGGACAGTGATTGTTCTGTAGGTGATTTATGGTCACTCCTTTAATAATTGGACAGTGATTGTTCTGTAGGTGATTTACGGTCAGTCCTTTAATAATTGGCCAGTGATTGTTCTGTAGGTGATTTACGGTCAGTCCTTTAATAATTGGACAGTGATTGTTCTGTAGGTGATTTACGGTCAGTCCTTTAATAATTGGACAGTGATTGTTCTGTAGGTGATTTACGGTCAGTCCTTTAATAATTGGACAGTGATTGTTCTGTCGGTGATTTACGGTCAGTCCTTTAATAATTGGACAGTGATTGTTCTGTAGGTAATTTACGGTCAGTCCTTTAATAATTGGACAGTGATTGTTCTGGAGGTGATTTACGGTCAGTCCTTTAATAATTGGACAGTGATTGTTCTGTAGGTGATTTACGGTCAGTCCTTTAATAATTGGACAGTGATTGTTCTGTCGGTGATTTACGGTCAGTCCTTTAATAATTGGACAGTGATTGCTCTGTAGGTGATTTACGGTCAGTCCTTTAATAATTGGACAGTGATTGTTCTGTAGTTGATTTACGGTAAGTCCTTTAATAATTGGACAGTGTTGTTCTGTAGGTGATTTACGGTCAGTCCTTTAATAATTGGACAGTGATTGTTCTGTAGGTGATTTACGGTCAGTCCTTTAATAATTGGACAGTGATTGCTCTGTAGGTGATTTACGGTCAGTCCTTTAATAATTGGACAGTGATTGTTCTGTAGGTGTTTTACTGTCAGTCCTTTAATAATTGGATAGTGATTGTTCTGTAGGTGATTTACGGTCAGTCCTTTAATAATTGGACAGTGATTGTTCTGTAGGTGATTTACGGTCAGTACTTTAATAATTGGACAGTGATTGTTCTGTAGGTGATTTACGGTCAGTCCTTTAATAATTGGACAGTGATTGTTCTGTAGGTGATTTACGGTCAGTCCTTTAATAATTGGACAGTGATTGTTCTGTAGGTGATTTACGGTCAGTCCTTTAATTATTGGACAGTGATTGTTCTGGAGGTGATTTACGGTCAGTTCTTTAATAATTGGACAGTGATTGTTCTGTCGGTGATTTACGGTCAGTCCTTTAATAATTGGACAGTGATTGTTCTGTAGGTGATTTACGGTCAGTCCTTTAATAATTGGACAGTGATTGTTCTGTCGGAGATTTACGGTCAGTCCTTTAATAATAGGACAGTGATTGTTCTGTAGGTGATTTACGGTCAGTCCTTTAATAATTGACAGTTTTTGTTCTGTAGGTGATTTACGGTCAGTCCTTTAATAATTGGAAAGTGATTGTTCTGTAGGTGATTTACAGTCAGTCCTTTAATAATTGGAAAGTGTTTGTTCTGTCGGTGATTTATGGTCAGTCCTTTAATAATTGGACAGTGATTGTTCTGTAAGTGATTTACGGTCAGTACTTTAATAATTGGACAGTGATTGTTCTGTAGGTGATTTACGGTCAGTCCTTTAATAATTGGACAGTGATTGTTCTGTAGGTGATTTACGGTCAGTCCTTTAATAATTGGACAGTGATTGTTCTGTAGGTGATTTACGGTCAGTCCTTTAATAATTGGACAGTGATTGTTCTGTCGGTGATTTACGGTCAGTCCTTTAATAATTGGACAGTGATTGTTCTGTAGGTGATTTACGGTCAGTCCTTTAATAATTGGACAGTGATTGTTCTGTCGGAGATTTACGGTCAGTCCTTTAATAATTGGAAAGTGATTGTTCTGTAGGTGATTTACAGTCAGTCCTTTAATAATTGGAAAGTGATTGTTCTGTAGGTGATTTATGGTCAGTCCTTTAATAATTGGACAGTGATTGTTCTGTAGGTGATTTACGGTCAGTCCTTTAATAATTGGACAGTGATTGTTCTGTAGGTGATTTACGGTCAGTACTTTAATAATTGGACAGTGATTGTTCTGTAGGTGATTTACGGTCAGTCCTTTAATAATTGGACAGTGATTGTTCTGTCGGAGATTTACGGTCAGTCCTTTAATAATTGGAAAGTGATTGTTCTGTAGGTGATTTACAGTCAGTCCTTTAATAATTGGAAAGTGATTGTTCTGTAGGTGATTTATGGTCAGTCCTTTAATAATTGGACAGTGATTGTTCTGTATGTGATTTACGGTCAGTCCTTTAATAATTGGATAGTGATTGTTCTGTAGGTGACTTACGGTCAGTCCTTCAATAATTGGACAGTGATTGTTCTGTAGGTGATTTACGGTTAGTACTTTAATAATTGGACAGTGATTGTTCTGTAGGTGATTTACGGTCAGTCCTTTAATAATTGGACAGTGATTGTTCTGTAGGTGATTTACGGTCAGTCCTTTAATAATTGGACAGTGATTGTTCTGTAGGTGATTTACGGTTAGCCTTTAATAATTGGACAGTGATTGTTCTGTAGGTGATTTACGGTCAGTCCTTTAATAATAGGATAGTGATTGTTCTGTAGGTGATTTATGGTCACTCCTTTAATAATTGGACAGTGATTGTTCTGTAGGTGATTTATGGTCACTCCTTTAATAATTGGACAGTGATTGTTCTGTAGGTGATTTACGGTCAGTCCTTTAATAATTGGCCAGTGATTGTTCTGTAGGTGATTTACGGTCAGTCCTTTAATAATTGGCCAGTGATTGTTCTGTAGGTGATTTACGGTCAGTCCTTTAATAATTGGACAGTGATTGTTCTGTAGGTGATTTACGGTCAGTCCTTTAATAATTGGACTGTGATTGTTCTGTCGGTGATTTACGGTCAGTCCTTTAATAATTGGACAGTGATTGTTCTGTAGGTAATTTACGGTCAGTCCTTTAATAATTGGACAGTGATTGTTCTGGAGGTGATTTACGGTCAGTCCTTTAATAATTGGACAGTGATTGTTCTGTAGGTGATTTACGGTCAGTCCTTTAATAATTGGACAGTGATTGTTCTGTCGGTGATTTACGGTCAGTCCTTTAATAATTGGACAGTGATTGCTCTGTAGGTGATTTACGGTCAGTCCTTTAATAATTGGACAGTGATTGTTCTGTAGGTGATTTACGGTAAGTCCTTTAATAATTGGACAGTGTTGTTCTGTAGGTGATTTACGGTCAGTCCTTTAATAATTGGATAGTGATTGTTCTGTAGGTGATTTACGGTCAGTCCTTTAATAATTGGATAGTGATTGTTCTGTAGGTGATTTACGGTCAGTCCTTTAATAATTGGACAGTGATTGTTCTGTAGGTGTTTTACTGTCAGTCCTTTAATAATTGGATAGTGATTGTTCTGTAGGTGATTTACGGTCAGTCCTTTAATAATTGGACAGTGATTGTTCTGTAGGTGATTTACGGTCAGTACTTTAATAATTGGACAGTGATTGTTCTGTAGGTGATTTACGGTCAGTCCTTTAATAATTGGACAGTGATTGTTCTGTAGGTGATTTACGGTCAGTCCTTTAATAATTGGACAGTGATTGTTCTGTAGGTGATTTACGGTCAGTCCTTTAATTATTGGACAGTGATTGTTCTGGAGGTGATTTACGGTCAGTTCTTTAATAATTGGACAGTGATTGTTCTGTCGGTGATATACGGTCAGTCCTTTAATAATTGGACAGTGATTGTTCTGTAGGTGATTTACGGTCAGTCCTTTAATAATTGGACAGTGATTGTTCTGTCGGAGATTTACGGTCAGTCCTTTAATAATAGGACAGTGATTGTTCTGTAGGTGATTTACGGTCAGTCCTTTAATAATTGACAGTTTTTGTTCTGTAGGTGATTTACGGTCAGTCCTTTAATAATTGGAAAGTGATTGTTCTGTAGGTGATTTACAGTCAGTCCTTTAATAATTGGAAAGTGTTTGTTCTGTCGGTGATTTATGGTCAGTCCTTTAATAATTGGACAGTGATTGTTCTGTAAGTGATTTACGGTCAGTCCTTTAATAATTGGACAGTGATTGTTCTGTAGGTGATTTACGGTCAGTCCTTTAATAATTGGATAGTGATTGTTCTGTAGGTGATTTACGGTCAGTCCTTTAATAATTGGACAGTGATTGTTCTGTAGGTGTTTTACTGTCAGTCCTTTAATAATTGGATAGTGATTGTTCTGTAGGTGATTTACGGTCAGTCCTTTAATAATTGGACAGTGATTGTTCTGTAGGTGATTTACGGTCAGTACTTTAATAATTGGACAGTGATTGTTCTGTAGGTGATTTACGGTCAGTCTTTAATAATTGGACAGTGATTGTTCTGTAGGTGATTTACGGTCAGTCCTTTAATAATAGTATAGTGATTGTTCTGTAGGTGATTTATGGTCACTCCTTTAATAATTGGACAGTGATTGTTCTGTAGGTGATTTATGGTCACTCCTTTAATAATTGGACAGTGATTGTTCTGTAGGTGATTTACGGTCAGTCCTTTAATAATTGGCCAGTGATTGTTCTGTAGGTGATTTACGGTCAGTCCTTTAATAATTGGACAGTGATTGTTCTGTAGGTGATTTACGGTCAGTCCTTTAATAATTGGACAGTGATTGTTCTGTAGGTGATTTACGGTCAGTCCTTTAATAATTGGACAGTGATTGTTCTGTCGGTGATTTACGGTCAGTCCTTTAATAATTGGACAGTGATTGTTCTGTAGGTAATTTACGGTCAGTCCTTTAATAATTGGACAGTGATTGTTCTGGAGGTGATTTACGGTCAGTCCTTTAATAATTGGACAGTGATTGTTCTGTAGGTGATTTACGGTCAGTCCTTTAATAATTGGACAGTGATTGTTCTGTCGGTGATTTACGGTCAGTCCTTTAATAATTGGACAGTGATTGCTCTGTAGGTGATTTACGGTCAGTCCTTTAATAATTGGACAGTGATTGTTCTGTAGGTGATTTACGGTAAGTCCTTTAATAATTGGACAGTGTTGTTCTGTAGGTGATTTACGGTCAGTCCTTTAATAATTGGACAGTGATTGTTCTGTAGGTGATTTACGGTCAGTCCTTTAATAATTGGATAGTGATTGTTCTGTAGGTGATTTACGGTCAGTCCTTTAATAATTGGACAGTGATTGTTCTGTAGGTGTTTTACTGTCAGTCCTTTAATAATTGGATAGTGATTGTTCTGTAGGTGATTTACGGTCAGTCCTTTAATAATTGGACAGTGATTGTTCTGTAGGTGATTTACGGTCAGTACTTTAATAATTGGACAGTGATTGTTCTGTAGGTGATTTACGGTCAGTCCTTTAATAATTGGACAGTGATTGTTCTGTAGGTGATTTACGGTCAGTCCTTTAATAATTGGACAGTGATTGTTCTGTAGGTGATTTACGGTCAGTCCTTTAATTATTGGACAGTGATTGTTCTGGAGGTGATTTATGGTCAGTTCTTTAATAATTGGACAGTGATTGTTCTGTCGGTGATTTACGGTCAGTCCTTTAATAATTGGACAGTGATTGTTCTGTAGGTGATTTACCGTCAGTCCTTTAATAATTGGACAGTGATTGTTCTGTCGGAGATTTACGGTCAGTCCTTTAATAATAGGACAGTGATTGTTCTGTAGGTGATTTACGGTCAGTCCTTTAATAATTGACAGTTTTTGTTCTGTAGGTGATTTACGGTCAGTCCTTTAATAATTGGAAAGTGATTGTTCTGTAGGTGATTTACAGTCAGTCCTTTAATAATTGGAAATTGTTTGTTCTGTCGGTGATTTATGGTCAGTCCTTTAATAATTGGACAGTGATTGTTCTGTAAGTGATTTACGGTCAGTACTTTAATAATTGGACAGTGATTGTTCTGTAGGTGATTTACGGTCAGTCCTTTAATAATTGGACAGTGATTGTTCTGTAGGTGATTTACGGTCAGTCCTTTAATAATTGGACAGTGATTGTTCTGTAGGTGATTTACGGTCAGTCCTTTAATAATTGGACAGTGATTGTTCTGTCGGTGATTTACGGTCAGTCCTTTAATAATTGGACAGTGATTGTTCTGTAGGTGATTTACGGTCAGTCCTTTAATAATTGGACAGTGATTGTTCTGTCGGAGATTTACGGTCAGTCCTTTAATAATTGGAAAGTGATTGTTCTGTAGGTGATTTACAGTCAGTCCTTTAATAATTGGAAAGTGATTGTTCTGTAGGTGATTTATGGTCAGTCCTTTAATAATTGGACAGTGATTGTTCTGTAGGTGATTTACGGTCAGTCCTTTAATAATTGGACTGTGATTGTTCTGTAGGTGATTTACGGTCAGTACTTTAATAATTGGACAGTGATTGTTCTGTAGGTGATTTACGGTCAGTCCTTTAATAATTGGACAGTGATTGTTCTGTCAGAGATTTACGGTCAGTCCTTTAATAATTGGAAAGTGATTGTTCTGTAGGTGATTTACAGTCAGTCCTTTAATAATTGGAAAGTGATTGTTCTGTCGGTGATTTATGGTCAGTCCTTTAATAATTGGACAGTGATTGTTCTGTAGGTGATTTACGGTCAGTCCTTTAATAATTGGATAGTGATTGTTCTGTAGGTGACTTACGGTCAGTCCTTCAATAATTGGACAGTGATTGTTCTGTAGGTGATTTACGGTTAGTACTTTAATAATTGGACAGTGGTTGTTCTGTAGGTGATTTACGGTCAGTCCTTTAATAATTGGACAGTGATTGTTCTGTAGGTGATTTACGGTCAGTCCTTTAATAATTGGACAGTGATTGTTCTGTAGGTGATTTACGGTTAGCCTTTAATAATTGGACAGTGATTGTTCTGTAGGTGATTTACGGTCAGTCCTTTTATAATAGGATAGTGATTGTTCTGTAGGTGATTTATGGTCACTCCTTTAATAATTGGACAGTGATTGTGCTGTAGGTGATTTATGGTCACTCCTTTAATAATTGGACAGTGATTGTTCTGTAGGTGATTTACGGTCAGTCCTTTAATAATTGGCCAGTGATTGTTCTGTAGGTGATTTACGGTCAGTCCTTTAATAATTGGCCAGTGATTGTTCTGTAGGTGATTTACGGTCAGTCCTTTAATAATTGGACAGTGATTGTTCTGTAGGTGATTTACGGTCAGTCCTTTAATAATTGGACAGTGATTGTTCTGTCGGTGATTTACGGTCAGTCCTTTAATAATTGGACAGTGATTGTTCTGGAGGTGATTTACGGTCAGTCCTTTAATAATTGGACAGTGATTGTTCTGTAGGTGATTTACTGTCAGTCCTTTAATAATTGGACAGTGATTGTTCTGGAGGTGATTTACGGTCAGTCCTTTAATAATTGGACAGTGATTGTTCTGTAGGTGATTTACGGTCAGTCCTTTAATAATTGGACAGTGATTGTTCTGTCGGTGATTTACGGTCAGTCCTTTAATAATTGACAGTGATTGTTCTGTAGGTAATTTACGGTCAGTCCTTTAATAATTGGACAGTGATTGTTCTGGAGGTGATTTACGGTCAGTCCTTTAATAATTGGACAGTGATTGTTCTGTAGGTGATTTACGGTCAGTCCTTTAATAATTGGACAGTGATTGTTCTGTCGGTGATTTACGGTCAGTCCTTTAATAATTGGACAGTGATTGCTCTGTAGGTGATTTACGGTCAGTCCTTTAATAATTGGACAGTGATTGTTCTGTAGGTGATTTACGGTAAGTCCTTTAATAATTGGACAGTGTTGTTCTGTAGGTGATTTACGGTCAGTCCTTTAATAATTGGACAGTGACTGTTCTGTAGGTGATTTACGGTCAGTCCTTTAATAATTGGATAGTGATTGTTCTGTAGGTGATTTACGGTCAGTCCTTTAATAATTGGACAGTGATTGTTCTGTAGGTGTTTTACTGTCAGTCCTTTAATAATTGGATAGTGATTGTTCTGTAGGTGATTTACGGTCAGTCCTTTAATAATTGGACAGTGATTGTTCTGTAGGTGATTTACGGTCAGTACTTTAATAATTGGACAGTGATTGTTCTGTAGGTGATTTACGGTCAGTCCTTTAATAATTGGACAGTGATTGTTCTGTAGGTGATTTACGGTCAGTCCTTTAATAATTGGACAGTGATTGTTCTGTAGGTGATTTACGGTCAGTCCTTTAATTATTGGACAGTGATTGTTCTGGAGGTGATTTACGGTCAGTTCTTTAATAATTGGACAGTGATTGTTCTGTCGGTGATTTACGGTCAGTCCTTTAATAATTGGACAGTGATTGTTCTGTAGGTGATTTACGGTCAGTCCTTTAATAATTGGACAGTGATTGTTCTGTCGGAGATTTACGGTCAGTCCTTTAATAATAGGACAGTGATTGTTCTGTAGGTGATTTACGGTCAGTCCTTTAATAATTGACAGTTTTTGTTCTGTAGGTGATTTACGGTCAGTCCTTTAATAATTGGAAAGTGATTGTTCTGTAGGTGATTTACAGTCAGTCCTTTAATAATTGGAAAGTGTTTGTTCTGTCGGTGATTTATGGTCAGTCCTTTAATAATTGGACAGTGATTGTTCTGTAAGTGATTTACGGTCAGTACTTTAATAATTGGACAGTGATTGTTCTGTAGGTGATTTACGGTCAGTCCTTTAATAATTGGACAGTGATTGTTCTGTAGGTGATTTACGGTCAGTCCTTTAATAATTGGACAGTGATTGTTCTGTAGGTGATTTACGGTCAGTTCTTTAATAATTGGACAGTGATTGTTCTGTCGGTGATTTACGGTCAGTCCTTTAATAATTGGACAGTGATTGTTCTGTAGGTGATTTACGGTCAGTCCTTTAATAATTGGACAGTGATTGTTCTGTCGGAGATTTACGGTCAGTCCTTTAATAATTGGAAAGTGATTGTTCTGTAGGTGATTTACAGTCAGTCCTTTAATAATTGGAAAGTGATTGTTCTGTAGGTGATTTATGGTCAGTCCTTTAATAATTGGACAGTGATTGTTCTGTAGGTGATTTACGGTCAGTCCTTTAATAATTGGACAGTGATTGTTCTGTAGGTGATTTACGGTCAGTACTTTAATAATTGGACAGTGATTGTTCTGTAGGTGATTTACGGTCAGTCCTTTAATAATTGGACAGTGATTGTTCTGTCGGAGATTTACGGTCAGTCCTTTAATAACTGGAAAGTGATTGTTCTGTAGGTGATTTACAGTCAGTCCTTTAATAATTGGAAAGTGATTGTTCTGTAGGTGATTTATGGTCAGTCCTTTAATAATTGGACAGTGATTGTTCTGTAGGTGATTTACGGTCAGTCCTTTAATAATTGGATAGTGATTGTTCTGTAGGTGACTTACGGTCAGTCCTTCAATAATTGGACAGTGATTGCTCTGTAGGTGATTTACGGTTAGTACTTTAATAATTGGACAGTGATTGTTCTGTAGGTGATTTACGGTCAGTCCTTTAATAATTGGACAGTGATTGTTCTGTAGGTGATTTACGGTCAGTCCTTTAATAATTGGACAGTGATTGCTCTGTAGGTGATTTACGGTCAGTCCTTTAATAATTGGACAGTGATTGTTCTGTAGGTGATTTACGGTAAGTCCTTTAATAATTGGACAGTGTTGTTCTGTAGGTGATTTACTGTCAGTCCTTTAATAATTGGACAGTGACTGTTCTGTAGGTGATTTACGGTCAGTCCTTTAATAATTGGATAGTGATTGTTCTGTAGGTGATTTACGGTCAGTCCTTTAATAATTGGACAGTGATTTTTCTGTAGGTGTTTTACTGTCAGTCCTTTAATAATTGGATAGTGATTGTTCTGTAGGTGATTTACGGTCAGTCCTTTAATAATTGGACAGTGATTGTTCTGTAGGTGATTTACGGTCAGTACTTTAATAATTGGACAGTGATTGTTCTGTAGGTGATTTACGGTCAGTCCTTTAATAATTGGACAGTGATTGTTCTGTAGGTGATTTACGGTCAGTCCTTTAATAATTGGACAGTGATTGTTCTGTAGGTGATTTACGGTCAGTCCTTTAATTATTGGACAGTGATTGTTCTGGAGGTGATTTACGGTCAGTTCTTTAATAATTGGACAGTGATTGTTCTGTCGGTGATTTACGGTCAGTCCTTTAATAATTGGACAGTGATTGTTCTGTAGGTGATTTACGGTCAGTCCTTTAATAATTGGACAGTGATTGTTCTGTCGGAGATTTACGGTCAGTCCTTTAATAATAGGACAGTGATTGTTCTGTAGGTGATTTACGGTCAGTCCTTTAATAATTGACAGTTTTTGTTCTGTAGGTGATTTACGGTCAGTCCTTTAATAATTGGAAAGTGATTGTTCTGTAGGTGATTTACAGTCAGTCCTTTAATAATTGGAAAGTGTTTGTTCTGTCGGTGATTTATGGTCAGTCCTTTAATAATTGGACAGTGATTGTTCTGTAAGTGATTTACGGTCAGTACTTTAATAATTGGACAGTGATTGTTCTGTAGGTGATTTACGGTCAGTCCTTTAATAATTGGACAGTGATTGTTCTGTAGGTGATTTACGGTCAGTCCTTTAATAATTGGACAGTGATTGTTCTGTAGGTGATTTACGGTCAGTTCTTTAATAATTGGACAGTGATTGTTCTGTCGGTGATTTACGGTCAGTCCTTTAATAATTGGACAGTGATTGTTCTGTAGGTGATTTACGGTCAGTCCTTTAATAATTGGACAGTGATTGTTCTGTCGGAGATTTACGGTCAGTCCTTTAATAATTGGAAAGTGATTGTTCTGTAGGTGATTTACAGTCAGTCCTTTAATAATTGGAAAGTGATTGTTCTGTAGGTGATTTATGGTCAGTCCTTTAATAATTGGACAGTGATTGTTCTGTAGGTGATTTACGGTCAGTCCTTTAATAATTGGACAGTGATTGTTCTGTAGGTGATTTACGGTCAGTACTTTAATAATTGGACAGTGATTGTTCTGTAGGTGATTTACGGTCAGTCCTTTAATAATTGGATAGTGATTGTTCTGTAGGTGATTTACAGTCAGTCCTTTAATAATTGGAAAGTGATTGTTCTGTAGGTGATTTATGGTCAGTCCTTTAATAATTGGACAGTGATTGTTCTGTAGGTGATTTACGGTCAGTCCTTTAATAATTGGATAGTGATTGTTCTGTAGGTGACTTACGGTCAGTCCTTCAATAATTGGACAGTGATTGTTCTGTAGGTGATTTACGGTTAGTACTTTAATAATTGGACAGTGATTGTTCTGTAGGTGATTTACGGTCAGTCCTTTAATAATTGGACAGTGATTGTTCTGTAGGTGATTTACGGTCAGTCCTTTAATAATTGGACAGTGATTGTTCTGTAGGTGATTTACTGTCAGTCCTTTAATAATTGGAAAGTGATTGTTCTGCAGGTGATTTATGGTCAGTCCTTTAATAATTGGACAGTGATTGTTCTGTAGGTGATTTACGGTCAGTCCTTTAATAATTGGATAGTGATTGTTCTGTAGGTGATTGACGGTCAGTCCTTTAATAATTGGACAGTGATTGTTCTGTCGGTGTATTACGGTCAGTACTTTAATAATTGGACAGTGATTGTTCTGTAGGTGATTTACGGTCAGTCCTTTAATAATTGGACAGTGATTGTTCTGTCGGAGATTTACGGTCAGTCCTTTAATAATTGGACAGTGATTGTTCTGTAGGTGATTTACAGTCAGTCCTTTAATAATTGGAAAGTGATTGTTCTGTAGGTGATTTATGGTCAGTCCTTTAATAATTGGACAGTGATTGTTCTGTCGGTGATTTACGATCAGTCCTTTAATAATAGGACAGTGATTGTTCTGTAGGTGATTTACGGTCAGTCCTTTAATAATAGGACAGTGATTGTTCTGTAGGTGATTTACGGTCAGTCCTTTAACAATTGGACAGTGATTGTTCTGTAGGTGATTTACGGTCAGTCCTTTAATAATTGGACAGTGATTGTTCTGTCGGTGATTTACTGTCAGTCCTTTAATAATTGGACAGTGATTGTTCTGTAGGTGATTTACGGTCAGTCCTTTAATAATTGGACAGTGATTGTTCTGTAGGTGATTTACGGTCAGTCCTTTAATAATTGGACAGTGATTGTTCTGTCGTTGATTTACGGTCAGTTCTTTAATAATTGGACAGTGATTGTTCTGTAGGTGATTTACGGTCAGTCCCTTAATAATCGGACAGTGATTGTTCTGTAGGTGATTTACGGTCAGTCCTTTAATAATTGGACAGTGATTGTTCTGTAGGTGATTTACGGTCAGTCCTTTAATAATTGGACAGTGATTGTTCTGTAGGTGATTTACGGTCAGTCCTTTAATAATTGGACGGTGATTGTTCTGTAGGTGATTTACGGTCAGTCCTTTAATAATTGGACAGTGATTGTTCTGTCGGTGATTTACGGTCAGTCCTTTAATAATTGGACAGTGATTGTTCTGTCGGTAATTTACGGTCAGTCCTTTAATAATTGGACAGTGATTGTTCTGGAGGTGATTTACGGTCAGTCCTTTAATAATTGGACAGTGATTGTTCTGGAGGTGATTTACGGTCAGTCCTTTAATAATTGGACAGTGATTGTTCTGTAGGTGATTTACGGTCAGTCCTTTAATAATTGGACAGTGATTGTTCTGTCGGTGATTTACGGTCAGTCCTTTAATAATTGGACAGTGATTGTTCTGTAGGTGATTTACGGTCAGTCCTTTAATAATTGGACAGTGATTGTTCTGTAGGTGATTTACGGTAAGTCTTTTAATAATTGGACAGTGTTGTTCTGTAGGTGATTTACGGTCAGTCCTTTAATAATTGGACAGTGATTGTTCTGTAGGTGATTTACGGTCAGTCCTTTAATAATTGGATAGTGATTGTTCTGTAGGTGATTTACGGTCAGTCCTTTAATAATTGGACAGTGATTGTTCTGTAGGTGATTTACTGTCAGTCCTTTAATAATTGGATAGTGATTGTTCTGTAGGTGATTTACGGTCAGTCCTTTAATAATTGGACAGTGATTGTTCTGTCGGTGATTTACGGTCAGTACTTTAATAATTGGACAGTGATTGTTCTGTAGGTGATTTACGGTCAGTCCTTTAATAATTGGACAGTGATTGTTCTGTAGGTGATTTACGGTGAGTCCTTTAATAATTGGACAGTGATTGTTCTGTAGGTGATTTACGGTCAGTCCTTTAATTATTGGATAGTGATTGTTCTGTAGGTGATTTACGGTCAGTCCTTTAATAATTGGACAGTGATTGTTCTGGAGGTGATTTACGGTCAGTCCTTTAATAATTGGACAGTGATTGTTCTGTCGGTGATTTACGGTCAGTCCTTTAATAATTGGACAGTGATTGTTCTGTAGGTGATTTACGGTCAGTCCTTTAATAATTGCACAGTGATTGTTCTGTCGGAGATTTACGGTCAGTCCTTTAATAATAGGACAGTGATTGTTCTGTAGGTGATTTACGGTCAGTCCTTTAATAATTGACAGTGATTGTTCTGTAGGTGATTTACGGTCAGTCCTTTAATAATTGGAAAGTGATTGTTCTGTAGGTGATTTACAGTCAGTCCTTTAATAATTGGAAAGTGTTTGTTCTGTAGGTGATTTATGGTCAGTCCTTTAATAATTGGACAGTGATTGTTCTGTAGGTGATTTACGGTCAGTACTTTAATAATTGGACAGTGATTGTTCTGTAGGTGATTTACGGTCAGTCCTTTAATAATTGGACAGTGATTGTTCTGTAGGTGATTTACGGTCAGTCCTTTAATAATTGGACAGTGATTGTTCTGTAGGTGATTTAGGGTCAGTCCTTTAATAATTGGACAGTGATTGTTCTGTCGGTGATTTACGGTCAGTCCTTTAATAATTGGACAGTGATTGTTCTGTAGGTGATTTACGGTCAGTCCTTTAATAATTGGAAAGTGATTGTTCTGTAGGTGATTTACAGTCAGTCCTTTAATAATTGGAAAGTGATTGTTCTGTAGGTGATTTATGGTCAGTCCTTTAATAATTGGACAGTGATTGTTCTGTAGGTGATTTACGGTCAGTCCTTTAATAATTGGACTGTGATTGTTCTGTAGGTGATTTACGGTCAGTACTTTAATAATTGGACAGTGATTGTTCTGTCGGTGATTTACGGTCAGTCCTTTAATAATTGGACAGTGATTGTTCTGTCGGAGATTTACGGTCAGTACTTTAATAATTGGAAAGTGATTGTTCTGTAGGTGATTTACAGTCAGTCCTTTAATAATTGGAAAGTGATTGTTCTGTAGGTGATTTATGGTCAGTCCTTTAATAATTGGACAGTGATTGTTCTGTAGGTGATTTGCGGTCAGTCCTGTAATAATTGGATAGTGATTGTTCTGTAGGTGATTTACGGTCAGTCCTTCAATAATTGGACAGTGATTGTTCTGTAGGTGATTTACGGTTAGTACTTTAATAATTGGACAGTGATTGTTCTGTAGGTGATTTACGGTCAGTCCTTTAATAATTGGACAGTGATTGTTCTGTAGGTGATTTACGGTCAGCCCTTTAATAATTGGACAGTGATTGTTCTGTAGGTGATTTACGGTCAGTCCTTTAATAATTGGACAGTGATTGTTCTGTCAGTGATTTACGGTCAGTCCTTTAATAATTGGACAGTGATTGTTCTGTAGGTGATTTACGGTCAGTCCTTTAATAATTGGACAGTGATTGTTCTGTCGGAGATTTACGGTCAGTCCTTTAATAATTGGAAAGTGATTGTTCTGTAGGTGATTTACTGTCAGTCCTTTAATAATTGGAAAGTGATTGTTCTGTAGGTGATTTATGGTCAGTCCTTTAATAATTGGACAGTGATTGTTCTGTCGGTGATTTACGGTCAGTCCTTTAATAATTGGATAGTGATTGTTCTGTAGGTGATTTACGGTCAGTTCTTTAATAATTGGACAGTGATTGTTCTGTAGGTGTATTACGGTCAGTACTTTAATAATTGGACAGTGATTGTTCTGTAGGTGATTTACGGTCAGTCTTTTAATAATTGGACAGTGATTGTTCTGTCGGAGATTTACGGTCAGTCCTTTAATAATTGGACAGTGATTGTTCTGTAGGTGATTTACAGTCAGTCCTTTAATAATTGGAAAGTGATTGTTCTGTAGGTGATTTATGGTCAGTCCTTTAATAATTGGACAGTGACTGTTCTGTCGGTGATTTACGGTCAGTCCTTCAATAATTGGACAGTGATTGTTCTGTAGGTGATTTACGGTCAGTCCTTTAATAATTGGACAGTGATTGTTCTGTAGGTGATTTACGGTCAGTCCTTTAATAATCGGACAGTGATTGTTCTGTAGGTGATTTACGGTCAGTCCTTTAATAATTGGACAGTGATTGTTCTGTAGGTGATTTACGGTCAGTCCTTCAATAATAGGACAGTGATTGTTCTGAAGGAGATTTACGGTCAGTACTTCAATAATAGGACAGTGATTGTTCTGAAGGAGATTTACGGTCAGTCCTTTAATAATTGGATAGTGATTGTTCTGTAGGTGATTTACGGTCAGTCCTTCAATAATTGGACAGTGATTGTTCTGTAGGTGATTTACGGTCAGTCCTTTAATAATTGGACAGTGATTGTTCTGTAGGTAATTTACGGTCAGTCCTTTAATAATTGGACAGTGATTGTTCTGGAGGTGATTTACGGTCAGTCCTTTAATAATTGGACAGTGATTGTTCTGTAGTGATTTACGGTCAGTCCTTTAATAATTGGACAGTGATTGTTCTGTCGGTGATTTACGGTCAGTCCTTTAATAATTGGACAGTGATTGTTCTGTAGATGACTTACGGTCAGTCCTTTAAAAATTGGACAGTGATTGTTCTGTAGGTGATTTACGGTAATTCCTTTAATAATTGGACAGTGTTCTTCTGTAGGTGATTTACGGACAGTCCTTTAATAATTAGACAGTGATTGTTCTGTAGGTGATTTACGCTCAGTCCTTTAATAATTGGACAGTGACTGTTCTGTAGGTCATTTACGGTCAGTCCTTTAATAATAGGACAGTGATTGATGTAGGTGATTTACGGTCAGTCCTTTAATAATTGGACAGTGATTGTTCTGTAGGTGATTTACGGTCAGCCCTTTAATAATTGGACAGTGATTGTTCTGTAGGTGATTTATGGTCAGTCCTTTAATAATTGGACAGTGATTGTTCTGTAGGTGATTTACGGTCAGTCCTTAAATAATTGGACAGTGATTGTTCTGTCGGAGATTTACGGACAGTACTTTAATAATTGGACAGTGATTGTTCTGTAGGTGATTTAAGGTCAGTCCATTAATAATTGGACAGTGATTGTTCTGTAGGTGATTTACGGTCAGTCCTTTAATAATTGGACAGTGATTGTTCTGTAGGTGATTGACGGTAAGTCCTTTAATAATTGGACAGTGTTGTTCTGTAGGTGATTTACGGTCAGTCCTTTAATAATTGGACAGTGATTGTTCTGTAGGTGATTTACGGTCAGTCCTTTAATAATTGGATAGTGATTGTTCTGTAGGTGATTTACGGTGAGTCCTTTAATAATTGGACAGTGATTGTTCTGTAGGTGATTTTCTGTCAGTCCTTTAATAATTGGATAGTGATTGTTCTGTAGGTGATTTACGGTCAGTCCTTTAATAATTGGACAGTGATTGTTCTGTAGGTGATTTACGGTCAGTCCTTTAATAATTGGACAGTGATTGTTCTGTAGGTGATTTACGGTCAGTCCTTTAATAATTGGACAGTGATTGTTCTGTAGGTGATTTACTGTGAGTCCTTTAATAATTGGATAGTGATTGTTCTGTAGGTGATTTACAGTCAGTCCTTTAATAATTGGACAGTGATTGTTCTGTAGGTGATTTACGGTCAGTACTTTAATAATTGGACTGTGATTGTTCTGTAGGTGATTTACGGTCAGTCCTTTAATAATTGGACAGTGATTGTTCTGTAGGTGATTTACGGTCAGTCCTTTAATAATTGGACAGTGATTGTTCTGTAGGTGCTTTATGGTCAGTCCTTTAATAATTGGACAGTGATTGTTCTGTAGGTGATTTACGGTCAGTCCTTAAATAATTGGATAGTGATTGTTCTGTAGGTGATTTACGGTCAGTACTTTAATAATTGGACAGTGATTGTTCTGTAGGTGATTTACGGTCAGTCCTTTAATAATTGGACAGTGATTGTTCTGTAGGTGATTTACGGTCAGTCATTTAATAATTGGACAGTGATTGTTCTGTAGGTGATTGACTGTAAGTCCTTTAATAATTGGACAGTGTTGTTCTGTAGGTGATTTACGGTCAGGCCTTTAATAATTGGACAGTGATTGTTCTGTAGGTGATTTAAAGTCAGTCCTTTAATAATTGGATAGTGATTGTTCTGTAGGTGATTTACGGTCAGTCCTTTAATAATTGGACAGTGATTGTTCTGTAGGTGATTTTCAGTCAGTCCTTTAATAATTGGATAGTGATTGTTCTGTCGGTGATTTACGGTCAGTCCTTTAATAATTGGACAGTGATTGTTCTGTAGGTGATTTACGGTCAGTCCTTTAATAATTGGACAGTGATTGTTCTGTAGGTGATTTACGGTCAGTCCTTTAATAATTGGACAGTGATTGTTCTGTAGGTGATTTACTGTCAGTCCTTTAATAATTGGATAGTGATTGTTCTGTAGGTGATTTACGGTCAGTCCTTTAATAATTGGACAGTGATTGTTCTGTAGGTGATTTACGGTCAGTACTTTAATAATTGGACAGTGATTGTTCTGTAGGTGATTTACGGTCAGTCCTTTAATAATTGGACAGTGATTGTTCTGTAGGTGATTTACGGTCAGTCCTTTAATAATTGGACAGTGATTGTTCTGTAGGTGATTTACGGTCAGACCTTTAATTATTGGATAGTGATTGTTCTGTTGGTGATTTACGGTCAGTCCTTTAATAATTGGACAGTGATTGTTCTGTAGGTGATTTACGGTCAGTCCTTTAATAATTGGACAGTGATTGTTCTGTCGGTGATTTACGGTCAGTCCTTTAATAATTGGACAGTGATTGTTCTGTAGGTGATTTACGGTCAGTCCTTTAATAATTGGACAGTGATTGTTCTGTCGGAGATTTACGATCAGTCCTTTAATAATAGGACAGTGATTGTTCTGTCGGTGATTTACGGTCTGTCCTTTAATAATTGGACAGTGATTGTTCTGTAGGTGATTTACGGTCAGTCCTTTAATAATTGACAGTGATTGTTCTGTAGGTGATTTACGGTCAGTCCTTTAATAATTGGAAAGTGATTGTTCTGTAGGTGATTTACAGTCAGTCCTTTAATAATTGGAAAGTGATTGTTCTGTAGGTGATTTATGGTCAGTCCTTTAATAATTGGAAAGTGATTGTTCTGTAGGTGATTTACGGTCAGTACTTTAATAATTGGACAGTGATTGTTCTGTAGGTGATTTACGGTCAGTCCTTTAATAATTGGACAGTGATTGTTCTGTAGGTGATTTACGGTCAGTCCTTTAATAATTGGACAGTGATTGTTCTGTCGGTGATTTACGGTCAGTCCTTTAATAATTGGACAGTGATTGTTCTGTAGGTGATTTACGGTCAGTCCTTTAATAATTGGACAGTGATTGTTCTGTCGGAGATTTACGGTCAGTCCTTTAATAATTGGAAAGTGATTGTTCTGTAGGTGATTTACAGTCAGTCCTTTAATAATTGGAAAGTGATTGTTCTGTAGGTGATTTATGGTCACCTTTAATAATTGGACAGTGATTGTTCTGTAGGTGATTTACGGTCAGTCCTTTAATAATTGGACAGTGATTGTTCTGTAGGTGATTTACGGTCAGTACTTTAATAATTGGACAGTGATTGTTCTGTAGGTGATTTACGGTCAGTCCTTTAATAATTGGACAGTGATTGTTCTGTCGGAGATTTACGGTCAGTCCTTTAATAATTGGAAAGTGATTGTTCTGTAGGTGATTTATGGTCAGTCCTTTAATAATTGGACAGTGATTGTTCTGTAGGTGATTTACGGTCAGGCCTTTAATAATTGGATAGTGATTGTTCTGTAGGTGATTTACGGTCAGTCCTTTAATAATTGGACAGTGATTGTTCTGTCGGTGATTTACGGTCAGTACTTTAATAATTGGACAGTGATTGTTCTGTAGGTGATTTACGGTCAGTCCTTTAATAATAGGACCTTGATAGTTCTGTAGGTGATTTACGGTCAGTCCTTTAATAATAGGACAGTGATTGTTCTGTAGGTGATTTACAGTCAGTCCTTTAATAATTGACAGTGATTGTTCTGTAGGTGATTTACGGTCAGTCCTTTAATAATTGGAAAGTGATTGTTCTGTAGGTGATTTACAGTCAGTTCTTTAATAATTGGACAGTGATTGTTCTGTAGGTGATTTACGGTCAGTCCTTTAAAATTTTGGACAGTGATTGTTCTGTAGGTGATTTACGGTCAGTCCTTTAATAATTGGACAGTGATTGTTCTGTAGGTGATTTACGGTCAGTCCTTTAATAATTGGATAGTGATTGTTCTGTAGGTGATTTACGGTCAGTCCTTTAATAATTGGACAGTGATTGTTCTGTAGGTGATTTTCTGTCAGTCCTTTAATAATTGGATAGTGATTGTTCTGTTGGTGATTTACGGTCAGTCCTTTAATAATTGGACAGTGATTGTTCTGTAGGTGATTTACGGTCAGTCCTTTAATAATTGGACAGTGATTGTTCTGTAGGTGATTTACGGTCAGTCCTTTAATAATTGGACAGTGATTGTTCTGTAGGTGATTTACGGTCAGTCCTTTAATAATTGGACAGTGATTGTTCTGTAGGTGATTTACTGTCAGTCCTTTAATAATTGGATAGTGATTGTTCTGTAGGTGATTTACGGTCAGTACTTTAATAATTGGACAGTGATTGTTCTGTAGGTGATTTACGGTCAGTCCTTTAATAATTGGTCAGTGATTGTTCTGTAGGTGATTTACGGTCAGTCCTTTAATAATTGGACAGTGATTGTTCTGTAGGTGATTTATGGTCAGTCCTTTAATAATTGGACAGTGATTGTTCTGTAGGTGATTTTCGGTCAGTCCTTAAATAATTGGATAGTGATTGTTCTGTAGCTGATTTACGGTCAGTACTTTAATAATTGGACAGTGATTGTTCTGTAGGTGATTTACCGTCAGTCCTTTAATAATTGGACAGTGATTGTTCTGTTGGTGATTTACGGTCAGTCCTTTAATAATTGGACAGTGATTGTTCTGTAGGTGATTGACGGTAAGTCCTTTAATAATGGACAGTGATTGTTCTGTAGGTGATTTACGGTCAGTCCTTTAATAATTGGACAGTGATTGTTCTGTAGGTGATTTACGGTCAGTCCTTTAATAATTGGATAGTGATTGTTCTGTAGGTGATTTCCGGTCAGTCCTTTAATAATTGGACAGTGATTGTTCTGTAGGTGATTTTCTGTCAGTCCTTTAATAATTGGATAGTGATTGTTCTGTAGGTGATTTACGGTCAGTCCTTTAATAATTGGACAGTGATTGTTCTGTAGGTGATTTACGGTCAGTCCTTTCATAATTGGACAGTGATTGTTCTGTAGGTGATTTACGGTCAGTCCTTTAATAATTGGACAGTGATTGTTCTGTAGGTGATTTACTGTCAGTCCTTTAATAATTGGATAGTGATTGTTCTGTCGGTGATTTACGGTCAGTACTTTAATAATTGGACAGTGATTGTTCTGTAGGTGATTTACGGTCAGTCCTTTAATAATTGGACAGTGATTGTTCTGTAGGTGATTGACGGTAAGTCCTTTAATAATTGGACAGTTTTGTTCTGTAGGTGATTTACGGTCAGTCCTTAAATAATTGGATAGTGATTGTTCTGTAGGTGATTTACGGTCAGTACTTTAATAATTGGACAGTGATTGTTCTGTAGGTGATTTACGATCAGTCCTTTAATAATTGGACAGTGATTGTTCTGTAGGTGATTTACGGTCAGTCCTTTAATAATTGGACAGTGATTGTTCTGGAGGTGATTGACGGTAAGTCCTTTAATAATTGGACAGTGTTGTTCTGTAGGTGATTTACGGTCAGTCCTTTAATAATTGGACAGTGATTGTTCTGTAGGTGATTTACGGTCAATCCTTTAATAATTGGACAGTGATTGTTCTGTAGGTGATTGACGGTAAGTCCTTTAATAATTGGACAGTGTTGTTCTGTAGGTGATTTACGGTCAGTCCTTTAATAATTGGACAGTGATTGTTCTGTAGGTGATTTACGGTCAGTCCTTTAATAATTGGATAGTGATTGTTCTGTAGGTGATTTACGGTCAGTCCTTTAATAATTGGACAGTGATTGTTCTGTAGGTGATTTTCTGTCAGTCCTTTAATAATTGGATAGTGATTGTTCTGTAGGTGATTTACGGTCAGTCCTTTAATAATTGGACAGTGATTGTTCTGTAGGTGATTTACGGTCAGTCCTTTAATAATTGGACAGTGATTGTTCTGTAGGTGATTTACGGTCAGTCCTTTAATAATTGGACAGTGATTGTTCTGTAGGTGATTTACTGTCAGTCCTTTAATAATTGGATAGTGATTGTTCTGTAGGTGATTTACGGTCAGTCCTTTAATAATTGGAGAGTGATTGTTCTGTAGGTGATTTACGGTCAGTACTTTAATAATTGGACAGTGATTGTTCTGTAGGTGATTTACGGTCAGTCCTTTAATAATTGGACAGTGATTGTTCTGTAGGTGATTTACGGTCAGTCCTTTAATAATTGGACAGTGATTGTTCTGTAGGTGATTTACGGTCAGTCCTTTAATTATTGGATAGTGATTGTTCTGTAGGTGATTTACGGTCAGTCCTTTAATAATTGGACAGTGATTGTTCTGGATGTGATGTACGGTCAGTCCTTTAATAATTGGACAGTGATTGTTCTGTCGGTGATTTACGGTCAGTCCTTTAATAATTGGACAGTGATTGTTCTGTAGGTGATTTACTGTCAGTCCTTTAAAAATTGGACAGTGATTGTTCTGTCGGAGATTTACGATCAGTCCTTTAATAATAGGACAGTGATTGTTCTGTCGGTGATTTACGGTCAGTCCTTTAATAATTGGACAGTGATTGTTCTGTAGGTGATTTACGGTCAGTCCTTTAATAATTGACAGTGATTGTTCTGAAGGTGATTTACGGTCAGTCCTTTTAAAATTGGAAAGTGATTGTTCTGTAGGTGATTTACAGTCAGTCCTTTAATAATTGGAAAGTGATTGTTCTGTAGGTGATTTATGGTCAGTCCTTTAATAATTGGAAACTGATTGTTCTGTAGGTGATTTACGGTCAGTACTTTAATAATTGGACAGTGATTGTTCTGTAGGTGATTTACGGTCAGTCCTTTAATAATTGGACAGTGATTGTTCTGTAGGTGATTTACGGTCAGTCCTTTAATAATTGGACAGTGATTGTTCTGTAGGTGATTTACGGTCAGTCCTTTAATTATTGGATAGTGATTGTTCTGTAGGTGATTTACGGTCAGTCCTTTAATAATTGGACAGTGATTGTTCTGGAGGTGATTTACGGTCAGTCCTTTAATAATTGGATAGTGATTGTTCTGTAGGTGATTTACGGTCAGTCCTTTAATAATTGGACAGTGATTGTTCTGTAGGTGATTTACGGTCAGTCCTTTAATAATTGGACAGTGATTGTTCTGTAGGTGATTTACTGTCAGTCCTTTAATAATTGGATAGTGATTGTTCTGTCGGTGATTTACGGTCAGTCCTTTAATAATTGGAGAGTGATTGTTCTGTAGGTGATTTACGGTCAGTACTTTAATAATTGGACAGTGATTGTTCTGTAGGTGATTTACGGTCAGTCCTTTAATAATTGGACAGTGATTGATCTGTAGGTGATTTACGGTCAGTCCTTTAATAATTGGACAGTGATTGTTCTGTAGGTGATTTACGGTCAGTCCTTTAATTATTGGATAGTGATTGTTCTGTAGGTGATTTACGGTCAGTCCTTTAATAATTGGACAGTGATTGCTCTGGATGTGATGTACGGTCAGTCCTTTAATAATTGGACAGTGATTGTTCTGTAGGTGATTTACGGTCAGTCCTTTAATAATTGGACAGTGATTGTTCTGTAGGTGATTTACTGTCAGTCCTTTAAAAATTGGACAGTGATTGTTCTGTCGGAGATTTACGATCAGTCCTTTAATAATAGGACAGTGATTGTTCTGTCGGTGATTTACGGTCAGTCCTTTAATAATTGGACAGTGATTGTTCTGTAGGTGATTTACGGTCAGTCCTTTAATAATTGACAGTGATTGTTCTGTAGGTGATTTACTGTCAGTCCTTTTAAAATTGGAAAGTGATTGTTCTGTAGGTGATTTACAGTCAGTCCTTTAATAATTGGAAAGTGATTGTTCTGTAGGTGATTTATGGTCAGTCCTTTAATAATTGGACAGTGATTGTTCTGTAGGTGATTTACGGTCAGTCCTTTAATAATTGGATAGTGATTGTTCTGTAGGTGATTTACGGTCAGTCCTTTAATAATTGGACAGTGATTGTTCTGTAGGTGATTTACGGTCAGTCCTTTAATAATTGGATAGTGATTGTTCTGTAGGTGATTTACGGTCAGTCCTTTAATAATTGGATAGTGATTGTTCTGTAGGTGATTTACGGTCAGTCCTTTAATAATTGGACAGTGATTGTTCTGTAGGTGATTTACGGTCAGTCCTTTAATAATTGGACAGTGATTGTTCTGGATGTGATGTACGGTCAGTCCTTTAATAATTGGACAGTGATTGTTCTGTAGGTGATTTACGGTCAGTCCTTTAATAATTGGACAGTGATTGTTCTGTAGGTGATTTACTGTCAGTCCTTTAAAAATTGGACAGTGATTGTTCTGTCGGAGATTTACGATCAGTCCTTTAATAATAGGACAGTGATTGTTCTGTCGGTGATTTACGGTCAGTCCTTTAATAATTGGACAGTGATTGTTCTGTAGGTGATTTACGGTCAGTCCTTTAATAATTGACAGTGATTGTTCTGTAGGTGATTTACAGTCAGTCCTTTAATAATTGGAAAGTGATTGTTCTGTAGGTGATTTATGGTCAGTCCATTAATAATTGGAAACTGATTGTTCTGTAGGTGATTTACGGTCAGTACTTTAATAATTGGACAGTGATTGTTCTGTAGGTGATTTACGGTCAGTCCTTTAATAATTGGACAGTGATTGTTCTGTAGGTGATTTACGGTCAGTCCTTTAATAATTGGACAGTGATTGTTCTGTAGGTGATTTACGGTCAGTCCTTTAATTATTGGATAGTGATTGTTCTGTAGGTGATTTACGGTCAGTCCTTTAATAATTGGACAGTGATTGTTCTGGAGGTGATTTACGGTCAGTCCTTTAATAATTGGACAGTGATTGTTCTGTCGGTGATTTACGGTCAGTCCTTTAATAATTGGACAGTGATTGTTCTGTCGGTGATTTACGGTCAGTCCTTTAATAATTGGACAGTGATTGTTCTGTCGGAGATTTACGATCAGTCCTTTAATAATAGGACAGTGATTGTTCTGTCGGTGATTTACGGTCAGTCCTTTAATAATTGGACAGTGATTGTTCTGTAGGTGATTTACGGTCAGTCCTTTAATAATTGACAGTGATTGTTCTGTAGGTGATTTACGGTCAGTCCTTTAATAATTGGAAAGTGATTGTTCTGTAGGTGATTTACAGTCAGTCCTTTAATAATTGGAAAGTGATTGTTCTGTAGGTGATTTATGGTCAGTCCTTTAATAATTGGAAACTGATTGCTCTGTAGGTGATTTACGGTCAGTACTTTAAGAATTGGACAGTGATTGTTCTGTAGGTGATTTACGGTCAGTCCTTTAATAATTGGACAGCGATTGTTCTGTAGGTGATTTACGGTCAGTCCTTTAATAATTGGACAGTGATTGTTCTGTAGGTGATTTACGGTCAGTCCTTTAATAATTGGACAGTGATTGTTCTGTAGGTGATTTACGGTCAGTCCTTTAATAATTGGACAGTGATTGTTCTGTAGGTGATTTACGGTCAGTCCTTCAATAATTGGACAGTGATTGTTCTGTCGGAGATTTACGGTCAGTCCTTTAATAATTGGAAAGTGATTGTTCTGTCGGAGATTTACGGTAAGTCCTTTAATAATTGGAAAGTGATTGTTCTGTAGGTGATTTACAGTCAGTCCTTTAATAATTGGAAAGTGATTGTTCTGTAGGTGATTTATGGTCAGTCCTTTAATAACTGGAAAGTGATTGTTCTGTAGGTGATTTATGGTCAGTCCTTTAATAATTGGAAACTGATTGTTCTGTAGGTGATTTACGGTCAGTACTTTAAGAATTGGACAGTGATTGTTCTGTAGGTGATTTACGGTCAGTCCTTTAATAATTGGACAGTGATTGTTCTGTAGGTGATTTACGGTCAGTCCTTTAATATTTGGACAGTGATTGTTCTGTAGGTGATTTACGGTCAGTCCTTTAATAATTGGACAGTGATTGTTCTGTAGGTGATTTACGGTCAGTCCTTTAATAATTGGACAGTGATTGTTCTGTAGGTGATTTACGGTCAGTACTTCAATAATTGGACAGTGATTGTTCTGTCGGAGATTTACGGTCAGTCCTTTAATAATTGTAAAGTGATTGTTCTGTAGGTGATTTATGGTCAGTCCTTTAATAATTGGACAGTGATTGTTCTGTAGGTGATTTACGGTCAGTCCTTTAATAATTGGACAGTGATTGTTCTGTAGGTGATTTACGGTCAGTACTTTAATAATTGGACAGTGATTGTTCTGTCGGTGATTTACGGTCAGTCCTTTAATAATTGGACAGTGATTGTTCTGTCGGAGATTTACGGTAAGTCCTTTAATAATTGGAAAGTGATTGTTCTGTAGGTGATTTACAGTCAGTCCTTTAATAATTGGAAAGTGATTGTTCTGTAGGTGATTTATGGTCAGTCCTTTAATAATTGGACAGTGATTGTTCTGTAGGTGATTTACGGTCAGGCCTTTAATAATTGGATAGTGATTGTTCTGTAGGTGATTTACGGTCAGTCCTTTAATAATTGGACAGTGATTGTTCTGTCGGTGATTTACGGTCAGTACTTTAATAATTGGACAGTGATTGTTCTGTAGGTGATTTACGGTCAGTCCTTTTATAATAGGACCTTGATTGTTCTGTAGGTTATTTACGGTCAGTCCTTTAATAATAGGACAGTGATTGTTCTGTAGGTGATCTACAGTCAGTCCTTTAATAATTGACAGTGATTGTTCTGTAGGTGATTTACGGTCAGTCCTTTAATAAGTGGAAAGTGATTGTTCTGTAGGTGATTTACAGTCAGTCCTTTAATAATTGGAAAGTGATTGTTCTGTAGGTGATTTATGGTCAGTCCTTTAATAATTGGACAGTGATTGTTCTGTAGGTGATTTACAGTCAGTACTTTAATAATTGGACAGTGATTGTTCTGTAGGTGACTTACGGTCAGTCCTTCAATAATTGGACAGTGATTGTTCTGTCGGAGATTTACGGTCAGTCCTTTAATAATTGGAAAGTGATTGTTCTGTAGGTGATTTACAGTCAGTCCTTTAATAATTGGAAAGTGATTGTTCTGTAGGTGATTTATGGTCAGTCCTTTAATAATTGGACAGTGATTGTTCTGTAGGTGATTTACGGTCAGTACTTTAATAATTGGACAGTGATTGTTCTGTAGGTGATTTACGGTCAGTCCTTTAATAATTGGACAGTGATTGTTCTGTAGGTGATTTACGGTCAGTCCTTTAATAATTGGACAGTGATTGTTCTGTAGGTGATTTACGGTCAGTACTTTAATAATTGGACAGTGATTGTTCTGTCGGTGATTTACGGTCAGTCCTTTAATAATTGGACAGTGATTGTTCTGTCGGAGATTTACGGTAAGTCCTTTAATAATTGGAAAGTGATTGTTCTGTAGGTGATTTACAGTCAGTCCTTTAATAATTGGAAAGTGATTGTTCTGTAGGTGATTTATGGTCAGTCCTTTAATAATTGGACAGTGATTGTTCTGTAGGTGATTTACGGTCAGGCCTTTAATAATTGGATAGTGATTGTTCTGTAGGTGATTTACGGTCAGTCCTTTAATAATTGGACTGTGATTGTTCTGTCGGTGATTTACGGTCAGTACTTTAATAATTGGACAGTGATTGTTCTGTAGGTGATTTACGGTCAGTCCTTTTATAATAGGACCTTGATTGTTCTGTAGGTTATTTACGGTCAGTCCTTTAATAATAGGACAGTGATTGTTCTGTAGGTGATCTACAGTCAGTCCTTTAATAATTGACAGTGATTGTTCTGTAGGTGATTTACGGTCAGTCCTTTAATAAGTGGAAAGTGATTGTTCTGTAGGTGATTTACAGTCAGTCCTTTAATAATTGGAAAGTGATTGTTCTGTAGGTGATTTATGGTCAGTCCTTTAATAATTGGACAGTGATTGTTCTGTAGGTGATTTACAGTCAGTACTTTAATAATTGGACAGTGATTGTTCTGTAGGTGATTTACGGTCAGTCCTTTAATAATTGGACAGTGATTGTTCTGTAGGTGATTTACGGTCAGTCCTTTAATAATTGGACAGTGATTGTTCTGTAGGTGATTTACGGTCAGTCCTTTAATAATTGGACAGTGATTGTTCTGTCGGTGATTTACGGTCAGTCCTTTAATAATTGGACAGTGATTGTTCTGTAGGTGATTTACGGTCAGTCCTTTAATAATTGGACAGTGATTGTTCTGTCGGAGATTTACGGTCAGTCCTTTAATAATTGGAAAGTGATTGTTCTGTAGGTGATTTACAGTCAGTCCTTTAATAATTGGAAAGTGATTGTTCTGTAGGTGATTTATGGTCAGTCCTTTAATAATTGGACAGTGATTGTTCTGTAGGTGATTTACGGTCAGTCCTTTAATAATTGGACAGTGATTGTTCTGTAGGTGATTTACGGTCAGTACTTTAATAATTGGACAGTGATTGTTCTGTAGGTGATTTACGGTCAGTCCTTTAATAATTGGACAGTGATTGTTCTGTCGGAGATTTACGGTCAGTCCTTTAATAATTGGAAAGTGATTGTTCTGCAGGTGATTTACGGTCAGTCCTTTAATAATTGGAAAGTGATTGTTCTGCAGGTGATTTATGGTCAGTCCTTTAATAATTGGACAGTGATTGTTCTGTAGGTGATTTTCGGTCAGTACTTTAATAATTGGACAGTGATTGTTCTGTCGGTGATTTACGGTCAGTCCTTTAATAATTGGACAGTGATTGTTCTGTCGGAGATTTACGGTAAGTCCTTTAATAATTGGAAAGTGATTGTTCTGTAGGTGATTTACAGTCAGTCCTTTAATAATTGGAAAGTGATTGTTCTGTAGGTGATTTATGGTCAGTCCTTTAATAATTGGACAGTGATTGTTCTGTAGGTGATTTACGGTCAGGCCTTTAATAATTGGATAGTGATTGTTCTGTAGGTGATTTACGGTCAGTCCTTTAATAATTGGACAGTGATTGTTCTGTCGGTGATTTACGGTCAGTACTTTAATAATTGGACAGTGATTGTTCTGTAGGTGATTTACGGTCAGTCCTTTTATAATAGGACCTTGATTGTTCTGTAGGTTTTTTACGGTCAGTCCTTTAATAATAGGACAGTGATTGTTCTGTAGGTGATCTACAGTCAGTCCTTTAATAATTGACAGTGATTGTTCTGTAGGTGATTTACGGTCAGTCCTTTAATAAGTGGAAAGTGATTGTTCTGTAGGTGATTTACAGTCAGTCCTTTAATAATTGGAAAGTGATTGTTCTGTAGGTGATTTATGGTCAGTCCTTTAATAATTGGACAGTGATTGTTCTGTAGGTGATTTACAGTCAGTACTTTAATAATTGGACAGTGATTGTTCTGTAGGTGATTTACGGTCAGTCCTTCAATAATTGGACAGTGATTGTTCTGTCGGAGATTTACGGTCAGTCCTTTAATAATTGGAAAGTGATTGTTCTGTAGGTGATTTACAGTCAGTCCTTTAATAATTGGAAAGTGATTGTTCTGTAGGTGATTTATGGTCAGTCCTTTAATAATTGGACAGTGATTGTTCTGTAGGTGATTTACGGTCAGTCCTTTAATAATTGGACAGTGATTGTTCTGTAGGTGATTTACGGTCAGTACTTTAATAATTGGACAGTGATTGTTCTGTCGGTGATTTACGGTCAGTCCTTTAATAATTGGACAGTGATTGTTCTGTCGGAGATTTACGGTAAGTCCTTTAATAATTGGAAAGTGATTGTTCTGTAGGTGATTTACAGTCAGTCCTTTAATAATTGGAAAGTGATTGTTCTGTAGGTGATTTATGGTCAGTCCTTTAATAATTGGACAGTGATTGTTCTGTAGGTGATTTACGGTCAGGCCTTTAATAATTGGATAGTGATTGTTCTGTAGGTGATTTACGGTCAGTCCTTTAATAATTGGACTGTGATTGTTCTGTCGGTGATTTACGGTCAGTACTTTAATAATTGGACAGTGATTGTTCTGTAGGTGATTTACGGTCAGTCCTTTTATAATAGGACCTTGATTGTTCTGTAGGTTATTTACGGTCAGTCCTTTAATAATAGGACAGTGATTGTTCTGTAGGTGATCTACAGTCAGTCCTTTAATAATTGACAGTGATTGTTCTGTAGGTGATTTACGGTCAGTCCTTTAATAAGTGGAAAGTGATTGTTCTGTAGGTGATTTACAGTCAGTCCTTTAATAATTGGAAAGTGATTGTTCTGTAGGTGATTTATGGTCAGTCCTTTAATAATTGGACAGTGATTGTTCTGTAGGTGATTTACAGTCAGTACTTTAATAATTGGACAGTGATTGTTCTGTAGGTGATTTACGGTCAGTCCTTTAATAATTGGACAGTGATTGTTCTGTAGGTGATTTACGGTCAGTCCTTTAATAATTGGACAGTGATTGTTCTGTAGGTGATTTACGGTCAGTCCTTTAATAATTGGACAGTGATTGTTCTGTCGGTGATTTACGGTCAGTCCTTTAATAATTGGACAGTGATTGTTCTGTAGGTGATTTACGGTCAGTCCTTTAATAATTGGACAGTGATTGTTCTGTCGGAGATTTACGGTCAGTCCTTTAATAATTGGAAAGTGATTGTTCTGTAGGTGATTTACAGTCAGTCCTTTAATAATTGGAAAGTGATTGTTCTGTAGGTGATTTATGGTCAGTCCTTTAATAATTGGACAGTGATTGTTCTGTAGGTGATTTACGGTCAGTCCTTTAATAATTGGACAGTGATTGTTCTGTAGGTGATTTACGGTCAGTACTTTAATAATTGGACAGTGATTGTTCTGTAGGTGATTTACGGTCAGTCCTTTAATAATTGGACAGTGATTGTTCTGTCGGAGATTTACGGTCAGTCCTTTAATAATTGGAAAGTGATTGTTCTGCAGGTGATTTACAGTCAGTCCTTTAATAATTGGAAAGTGATTGTTCTGCAGGTGATTTATGGTCAGTCCTTTAATAATTGGACAGTGATTGTTCTGTAGGTGATTTTCGGTCAGGCCTTTAATAATTGGATAGTGATTGTTCTGTAGGTGATTTACGGTCAGTACTTTAATAATTGGACAGTGATTGTTCTGTAGGTGATTTACGGTCAGTCCTTTAATAATTGGACAGTGATTGTTCTGTAGGTGATTTACGGTCAGTCCTTTAATAATTGGACAGTGATTGTTCTGTAGGTGATTTACGGTCAGTCCTTTAATAATTGGACAGTGATTGTTCTGTCGGTGATTTACGGTCAGTCCTTTAATAATTGGACAGTGATTGTTCTGTCGGAGATTTACGGTCAGTCCTTTAATAATTGGAAAGTGATTGTTCTGTAGGTGATTTACAGTCAGTCCTTTAATAATTGGAAAGTGATTGTTCTGTAGGTGATTTATGGTCAGTCCTTTAATAATTGGACAGTGATTGTTCTGTAGGTGATTTACGGTCAGTCCTTTAATAATTGGATAGTGATTGTTCTGTAGGTGATTTACGGTCAGTCCTTTAATAATTGGACAGTGATTGTTCTGTAGTTGATTTACGGTCAGTCCTTTAATAATTGGACAGTGATTGTTCTGTCGGAGATTTACGGTCAGTCCTTTAATAATTGGAAAGTGATTGTTCTGTAGGTGATTTACAGTCAGTCCTTTAATAATTGGAAAGTGATTGTTCTGTAGGTGATTTATGGTCAGTCCTTTAATAATTGGACAGTGATTGTTCTGTAGGTGATTTACGGTCAGGCCTTTAATAATTGGATAGTGATTGTTCTGTAGGTGATTTACGGTCAGTCCTTTAATAATTGGACAGTGATTGTTCTGTAGGTGATTTACGGTCAGTCCTTTAATAATTGGACAGTGATTGTTCTGTAGGTGATTTACGGTCAGTCCTTTAATAATTGGACAGTGATTGTTCTGTAGGTGATTTACGGTCAGTCCTTTAATAATTGGACAGCGATTGTTCTGTCGGTGATTTACGGTCAGTCCTTTAATAATTGGACAGTGATTGTTCTGTCGGAGATTTACGGTCAGTCCTTCAATAATTGGAAAGTGATTGTTCTGTAGGTGATTTACAGTCAGTCCTTTAATAATTGGAAAGAGATTGTTCTGTAGGTGATTTATGGTCAGTCCTTTAATAATTGGACAGTGATTGTTCTGTAGGTGATTTACGGTCAGTCCTTTAATAATTGGATAGTGATTGTTCTGTAGGTGATTTACGGTCAGTCCTTTAATAATTGGACAGTGATTGTTCTGTAGGTGATTTACGGTCAGTACTTTAATAATTGGACGGTGATTGTTCTGTCGGTGATTTACGGTCAGTCCTTTAATAATTGGACAGTGATTGTTCTGTCGGAGATTTACGGTCAGTCCTTTAATAATTGGAAAGTGATTGTTCTGTAGGTGATTTACAGTCAGTCCTTTACTAATTGGAAAGTGATTGTTCTGTAGGTGATTTATGGTCAGTCCTTTAATAATTAGACAGTGATTGTTCTGTCGGTGATTTACGGTCTGTCCTTTAATAATAGGACAGTGATTGTTCTGTAGGTGATTTACGGTCATTCCTTTAATAATAGGACAGTGATTGTTCTGTAGGTGATTTATGGTCAGTCCTTTAATAATTGGACAGTGATTGTTCTGTAGGTGATTTACGTTCAGTCCTTTAATAATTGGACAGTGATTGTTCTGTAGGTGATTTACGGTCAGTCCTTTAATAATTGGACAGTGATTGTTCTGTAGGTGATTTACGGTCAGTCCTTTAATAATTGGACAGTGATTGTTCTGTAGGTGATTTACGGTCAGTTCTTTAATAATCGGACAGTGATTGTTCTGTAGGTGATTTACGGTCAGTCCTTTAATAATTGGACAGTGATTGTTCTGTAGGTGATTTACGGTCAGTCCTTCAATAATAGGACAGTGATTGTTCTGAAGGAGATTTACGGTCAGTCCTTTAATAATTGGACAGTGATTGTTCTGTAGGTGATTTACGGTCAGTCCTTTAATAATTGGACAGTGATTGTTCTGTAGGTAATTTACGGTCAGTCCTTTAATAATTGGACAGTGATTGTTCTGGAGGTGATTTACGGTCAGTCCTTTAATAATTGGACAGTGATTGTTCTGTAGGAGATTTACGGTCAGTCCTTTAATAATTGGACATTGATTGTTCTGTCAGTGATTTACGGTAAGTCCTTTAATAATTGGACAGTGTTCTTCTGTAGGTGATTTACGGTCAGTCCTTTAATAATTAGACAGTGATTGTTCTGTCGGTGATTTACGGTCAGTCCTTTAATAATTGGAAAGTGATTGTTCTGTAGGTGATTTACAGTCAGTCCTTTAATAATTGGAAAGTGATTGTTCTGTAGGTGATTTATGGTCAGTCCTTTAATAATTGGACAGTGATTGTTCTGTAGGTGATTTACGGTCAGTCCTTTAATAATCGGATAGTGATTGTTCTGTAGGTGATTTACGGTCAGGCCTTTAATAATTGGATAGTGATTGTTCTGTAGGTGATTTACGGTCAGTACTTTAATAATTGGACAGTGATTGTTCTGTAGGTGATTTACGGTCAGTACTTTAATAATTGGATAGTGATTGTTCTGTAGGTGATTTACGGTCAGTCCTTTAATAATTGGACAGTGATTGTTCTGTAGGTGATTTACGGTCAGTCCTTTAATAATTGGACAGTGATTGTTCTGTAGGTGATTTACGGTCAGTCCTTTAATAATTGGACAGTGATTGTTCTGTCGGAGATTTACGGTCAGTCCTTTAATAATTGGACAGTGATGGTTCTGTCGGAGATTTACGGTCAGTCCTTTAATAATTGGAAAGTGATTGTTCTGTAGGTGATTTACAGTCAGTCCTTTAATAATTGGAAAGTGATTGTTCTGTAGGTGATTTATGGTCAGTCCTTTAATAATTGGACAGTGATTGTTCTGTAGGTGATTTACGGTCAGTCCTTTAATAATCGGATAGTGATTGTTCTGTAGGTGATTTACGGTCAGTCCTTTAATAATTGGACAGTGATTGTTCTGTAGGTGATTTACGGTCAGCACTTCAATAATTGGATAGTGATTGTTCTGTAGGTGATTTACGGTCAGTCCTTTAATAATTGGACAGTGATTGTTCTGTAGGTGATTTATGGTCAGTCCTTTAATAATTGGACAGTGATTGTTCTGTCGGTGATTTACGGATGTCCTTTAATAATAGGACAGTGATTGTTTTGTAGGTGATTTACGGTCAGTCCTTTTATAATAGGACAGTGATTGTTCTGTAGGTGATTTACGGTCAGTCCTTTAATAATTGGACAGTGATTGTTCTGTAGGTGATTTACGTTCAGTCCTTTAATAATTGGACAGTGATTGTTCTGTAGGTGATTTACGGTCAGTCCTTTAATAATTGGACAGTGATTGTTCTGTAGGTGATTTACGGTCAGTCCTTTAATAATTGGACAGTGATTGTTCTGTAGGTGATTTACGGTCAGTCCTTTAATAATCGGACAGTGATTGTTCTATAGGTGATTTACGGTCAGTCCTTTAATAATTGGACAGTGATTGTTCTGTAGGTGATTTACGGTCAGTCCTTCAATAATAGGACAGTGATAGTTCTGAAGGAGATTTACGGTCAGTCCTTTAATAATTGGACAGTGATTGTTCAGTCGGTGATTTACGGTCAGTCCTTTAATAATTGGACAGTGATTGTTCTGTAGGTAATTTACGGTCAGTCCTTTAATAATTGGACTGTGATTGTTCTGGAGGTGATTTACGGTCAGTCCTTTAATAATTGGACAGTGATTGTTCTGTAGGTGATTTACGGTCAGTCCTTTAATAATTGGACAGTGATTGTTCTGTCGGTGATTTACGGTAAGTCCTTTAATAATTGGACAGTGTTCTTCTGTAGGTGATTTACGGTCAGTCCTTTAATAATTAGACAGTGATTGTTCTGTAGGTGATTTACGGTCAGTCCTTTAATAATTGGACAGTGACTGTTCTGTAGGTGATTTACGGTCAGTCCTTTAATAATAGGACAGTGATTGATGTAGGTGATTTACGGTCAGTCCTTTAATAATTGGACAGTGATTGTTCTGTAGGTGATTTATGGTCAGTCCTTTAATAATTGGACAGTGATTGTTCTGTAGGTGATTTACGGTCAGTCCTTTAATAATTGGACAATGTTCTTCTGTAGGTGATTTACGGTCAGTCCTTTAATAATTAGACAGTGATTGTTCTGTAGGTGATTTACGGTCAGTCCTTTAATAATTGGACAGTGACTGTTCAGTAGGTGATTTACGGTCAGTCCTTTAATATTAGGACAGTGATTGATGTAGGTGATTTACGGTCAGTCCTTTAATAATTGGACAGTGATTGTTCTGTAGGTGATTTACGGTCAGTCCTTTAATAATTGGACAGTGATTGTTCTGTAGGTGATTTATGGTCAGTCGTTTAATAATTGGACAGTGATTGTTCTGTAGGTGATTTACGGTCAGTCCTTAAATAATTGGATAGTGATTGTTCTGTAGGTGATTTACGGTCAGTACTTTAATAATTGGACAGTGATTGTTCTGTAGGTGATTTACGGTCAGTCCTTTAATAATTGGACAGTGATTGTTCTGTAGGTGATTTACGGTCAGTCCTTTAATAATTGGACAGTGATTGTTCTGTAGGTGATTGACGGTCAGTCCTTTAATAATTGGACAGCGATTGTTCTGTCGGTGATTTACGGTCAGTCCTTTAATAATTGGACAGTGATTGTTCTGTCGGAGATTTACGGTCAGTCCTTCAATAATTGGAAAGTGATTGTTCTGTAGGTGATTTACAGTCAGTCCTTTAATAATTGGAAAGAGATTGTTCTGTAGGTGATTTATGGTCAGTCCTTTAATAATTGGACAGTGATTGTTCTGTAGGTGATTTACGGTCAGTCCTTTAATAATTGGATAGTGATTGTTCTGTAGGTGATTTACGGTCAGTCCTTTAATAATTGGACAGTGATTGTTCTGTAGGTGATTTACGGTCAGTACTTTAATAATTGGACGGTGATTGTTCTGTCGGTGATTTACGGTCAGTCCTTTAATAATTGGACAGTGATTGTTCTGTCGGAGATTTACGGTCAGTCCTTTAATAATTGGAAAGTGATTGTTCTGTAGGTGATTTACAGTCAGTCCTTTACTAATTGGAAAGTGATTGTTCTGTAGGTGATTTATGGTCAGTCCTTTAATAATTAGACAGTGATTGTTCTGTCGGTGATTTACGGTCTGTGCTTTAATAATAGGACAGTGATTGTTCTGTAGGTGATTTACGGTCATTCCTTTATTAATAGGACAGTGATTGTTCTGTAGGTGATTTACGGTCAGTCCTTTAATAATTGGACAGTGATTGTTCTGTAGGTGATTTACGTTCAGTCCTTTAATAATTGGACAGTGATTGTTCTGTAGGTGATTTACGGTCAGTCCTTTAATAATTGGACAGTGATTGTTCTGTAGGTGATTTACGGTCAGTCCTTTAATAATTGGACAGTGATTGTTCTGTAGGTGATTTACGGTCAGTTCTTTAATAATCGGACAGTGATTGTTCTGTAGGTGATTTACGGTCAGTCCTTTAATAATTGGACAGTGATTGTTCTGTAGGTGATTTACGGTCAGTCCTTCAATAATAGGACAGTGATTGTTCTGAAGGAGATTTACGGTCAGTCCTTTAATAATTGGACAGTGATTGTTCTGTCGGTGATTTACGGTCAGTCCTTTAATAATTGGACAGTGATTGTTCTGTAGGTAATTTACGGTCAGTCCTTTAATAATTGGACAGTGATTGTTCTGGAGGTGATTTACGGTCAGTCCTTTAATAATTGGACAGTGATTGTTCTGTAGGAGATTTACGGTCAGTCCTTTAATAATTGGACATTGATTGTTCTGTCAGTGATTTACGGTAAGTCCTTTAATAATTGGACAGTGTTCTTCTGTAGGTGATTTACGGTCAGTCCTTTAATAATTAGACAGTGATTGTTATGTCGGTGATTTACGGTCAGTCCTTTAATAATTGGAAAGTGATTGTTCTGTAGGTGATTTACGGTCAGGCCTTTAATAATTGGATAGTGATTGTTCTGTAGGTGATTTACGGTCAGTACTTTAATAATTGGACAGTGATTGTTCTGTAGGTGATTTACGGTCAGTACTTTAATAATTGGATAGTGATTGTTCTGTAGGTGATTTACGGTCAGTCCTTTAATAATTGGACAGTGATTGTTCTGTAGGTGATTTACGGTCAGTCCTTTAATAATCGGATAGTGATTGTTCTGTAGGTGATTTACGGTCAGGCCTTTAATAATTGGATAGTGATTGTTCTGTAGGTGATTTACGGTCAGTACTTTAATAATTGGACAGTGATTGTTCTGTAGGTGATTTACGGTCAGTACTTTAATAATTGGATAGTGATTGTTCTGTAGGTGATTTACGGTCAGTCCTTTAATAATTGGACAGTGATTGTTCTGTAGGTGATTTATGGTCAGTCCTTTAATAATTGGACAGTGATTGTTCTGTAGGTGATTTACGGTCAGTCCTTTAATAATTGGACAGTGATTGTTCTGTCGGAGATTTACGGTCAGTCCTTTAATAATTGGACAGTGATGGTTCTGTCGGAGATTTACGGTCAGTCCTTTAATAATTGGAAAGTGATTGTTCTGTAGGTGATTTACAGTCAGTCCTTTAATAATTGGAAAGTGATTGTTCTGTAGGTGATTTATGGTCAGTCCTTTAATAATTGGACAGTGATTGTTCTGTAGGTGATTTACGGTCAGTCCTTTAATAATCGGATAGTGATTGTTCTGTAGGTGATTTACGGTCAGTCCTTTAATAATTGGACAGTGATTGTTCTGTGGGTGATTTACGGTCAGCACTTCAATAATTGGATAGTGATTGTTCTGTAGGTGATTTACGGTCAGTCCTTTAATAATTGGACAGTGATTGTTCTGTAGGTGATTTATGGTCAGTCCTTTAATAATTGGACAGTGATTGTTCTGTCGGTGATTTACGGTCAGTCCTTTAATAATAGGACAGTGATTGTTCTGTAGGTGATTTACGGTCAGTCCTTTTATAATAGGACAGTGATTGTTCTGTAGGTGATTTACGGTCAGTCCTTTAATAATTGGACAGTGATTGTTCTGTAGGTGATTTACGTTCAGTCCTTTAATAATTGGACAGTGATTGTTCTGTAGGTGATTTACGGTCAGTCCTTTAATAATTGGATAGTGATTGTTCTGTAGGTGATTTACGGTCAGTCCTTTAATAATTGGACAGTGATTGTTCTGTAGGTGATTTACGGTCAGTCCTTTAATAATCGGACAGTGATTGTTCTATAGGTGATTTACGGTCAGTCCTTTAATAATTGGACAGTGATTGTTCTGTAGGTGATTTACGGTCAGTCCTTCAATAATAGGACAGTGATAGTTCTGAAGGAGATTTACGGTCAGTCCTTTAATAATTGGACAGTGATTGTTCAGTCGGTGATTTACGGTCAGTCCTTTAATAATTGGACAGTGATTGTTCTGTAGGTAATTTACGGTCAGTCCTTTAATAATTGGACTGTGATTGTTCTGGAGGTGATTTACGGTCAGTCCTTTAATAATTGGACAGTGATTGTTCTGTAGGTGATTTACGGTCAGTCCTTTAATAATTGGACAGTGATTGTTCTGTCGTTGATTTACGGTAAGTCCTTTAATAATTGGACAGTGTTCTTCTGTAGGTGATTTACGGTCAGTCCTTTAATAATTAGACAGTGATTGTTCTGTAGGTGATTTACGGTCAGTCCTTTAATAATTGGACAGTGACTGTTCTGTAGGTGATTTACGGTCAGTCCTTTAATAATAGGACAGTGATTGATGTAGGTGATTTACGGTCAGTCCTTTAATAATTGGACAGTGATTGTTCTGTAGGTGATTTACGGTCAGTCCTTTAATAATTGGACAGTGATTGTTCTGTAGGTGATTTATGGTCAGTCCTTTAATAATTGGACAGTGATTGTTCTGTAGGTGATTTACGGTCAGTCCTTTAATAATTGGACAATGTTCTTCTGTAGGTGATTTACGGTCAGTCCTTTAATAATTAGACAGTGATTGTTCTGTAGGTGATTTACGGTCTGTCCTTTAATAATTGGACAGTGACTGTTCAGTAGGTGATTTACGGTCAGTCCTTTAATATTAGGACAGTGATTGATGTAGGTGATTTACGGTCAGTCCTTTAATAATTGGACAGTGATTGTTCTGTAGGTGATTTACGGTCAGTCCTTTAATAATTGGACAGTGATTGTTCTGTAGGTGATTTATGGTCAGTCGTTTAATAATTGGACAGTGATTGTTCTGTAGGTGATTTACGGTCAGTCCTTAAATAATTGGATAGTGATTGTTCTGTAGGTGATTTACGGTCAGTACTTTAATAATTGGACAGTGATTGTTCTGTAGGTGATTTACGGTCAGTCCTTTAATAATTGGACAGTGATTGTTCTGTAGGTGATTTACGGTCAGTCCTTTAATAATTGGACAGTGATTGTTCTGTAGGTGATTGACGGTCAGTCCTTTCATAATTGGACAGTGTTGTTCTGTAGGTGATTTACGGTCAGTCCTTTAATAATTGGACAGTGATTGTTCTTTAGGTGATTTACGGTCAGTCCTTTAATAATTGGATAGTGATTGTTCTGTAGGTGATTTACGGTCAGTCCTTTAATAATTGGACAGTGATTGTTCAGTAGGTGATTTACTGTCAGTCCTTTAATAATTGGATAGTGATTGTTCTGTAGGTGAGTTACGGTCAGTCCTTTAATAATTGGACAGTGATTGTTCTGTAGGTGATTTACGGTCAGTACTTCAATAATTGGACAGTGATTGTTCTGTAGGTGATTTACGGTCAGTCCTTTAATAATTGGACAGTGATTGTTCTGTCGGAGATTTACGGTCAGTCCTTTAATAATTTGAAAGTGATTGTTCTGGAGGTGATTTACAGTCAGTCCTTTAATAATTGGAATGTGATTGTTCTGTAGGTGATTTATGGTCAGTCCTTTAATAATTGGACAGTGATTGTTCTGTAGGTGATTTACGGTCAGTCCTTTAATAATTGGACAGTGATTGTTCTGCCGGTGATTTACGGTCAGTCCTTTAATAATTGGACAGTGATTGTTCTGTCGGTGATTTACGGTCAGTCCTTTAACAATTGGACAGTGATTGTTCTGTCGGTGATTTACGGTCAGTCCTTTAATAATTGGACAGTGATTGTTCTGTCGGAGATTTACGGTCAGTCCTTTAATAATTGGAAAGTGATTGTTCTGTAGGTGATTTACAGTCAGTCCTTTAATAATTGGAAAGTGATTGTTCTGTAGGTGATTTATGGTCAGTCCTTTAATAATTGGACAGTGATTGTTCTGTAGGTGATTTACGGTCAGTCCTTTAATAATTGGATAGTGATTGTTCTGTAGGTGATTTACGGTCAGTACTTTAATAATTGGACAATGATTGTTCTGTAGGTGATTTACGGTCAGTCCTTTAATAATTGGACAGTGATTGTTCTGTCGGAGATTTACGGTCAGTCCTTTAATAATTGGAAAGTGATTGTTCTGTAGGTGATTTACAGTCAGTCCTTTAATAATTGGAAAGTGATTGTTCTGTAGGTGATTTATGGTCAGTCCTTTAATAATTGGACAGTGATTGTTCTGTAGGTGATTTACGGTCAGTCCTTTAATAATTGGATAGTGATTGTTCTGTAGGTGATTTACGGTCAGTACTTTAATAATTGGACAATGATTGTTCTGTAGGTGATTTACGGTCAGTCCTTTAATAATTGGACAGTGATTGTTCTGTCGGAGATTTACGGTCAGTCCTTTAATAATTGGAAAGTGATTGTTCTGTAGGTGATTTACAGTCAGTCCTTTAATAATTGGAAAGTGATTGTTCTGTAGGTGATTTATGGTCAGTCCTTTAATAATTGGACAGTGATTGTTCTGTAGGTGATTTACGGTCAGGCCTTTAATAATTGGATAGTGATTGTTCTGTAGGTGATTGACGGTCAGTCCTTTAATAACTGGACAGTGATTGTTCTGTAGGTGATTTACGGTCAGTCCTTTAATAATTGGACAGTGATTGTTCTGTAGGTGATTTACGTTCAGTCCTTTAATAATCGGACAGTGATTGTTCTGTATGTGATTTCCGGTCAGACCTTTAATAATTGGACAGTGATTGTTCTGTCGGTGATTTACGGTCAGTCCTTTAATAATTGGACAGTGATTGTTCTGGAGGTAATTTACGGTCAGTCCTTTAATAATTGGACAGTGATTGTTCTGGAGGTGATTTACGGTCAGTCCTTTAATAATTGGACAGTGATTGTTCTGTAGGTGATTTACGGTCAGTCCTTTAATAATTGGACAGTGATTGTTCCGTCGGTGATTTACGGTCAGTCCTTTAATAATTGGACAGTGATTGTTCTGTCGGTGATTTACGGTAAGTCCTTTAATAATTGGACAGTGTTCTTCTGTAGGTGATTTACGGTCAGTCCTTTAATAATTAGACAGTGATTGTTCTGTAGGTGATTTACGGTCAGTCCTTTAATAATTGGACAGTGACTGTTCTGTAGGAGATTTATGGTCAGTCCTTTAATAATAGGACAGTGATTGATGTAGGTGATTTACGGTCAGTCCTTTAATAATTGGACAGTGATTGTTCTGTAGGTGATTTACAGTCAGTCCTTTAATAATTGGAAAGTGATTGTTCTGTAGGTGATTTATGGTCAGTCCTTTAATAATTGGACAGTGATTGTTCTGTCGGTGATTTACGGTCAGTCCTTTAATAATAGGACAGTGATTGTTCTGTAGGTGATTTACGGTCAGTCCTTTAATAATAGGACAGTGATTGTTCTGTAGGTGATTTACGGTCAGTCCTTTAATAATTGGACAGTGATTGTCCTGTAGGTGATTTACGTTCAGTCCTTTAATAATCGGACAGTGATTGTTCTGTAGGTGATTTACGGTCAGTCCTTTAATAATTGGACAGTGATTGTTCTGTAGGTGATTTACGGTCAGTCCTTTAATAATTGGACAGTGATTGTTCTGTAGGTGATTTACGGTCAGTCCTTTAATAATCGGACAGTGATTGTTCTGTATGTGACTTCCGGTCAGACCTTTAATAATTGGACAGTGATTGTTCTGTAGGTGATTTACGGTCAGTCCTTTAATAATTGGACAGTGATTGTTCTGTAGGTGATTTACGGTCAGTCCTTTAATAATTGGACAGTGATTGTTCTGTCGGTGATTTACGGTCAGTCCTTTAATAATTGGACAGTGATTGTTCTGGAGGTGATTTACGGTCAGTACTTTAATAATTGGACAATGATTGTTCTGTAGGTGATTTACGGTCAGTCCTTTAATAATTGGACAGTGATTGTTCTGTAGGTGATTTACGGTCAGTCCTTTAATAATTGGACAGTGATTGTTCTGTCGGAGATTTACGGTCAGTCCTTTAATAATTGGAAAGTGATTGTTCTGTAGGTGATTTACAGTCAGTCCTTTAATAATTGGAAAGTGATTGTTCTGTAGGTGATTTATGGTCAGTCCTTTAATAATTGGACAGTGATTGTTCTGTAGGTGATTTACGGTCAGGCCTTTAATAATTGGATAGTGATTGTTCTGTAGGTGATTGACGGTCAGTCCTTTAATAATTGGACAGTGATTGTTCTGTAGGTGATTTACGGTCAGTCCTTTAATAATTGGACAGTGATTGTTCTGTAGGTGATTTACGGTCAGTCCTTTAATAATTGGACAGTGATTGTTCTGTATGTGATTTACGCTCAGTCCTTTAATAATTGGACAGTGATTGTTCTGTAGGTGATTTACGTTCAGTCCTTTAATAATCGGACAGTGATTGTTCTGTATGTGATTTCCGGTCAGACCTTTAATAATTGGACAGTGATTGTTCTGTCGGTGATTTACGGTCAGTCCTTTAATAATTGGACAGTGATTGTTCTGGAGGTAATTTACGGTCAGTCCTTTAATAATTGGACAGTGATTGTTCTGGAGGTGATTTACGGTCAGTCCTTTAATAATTGGACAGTGATTGTTCTGTAGGTGATTTACGGTCAGTCCTTTAATAATTGGACAGTGATTGTTCTGTCGGTGATTTACGGTCAGTCCTTTAATAATTGGACAGTGATTGTTCTGTCGGTGATTTACGGTAAGTCCTTTAATAATTGGACAGTGTTCTTCTGTAGGTGATTTACGGTCAGTCCTTTAATAATTAGACAGTGATTGTTCTGTAGGTGATTTACGGTCAGTCCTTTAATACTTGGACAGTGACTGTTCTGTAGGTGATTTATGGTCAGTCCTTTAATAATAGGACAGTGATTGATGTAGGTGATTTACGGTCAGTCCTTTAATAATTGGACAGTGATTGTTCTGTCGGTGATTTACAGTCAGTCCTTTAATAATTGGAAAGTGATTGTTCTGTAGGTGATTTATGGTCAGTCCTTTAATAATTGGACAGTGATTGTTCTGTCGGTGATTTACGGTCAGTCCTTTAATAATAGGACAGTGATTGTTCTGTAGGTGATTTACGGTCAGTCCTTTAATAATAGGACAGTGATTGTTCTGTAGGTGATTTACGGTCAGTCCTTTAATAATTGGACAGTGATTGTCCTGTAGGTGATTTACGTTCAGTCCTTTAATAATCGGACAGTGATTGTTCTGTAGGTGATTTACGGTCAGTCCTTTAATAATTGGACAGTGATTGTTCTGTAGGTGATTTACGGTCAGTCCTTTAATAATTGGACAGTGATTGTTCTGTAGGTGATTTACGGTCAGTCCTTTAATAATCGGACAGTGATTGTTCTGTATGTGATTTCCGGTCAGACCTTTAATAATTGGACAGTGATTGTTCTGTAGGTGATTTACGGTCAGTCCTTTAATAATTGGACAGTGATTGTTCTGTAGGTGATTTACGGTCAGTCCTTTAATAATTGGACAGTGATTGTTCTGTCGGTGATTTACGGTCAGTCCTTTAATAATTGGACAGTGATTGTTCTGGAGGTAATTTACGGTCAGTCCTTTAATAATTGGACAGTGATTGTTCTGGAGGTGATTTACGGTCAGTCATTTAATAATTGGACAGTGATTGTTCTGTAGGTGATTTACGGTCAGTCCTTTAATAATTGGACAGTGAATGTTCTGTCGGTGATTTACGGTAAGTCCTTTAATAAATAGACAGTGTTCTTCTGTAGGTGATTTACGGTCAGTCCTTTAATAATTAGACAGTGATTGTTCTGTAGTTGATTTACTGTCAGTCCTTTAATAATTGGACAGTGATTGTTCTGTCGTTGATTTACGGTCAATCCTTTAATAATAGGACAGTGATTGATGTAGGTGATTTACGGTCAGTCCTTTAATAATTGGACAGTGATTGTTCTGTAGGTGATTTACGGTCAGTCCTTTAATAATTGGACAGTGATTGTTCTGTAGGTGATTTATGGTCAGTCCTTTAATAATTGGACAGTGATTGTTCTGTAGTTGATTTACTGTCAGTCCTTTAATAATTGGACAGTGATTGTTCTGTCGTTGATTTACGGTCAATCCTTTAATAATAGGACAGTGATTGATGTAGGTGATTTACGGTCAGTCCTTTAATAATTGGACAGTGATTGTTCTGTAGGTGATTTACGGTCAGTCCTTTAATAATTGGACAGTGATTGTTCTGTAGGTGATTTACGGTCAGTCCTTTAATAATTGGATAGTGATTGTTCTGTAGGTGATTTATGGTCAGTCCTTTAATAATTGGACAGTGATTGGTCTGTAGGTGATTTACGGTCAGCCCTTTAATAATTGGACAGAGTTCTTCTGTAGGTGATTTACGGTCAGTCCTTTAATAATTGGACAGTGATTGTTCTGTAGGTGATTTACAGTCAGTCCTTTAATAATTGGAAAGTGATTGTTCTGTAGGTGATTTATGGTCAGTCCTTTAATAATTGGACAGTGATTGTTCTGTCGGTGATTTACGGTCAGTCCTTTAATAATAGGACAGTGATTGTTCCGTAGGTGATTTACGGTCAGTCCTTTAATAATAGGACAGTGATTGTTCTGTAGGTGATTTACGGTCAGTCCTTTAATAATTGGACAGTGATTGTTCTGTAGGTGATTTACGTTCAGTCCTTTAATAATCGGACAGTGATTGTTCTGTAGGTGATTTACGGTCAGTCCTTTAATAATTGGACAGTGATTGTTCTGTAGGTGATTTACGGTCAGTCCTTTAATAATCGGACAGTGATTGTTCTGTAGGTGATTTACGGTCAGTCCTTTAATAATCGGACAGTGATTGTTCTGTAGGTGATTTACGGTCAGTCCTTTAATAATTGGACAGTGATTGTTCTGTAGGTGATTTACGGTCAGTCCTTCAATAATAGGACAGTGATTGTTCTGAAGGAGATTTACGGTCAGTCCTTTAATAATTGGACAGTGATTGTTCTGTCGGTGATTTACGGTCAGTCCTTTAATAATTGGACAGTGATTGTTCTGTAGGTAATTTACGGTCAGTCCTTTAATAATTGGACAGTGATTGTTCTGGAGGTGATTTACGGTCAGTCCTTTAATAATTGGACAGTGATTGTTCTGTCGGTGATTTACGGTCAGTCCTTTAATAATTGGACAGTGATTGTTCTGTAGGTGATTTACGGTAAGTCCTTTAATAATTGGACAGTGTTCTTCTGTAGGTGATTTACGGTCAGTCCTTTAATAATTAGACAGTGATTGTTCTGTAGGTGATTTACGGTCAGTCCTTTTATAATTGGACAGTGACTGTTCTGCAGGTGATTTACGGTCAGTCCTTTAATAATAGGACAGTGATTGATGTAGGTGATTTGCGGTCAGTCCTTTAATAATTGGACAGTGATTGTTCTGTAGGTGATTTACGGTCAGTCCTTTAATAATTGGACAGTGATTGTTCTGTAGGTGATTTATGGTCAGTCCTTTAATAATTGGACAGTGATTGTTCTGTAGGTGATTTAAGGTCAGTCCTTTAATAATTGGTCAGTGTTCTTCTGTAGGTGATTTACGGTCAGTCTTTTAATAATTAGACAGTGATTGTTCTGTAGGTGATTTACGGTCAGTCCTTTAATAATTGGACAGTGACTGTTCTGTAGGTGATTTACGGTCAGTCCTTTAATAATAGGACAGTGATTGATGTAGGTGATTTAAGGTCAGTCCTTTAATAATTGGACAGTGATTGTTCTGTAGGTGATTTATGGTCAGTCCTTTAATAATTGGACAGTGATTGTTCTGTAGGTGATTTACGGTCAGTCCTTTAATAATTGGACAGTGACTGTTCTGTAGGTGATTTACGGTCAGTCCTTTAATAATAGGACAGTGATTGATGTAGGTGATTTACGGTCAGTCCTTTAATTATTGGACAGTGATTGTTCTGTAGGTGATTTATGGTCAGTCCTTTAATAATTGGACAGTGATTGTTCTGCAGGTGATTTACGGTCAGTCCTTTAATAATTGGACAGTGACTGTTCTGTAGGTGATTTACGGTCAGTCCTTTAATAATTGGAAAGTGATTGTTCTGTAGGTGATTTATGGTCAGTCCTTTAATAATTGGACAGTGATTGTTCTGTCGGTGATTTACGGTCAGTCCTTTAATGATAGGACAGTGATTGTTCTGTAGGTGATTTACGGTCAGTCCTTTAATAATAGGACAGTGATTGTTCTGTAGGTGATTTACAGTCAGTCCTTTAATAATTGGACAGTGATTGTTCTGTAGGTGATTTACAGTCAGTCCTTTAATAATCGGACAGTGATTGTTCTGTAGGTGATTTACGGTCAGTCCTTTAATAATTGGACAGTGATTGTTCTGTAGGTGATTTACGGTCAGTCCTTTAATAATTGGACAGTGATTGTTCTGTAGGTGATTTACGGTCAGCCCTTTAATAATTGGACAGTGATTGTTCTGTAGGTGATTTACGGTCAGTCCTTCAATAATAGGACAGTGATTGTTCTGAAGGAGATTTACGGTCAGTCCTTTAATAATTGGACAGTGATTGTTCTGTCGGTGATTTACGGTCAGTCCTTTAATGATTGGACAGTGATTGTTCTGTAGGTAATTTACGGTCAGTCCTTTAATAATTGGACAGTGATTGTTCTGGAGGTGATTTACGGTCAGTCCTTTAATAATTGGACAGTGATTGTTCTGTCGGTGATTTACGGTCAGTCTTTTAATAATTGGACAGTGATTGTTCTGTCGGTGATTTACGGTAAGTCCTTTAATAATTGGACAGTGTTCTTCTGTAGGTGATTTACGGTCAGTCCTTTAAAAATTAGACAGTGATTGTTCTGTAGGTGATTTACGGTCAGTCCTTTAATAATTGGACAGTGACTGTTCTGTAGGTGATTTACGGTCAGTCCTTTAATAATAGGACAGTGATTGATGTAGGTGATTTACGGTCAGTCCTTTAATAATTGGACAGTGATTGTTCTGTAGGTGATTTACGGTCAGTCCTTTAATAATTGGACAGTGATTGTTCTGTAGGTGATTTATGGTCAGTCCTTTAATAATTGGACAGTAATTGTTCTGTAGGTGATTTACGGTCAGTCCTTTAATAATTGGACAGTGTTCTTCTGTCGGTGATTTACGGTCAGTCTTTTTATAATTAGACAGTGATTGTTCTGTAGGTGATTTACGGTCAGTCCTTTAATAATTGGACAGTGACTGTTCTGTAGGTGATTTACGGTCAGTCCTTTAATAATTGGACAGAGATTGTTCTGTAGGTGATTTATGGTCAGTCCTTTAATAATTGGACAGTGATTGTTCTGCAGGTGATTTACGGTCAGTCCTTTAATAATTGGACAGTGACTGTTCTGTAGGTGATTTACGGTCAGTCCTTTAATAATAGGACAGTGATTGATGTAGGTGATTTACGGTCAGTCCTTTAATTATTGGACAGTGATTGTTCTGTAGGTGATTTATGGTCAGTCCTTTAATAATTGGACAGTGATTGTTCTGTAGGTGATTTACGGTCAGTCCTTAAATAATTGGATAGTGATTGTTCTGTAGGTTATTTACGGTCAGTACTTTAATAATTGGACAGTGATTGTTCTGCAGGTGATTTACGGTCAGTCCTTTAATAATTGGACAGTGATTGTTCTGTAGGTGATTTACGGTCAGTCCTTTCATAATTGGACACTGTTGTTCTGTAGGTGATTTACGGTCAGTCCTTTAATAATTGGACAGTGATTGTTCTGTAGGTGATTTACGGTCAGTCCTTTAATAATTGGATAGTGATTGTTCTGTAGGTGATTTACTGTCAGTCCTTTAATAATTGGACAGTGATTGTTCTGTAGGTGATTTGCGGTCAGTCCTTTAATAATTGGATAGTGATTGTTCTGTAGGTGATTTACTGTCAGTCCTTTAATAATTGGATAGTGATTGTTCTGTAGGTGATTTACGGTCAGTCCTTTAATAATTGGACAGTGATTGTTCTGTAGGTGATTTACGGTCAGTACTTCAATAATTGGACAGTGATTGTTCTGTAGGTGATTTACGGTCAGTCCTTTAATAATTGGACAGTGATTGTTCTGTAGGTGATTTACGGTCAGTCCTTTAATAATTGGACTGTGATTGTTCTGTAGGTGATTTATGGTCAGTCATTTAATTATTGGATAGTGATTGTTCTGTAGGTGATTTACGGTCAGACCTTTAATAATTGGACAGTGATTGTTCTGTTGGTGATTTACGGTCAGTCCTTTAATAATTGGACAGTGATTGTTCTGTCGGAGATTTACGGTCAGTCCTTTAATAATTGGACAGTGATTGTTCTGTAGGTGATTTACGGTCAGTCCTTTAATAATTGGACAGTTATTGTTCTGTCGGAGATCTACGGTCAGTCCTTTAATAATTGGATAGTGATTGTTCTGTAGGTGATTTACGGTCAGTCCTTTAATAATTGGACAGTGATTGTTCTGTAGGTGATGTACGGTCAGTACTTTAATAATTGGACAGTGATTGTTCTGCAGGTGATTTACGGTCAGTCCTTTAATAATTGGACAGTGATTGTTCTGTAGGTGAATTACGGTCAGTCCTTTAATAATTGGACAGTGATTGTTCTGTAGGTGATTTACGGTCAGTCCTTTAATAATTGGACAGTGATTGTTCTGTCGGTGATTTACGGTCAGTCCTTTAATAATTGGACAGTGATTGTTCTGTCGGAGATTTACGGTCAGTCCTTTAATAATTGGAAAGTGATTGTTCTGTAGGTGATTTACAGTCAGTCCTTTAATAATTGGAAAGTGATTGTTCTGTAGGTGATTTACGGTCAGTCCTTTTATAATTGGACAGTGATTGTTCTGTCGGAGTTTTACGGTCAGTCCTTTAATAATTGGAAAGTTATTGTTCTGTAGGTGATTTACGGTCAGTCCTTTAATAATTGGACAGTGATTGTTCTGTTGGTGATTTACGGTCAGTCCTTTAATAATTGGACAGTGATTGTTCTGTCGGAGATTTACGGTCAGTCCTTTAATAATTGGAAAGTGATTGTTCTGTAGGTGATTTACAGTCAGTCCTTTAATAATTGGAAAGTGATTGTTCTGTAGGTGATTTACGGTCAGTCCTTTAATAATTGGACAGTGATTGTTCTGTCGGAGTTTTACGGTCAGTCCTTTAATAATTGGAAAGTTATTGTTCTGTAGGTGATTTACGGTCAGTCCTTTAATAATTGGACAGTGATTGTTCTGTTGGTGATTTACGGTCAGTCCTTTAATAATTGGACAGTGATTGTTCTGTCGGAGATTTACGGTCAGTCCTTTAATAATTGGAAAGTGATTGTTCTGTAGGTGATTTACAGTCAGTCCTTTAATAATTGGAAAGTGATTGTTCTGTTGGTGATTTACGGTCAGTCCTTTAATAATTGGACAGTGATTGTTCTGTCGGAGATTTACGGTCAGTCCTTTAATAATTGGACAGTGATTGTTCTGTAGGTGATTTACAGTCAGTCCTTTAATAATTGGAAAGTGATTGTTCTGCAGGTGATTTACAGTCAGTCCTTTAATAATTGGAAAGTGATTGTTCTGGAGGTGATTTATGGTCAGTCCTTTAATAATTGGACAGTGATTGTTCTGTAGGTGATTTACGGTCAGTCCTTTAATAATTGGATAGTGATTGTTCTGTAGGTGATTTACGGCCAGTCCTTTAATAATTGGACAGTGATTGTTCTGTAGGTGATTTACGGTCAGTACTTTAATAATTGGACAGTGATTGTTATGTAGGTGATTTATGGTCATCCTTTAATAATTGGACAGTGATTGTTCTGTCGGAGATTTACGGTCAGTCCTTTAATAATTGGAAAGTGATTGTTCTGTAGGTGATTTACAGTCAGTCCTTTAATAATTGGAAAGTGATTGTTCTGTCGGTGATTTATGGTCAGTCCTTTAATAATTGGACAGTGATTGTTCTGTCGGTGATTTATGGTCAGTCCTTAAATAATAGGACAGTGATTGTTCTGTAGGTGATTTACGGTCAGTCCTTTAATAATAGGACAGTGATTGTTCTGTAGGTGATTTACGGTCAGTCCTTTAATAATTGGACAGTGATTGTTCTGCAGGTGATTTACGGTCAGTCCTTTAATAATCGGACAGTGATTGTTCTGTAGGTGATTTACGGTCAGTCCTTTAATAATTGGACAGTGATTGTTCTGTAGGTGATTTACGGTCAGTCCTTTAATAATCGGACAGTGATTGTTCTGTAGGTGATTTACAGTCAGTCCTTTAATAATTGGACAGTGATGGTTCTGTAGGTGATTTACGGTCAGTCCTTCAATAATAGGACAGTGATTGTTCTGAAGGAGATTTACGGTCAGTCCTTTAATAATTGGACAGTGATTGTTCTGTAGGTGATTTACGGTCAGTCCTTTAATAATTGGACAGTGATTGTTCTGTAGGTGATTTACGGTCAGTCCTTTAATAATTGGACAGTGATTGTTCTGTAGGTGATTTACGGTCAGTCCTTTAATAATCGGACAGTGATTGTCCTGTAGGTGATTTACGGTCAGTCCTTAAATAATTGGATAGTGATTGTTCTGTAGGTGATTTACGGTCAGTACTTTAATAATTGGACAGTGATTGTTCTGTAGGTGATTTACGGTCAGTCCTTTAATAATTGGACAGTGATTGTTCTGTAGGTGATTTACGGTCAGTCCTATAATAATTGGACAGTGATTGTTCTGTAGGTGATTGACGGTAAGTCCTTTCATAATTGGACACTGTTGTTCTGTAGGTGATTTACGGTCAGTCCTTTAATAATTGGACAGTGATTGTTCTGTAGGTGATTTGCGGTCAGTCCTTTAATAATTGGACAGTGATTGTTCTGTAGGTGATTTACGGTCAGACCTTTAATAATTGGACAGTGATTGTTCTGTAGGTGATTTACGGTCAGTCCTTTAATAATTGGACAGTGATTGTTCTGTAGGTGATTTACTGTCAGTCCTTTAATAATTGGATAGTGATTGTTCTGTAGGTGATTTACGGTCAGTCCTATAATAATTGGACAGTGATTGTTCTGTAGGTGATTGACGGTAAGTCCTTTCATAATTGGACACTGTTGTTCTGTAGGTGATTTACGGTCAGTCCTTTAATAATTGGACAGTGATTGTTCTGTAGGTGATTTACGGTCAGTCCTATAATAATTGGACAGTGATTGTTCTGTAGGTGATTGACGGTAAGTCCTTTCATAATTGGACACTGTTGTTCTGTAGGTGATTTACGGTCAGTCCTTTAATAATTGGACAGTGATTGTTCTGTAGGTGATTGACGGTAAGTCCTTTCATAATTGGACACTGTTGTTCTGTAGGTGATTTACGGTCAGTCCTTTAATAATTGGACAGTGATTGTTCTGTAGGTGATTTGCGGTCAGTCCTTTAATAATTGGACAGTGATTGTTCTGTAGGTGATTTACGGTCAGACCTTTAATAATTGGACAGTGATTGTTCTGTAGGTGATTTACGGTCAGTCCTTTAATAATTGGACAGTGATTGTTCTGTAGGTGATTTACTGTCAGTCCTTTAATAATTGGACAGTGATTGTTCTGTAGGTGATTTACGGTCAGTCCTTTAATAATTGGACAGTGATTGTTCTGTAGGTGATTTACGGTCAGTCCTTTAATAATTGGACAGTGATTGTTCTGTAGGTGATTTACGGTCAGTACTTCAATAATTGGACAGTGATTGTTCTGTAGGTGATTTACGGTCAGTCCTTTAATAATTGGACAGTGATTGTTCTGTCGGTGATTTACGGTCAGTCCTTTAATAATTGGACTGTGATTGTTCTGTAGGTGATTTATGTTCAGTCATTTAATTATTGGATAGTGATAGTTCTGTAGGTGATTTACGGTCAGACCTTTAATAATTGGACAGTGATTGTTCTGTCGGTGATTTACGGTCAGTCCTTTAATAATTGGACAGTGATTGTTCTGTCGGTGATTTACGGTCATTCCTTTAATAATTGGACTGTGATTGTTCTGTAGTTGATTTACGGTCATTCCTTTAATAATTGGACAGTTATTGTTCTGTCGGAGATCTACGGTCAGTCCTTTAATAATAGGACAGTGATTGTTCTGTAGGTGATTTACGGTCAGTCCTTTAATAATAGGACAGTGATTGTTCTGTAGGTGATTTACGGTCAGTCCTTTAATAATTGGACAGTGATTGTTCTGTAGGTGATTTACGGTCAGTCCTTTAATAATTGGACAGTGATTGTTCTGCAGGTGATTTACTGTCAGTCCTTTAATAATAGGACAGTGATTGTTCTGTAGGTGATTTACGGTCAGTCCTTTAATAATTGTACAGTGATTGTTCTGTAGGTGATTTACGGTCAGTCCTTTAATAATTGGATAGTGATTGTTCTGTAGGTGATTTACGGTCAGTCCTTTAATAATTGGATAGTGATTGTTCTGTAGGTGATTTACGGTCAGTCCTTTAATAATTGGACAGTGATTGTTCTGTAGGTGATTTACTGTCAGTCCTTTAATAATTGGATAGTGATTGTTCTGTAGGTGATTTACGGTCTGTCCTTTAATAATTGGACAGTGATTGTTCTGTAGGTGATTTACGGTCAGTCCTTTAATAATTGGACAGTGATTGTTCTGTAGGTGATTTACGGTCAGTCCTTTAATAATTGGACAGTGATTGTTCTGTAGGTGATTTACGGTCAGTCCTTTAATAATAGGACAGTGATTGTTCTGTCGGTGAATTACGGTCAGTCCTTTAATAATTGGACAGTGATTGTTCTGTCGGTGATTTACGGTCAGTCCTTAAATAATTGGACAGTGATTGTTCTGTAGGTGATTTACGGTCAGTCCTTTAATAATTGGACAGTGATTGTTCTGTAGGTGATTTGCGGTCAGTCCTTTAATAATTGGACAGTGATTGTTCTGTAGGTGATTTACGGTCAGACCTTTAATAATTGGACAGTGATTGTTCTGTAGGTGATTTACGGTCAGTCCTTTAATAATTGGACAGTGATTGTTCTGTAGGTGATTTACTGTCAGTCCTTTAATAATTGGATAGTGATTGTTCAGTAGGTGATTTACGGTCAGTCCTTTAATAATTGGACAGTGATTGTTCTGTAGGTGATTTACGGTCAGTACTTCAATAATTGGACAGTGATTGTTCTGTAGGTGATTTACGGTCAGTCCTTTAATAATTGGACAGTGATTGTTCTGTCGGTGATTTACGGTCAGTCCTTTAATAATTGGACTGTGATTGTTCTGTAGGTGATTTATGTTCAGTCATTTAATTATTGGATAGTGATAGTTCTGTAGGTGATTTACGGTCAGTCCTTTAATAATTGGACAGTGATTGTTCTGTCGGTGATTTACGGTCAGTCCTTTAATAATTGGACAGTGATTGTTCTGTCGGTGATTTACGGTCATTCCTTTAATAATTGGACTGTGATTGTTCTGTAGTTGATTTACGGTCATTCCTTTAATAATTGGACAGTTATTGTTCTGTCGGAGATCTACGGTCAGTCCTTTAATAATAGGACAGTGATTGTTCTGTAGGTGATTTACGGTCAGTCCTTTAATAATAGGACAGTGATTGTTCTGTAGGTGATTTACGGTCAGTCCTTTAATAATTGGACAGTGATTGTTCTGTAGGTGATTTACGGTCAGTCCTTTAATAATTGGACAGTGATTGTTCTGCAGGTGATTTACAGTCAGTCCTTTAATAATTGGACAGTGATTGTTCTGTAGGTGATTTACGGTCAGTCCTTTAATAATTGGACAGTGCTTGTTCTGTAGGTGATTTACAGTCAGTCCTTTAATAATTGGAAAGTGATTGTTCTGTAGGTGATTTACTGTCAGTCCTTTAATAATAGGACAGTGATTGTTCTGTAGGTGATTTACTGTCAGTCCTTTAATAATAGGACAGTGATTGTTCTGTAGGTGATTTACGGTCAGTCCTTTAATAATTGTACAGTGATTGTTCTGTAGGTGATTTACGGTCAGTCCTTTAATAATTGGATAGTGATTGTTCTGTAGGTGATTTACGGTCAGTCCTTTAATAATTGGATAGTGATTGTTCTGTAGGTGATTTACGGTCAGTCCTTTAATAATTGGACAGTGATTGTTCTGTAGGTGATTTACTGTCAGTCCTTTAATAATTGGATAGTGATTGTTCTGTAGGTGATTTACGGTCTGTCCTTTAATAATTGGACAGTGATTGTTCTGTAGGTGATTTACGGTCAGTCCTTTAATAATTGGACAGTGATTGTTCTGTAGGTGATTTACGGTCAGTCCTTTAATAATTGGACAGTGATTGTTCTGTAGGTGATTTACGGTCAGTCCTTTAATAATAGGACAGTGATTGTTCTGTCGGTGAATTACGGTCAGTCCTTTAATAATTGGACAGTGATTGTTCTGTCGGTGATTTACGGTCAGTCCTTAAATAATTGGACAGTGATTGTTCTGTAGGTGATTTACGGTCAGTCCTTTAATAATTGGACAGTGATTGTTCTGTAGGTGATTTACGGTCAGTCCTTTAATAATTTGACAGTGATTGTTCTGTAGGTGATTTACTGTCAGTCCTTTAATAATTGGAAAGTGATTGTTCTGTAGGTGATTTACGGTCAGTCCTTTAATAATTGGACAGTGATTGTTCTGTAGGTGATTTACGGTCAGTCCTTTAATAATTGGACAGTGATTGTTCTGTAGGTGATTTACGGTCAGTCCTTTAATAATTGGACAGTGATTGTTCTGTAGGTGATTTACGGTCAGTCCTTTAATAATTTGACAGTGATTGTTCTGTAGGTGATTTACTGTCAGTCCTTTAATAATTGGACAGTGATTGTTCTGTAGGTGATTTACTGTCAGTCCTTTAATAATTGGACAGTGATTGTTCTGTAGGTGATTTACGGTCAGTCCTTTAATAATTGGACAGTGATTGTTCTGTAGGTGATTTACGGTCAGTCCTTTAATAATTGGACAGTGATTGTTCTGTAGGTGATTTACTGTCAGTCCTTTAATAATTGGACAGTGATTGTTCTGTAGGTGATTTACGGTCAGTCCTTTAATAATTGGACAGTGATTGTTCTGTAGGTGATTTACGGTCAGTCCTTTAATAATTGGACAGTGATTGTTCTGTAGGTGATTTACGGTCAGTCCTTTAATAATTGGACAGTGATTGTTCTGTAGGTGATTTACGGTCAGTCCTTTAATAATTGGACAGTGATTGTTCTGTAGGTGATTTACGGTCAGTCCTTTAATAATTGGACAGTGATTGTTCTGTAGGTGATTTACGGTCAGTCCTTTAATAATTGGACAGTGATTGTTCTGTAGGTGATTTACGGTCAGTCCTTTAATAATTGGACAGTGATTGTTCTGTCGGTGATTTACGGTCAGTCCTTAAATAATTGGACAGTGATTGTTCTGTAGGTGATTTACGGTCAGTCCTTTAATAATTGGACAGTGATTGTTCTGTAGATGATTTACGGTCAGTCCTTTAATAATTTGACAGTGATTGTTCTGTAGGTGATTTACGGTCAGTCCTTTAATAATTGGACAGTGATTGTTCTGTAGGTGATTTACGGTCAGTCCTTTAATAATTGGACAGTGATTGTTCTGTAGGTGATTTACGGTCTGTCCTTTAATAATTGGACAGTGATTGTTCTGTAGGTGATTTACGGTCAATCCTTTAATAATTGGACAGTGATTGTTCTGTAGGTGATTTACGGTCAGTCCTTTAATAATTGGACAGTGATTGTTCTGTAGGTGATTTACGGTCAGTCCTTTAATAATTGGATAGTGATTGTTCTGTTGGTGATTTACGGTCAGTCCTTTAATAATTGGACAGTGATTGTTCTGTAGGTGATTTACGGTCAGTCCTTTAATAATTGGACAGTGATTGTTCTGTAGGTGATTTACGGTCTGTCCTTTAATAATTGGACAGTGATTGTTCTGTAGGTGATTTACGGTCAATCCTTTAATAATTGGACAGTGATTGTTCTGTCGGTGATTTACGGTCAGTCCTTTAATAATTGGACAGTGATTGTTCTGTCGGTGATTTACGGTCAATCCTTTAATAATTGGACAGTGATTGTTCTGTCGGTAATTTACGGTCAGTCCTTTAATAATTGGACAGTGATTGTTCTGTCGGTGATTTACGGTCAGTCCTTTAATAATTGGACAGTGATTGTTCTGTAGGTGATTTACGGTCAGTCCTTTAATAATTGGACAGTGATTGTTCTGTAGGTGATTTACGGTCAATCCTTTAATAATTGGACAGTGATTGTTCTGTCGGTGATTTACGGTCAGTCCTTTAATAATTGGACAGTGATTGTTCTGTCGGTGATTTACGGTCAGTCCTTTAATAATTGGACAGTGATTGTTCTGTTGGTGATTTACGGTCAGTCCTTTAATAATTGAACAGTGATTGTTCTGTAGGTGATTTACGGTCAGTTCTTCAATAATTGGACAGTGATTGTTCTGTAGGTGATTTACGGTCAGTCCTTTAATAATTGGACAGTGATTGTTCTGTAGGTGATTTACGGTCAGTCCTTTAATAATTGGACAGTGATTGTTCTGTAGGTGATTTACGGTCAGCCCTTTAATAATTGGACAGTGATTGTTCTGTAGGCGATTTACGGTCAGTCCTTTAATAATTGGACAGTGATTGTTCTGTAGGTGATTTACGGTCAGTCCTTTAATAATAGGACAGTGTTTGTTCTGTAGGTGATTTACGGTCAGTCCTTTAATAATTGGACAGTGATTGTTCTGTAGGTGATTTACAGTCAATCCTTTAATAATTGGACAGTGATTGTTCTGTCGGTGATTTACGGTCAGTCCTTTAATAATTGGACAGTGATTGTTCTGTAGGTGATTTACGGTCAGTCCTTTAATAATTGGACAGTGATTGTTCTGTAGGTGATTTACGGTCAGTTCTTTAATAATTGGACAGTGATTGTTCTGTAGGTGATTTACGGTCAGTCCTTTAATAATTGGATAGTGGTTGTTCTGTAGGTGATTTACGGTCAGTCCTTTAATAATTGGACAGTGATTGTTCTGTAGGTGATTTACGGTCAGTCCTTTAATGATTGGACAGTGATTGTTCTGTAGGTGATTTACGGTCAGTCCTTTAATAATTGGACAGTGATTGTTCTGTAGGTGATTTACAGTCAGTCCTTTAATAATTGGATAGTGATTGTTCTGTAGGTGATTTACGGTCAGTCCTTTAATAATTGGACAGTGATTGTTCTGTAGGTGATTTACGGTCAGTCCTTTAATAATTGGACAGTGATTGTTCTGTAGGTGATTTACGGTCAGTCCTTTAATAATTGGATAGTGATTGTTCTGTAGGTGATTTACGGTCAGTCCTTTAATAATTGGATAGTGATTGTTCTGTAGGTGATTTACGGTCAGTCCTTTAATAATTGGACAGTGATTGTTCTGTAGGTGATTTACGGTTAGTCCTTTAATAATTGGACAGTGATTGTTCTGTCGGTGATTTACGGTCAGTCCTTTAATAATTGGACAGTGATTGTTCTGTAGGTGATTTACGGTCAGTCCTTTAATAATTGGATAGTGATTGTTCTGTAGGTGATTTACAGTCAGTCCTTTAATAATTGGATAGTGATTGTTCTGTAGGTGATTTACGGTCAGTCCTTTAATAATTGGACAGTGATTGTTCTGTAGGTGATTTACGGTCAGTCCTTTAATAATTGGACAGTGATTGTTCTGTCGGTGATTTACGGTCAGTCCTTTAATAATTGGATAGTGATTGTTCTGTAGGTGATTTACGGTCAGTCCTTTAATAATTGGACAGTGATTGTTCTGTCGGTGATTTACGGTCAGTCCTTTAATAATTGGACAGTGATTGTTCTGTTGGTGATTTACGGTCAGTCCTTTAATAATTGAACAGTGATTGTTCTGTAGGTGATTTACGGTCAGTTCTTCAATAATTGGACAGTGATTGTTCTGTAGGTGATTTACGGTCAGTCCTTTAATAATTGGACAGTGATTGTTCTGTAGGTGATTTACGGTCAGTCCTTTAATAATTGGACAGTGATTGTTCTGTAGGTGATTTACGGTCAGCCCTTTAATAATTGGACAGTGATTGTTCTGTAGGCGATTTACGGTCAGTCCTTTAATAATTGGACAGTGATTGTTCTGTAGGTGATTTACGGTCAGTCCTTTAATAATAGGACAGTGATTGTTCTGTAGGTGATTTACGGTCAGTCCTTTAATAATTGGACAGTGATTGTTCTGTAGGTGATTTACAGTCAATCCTTTAATAATTGGACAGTGATTGTTCTGTCGGTGATTTACGGTCAGTCCTTTAATAATTGGACAGTGATTGTTCTGTAGGTGATTTACGGTCAGTCCTTTAATAATTGGACAGTGATTGTTCTGTAGGTGATTTACGGTCAGTTCTTTAATAATTGGATAGTGATTGTTCTGTAGGTGATTTACGGTCAGTCCTTTAATAATTGGATAGTGGTTGTTCTGTAGGTGATTTACGGTCAGTCCTTTAATAATTGGACAGTGATTGTTCTGTAGGTGATTTACGGTCAGTCCTTTAATGATTGGACAGTGATTGTTCTGTAGGTGATTTACGGTCAGTCCTTTAATAATTGGACAGTGATTGTTCTGTAGGTGATTTACAGTCAGTCCTTTAATAATTGGATAGTGATTGTTCTGTAGGTGATTTACGGTCAGTCCTTTAATAATTGGACAGTGATTGTTCTGTAGGTGATTTACGGTCAGTCCTTTAATAATTGGACAGTGATTGTTCTGTAGGTGATTTACGGTCAGTCCTTTAATAATTGGATAGTGATTGTTCTGTAGGTGATTTACGGTCAGTCCTTTAATAATTGGATAGTGATTGTTCTGTAGGTGATTTACGGTCAGTCCTTTAATAATTGGACAGTGATTGTTCTGTAGGTGATTTACGGTTAGTCCTTTAATAATTGGACAGTGATTGTTCTGTCGGTGATTTACGGTCAGTCCTTTAATAATTGGACAGTGATTGTTCTGTAGGTGATTTACGGTCAGTCCTTTAATAATTGGATAGTGATTGTTCTGTAGGTGATTTACAGTCAGTCCTTTAATAATTGGATAGTGATTGTTCTGTAGGTGATTTACGGTCAGTCCTTTAATAATTGGACAGTGATTGTTCTGTAGGTGATTTACGGTCAGTCCTTTAATAATTGGACAGTGATTGTTCTGTCGGTGATTTACGGTCAGTCCTTTAATAATTGGATAGTGATTGTTCTGTAGGTGATTTACGGTCAGTCCTTTAATAATTGGATAGTGATTGTTCTGTAGGTGATTTACGGTCAGTCCTTTAATAATTGGATAGTGATTGTTCTGTAGGTGGGATTATGGTCAGTCCTTTAATAATTGGATAGTGATTGTTCTGTAGGTGATTTACGGTCAGTCCTTTAATAATTGGACAGTGATTGTTCTGTCGGTGATTTACGGTCAGTCCTTTAATAATTGGACAGTGATTGTTCTGTTGGTGATTTACGGTCAGTCCTTTAATAATTGAACAGTGATTGTTCTGTAGGTGATTTACGGTCAGTTCTTCAATAATTGGACAGTGATTGTTCTGTAGGTGATTTACGGTCAGTCCTTTAATAATTGGACAGTGATTGTTCTGTAGGTGATTTACGGTCAGTCCTTTAATAATTGGACAGTGATTGTTCTGTAGGTGATTTACGGTCAGCCCTTTAATAATTGGACAGTGATTGTTCTGTAGGCGATTTACGGTCAGTCCTTTAATAATTGGACAGTGATTGTTCTGTAGGTGATTTACGGTCAGTCCTTTAATGATTGGACAGTGATTGTTCTGTAGGTGATTTACGGTCAGTCCTTTAATAATTGGACAGTGATTGTTCTGTAGGTGATTTACAGTCAATCCTTTAATAATTGGATAGTGATTGTTCTGTAGGTGATTTACGGTCAGTCCTTTAATAATTGGACAGTGATTGTTCTGTAGGTGATTTACGGTCAGTCCTTTAATAATTGGACAGTGATTGTTCTGTAGGTGATTTACGGTCAGTCCTTTAATAATTGGATAGTGATTGTTCTGTAGGTGATTTACGGTCAGTCCTTTAATAATTGGATAGTGATTGTTCTGTAGGTGATTTACGGTCAGTCCTTTAATAATTGGACAGTGATTGTTCTGTAGGTGATTTACGGTCAGTCCTTTAATAATTGGACAGTGATTGTTCTGTCGGTGATTTACGGTCAGTCCTTTAATAATTGGACAGTGATTGTTCTGTAGGTGATTTACGGTCAGTCCTTTAATAATTGGATAGTGATTGTTCTGTAGGTGATTTACAGTCAGTCCTTTAATAATTGGATAGTGATTGTTCTGTAGGTGATTTACGGTCAGTCCTTTAATAATTGGACAGTGATTGTTCTGTAGGTGATTTACGGTCAGTCCTTTAATAATTGGACAGTGATTGTTCTGTCGGTGATTTACGGTCAGTCCTTTAATAATTGGATAGTGATTGTTCTGTAGGTGATTTACGGTCAGTCCTTTAATAATTGGATAGTGATTGTTCTGTAGGTGATTTACGGTCAGTCCTTTAATAATTGGATAGTGATTGTTCTGTAGGTGGGATTATGGTCAGTCCTTTAATAATTGGATAGTGATTGTTCTGTAGGTGATTTACGGTCAGTCCTTTAATAATTGGACAGTGATTGTTCTGTAGGTGATTTACGGTCAGTCCTTTAATAATTGGATAGTGATTGTTCTGTAGGTGGGATTATGGTCAGTCCTTTAATAATTGGATAGTGATTGTTCTGTAGGTGATTTACGGTCAGTCCTTTAATAATTGGACAGTGATTGTTCTGTAGGTGATTTACGGTCAGTCCTTTAATAATTGGACTGTGATTGTTCTGTCGGTGATTTACGGTCAGTCCTTTAATAATTGGACAGTGATTGTTCTGTAGGTGATTTACGGTCAGTCCTTTAATAATTGGACAGTGATTGTTCTGTAGGTGATTTACGGTCAGTCCTTTAATAATTGGACAGTGATTGTTCTGTAGGTGATTTACTGTCAGTCCTTTAATAATTGGACAGTGATTGTTCTGTAGGTGATTTATGGTCAGTCCTTTAATAATTGGACAGTGATTGTTCTGTAGGTGATTTACTGTCAGTCCTTTAATAATTGGACAGTGATTGTTCTGTAGGTGATTTATGGTCAGTCCTTTAATAATTGGACAGTGATTGTTCTGTAGGTGATTTATGGTCAGTCCTTTAATAATTGGAAAGTGATTGTTCTGTCGGTGATTTACGGTCAGTCCTTTAATAATTGGACAGTGATTGTACTGTAGGTGATTTACGGTCAGTCCTTTAATAATTGGACAGTGATTGTTCTGTAGGTGATTTACTGTCAGTCCTTTAATAATTGGACAGTGAATGTTCTGTAGGTGATTTACGGTCAGTCCTTTAATAATTGGACAGTGATTGTTCTGTAGGTGATTTACGGTCAGTCCTTTAATAATTGGACAGTGATTGTTCTGTAGGTGATTTACGGTCAGTCCTTTAATAATTGGACAGTGATTGTTCTGTAGGTGATTTACGGTCAGTCCTTTAATAATTGGACAGTGATTGTTCTGTAGGTGATTTACGGTCAGTCCTTTAATAATTGGACAGTGATTGTTCTGTAGGTGATTTACGGTCAGTCCTTTAATAATTGGACAGTGATTGTTCTGTCGGTGATTTACGGTCAGTCCTTTAATAATTGGACAGTGATTGTTCTGTAGGTGATTTACGGTCAGTCCTTTAATAATTGGACAGTGATTGTTCTGTAGGTGATTTACTGTCAGTCCTTTAATAATTGGACAGTGATTGTTCTGTAGGTGATTTACGGTCAGACCTTTAATAATTGTACAGTGATTGTTCTGTAGGTGATTTACGGTCAGTCCTTTAATAATTGGACAGTGATTGTTCTGTAGGTGATTTACTGTCAGTCCTTTAATAATTGGACAGTGATTGTTCTGTAGGTGATTTATGGTCAGTCCTTTAATAATTGGACAGTGATTGTTCTGTAGGTGATTTACTGTCAGTCCTTTAATAATTGGACAGTGATTGTTCTGTAGGTGATTTATGGTCAGTCCTTTAATAATTGGACAGTGATTGTTCTGTAGGTGATTTATGGTCAGTCCTTTAATAATTGGAAAGTGATTGTTCTGTCGGTGATTTACGGTCAGTCCTTTAATAATTGGACAGTGATTGTTCTGTAGGTGATTTACTGTCAGTCCTTTAATAATTGGACAGTGATTGTTCTGTAGGTGATTTACGGTCAGTCCTTTAATAATAGGACAGTGACTGTTCTGTAGGTGATTTACGGTCAGTCCTTTAATAATTTGATAGTGATTGTTCTGTCGGTGATTTACGGTCAGTCCTTTAATAATTGGTCAGTGATTGTTCTGTGGGTGATTTACGGTCAGTCCTTTAATAATTGGATAGTGATTGTTCTGTAGGTGATTTACGGTCAGTCCTTTAATAATTGGACAATGTTCTTCTGTAGGTGATTTACGGTCAGTCCTTTAATAATTGGACAGTGATTGTTCTGTAGGTGATTTACGGTCAGTCCTTTAATAATTGGACAGTGATTGTTCTGTAGGTGATTTACGGTCAGTCCTTTAATAATTGGACAGTGATTGTTCTGTAGGTGATTTACGGTCAGTCCTTTAATAATTGGACAGTGATTGTTCTGTAGGTGATTTACGGTCAGTCCTTTAATAATTGGACAGTGATTGTTCTGTAGGTGATTTACGGTCAGTCCTTTAATAATTGGACAGTGATTGTTCTGTAGGTGAATTACGGTCAGTCCTTTAATAATTGGACAGTGATTGTTCTGTAGGTGATTTACGGTCAGTCCTTTAATAATTGGACAGTGATTGTTCTGTAGGTGATTTATGGTCAGACCTTTAATAATTGGATAGCGATTGTTCTGTAGGTGATTTACAGTCAGTCCTTTAATAATTGGATAGTGATTGTTCTGTAGGTGATTTACGGTCAGTCCTTTAATAATTGGACAGTGATTGTTCTGTAGGTGATTTACGGTCAGTCCTTTAATAATTGGACAGTGATTGTTCTGTCGGTGATTTACGGTCAGTCCTTTAATAATTGGATAGTGATTGTTCTGTAGCTGATTTACGGTCAGTCCTTTAATAATTGGATAGTGATTGTTCTGTAGGTGGGATTATGGTCAGTCCTTTAATAATTGGATAGTGATTGTTCTGTAGGTGATTTACAGTCAGTCCTTTAATAATTGGACAGTGATTGTTCTGTAGGTGATTTACGGTCAGTCCTTTAATAATTGGACTGTGATTGTTCTGTCGGTGATTTACGGTCAGTCCTTTAATAATTGGACAGTGATTGTTCTGTAGGTGATTTACGGTCAGTCCTTTAATAATTGGACAGTGATTGTTCTGTAGGTGATTTACGGTCAGTCCTTTAATAATTGGACAGTGATTGTTCTGTAGGTGATTTACAGTCATTCCTTTAATAATTGGACAGTGATTGTTCTGTAGGTGATTTACGGTCAGTCCTTTAATAATTGGACAGTGATTGTTCTGTAGGTGATTTATGGTCAGTCCTTTAATAATTGGACAGTGATTGTTCTGTAGGTGATTTACTGTCAGTCCTTTAATAATTGGACAGTGATTGTTCTGTAGGTGATTTATGGTCAGTCCTTTAATAATTGGACAGTGATTGTTCTGTAGGTGATTTATGGTCAGTCCTTTAATAATTGGAAAGTGATTGTTCTGTCGGTGATTTACGGTCAGTCCTTTAATAATTGGACAGTGATTGTTCTGTAGGTGATTTACTGTCAGTCCTTTAATAATTGGACAGTGATTGTTCTGTAGGTGATTTACGGTCAGTCCTTTAATAATAGGACAGTGACTGTTCTGTAGGTGATTTACGGTCAGTCCTTTAATAATTTGATAGTGATTGTTCTGTCGGTGATTTACGGTCAGTCCTTTAATAATTGGTCAGTGATTGTTCTGTGGGTGATTTACGGTCAGTCCTTTAATAATTGGATAGTGATTGTTCTGTAGGTGATTTACGGTCAGTCCTTTAATAATTGGACAATGTTCTTCTGTAGGTGATTTACGGTCAGTCCTTTAATAATTGGACAGTGATTGTTCTGTAGGTGATTTACGGTCAGTCCTTTAATAATTGGACAGTGATTGTTCTGTAGGTGATTTACGGTCAGTCCTTTAATAATTGGACAGTGATTGTTCTGTAGGTGATTTACGGTCAGTCCTTTAATAATTGGACAGTGATTGTTCTGTAGGTGATTTACGGTCAGTCCTTTAATAATTGGATAGTGATTGTTCTGTAGGTGATTTACGGTCAGTCCTTTAATAATTGGTCAGTGATTGTTCTGTAGGTGATTTACGGTCAGTCCTTTAATAATTGGATAGTGATTGTTCTGTCGGTGATTAACGGTCAGTCCTTTAATAATTGGACAGTGATTGTTCTGTAGGTGATTTACGGTCAGTCCTTTAATAATTGGACAGTGATTGTTCTGTAGGTGATTTACGGTCAGTCCTTTAATAATTGACAGTGATTGTTCTGTAGGTGATTTATGGTCAGTCCTTTAATAATTGGATAGTGATTGTTCTGTAGGTGATTTATGGTCAGTCCTTTAATAATTGGATAGTGATTGTTCTGTAGGTGATTTACGGTCAGTCCTTTAATAATTGGACAGTGATTGTTCTGTAGGTGATTTACGGTCAGTCCTTTAATAATTGGATAGTGATTGTTCTGTAGGTGATTTACGGTTAGTCCTTTAATAATTGGATAGTGATTGTTCTGTAGGAGATTTACGGTCAGACCTTTAATAATTGGACAGTGATTGTTCTGTAGGTGATTTACGGTCAGTCCTTTAATAATTGGACAGTGATTGTTCTGTAGGTGATTTACGGTCAGTCCTTTAATAATTGGACAGTGATTGTTCTGTAGGTGATTTACGGACAGTCCTTTAATAATTGAACAGTGATTGTTCTGTAGGTGATTTACGGTCAGTCCTTTAATAATTGGACAGTGATTGTTCTGTCAGGGATTTACAGTCAGTCCTTTAATAATTGGACAGTGATTGTTCTGTAGGTGATTTACGGACAGTCCTTTAATAATTGGACAGTGATTGTTCTGTAGGTGATTTACGGTCAGTCCTTTAATAATTGGACAGTGATTGTTCTGTAGGTGATTTGCGGTCAGTCCTTTAATAATTGGACAGTGATTGTTCTGTAGGTGATTTACGGTCAGTCCTTTAATAATTGGACAGCGATTGTTCTGTAGGTGATTTACGGTCAGTCCTTTAATAATTGGACAGTGATTGTTCTGTCAGTGATTTACGGTCAGTCCTTTAATAATTGGACAATGATTTTTCTGTAGGTGATTTACGGTCAGTCCTTTAATAATTGGACAGTGATTGTCCTGTAGGTGATTTACAGTCAGTCCTTTAATAATTGGATAGTGATTGTTCTGTAGGTGATTTACGGTCAGTCCTTTAATAATTGGACAGTGATTGTTCTGCAGGTGATTTAGGGTCAGTCCTTTAATAATTGGACAGTGATTGTTCTGTAGGTGATTTACGGTCAGTCCTTTAATAATTGGATAGTGATTGTTCTGTAGGTGATTTACGGTCAGTCCTTTAATAATTGGATAGTGATTGTTCTGTAGGTGATTTACGGTCAGTCCTTTAATAATTGGACAGTGATTTTTCTGTAGGTGATTTACGGTCAGTCCTTTAATAATTGGACAGTGATTGTTCTGTAGGTGATTTACGGTCAGTCCTTTAATAATTGGATAGTGATTGTTCTGTAGGAGATTTACGGTCAGACCTTTAATAATTGGACAGTGATTGTTCTGTAGGTGATTTACGGTCAGTCCTTTAATAATTGGACAGTGATTTTTCTGTAGGTGATTTATGGTCAGTCCTTTAATAATTGGACAGTGATTGTTCTGTAGGTGATTTATGGTCAGTCCTTTAATAATTGGACAGTGATTGTACTTTAGGTGATTTACAGTCAGTCCTTTAATAATTGGACAGTGATTGTTCTGTAGGTGATTTATGGTCAGTCCTTTAATAATTGGATAGTGATTGTTCTGTAGGTGATTTACGGTCAGTCCTTTAATAATTGGATAGTGATTGTTCTGTAGGTGATTTACGGTCAGTCCTTTAATAATTGGACAGTGATTGTTCTGTCGGTGATTTACGGTCAGTCCTTTAATAATTGGACAGTGATTGTTCTGTAGGTGATTTATGGTCAGTCCTTTAATAATTGGATAGTGATTGTTCTGTAGGTGATTTACGGTCAGTCCTTTAATAATTGGACAGTGATTGTTCTGTCGGTGATTTACGGTCAGTCCTTTAATAATTGGACAGTGATTGTTCTGTAGGTGATTTACGGTCAGTCCTTTAATAATTGGACAGTGATTGTTCTGTAGGTGATTTACGGTCAGTCCTTTAATAATTGGACAGTGATAGTTCTGTAAGTGATTTACGGTCAGTCCTTTAATAATTGGATAGTGATTGTTCTGTAGGTGATTTACGGACAGTCCTTTAATAATTGGATAGTGATTGTTCTGTAGGTGATTTACGGACAGTCCTTTAATAATTGGATAGTGATTGTTCTGTAGGTGATTTACGGTTAGTCCTTTAATAATTGGATAGTGATTGTTCTGTAGGTGATTTACGGTCAGTCCTTTAATAATAGGACAGTGATTGTTCTGTAGGAGATTTACGGTCAGACCTTTAATAATTGGACAGTGATTGTTCTGTCGGTGATTTACGGTCATTCCTTTAATAATTGGACAGTGATTGTTCTGTCGGTGATTTACGGTCAGACCTTTAATAATTGGACAGTGATTGTTCTGTCGGTGATTTACGGCCAGTCCTTTAATAATTGGACAGTGATTGTTCTGTCGGTGATTTACGGTCATTCCTTTAATAATTGGACAGTGATTGTTCTGTAGGTGATTTACGGTCAGTCCTTTAATAATAGGACAGTGATTGTTCTGTAGGTGATTTACGGTCAGTCCTTTAATAATAGGACAGTGATTGTTCTGTAGGTGATTTACGGTCAGTCCTTAAATAATAGGACAGTGATTGTTCTGTAGGTGATTTACGGTCAGTCCTTTAATAATTGGATAGTGATTGTTCTGTAGGAGATTTACGGTCAGACCTTTAATAATTGGACAGTGATTGTTCTGTAGGTGATTTACGGTCAGTCCTTTAATAATTGGACAGTGATTGTTCTGTAGGTGATTTACGGTCAGTCCTTTAATAATTGGACAGTGATTGTTCTGTCGGTGATTTACGGTCAGTCCTTTAATAATAGGACAGTGATTGTTCTGTCGGTGATTTACGGTCAGTCCTTTAATAATTGGACAGTGATTGTTCTGTAGGTGATTTACGGTCAGTCCTTTAATAATTGGACAGTGATTGTTCTGTAGGTGATTTACGGTCAGTCCTTTAATAATTGGACAGTGATTGTTCTGTAGGTGATTTACGGTCAGTCCTTTAATAATAGGACAGTGTTTGTTCTGTAGGTGATTTACTGTCAGTCCTTTAATAATTGGATAGTGATTGTTCTGTAGGTGATTTACGGTCAGTCCTTTAATAATTGGATAGTGATTGTTGTGTAGGTGATTTACGGTCAGTCCTTTAATAATTGGATAGTGATTGTTCTGTAGGTGATTTACGGTCAGTCCTTTAATAATTGGATAGTGATTGTTCTGTAGGTGATTTACGGTCAGTCCTTTAATAATTGGACAGTGATTGTTCTGTAGGTGATTTACGGTCAGTCCTTAAATAATTGGACAGTGATTGTTCTGTAGGTGATTTACGGTCAGTCCTTTAATAATTGGACAGTGATTGTTCTGTAGGTGATTTACTTTCATTCCTTTAATAATTGGACAGTGATTGTTCTGTAGGTGATTTACGGTCAGTCCTTTAATAATTGGACAGTGATTGTTCTGTCGGTGATTTACGGTCAGTCCTTTAATAATTGGACAGTGATTGTTCTGTAGGTGATTTACGGTCAGTCCTTTAATAATTGGACAGTGATTGTTCTGTAGGTGATTTACGGTCAGTCCTTTAATAATTGGACAGTGATTGTTCTGTAGGTGATTTACGGTCAGTCCTTTAATAATTGGGTAGTGATTGTTCTGTAGGTGATTTACGGTCAGTCCTTTAATAATTGGATAGTGATTGTTCTGTAGGTGATTTACGGTCAGTCCTTTAATAATTGGATAGTGATAGTTCTGTAGGTGATTTACGGTCAGTCCTTTAATAATTGGACAGTGATTGTTCTGTAGGTGATTTACGGTCAGTCCTTTAATAATTGACAGTGATTGTTCTGTAGGTGATTTACGGTCAGTCCTTTAATAATTGGACAGTGATTGTTCTGTAGGTGATTTACGGTCAGTCCTTTAATAATTGGACAGTGATTGTTCTGTAGGTGATTTACGGTCAGTCCTTTAATAATTGGACAGTGATTGTTCTGTAGGTGATTTACGGTCAGTCCTTTAATAATTGGACAGTGATTGTTCTTTAGGTGATTTACGGTCAGTCCTTTAATAATTGGATAGTGATTGTTCTGTAGGTGATTTACGGTCAGTCCTTTAATAATTGGATAGTGATTGTTCTGTAGGTGATTTACGGTCAGTTCTTTAATAATTGGACAGTGATTGTTCTGTAGGTGATTTACGGTCAGTCCTTTATTAATTGGACAGTGATTGTTCTGTAGGTGATTTACGGTCAGTCCTTTAATAATTGGATAGTGATTGTTCTGTAGGTGATTTACGGTCAGTCCTTTAATAATTGGATAGTGATTGTTCTGTAGGTGATTTACGGTTAGTCCTTTAATAATTGGATAGTGATTGTTCTGTAGGTGATTTACGGTCAGTCCTTTAATAATAGGACAGTGATTGTTCTGTAGGAGATTTACGGTCAGACCTTTAATAATTGGACAGTGATTGTTCTGTCGGTGATTTACGGTCATTCCTTTAATAATTGGACAGTGATTGTTCTGTCGGTGATTTACGGTCATACCTTTAATAATTGGACAGTGATTGTTCTGTCGGTGATTTACGGCCAGTCCTTTAATAATTGGACAGTGATTGTTCTGTCGGTGATTTACGGTCATTCCTTTAATAATTGGACAGTGATTGTTCTGTAGGTGATTTACGGTCAGTCCTTTAATAATAGGACAGTGATTGTTCTGTAGGTGATTTACGGTCAGTCCTTTAATAATAGGACAGTGATTGTTCTGTAGGTGATTTACGGTCAGTCCTTAAATAATAGGACAGTGATTGTTCTGTAGGTGATTTACGGTCAGTCCTTTAATAATTGGATAGTGATTGTTCTGTAGGTGATTTACGGTCAGTCCTTTAATAATAGGACAGTGATTGTTCTGCAGGTGATTTACGGTCAGTCCTTTAATAATTGGATAGTGATTGTTCTGTCGGTGATTTACGGTCAGTCCTTTAATAATTGGACAGTGATTGTTCTGTAGGTGATTTACGGTCAGTCCTTTAATAATTGGACAGTGATTGTTCTGCAGGTGATTTACGGTCAGTCCTTTAATAATTGGATAGTGATTGTTCTGTAGGTGATTTACGGTCAGTCCTTTAATAATTGGACAGTGATTGTTCTGTCGGTGATTTACGGTCATTCCTTTAATAATTGGACAGTGATTGTTCTGTAGGTGATTTACGGTCAGTCCTTTAATAATTGGATAGTGATTGTTCTGTAGGAGATTTACGGTCAGACCTTTAATAATTGGACAGTGATTGTTCTGTAGGTGATTTACGGTCAGTCCTTTAATAATTGGACAGTGATTGTTCTGTAGGTGATTTACGGTCAGTCCTTTAATAATTGGACAGTGATTGTTCTGTCGGTGATTTACGGTCAGTCCTTAAATAATTGGACAGTGATTGTTCTGTAGGTGATTTACGGTCAGTCCTTTAATAATTGGATAGTGATTGTTCTGTAGGAGATTTACGGTCAGACCTTTAATAATTGGACAGTGATTGTTCTGTAGGTGATTTACGGTCAGTCCTTTAATAATTGGACAGTGATTGTTCTGTAGGTGATTTACGGTCTGTCCTTTAATAATTGGACAGTGATTGTTCTGTCGGTGATTTACGGTCAGTCCTTTAATAATAGGACAGTGATTGTTCTGTCGGTGATTTACCGTCAGTCCTTTAATAATTGGACAGTGATTGTTCTGTAGGTGATTTACGGTCAGTCCTTTAATAATTGGACAGTGATTGTTCTGTAGGTGATTTACGGTCAGTCCTTTAATAATTGGACAGTGATTGTTCTGTAGGTGATTTACGGTCAGTACTTTAATAATAGGACAGTGTTTGTTCTGTAGGTGATTTACTGTCAGTCCTTTAATAATTGGATAGTGATTGTTCTGTAGGTGATTTACGGTCAGTCCTTTAATAATTGGATAGTGATTGTTCTGTAGGTGATTTACGGTCAGTCCTTTAATAATTGGATAGTGATTGTTCTGTAGGTGATTTACGGTCAGTCCTTTAATAATTGGATAGTGATTGTTCTGTAGGTGATTTACGGTCAGTCCTTTAATAATTGGACAGTGATTGTTCTGTAGGTGATTTACGGTCAGTCCTTTAATAATTGGACAGTGATTGTTCTGTAGGTGATTTACGGTCAGTCCTTTAATAATTGGACAGTGATTGTTCTGTAGGTGATTTACTTTCATTCCTTTAATAATTGGACAGTGATTGTTCTGTAGGTGATTTACGGTCAGTCCTTTAATAATTGGACAGTGATTGTTCTGTCGGTGATTTACGGTCAGTCCTTTAATAATTGGACAGTGATTGTTCTGTAGGTGATTTACGGTCAGTCCTTTAATAATTGGACAGTGATTGTTCTGTAGGTGATTTACGGTCAGTCCTTTAATAATTGGACAGTGATTGTTCTGTAGGTGATTTACGGTCAGTCCTTTAATAATTGGATAGTGATTGTTCTGTAGGTGATTTACGGTCAGTCCTTTAATAATTGGATAGTGATTGTTCTGTAGGTGATTTACGGTCAGTCCTTTAATAATTGGATAGTGATAGTTCTGTAGGTGATTTACGGTCAGTCCTTTAATAATTGGACAGTGATTGTTCTGTAGGTGATTTACGGTCAGTCCTTTAATAATTGACAGTGATTGTTCTGTAGGTGATTTACGGTCAGTCCTTTAATAATTGGACAGTGATTGTTCTGTAGGTGATTTACGGTCAGTCCTTTAATAATTGGACAGTGATTGTTCTGTAGGTGATTTACGGTCAGTCCTTTAATAATTGGACAGTGATTGTTCTGTAGGTGATTTACGGTCAGTCCTTTAATAATTGGACAGTGATTGTTCTTTAGGTGATTTACGGTCAGTCCTTTAATAATTGGATAGTGATTGTTCTGTAGGTGATTTACGGTCAGTCCTTTAATAATTGGATAGTGATTGTTCTGTAGGTGATTTACGGTCAGTTCTTTAATAATTGGACAGTGATTGTTCTGTAGGTGATTTACGGTCAGTCCTTTATTAATTGGACAGTGATTGTTCTGTAGGTGATTTACGGTCAGTCCTTTAATAATTGGATAGTGATTGTTCTGTAGGTGATTTACGGTCAGTCCTTTAATAATTGGACAGTGATTGTTCTGTAGGTGATTTACGGTCAGTCCTTTAATAATAGGACAGTGATTGTTCTGTAGGTGATTTACGGTCAGTCCTTTAATAATTGGACAGTGATTGTTCTGTAGGTGATTTACGGTCAGTCCTTTAATAATTGGACAGTGATTGTTCTGTAGGTGATTTACGGTCAGGCCTTTAATAATTGGACAGTGATTGTTCTGTAGGTGATTTACGGTCAGTCCTTTAATAATTGGACAGTGATTGTTCTGTAGGTGATTTATGGTCAGTCCTTTAATAATTGGATAGTGATTGTTCTGTAGGTGATTTATGGTCAGTCCTTTAATAATTGGATAGTGATTGTTCTGTAGGTGATTTACGGTCAGTCCTTTAATAATTGGATAGTGATTGTTCTGTAGGTGATTTACGGTCATTCCTTTAATAATTGGACAGTGATTGTTCTGTAGGTGATTTACGGTCAGTCCTTTAATAATTGGACAGTGATTGTTCTTTAGGTGATTTACGGTCAGTCCTTTAATAATTGGATAGTGATTGTTCTGTAGGTGATTTACGGTCAGTCCTTTAATAATTGGATAGTGATTGTTCTGTAGGTGATTTACGGTCAGTTCTTTAATAATTGGACAGTGATTGTTCTGTAGGTGATTTACGGTCAGTCCTTTATTAATTGGACAGTCATTGTTCTGTAGGTGATTTACGGTCAGTCCTTTAATAATTGGATAGTGATTGTTCTGTAGGTGATTTACGGTCAGTCCTTTAATAATTGGACAGTGATTGTTCTGTAGGTGATTTACGGTCAGTCCTTTAATAATAGGACAGTGATTGTTCTGTAGGTGATTTACGGTCAGTCCTTTAATAATTGGACAGTGATTGTTCTGTAGGTGATTTACGGTCAGTCCTTTAATAATAGGACAGTGATTGTTCTGTAGGTGATTTACGGTCTGTCCTTTAATAATTGGACAGTGATTGTTCTGTGGGTGATTTACGGTCAGTCCTTTAATAATTGGACAGTGATTGTTCTGTAGGTGATTTACGGTCAGTCCTTTAATAATTGGACAGTGATTGTTCTGTAGTTGATTTACGGTCAGACCTTTAATAATTGGACAGTGATTGTTCTGTAGGTGATTTACGGTCAGTCCTTTAATAATTGGACAGTGATTGTTCTGTAGGTGATTTACGGTCAGACCTTTAATAATTGGACAGTGATTGTTCTGTAGGTGATTTACGGTCAGTCCTTTAATAATTGGACAGTGATTGTTCTGTAGGTGATTTACGGTCAGTCCTTTAATAATTGGACAGTGATTGTTCTGTAGGTGATTTACGGTCAGTCCTTTAATAATTGGACAGTGATTGTTCTGTAGGTGATTTACGGTCAGTCCTTTAATAATTGGACAGTGATTGTTCTGTAGGTGATTTACGGTCAGACCTTTAATAATTGGACAGTGATTGTTCTGTAGGTGATTTACGGTCATTCCTTTAATAATTGGACAGTGATTGTTCTGTGGGTGATTTATGGTCAGTCCTTTAATAATTGAACAGTGATTGTTCTGTAGGTGATTTACGGTCAGTCCTTTAATAATTGGATAGTGATTGTTGTGTAGGTGATTTACTGTCAGTCCTTTAATAATTGGATAGTGATTGTTCTGTAGGTGATTTACGGTCAGTCCTTTAATAATTGGACAGTGATTGTTCTGTAGGTGATTTACGGTCATTCCTTTAATAATTGGACAGTGATTGTTCTGTAGGTGATTTACGGTCAGTCCTTTAATAATTGGACAGTGACTGTTCTGTAGGTGATTTACGGTCAGTCCTTTAATAATTGGACAGTGATTGTTCTGTCGGTGATTTACGGTCAGTCCTTTAATAATTGGACAGTGATTGTTCTGTAGGTGATTTACGGTCAGTCCTTTAATAATTGGACAGTGACTGTTCTGTAGGTGATTTACGGTCAGTCCTTTAATAATTGGATAGTGATTGTTCTGTAGGTGATTTACGGTCAGTCCTTTAATAATTGGACAGTGATTGTTCTGTAGGTGATTTACGGTCAGTCCTTTAATAATTGGACAGTGATTGTTCTGTAGGTGATTTACGGTCAGTCCTTTAATAATTGGACAGTGATTGTTCTGTAGGTGATTTACGGTCAGTCCTTTAATAATTGGACAGTGATTGTTCTGTAGGTGATTTACGGTCAGTCCTTTAATAATTGGATAGTGATTGTTCTGTAGGTGATTTACGGTCAGTCCTTTAATAATTGGACAGTGATTGTTCTGTAGGTGATTTACTGTCAGTCCTTTAATAATTGGACAGTGATTGTTCTGTAGGTGATTTATGGTCACTCCTTTAATAATTGGATAGTGATTGTTCTGTAGGTGATTTACGGTCAGTCCTTTAATAATTGGATAGTGATTGTTCTGTAGGTGATTTACTGTCAGTCCTTTAATAATTGGACAGTGATTGTTCTGTAGGTGATTTACGGTCAGTCCTTTAATAATTGGATAGTGATTGTTCTGTAGGTGATTTACGGTCAGTCCTTTAATAATTGGACAGTGATTGTTCTGTAGGTGATTTACGGTCAGTCCTTTAATAATTGGATAGTGATTGTTCTGTCGGTGATTTACGGTCAGTCCTTTAATAATTGGACAGTGATTGTTCTGTAGGTGATTTACGGTCAGTCCTTTAATAATTGGATAGTGATTGTTCTGTAGGTGATTTACGGTCAGTCCTTTAATAATTGGACAGTGATTGTTCTGTAGGTGATTTACGGTCAGTCCTTTAATAATTGGACAGTGATTGTTCTGTAGGTGATTTACGGTCAGTCCTTTAATAATTGGATAGTGATTGTTCTGTAGGTGATTTACGGTCAGTCCTTTAATAATTGGACAGTGATTGTTCTGTAGGTGATTTACGGTCAGTCCTTTAATAATTGGATAGTGATTGTTCTGTAGGTGATTTACGGTCAGTCCTTTAATAATTGGACAGTGATTGTTCTGTAGGTGATTTACGGTCAGTCCTTTAATAATTGGACAGTGATTGTTCTGTAGGTGATTTACGGTCAGTCCTTTAATAATTGGAGAGTGATTGTTCTGTCGGTGATTTACGGTCAGTCCTTTAATAATTGGATAGTGATTGTTCTGTAGGTGATTTACGGTCAGTCCTTTAATAATTGGACAATGATTGTTCTGTAGGTGATTTACGGTCAGTCCTTTAATAATTGGACAATGATTGTTCTGTAGGTGATTTACGGTCAGTCCTTTAATAATTGGACAATGATTGTTCTGTAGGTGATTTACGGTCAGTCCTTTAATAATTGGACAGTGATTATTCTGTAGTTGATTTACGGTCAGTCCTTTAATAATTGGACAGTGACTGTTCTGTAGGTGATTTACGGTCAGTCCTTTAATAATTGGATAGTGATTGTTCTGTAGGTGATTTACGGTCAGTCCTTTAATAATTGGACAGTGATTGTTCTGTAGGTGATTTACGGTCAGTCCTTTAATAATTGGACAGTGATTGTTCTGTAGGTGATTTACGGTCAGTCCTTTAATAATTGGACAGTGATTGTTCTGTAGGTGATTTACGGTCAGTCCTTTAATAATTGGACAGTGATTGTTCTGTAGGTGATTTACAGTCAGTCCTTTAATAATTGGACAGTGATTGTTCTGTAGGTGATTTACAGTCAGTCCTTTAATAATTGGACAGTGATTGTTCTGTAGGTGATTTACGGTCAGTCCTTTAATAATTGGACAGTGATTGTTCTGTAGGTGATTTACAGTCAGTCCTTTAATAATTGGACAGTGATTGTTCTGTAGGTGATTTACAGTCAGTCCTTTAATAATTGGACAGTGATTGTTCTGTAGGTGATTTACGGTCAGTCCTTTAATAATTGGACAGTGATTGTTCTGTAGGTGATTTACAGTCAGTCCTTTAATAATTGACAGTGATTGTTCTGTAGGTGATTTACGGTCAGTCCTTTAATAATTGGATAGTGATTGTTCTGTAGGTGATTTACGGTCAGTACTTTAATAATTGGACAGTGATTGTTCTGTAGGTGATTTACAGTCAGTCCTTTAATAATTGACAGTGATTGTTCTGTAGGTGATTTACGGTCAGTCCTTTAATAATTGGATAGTGATTGTTCTGTAGGTGATTTACGGTCAGTCCTTTAATAATTGGACAGTGATTGTTCTGTAGGTGATTTACGGTCAGTCCTTTAATAATTGGATAGTGATTATTCTGTAGTTGATTTACGGTCAGTCCTTTAATAATTGGATAGTGATTGTTCTGTAGGTGATTTATGGTCTGTCCTTTAATAATTGTACAGTAATTGTTCTGTAGGTGATTTATGGTCAGTCCTTTAATAATTGGACAGTGATTGTTCTGTAGGTGATTTACGGTCAGTCCTTTAATAATTGGACAGTGATTGTTCTGTAGGTGATTTACGGTCAGTCCTTTAATAATTGGATAGTGATTGTTCTGTCGGTGATTTACGGTCAGTTCTTTAATAATTGGAAAGTGATTGTTCTGTAGGTGATTTACGGTCAGTCCTTTAATAATTGGACAGTGATTGTTCTGTCGGTGATTTACGGTCAGTCCTTTAATAATTGGACAGTGATTGTTCTGTCGGTGATTTACGGTCAGTCCTTTAATAATTGGACAGTGATTGTTCTGTCGGTGATTTACGGTCAGTCCTTTAATAATTGGACTGTGATTGTTCTGTAGGTGATTTACGGTCAGTCCTTTAATAATTGGACTGTGATTGTTCTGTCGGTGATTTACGGTCAGTCCTTTAATAATTGGACTGTGATTGTTCTGTAGGTGATTTACTGTCAGTCCTTTAATAATTGGACTGTGATTGTTCTGTAGGTGATTTACGGTCAGTCCTTTAATAATTGGATAGTGATTGTTCTGTAGGTGATTTACGGTCAGTCCTTTAATAATTGGATAGTGATTGTTCTGTAGGTGATTTACGGTCAGTCCTTTAATAATTGGACAGTGTTTGTTCTGTAGGTGATTTACGGTCAGTCCTTTAATAATTGGATAGTGATTGTTCTGTAGGTGATTTACGGTCAGTCCTTTAATAATTGGACAGAGATTGTTCTGTAGGTGATTTACGGTCAGTCCTTTAATAATTGGACAGTGATTGTTCTGTAGGTGATTTACGGTCAGTTCTTTAATAATTGGACAGTGATTGTTCTGTAGGTGATTTACGGTCAGTCCTTTAATAATTGGATAGTGATTGTTCTGTCGGTGATTTACGGTCAGTCCTTTAATAATTGGACAGTGATTGTTCTGTCGGTGATTTACGGTCAGTCCTTTAATAATTGGATAGTGATTATTCTGTAGTTGATTTATGGTCATTCCTTTAATAATTGGACAGTGATTGTTCTGTCGGTGATTTACGGTCAGTCCTTTAATAATTGGACAGTGATTGTTCTGTAGGTGATTTACGGTCAGTCCTTTAATAATTGGACAGTGATTATTCTGTAGGTGATTTACGGTCAGTCCTTTAATAATTGACAGTGATTGTTCTGTAGGTGATTTACGGTCAGTCCTTTAATAATTGGATAGTGATTGTTCTGTAGGTGATTTACGGTCAGTCCTTTAATAATTGGACAGTGATTGTTCTGTAGTTGATTTATGGTCTGTCCTTTAATAATTGGACAGTGATTGTTCTGTAGGTGATTTACAGTCAGTCCTTTAATAATTGGATAGTGATTGTTCTGTAGGTGATTTACGGTCAGTCCTTTAATAATTGGATAGTGATTGTTCTGTAGGTGATTTACGGTCAGTACTTTAATAATTGGACAGTGATTGTTCTGTAGGTGATTTACGGTCAGTCCTTTAATAATTGGACAGTGATTGTTCTGTAGGTGATTTACGGTCAGTCCTTTAATAATTGGACAGTGATTATTCTGTAGGTGATTTACGGTCAGTCCTTTAATAATTGACAGTGATTGTTCTGTAGGTGATTTACGGTCAGTCCTTTAATAATTGGACAGTGATTGTTCTGTAGGTGATTTACGGTCAGTCCTTTAATAATTGGACAGTGATTGTTCTGTAGGTGATTTACGGTCAGTCCTTTAATAATTGGACAGTGATTGTTCTGTAGGTGATTTACGGTCAGTCCTTTAATAATTGGAAAGTGTTTGTTCTGTAGGTGATTTACTGTCAGTCCTTTAATAATTGGACAGTGATTGTTCTGTAGGTGATTTACGGTCAGTCCTTTAATAATTGGACAGTGATTGTTCTGTAGGTGATTTACGGTCAGTCCTTTAATAATTGGAAAGTGTTTGTTCTGTAGGTGATTTACTGTCAGTCCTTTAATAATTGGACAGTGATTGTTCTGTCGGTGATTTACGGTCAGTCCTTTAATAATTGGACAGTGATTGTTCTGTTGGTGATTTACGGTCAGTCCTTTAATAATTGGACAGTGATTGTTCTGTAGGTGATTTACGGTCAGTCCTTTAATAATTGGACAGTGATTGTTCTGTAGGTGATTTACGGTCAATCCTTTAATAATTGGACAGTGATTGTTCTGTAGGTGATTTACGGTCAGTCCTTTAATAATTGGACAGTGATTGTTCTGTAGGTGATTTACGGTCAGTCCTTTAATAATTGGACAGTGATTGTTCTGTAGGTGATTTACTGTCAGTCCTTTAATAATTGACAGTGATTGTTCTGTAGGTGATTTACGGTCAGTCCTTTAATAATTGGACAGTGATTGTTCTGTAGGTGATTTACGGTCAGTCCTTTAATAATTGGACAGTGATTGTTCTGTTGGTGATTTACGGTCAGTCCTTTAATAATTGGACAGTGATTGTTCTGTAGGTGATTTACGGTCAGTCCTTTAATAATTGGACAGTGATTGTTCTGTAGGTGATTTACGGTCAATCCTTTAATAATTGGACAGTGATTGTTCTGTAGGTGATTTACGGTCAGTCCTTTAATAATTGGACAGTGATTGTTCTGTAGGTGATTTACGGTCAGTCCTTTAATAATTGGACAGTGATTGTTCTGTAGGTGATTTACTGTCAGTCCTTTAATAATTGGACAGTGATTGTTCTGTTGGTGATTTACTGTCAGTCCTTTAATAATTGGACAGTGATTGTTCTGTAGGTGATTTACGGTCAGTCCTTTAATAATTGGACAGTGATTGTTCTGTAGGTGATTTACGGTCAGTCCTTTAATAATTGGACAGTGATTGTTCTGTAGGTGATTTACGGTCAGTCCTTTAATAATTGGACAGTGATTGTTCTGTAGGTGATTTACGGTCAGTCCTTTAATAATTGGACAGTGATTGTTCTGTAGGTGATTTACGGTCAGTCCTTTAATAATTGGACAGTGATTGTTCTGTAGGTGATTTACAGTCAGACCTTTAATAATTGGATAGTGATTATTCTGTAGTTGATTTACGGTCAGTCCTTTAATAATTGGACAGTGATTGTTCTGTAGGTGTATTACGGTCAGACCTTTAATAATTGGACAGTGATTGTTCTGTAGGTGATTTACGGTCAGTCCTTTAATAATTGGACAGTGATTGTTCTGTAGGTGATTTACGGTCAGTCCTTTAATAATTGGACAGTGATTGTTCTGTAGGTGATTTACTGTCAGTCCTTTAATAATTGGACAGTGATTGTTCTGTAGGTGATTTACTGTCAGTCCTTTAATAATTGGATAGTGATTGTTCTGTCGGAGATTTACTGTCAGTCCTTTAATAATTGGATAGTGATTGTTCTGTCGGAGATTTACTGTCAGTCCTTTAATAATTGGATAGTGATTGTTCTGTCGGTGATTTACGGTCAGTTCTTTAATAATTGGACAGTGATTGTTCTGTCGGAGATTTACTGTCAGTCCTTTAATAATTGGATAGTGATTGTTCTGTCGGTGATTTACGGTCAGTTCTTTAATAATTGGACAGTGATTGTTCTGTAGGTGATTTACGGTCAGTCCTTTAATAATTGGACAGTGATTGTTCTGTAGGTGATTTATGGTCAGTCCTTTAATCATTGGACAGTGATTGTTCTGTAGGTGATTTACGGTCAGTCCTTTAATAATTGGACAGTGATTGTTCTGTAGGTGATTTACGGTCAGTCCTTTAATAATTGGACAGTGATTGTTCTGTAGGTGATTTACGGTCAATCCTTTAATAATTGGACAGTGATTGTTCTGTAGGTGATTTACGGACAGTCCTTTAATAATTGGACAGTGATTGTTCTGTAGGTGATTTACGGTCAATCCTTTAATAATTGGACAGTGATTGTTCTGTAGGTGATTTACGGTCAGTCCTTTAATAATTGGACAGTGATTGTTCTGTAGGTGATTTACGGTCAGGCCTTTAATAATTGGACAGTGATTGTTCTGTAGGTGATTTACGGTCAGGCCTTTAATAATTGGACAGTGATTGTTCTGTAGGTGATTTACGGTCAGTCCTTTAATAATTGGACAGTGATTGTTCTGTAGGTGATTTACGGTCAATCCTTTAATAATTGGACAGTGATTGTTCTGTAGGTGATTTACGGTCAGTCCTTTAATAATTGGACAGTGATTGTTCTGTAGGTGATTTACGGTCAGGCCTTTAATAATTGGACAGTGATTGTTCTGTAGGTGATTTACGGTCAGTCCTTTAATAATTGGACAGTGATTGTTCTGTAGGTGATTTACGGTCAGACCTTTAATAATTGGACAGTGATTGTTCTGTAGGTGATTTACGGTCAGTCCTTTAATAATTGGACAGTGATTGTTCTGTAGGTGATTTACGGTCAGACCTTTAATAATTGGACAGTGATTGTTCTGTAGGTGATTTACGGTCAGTCCTTTAATAATTGGACAGTGATTGTTCTGTCGGTGAATTACGGTCAGTCCTTTAATAATTGGACAGTGATTGTTCTGTAGGTGATTTACGGTCAGTCCTTTAATAATTGGATAGTGATTGTTCTGTAGGTGATTTACGGTCAGTCCTTTAATAATTGGACAGTGATTGTTCTGTAGGTGATTTACGGTCAGTCCTTTAATAATTGGACAGTGATTGTTCTGTAGGTGATTTACGGTCAGTCCTTTAATAATTGGATAGTGATTGTTCTGTCGGTGATTTACGGTCAGTTCTTTAATAATTGGAAAGTGATTGTTCTGTAGGTGATTTACGGTCAGTCCTTTAATAATTGGACAGTGATTGTTCTGTCGGTGATTTACGGTCAGTCCTTTAATAATTGGACAGTGATTGTTCTGTCGGTGATTTACGGTCAGTCCTTTAATAATTGGACAGTGATTGTTCTGTCGGTGATTTACGGTCAGTCCTTTAATAATTGGACTGTGATTGTTCTGTAGGTGATTTACGGTCAGTCCTTTAATAATTGGACTGTGATTGTTCTGTCGGTGATTTACGGTCAGTCCTTTAATAATTGGACTGTGATTGTTCTGTAGGTGATTTACTGTCAGTCCTTTAATAATTGGACTGTGATTGTTCTGTAGGTGATTTACGGTCAGTCCTTTAATAATTGGATAGTGATTGTTCTGTAGGTGATTTACGGTCAGTCCTTTAATAATTGGATAGTGATTGTTCTGTAGGTGATTTACGGTCAGTCCTTTAATAATTGGACAGTGTTTGTTCTGTAGGTGATTTACGGTCAGTCCTTTAATAATTGGATAGTGATTGTTCTGTAGGTGATTTACGGTCAGTCCTTTAATAATTGGACAGAGATTGTTCTGTAGGTGATTTACGGTCAGTCCTTTAATAATTGGACAGTGATTGTTCTGTAGGTGATTTACGGTCAGTTCTTTAATAATTGGACAGTGATTGTTCTGTAGGTGATTTACGGTCAGTCCTTTAATAATTGGATAGTGATTGTTCTGTCGGTGATTTACGGTCAGTCCTTTAATAATTGGACAGTGATTGTTCTGTCGGTGATTTACGGTCAGTCCTTTAATAATTGGATAGTGATTATTCTGTAGTTGATTTATGGTCATTCCTTTAATAATTGGACAGTGATTGTTCTGTCGGTGATTTACGGTCAGTCCTTTAATAATTGGACAGTGATTGTTCTGTAGGTGATTTACGGTCAGTCCTTTAATAATTGGACAGTGATTATTCTGTAGGTGATTTACGGTCAGTCCTTTAATAATTGACAGTGATTGTTCTGTAGGTGATTTACGGTCAGTCCTTTAATAATTGGATAGTGATTGTTCTGTAGGTGATTTACGGTCAGTCCTTTAATAATTGGACAGTGATTGTTCTGTAGTTGATTTATGGTCTGTCCTTTAATAATTGGACAGTGATTGTTCTGTAGGTGATTTACAGTCAGTCCTTTAATAATTGGATAGTGATTGTTCTGTAGGTGATTTACGGTCAGTCCTTTAATAATTGGATAGTGATTGTTCTGTAGGTGATTTACGGTCAGTACTTTAATAATTGGACAGTGATTGTTCTGTAGGTGATTTACGGTCAGTCCTTTAATAATTGGACAGTGATTGTTCTGTAGGTGATTTACGGTCAGTCCTTTAATAATTGGACAGTGATTATTCTGTAGGTGATTTACGGTCAGTCCTTTAATAATTGACAGTGATTGTTCTGTAGGTGATTTACGGTCAGTCCTTTAATAATTGGACAGTGATTGTTCTGTAGGTGATTTACGGTCAGTCCTTTAATAATTGGACAGTGATTGTTCTGTAGGTGATTTACGGTCAGTCCTTTAATAATTGGACAGTGATTGTTCTGTAGGTGATTTACGGTCAGTCCTTTAATAATTGGAAAGTGTTTGTTCTGTAGGTGATTTACTGTCAGTCCTTTAATAATTGGACAGTGATTGTTCTGTAGGTGATTTACGGTCAGTCCTTTAATAATTGGACAGTGATTGTTCTGTAGGTGATTTACGGTCAGTCCTTTAATAATTGGAAAGTGTTTGTTCTGTAGGTGATTTACTGTCAGTCCTTTAATAATTGGACAGTGATTGTTCTGTCGGTGATTTACGGTCAGTCCTTTAATAATTGGACAGTGATTGTTCTGTTGGTGATTTACGGTCAGTCCTTTAATAATTGGACAGTGATTGTTCTGTAGGTGATTTACGGTCAGTCCTTTAATAATTGGACAGTGATTGTTCTGTAGGTGATTTACGGTCAATCCTTTAATAATTGGACAGTGATTGTTCTGTAGGTGATTTACGGTCAGTCCTTTAATAATTGGACAGTGATTGTTCTGTAGGTGATTTACGGTCAGTCCTTTAATAATTGGACAGTGATTGTTCTGTAGGTGATTTACTGTCAGTCCTTTAATAATTGACAGTGATTGTTCTGTAGGTGATTTACGGTCAGTCCTTTAATAATTGGACAGTGATTGTTCTGTAGGTGATTTACGGTCAGTCCTTTAATAATTGGACAGTGATTGTTCTGTTGGTGATTTACGGTCAGTCCTTTAATAATTGGACAGTGATTGTTCTGTAGGTGATTTACGGTCAGTCCTTTAATAATTGGACAGTGATTGTTCTGTAGGTGATTTACGGTCAATCCTTTAATAATTGGACAGTGATTGTTCTGTAGGTGATTTACGGTCAGTCCTTTAATAATTGGACAGTGATTGTTCTGTAGGTGATTTACGGTCAGTCCTTTAATAATTGGACAGTGATTGTTCTGTAGGTGATTTACTGTCAGTCCTTTAATAATTGGACAGTGATTGTTCTGTTGGTGATTTACTGTCAGTCCTTTAATAATTGGACAGTGATTGTTCTGTAGGTGATTTACGGTCAGTCCTTTAATAATTGGACAGTGATTGTTCTGTAGGTGATTTACGGTCAGTCCTTTAATAATTGGACAGTGATTGTTCTGTAGGTGATTTACGGTCAGTCCTTTAATAATTGGACAGTGATTGTTCTGTAGGTGATTTACGGTCAGTCCTTTAATAATTGGACAGTGATTGTTCTGTAGGTGATTTACGGTCAGTCCTTTAATAATTGGACAGTGATTGTTCTGTAGGTGATTTACAGTCAGACCTTTAATAATTGGATAGTGATTATTCTGTAGTTGATTTACGGTCAGTCCTTTAATAATTGGACAGTGATTGTTCTGTAGGTGTATTACGGTCAGACCTTTAATAATTGGACAGTGATTGTTCTGTAGGTGATTTACGGTCAGTCCTTTAATAATTGGACAGTGATTGTTCTGTAGGTGATTTACGGTCAGTCCTTTAATAATTGGACAGTGATTGTTCTGTAGGTGATTTACTGTCAGTCCTTTAATAATTGGACAGTGATTGTTCTGTAGGTGATTTACTGTCAGTCCTTTAATAATTGGATAGTGATTGTTCTGTCGGAGATTTACTGTCAGTCCTTTAATAATTGGATAGTGATTGTTCTGTCGGAGATTTACTGTCAGTCCTTTAATAATTGGATAGTGATTGTTCTGTCGGTGATTTACGGTCAGTTCTTTAATAATTGGACAGTGATTGTTCTGTCGGAGATTTACTGTCAGTCCTTTAATAATTGGATAGTGATTGTTCTGTCGGTGATTTACGGTCAGTTCTTTAATAATTGGACAGTGATTGTTCTGTAGGTGATTTACGGTCAGTCCTTTAATAATTGGACAGTGATTGTTCTGTAGGTGATTTATGGTCAGTCCTTTAATCATTGGACAGTGATTGTTCTGTAGGTGATTTACGGTCAGTCCTTTAATAATTGGACAGTGATTGTTCTGTAGGTGATTTACGGTCAGTCCTTTAATAATTGGACAGTGATTGTTCTGTAGGTGATTTACGGTCAATCCTTTAATAATTGGACAGTGATTGTTCTGTAGGTGATTTACGGACAGTCCTTTAATAATTGGACAGTGATTGTTCTGTAGGTGATTTACGGTCAATCCTTTAATAATTGGACAGTGATTGTTCTGTAGGTGATTTACGGTCAGTCCTTTAATAATTGGACAGTGATTGTTCTGTAGGTGATTTACGGTCAGGCCTTTAATAATTGGACAGTGATTGTTCTGTAGGTGATTTACGGTCAGGCCTTTAATAATTGGACAGTGATTGTTCTGTAGGTGATTTACGGTCAGTCCTTTAATAATTGGACAGTGATTGTTCTGTAGGTGATTTACGGTCAATCCTTTAATAATTGGACAGTGATTGTTCTGTAGGTGATTTACGGTCAGTCCTTTAATAATTGGACAGTGATTGTTCTGTAGGTGATTTACGGTCAGGCCTTTAATAATTGGACAGTGATTGTTCTGTAGGTGATTTACGGTCAGTCCTTTAATAATTGGACAGTGATTGTTCTGTAGGTGATTTACGGTCAGACCTTTAATAATTGGACAGTGATTGTTCTGTAGGTGATTTACGGTCAGTCCTTTAATAATTGGACAGTGATTGTTCTGTAGGTGATTTACGGTCAGACCTTTAATAATTGGACAGTGATTGTTCTGTAGGTGATTTACGGTCAGTCCTTTAATAATTGGACAGTGATTGTTCTGTCGGTGAATTACGGTCAGTCCTTTAATAATTGGACAGTGATTGTTCTGTAGGTGATTTACGGTCAGTCCTTTAATAATTGGATAGTGATTGTTCTGTAGGTGATTTACGGTCAGTCCTTTAATAATTGGACAGTGATTGTTCTGTAGGTGATTTACGGTCAGTCCTTTAATAATTGGACAGTGATTGTTCTGTCAGTGATTTACGGTCAGTCCTTTAATAATTGGACAGTGATTGTTCTGTAGGTGATTTACGGTCAGTCCTTTAATAATTGGAAAGTGTTTGTTCTGTAGGTGATTTACTGTCAGTCCTTTAATAATTGGACAGTGATTGTTCTGTAGGTGATTTACGGTCAGTCCTTTAATAATTGGACAGTGATTGTTCTGTAGGTGATTTACGGTCAGTCCTTTAATAATTGGAAAGTGTTTGTTCTGTAGGTGATTTACTGTCAGTCCTTTAATAATTGGACAGTGATTGTTCTGTCGGTGATTTACGGTCAGTCCTTTAATAATTGGACAGTGATTGTTCTGTTGGTGATTTACGGTCAGTCCTTTAATAATTGGACAGTGATTGTTCTGTAGGTGATTTACGGTCAGTCCTTTAATAATTGGACAGTGATTGTTCTGTAGGTGATTTACGGTCAATCCTTTAATAATTGGACAGTGATTGTTCTGTAGGTGATTTACGGTCAGTCCTTTAATAATTGGACAGTGATTGTTCTGTAGGTGATTTACGGTCAGTCCTTTAATAATTGGACAGTGATTGTTCTGTAGGTGATTTACTGTCAGTCCTTTAATAATTGACAGTGATTGTTCTGTAGGTGATTTACGGTCAGTCCTTTAATAATTGGACAGTGATTGTTCTGTAGGTGATTTACGGTCAGTCCTTTAATAATTGGACAGTGATTGTTCTGTTGGTGATTTACGGTCAGTCCTTTAATAATTGGACAGTGATTGTTCTGTAGGTGATTTACGGTCAGTCCTTTAATAATTGGACAGTGATTGTTCTGTAGGTGATTTACGGTCAATCCTTTAATAATTGGACAGTGATTGTTCTGTAGGTGATTTACGGTCAGTCCTTTAATAATTGGACAGTGATTGTTCTGTAGGTGATTTACGGTCAGTCCTTTAATAATTGGACAGTGATTGTTCTGTAGGTGATTTACTGTCAGTCCTTTAATAATTGGACAGTGATTGTTCTGTTGGTGATTTACTGTCAGTCCTTTAATAATTGGACAGTGATTGTTCTGTAGGTGATTTACGGTCAGTCCTTTAATAATTGGACAGTGATTGTTCTGTAGGTGATTTACGGTCAGTCCTTTAATAATTGGACAGTGATTGTTCTGTAGGTGATTTACGGTCAGTCCTTTAATAATTGGACAGTGATTGTTCTGTAGGTGATTTACGGTCAGTCCTTTAATAATTGGACAGTGATTGTTCTGTAGGTGATTTACGGTCAGTCCTTTAATAATTGGACAGTGATTGTTCTGTAGGTGATTTACAGTCAGACCTTTAATAATTGGATAGTGATTATTCTGTAGTTGATTTACGGTCAGTCCTTTAATAATTGGACAGTGATTGTTCTGTAGGTGTATTACGGTCAGACCTTTAATAATTGGACAGTGATTGTTCTGTAGGTGATTTACGGTCAGTCCTTTAATAATTGGACAGTGATTGTTCTGTAGGTGATTTACGGTCAGTCCTTTAATAATTGGACAGTGATTGTTCTGTAGGTGATTTACTGTCAGTCCTTTAATAATTGGACAGTGATTGTTCTGTAGGTGATTTACTGTCAGTCCTTTAATAATTGGATAGTGATTGTTCTGTCGGAGATTTACTGTCAGTCCTTTAATAATTGGATAGTGATTGTTCTGTCGGAGATTTACTGTCAGTCCTTTAATAATTGGATAGTGATTGTTCTGTCGGTGATTTACGGTCAGTTCTTTAATAATTGGACAGTGATTGTTCTGTCGGAGATTTACTGTCAGTCCTTTAATAATTGGATAGTGATTGTTCTGTCGGTGATTTACGGTCAGTTCTTTAATAATTGGACAGTGATTGTTCTGTAGGTGATTTACGGTCAGTCCTTTAATAATTGGACAGTGATTGTTCTGTAGGTGATTTATGGTCAGTCCTTTAATCATTGGACAGTGATTGTTCTGTAGGTGATTTACGGTCAGTCCTTTAATAATTGGACAGTGATTGTTCTGTAGGTGATTTACGGTCAGTCCTTTAATAATTGGACAGTGATTGTTCTGTAGGTGATTTACGGTCAATCCTTTAATAATTGGACAGTGATTGTTCTGTAGGTGATTTACGGAAAGTCCTTTAATAATTGGACAGTGATTGTTCTGTAGGTGATTTACGGTCAATCCTTTAATAATTGGACAGTGATTGTTCTGTAGGTGATTTACGGTCAGTCCTTTAATAATTGGACAGTGATTGTTCTGTAGGTGATTTACGGTCAGGCCTTTAATAATTGGACAGTGATTGTTCTGTAGGTGATTTACGGTCAGGCCTTTAATAATTGGACAGTGATTGTTCTGTAGGTGATTTACGGTCAGTCCTTTAATAATTGGACAGTGATTGTTCTGTAGGTGATTTACGGTCAATCCTTTAATAATTGGACAGTGATTGTTCTGTAGGTGATTTACGGTCAGTCCTTTAATAATTGGACAGTGATTGTTCTGTAGGTGATTTACGGTCAGGCCTTTAATAATTGGACAGTGATTGTTCTGTAGGTGATTTACGGTCAGTCCTTTAATAATTGGACAGTGATTGTTCTGTAGGTGATTTACGGTCAGACCTTTAATAATTGGACAGTGATTGTTCTGTAGGTGATTTACGGTCAGTCCTTTAATAATTGGACAGTGATTGTTCTGTAGGTGATTTACGGTCAGACCTTTAATAATTGGACAGTGATTGTTCTGTAGGTGATTTACGGTCAGTCCTTTAATAATTGGACAGTGATTGTTCTGTCGGTGAATTACGGTCAGTCCTTTAATAATTGGACAGTGATTGTTCTGTAGGTGATTTACGGTCAGTCCTTTAATAATTGGATAGTGATTGTTCTGTAGGTGATTTACGGTCAGTCCTTTAATAATTGGACAGTGATTGTTCTGTAGGTGATTTACGGTCAGTCCTTTAATAATTGGACAGTGATTGTTCTGTCAGTGATTTACGGTCAGTCCTTTAATAATTGGACAGTGATTGTTCTGTAGGTGATTTACGGTCAGTCCTTTAATAATTGGACAGTGATTGTTCTGTAGGTGATTTATGGTCAGTCCTTTAATAATTGGACAGTGATTGTTCTGTAGGTGATTTACGGTCAGTCCTTTAATAATTGGATAGTGATTGTTCTGTCGGTGATTTACGGTCAGTCCTTTAATAATTGGACAGTGATTGTTCTGTAGGTGATTTACGGTCAGTCCTTTAATAATTGGACAGTGATTGTTCTGTAGGTGATTTACGGTCAGTCCTTTAATAATTGGATAGTGATTGTTCTGTAGGTGATTTACGGTCAGTCCTTTAATAATTGGACAGTGATTGTTCTGTAGGTGATTTACGGTCAGTCCTTTAATAATTGGACAGTGATTGTTCTGTCAGTGATTTACGGTCAGTCCTTTAATAATTGGACAGTGATTGTTCTGTAGGTGATTTACGGTCAGTCCTTTAATAATTGGACAGTGATTGTTCTGTAGGTGATTTATGGTCAGTCCTTTAATAATTGGACAGTGATTGTTCTGTAGGTGATTTACGGTCAGTCCTTTAATAATTGGATAGTGATTGTTCTGTCGGTGATTTACGGTCAGTCCTTTAATAATTGGACAGTGATTGTTCTGTAGGTGATTTACGGTCAGTCCTTTAATAATTGGACAGTGATTGTTCTGTAGGTGATTTACGGTCAGTCCTTTAATAATTGGACAGTGATTGTTCTGTAGGTGATTTACGGTCAGTCCTTTAATAATTGGACAGTGATTGTTCTGTAGGTGATTTACGGTCAGTCCTTTAATAATTGTATAGTGATTGTTCTGTAGGTGATTTACGGTCAGTCCTTTAATAATTGGACAGTGATTGTTCTGTAGGTGATTTACGGTCAGTCCTTTAATAATAGGACAGTGATTGTTCTGTAGGTGATTTACGGTCAGTCCTTTAATAATTGGACAGTGATTGTTCTGTAGGTGATTTACGGTCAGTCCTTTAATAATTGGATAGTGATTGTTCTGTAGGTGATTTACGGTCAGTCCTTTAATAATTGGACAGTGATTGTTCTGTAGGTGATTTACGGTCAGTCCTTTAATAATTGGACAGTGATTGTTCTGTAGGTTATTTACGGTCAGTCCTTTATTGTTTGGATTGACATTTCTCTGATGAAGAATTGTGAACAGTTCCTTATCATTTAAATGCACGAATAATTCTCCCTTGGAAGTTTTTTGTTTAACTGAGGATTTTCCTAATGTTGCTTTCTAGACAATCCCTCATAACCTGTGATGGAAAATTCTCTTGAGTTTCTTTATGGGCAGTCCCTTATTTATGGTGACGTGATTTCCATTTCTGTGATTTGTGGAATCTCTTTGAGCCACATATACACAGATGTAAATCTATTTCTGTATCTGTGTGTCCATTATTCAGCTTAATAAAGAATGAGTTTGGAATAAGTTCCCATTTTGTGATACGTTATCAATATAAAGCAGGTCTTTTTTGAGAAGCAGGAACTTGTTTCCCACTGCAGTGAATTGAATTTTCATTATTGACCCTGACCCATGCAGTTAAACAGGTCAGTTTACCTGTCTCATTGTCACCAATGTCTCAGGGTTGTCCAGTCAGACAATTTGATGTTTGAAGTGACAGGGATTGCATTATTTGTTTGTTCTGTCTGTCCCTCCTTCATATTTCTATTTTAATATACCGTGTTCTATTGATACTGTTGTTTTTATCTGACTGTCAGTAATATGATGTTGTAAGGTGAGAGTCTCAGAGCAGGAATCCTTTGTTTGTAAATCAGGTGTCCAATGAACCGATCAGTGACTGCTCCACGACAACCTAAAATCATCATTTCTCATGGAAAATGTGGTCAGATTTTGTAGTTATATGGGTTGAAAATGAATTCTACCTTATTAATGTCATAGAGTGATGGAGTTATTCCGCTCAGAAACAGGCCTTTCAGCCCATCGTGTCTGTGCCGGCCATCAAGCACCTATATGTTGTAATCCCATTTTCCAGCACTTGTCCTGTAGCCTTGTATACTGTGGCATTTCAAGTGTTCATCTAAAGACTTAAATGTTGAGTGTTCTTGCTTCGACCACCTCTTAAGGCAGTGTGTTCCAGATTCCAACCCCCTGCTGGGTGAAAACATTTTGCCTCAAATCTCCTCTGTATCTCCTGCCCCTAACCTTAAATCGATATCCCCTGGTTGACACCTTATTGACACCTCCGCAATGGGAAAATGTTTCTTCCAATCTATCCTATCAAAGCCCCTCATAATTTTGTATACCTCAATCATGTACCACCTCAGACTTCTCTGATGGAAGGAAAACAACCCTCACCTTTTCAGTCTCTCTTCATAGCTGAAATGCTCCAGCCCAGGCAACATTCTGGTGAATCACCTCTGCACCTTCTGTTGTGCAATCACATCCTTCCTATAGTGTGTTAACCAGAACCATACACAGTACTCCAGCTGTGGCTTACCCAGAGTTTTATGCAGCTTCATTATAGCATCCCTGCTCTGATATTCTATGCCTCAGCTAATAAAGGCAAGTATCCCAGAAGCCTTTCTAACCATCTTATCTACCTGTGCTGTTGCCTTCAGTAATATATGGATAAGTACACCCTACTCCCTCTGACCCTCTGTACTGTCTAGGGTCATACCATCCATTGTATATTCCCTTGCCTTATTAGTCCTCCCAAAATGCATCACCTCACACTTCTCAGGATTAAATTCAATTTGCCACTGCTCTGCCCATCTATATCATCCTGTAATCTAAGGATTTCCTCCTTACTATTTACAACACCATCATTCTTTGTGTCATCTGAGAACTTACTGATCATACCACCTATATTCAGGTCTAAATCATTAATGTACACTACAAACAGCAAGGTTCCCAGCATCGATCCCTGTGGTACACCACTGGTCACAGACTTCCATTCGCAAAATCAACCCTCGACCATCACCCTCTGCCTCCTGCCACTAAGCCAGTTTTGGATCCAATTTGAAATTCTAGTAAACAAGTGAGTGAATGTTTCTGAACAGTCTACAACTGTGTAAATTTTTATCGCATGTTATCACTGTTTCTCTCTGGCTGTCTGAGCATTCAGCTGCTTTGTTCTGTGCTCTTACCCTCAGTCAGTTTGTCTGTGTTGGGTTAGGTGCTCGTTCAGCACCGGTCAGGAATGGAGCCTGAGATCTTCCTCTGTGCGGTACGCAGTAACATACTCTGTGAGATCCGTTGACTCTGCACAGACTGGGATCTTCCTGTGCTCTGTGTATGCATCTCAGCACCTGACTGGCTGAGATCCGTTCACTCTGCAAAGGCCAGGAATGGAGCCTGGGATCTTTCTGTGCTCTTTATGGAACTCAGTACCAGACTGGGTACATATCTTTAATTATATCTATCCAATTCCCGCCTCTCTCCCCTGCAGCCGGTCTGGGTGTACCTGAGTGAGCAGATTGATCTTCCCCATTCAGATATCTCACACACTGGGGGAACAGACAGGCGTTTCTGTGGCCGCAAATGAGACTCCAGGATTGTATGTTGCCTCCCTGGTGCTCGGGTCAAGGATGTCTCAGAGCGGCTGCTGGACATTCTGAAGGGAGAGGGTGAATAGTCAGAGATCGTGGTACACATTGGTACCAACGACATAGGTAGAAATAGGGATGAGTTCCTGCAACAAGAATTTAGGGTGCGAGGAAGCAGATTAAAAAGGAGGACCTCTAAGGTTGCAATCTCTGGATTCCTCCCGGTGCCACGTGCTAATGACTTTAGAAATAGGAGGATAGAGCAGATGAATATCTGGCTGAGGAGATCATGCAGGAGGGAGGGCTTCAGTTTCCTGGATCACTGGGTATATTTCTGGCAAAAGTGGGACTTGTCCAAGTTGGACAGGTTGCACCTGAACTGGAAAGGGACAAGCATCCTTGTTTGGAGGTTTGTTCGTTCTTTATTGGGGGGTTGGGGGTAGGCGGTTAAACTAATCGGCAGGGGGTTGGGATACAGAGTGGAGGTACAGTAGAGGGTAATGTGGAACAGAACGTGAGTCTGCTGGAAGGCAGAGCAAATATAGACCTGGTAAGGCAGAAGAGAAAAATGCAAGGTTGGATTGTAACTATTTCAAAAACAGGAGTCTCATTAGTAAGGTGGATAAATTGAGGTTGTTGATTAGCACATGGCATTATGATATTGCTATCACAGAGACATGGTTGTGGGCGGGGCAGGACTGGCAGCTCAATATTCCAGTGTATAGAATCTTCAAGTGTGACAGGGGAGGGGGTAAAAGTGGAGGTGGCATTGCACTGTTGATCAAGGAGTCATTTACTGCAGTAAGAAGGGATGATATCTTAGAAGGTTCCTTAAATGAGGCCATATGGGTGGAACTTAAAAACATAAAGGGGGCAATCACCTGGCTGGGAGTGTACTACAGGCTGCCAAACAGTCAGGGAGAGATAGAGGAGCAGATATATAGGCAAATTTCAGGGGTGCAAAAATAATAGGGTAGTATTAGTAGGGGATTTCAACTTCCCTGATATCAACTGCGATAGTCTTAGTGCAAAAGGCTTAAAGGGGAATGAATTCTGAAAATGCATACAGGAGAGCTTTTTGAGCCAGTACATCAGACGTCCTGCAAGAGAAGGGGCAGTACTGGAGCTAACACTAGGGAATGAAACTGGACAAGTGGTAGAAGTGTCAGTGAGGGAGCATTTCGGTGCTAGTGACCATAACGCTAAGATTTAAGGTAGTTATGGATAAGGACAAAGACAGACGGAAACTAAAGGGACTGAATTGGGGGAAGGCCGATTTTAAGATGATGAAACAGGATGGGGCCAAAGTGGACTGTGAGCAGCTACTTGTAGGAAAGTCCATATCAGATCAATGGGCATCATTCAAAGAGAAAATAGTGAGAGTTCAGAGCCAACATGCACCCGTTAAGGTGATGGGGAGGACTAACAGGTCCAGGGAACACTGGATGTCAAGAGATACAGAGGATTGGATCAGGAAAAGAAGGAAGCTTATTGCAGATTCAGAGTGCTAACAAACAGCGGAGGCACTAGAGGAGTATAGAAAGTGTAGGGGGGAACTTAAAAAAAAGTAATTAGGAGAGCGAAGAGGGGACATGAAAAAATACTGGCAGGCAAGAGAAAGGAAAATCCTAAAGCAATTTATCAGTATGTCAAGGGCAAGAAGATAACCAGGGAAAGATTAGGGACCATTAGGCACCAAAGTGGCAACCTGTGTGTGGAGCCGGAGGGCACAGGTGAGGTTTTAAATGATTACTTTTCATCTGTGTTCACTATGGAGAAGGATGATGTAGGTGTAGAGATCAGGGAGTGGGATTGTGATATACTTGAACATGTTAGCATTGAAAGGGAGGAAGTATTAGCAGTTTTAGTGGGCTTGAAAGTAGATAAATCCCCAAGGCTCAGATGAAATGTATCCCTGGCTGTTATGTGAGGCAAGAGAGGCGATTGCAGGGGCTTTGTAACAAGTTTTCAAATCCTCTTTATCCAGAGGAAAGGTACCAGAGGACTGGAGGATAGTGAATGTGGTACCATTATTTAAGAAGGGTAGCAGGGATATGCTAGGTATTTACAGGTCAGTGAGTCTAACATCAGTGGTAGGGAAACGATTGGAAAAAGATGCGAGGGACAGGATTATTCTCCACTTGAGAGGCAGGGATTAATCAGGGATAGTCAGCATGGCATTTTCAGGGGGAGATCGTGTCTGACTAACTTGATTAAATTTTTCGAGGAGATGACCAGATGTGTAGATGAAGGTAAAGCAGTCGATGTAATCTACATGGACTTCAGTAAGGGTTTTGTTAAGGTCCCACGTGGGAGATTGGTTGAGAAGGTAAGAGCCCATGGGATCCAGGGCAATTTGGCAAATTGGATCCAAAAGTGGCTTTGTGGCAGGAGGCAGAGGGTAATAGGCGAGGGCTGTTTTTGCGATTGGAAGCCTGTGACCAGTGGTGTACCACAGGGATCGGTGCTGTGACCCTTGCTGTTTGAAGTGTACATTAATGACTTAGATGTGAATATAGGAGGTATGATCAGTAAGTTCACAGATGATACAAAAATTACAGTGCGCAATACTATGGCTAATTGTTAAATTAGATGTCATCACTAATACACAGGTGATAATATTCCAGTGAATTGTTAAATTAGATATCATCACTAATACACAGGTGATAATATTCCAGTTAATTGTTAAATTAGATATCATCACTAATACACAGGTGATAATATTCCAGTTAATTGTTAAATTAGATATCATCACTAATACACAGGTGATAATATTCCAGTTAATTGTTAAATTAGATATCATCACTAATACACAGGTGATAATATTCCAGTTAATTGTTAAATTAGATGTCATCACTAATACACAGGTGATAATATTCCAGTTAATTGTTAAATTAGATATCATCACTAATACACAGGTGATAATATTCCAGTTAATTGTTAAATTAGATATCATCACTAATACACAGGGGATAATATTCCAGTTAATTGTTAAATTAGATATCATCACTAATACACAGGTGATAATATTCCAGTTAATTGTTAAATTAGATATCATCACTAATACACAGGTGATAATATTCCAGTTAATTGTTAAATTAGATATCATCACTGATACACAGGTGATAATATTCCAGTTAATTGTTAAATTAGATATCATCACTAATACACAGGTGATAATATTCCAGTTAATTGTTAAATTAGATATCATCACTAATACACAGGTGATAATATTCCAGTTAATTGTTAAATTAGATATCATCACTGATACACAGGTGATAATATTCCAGTTAATTGTTAAATTAGATATCATCACTAATACACAGGGGATAATATTCCAGTTAATTGTTAAATTAGATGTCATCACTAATACACAGGTGATAATATTTCAGTTAATTGTTAAATTAGATATCATCACTAATACACAGGTGATAATATTCCAGTTAATTGTTAAATTAGATATCATCACTAATACACAGGGGATAATATTCCAGTTAATTGTTAAATTAGATATCATCACTAATACACAATGTATAATATTCTGGTTAATTGTTAAATTGGATATCATCACTAATACACAGGTGATAATATTCCAGTTAATTGTTAAATTAGATATCATCACTAATACACAGGTGATAATATTCCAGTTAATTGTTAAATTAGATGTCATCACTAATACACAGGTGATAATATTCCAGTTAATTGTTAAATTAGATATCATCACTAATACACAGGTGATAATATTCCAGTTAATTGTTAAATTAGATGTCATCACTAATACACAGGTGATAATATTCCAGTTAATTGTTAAATTAGATATCATCACTAATACACAGGTGATAATATTCCAGTTAATTGTTAAATTAGATATCATCACTAATACACAGGTGATAATATTCCAGTTAATTGTTAAATTAGATATCATCACTAATACACAGGGGATAATATTCCAGTTAATTGTTAAATTAGATATCATCACTAATACACAGGTGATAATATTCCAGTTAATTGTTAAATTAGATATCATCACTAATACACAGGTGATAATATTCCAGTTAATTGTTAAATTAGATATCATCACTAATACACAGGTGATAATATTCCAGTTAATTGTTAAATTAGATGTCATCACTAATACACAGGTGATAATATTCCAGTTAATTGTTAAATTAGATATCATCACTAATACACAGGTGATAATATTCCAGTTAATTGTTAAATTAGATATCATCACTAATACACAGGTGATAATATTCCAGTTAATTGTTAAATTAGATGTCATCACTAATACACAGGTGATAATATTCCAGTTAATTGTTAAATTAGATATCATCACTAATACACAGGTGATAATATTCCAGTTAATTGTTAAATTAGATATCATCACTAATACACAGGTGATAACATTCCAGTTAATTGTTAAATTAGATATCATCACTAATACACAGGGGATAATATTCCAGTTAATTGTTAAATTAGATATCATCACTAATACACAGGTGATAATATTCCAGTTAATTGTTAAATTAGATATCATCACTAATACACAGGTGATAATATTCCAGTTAATTGTTAAATTAGATATCATCACTAATACACAGGTGATAATATTCCAGTTAATTGTTAAATTAGATATCATCACTAATACACAGGTGATAATATCCCAGTTAATTGTTAAATTAGATATCATCACTAATACACAGGGGATAATATTCCAGTTAATTGTTAAATTAGATGTCATCACTAATACACAGGTGATAATATTCCAGTTAATTGTTAAATTAGATATCATCACTAATACACAGGTGATAATATTCCAGTTAATTGTTAAATTAGATATCATCACTAATACACAGGTGATAATATTCCAGTTAATTGTTAAATTAGATATCATCACTAATACACAGGTGATAATATTCCAGTTAATTGTTAAATTAGATATCATCACTAATACACAGGTGATAATATTCCAGTTAATTGTTAAATTAGATATCATCACTAATACACAGGTGATAATATTCCAGTTAATTGTTAAATTAGATGTCATCACTAATACACAGGTGATAATATTCCAGTTAATTGTTAAATTAGATATCATCACTAATACACAGGTGATAATATTCCAGTTAATTGTTAAATTAGATATCATCACTAATACACAGGTGATAATATTCCAGTTAATTGTTAAATTAGATATCATCACTAATACACAGGTGATAATATTCCAGTTAATTGTTAAATTAGATATCATCACTAATACACAGGTGATAATATTCCAGTTAATTGTTAAATTAGATATCATCACTAATACACAGGTGATAATATTCCAGTTAATTGTTAAATTAGATATCATCACTAAGACACAGGTGATAATATTCCAGTTAATTGTTAAATTAGATATCATCACTAATACACAGGTGATAATATTCCAGTTAATTGTTAAATTAGATATCATCACTAATACACAGGTGATAATATTCCAGTTAATTGTTAAATTAGATATCATCACTAATACACAGGTGATAATATTCCAGTTAATTGTTAAATTAGATATCATCACTAATACACAGGTGATAATATTCCAGTTAATTGTTAAATTAGATATCATCACTAATACACAGGTGATAATATTCCAGTTAATTGTTAAATTAGATATCATCACTAATACACAGGTGATAATATTCCAGTTAATTGTTAAATTAGATATCATCACTAATACACAGGTGATAATATTCCAGTTAATTGTTAAATTAGATATCATCACTAATACACAGGTGATAATATTCCAGTTAATTGTTAAATTAGATATCATCACTAATACACAGGTGATAATATTCCAGTTAATTGTTAAATTAGATATCATCACTAATACACAGGGGATAATATTCCAGTTAATTGTTAAATTAGATATCATCACTAATACACAGGTGATAATATTCCAGTTAATTGTTAAATTAGATATCATCACTAATACACAGGTGATAATATTCCAGTTAATTGTTAAATTAGATGTCATCACTAATACACAGGTGATAATATTCCAGTTAATTGTTAAATTAGATGTCATCACTAATACACAGGTGATAATATTCCAGTTAATTGTTAAATTAGATGTCATCACTAATACACAGGTGATAATATTCCAGTTAATTGTTAAATTAGATATCATCACTAATACACAGGTGATAATATTCCAGTTAATTGTTAAATTAGATATCATCACTAATACACAGGTGATAATATTCCAGTTAATTGTTAAATTAGATGTCATCACTAATACACAGGTGATAATATTCCAGTTAATTGTTAAATTAGATGTCATCACTAATACACAGGTGATAATATTCCAGTTAATTGTTAAATTAGATGCCATCACTAATACACAGGTGATAATATTCCAGTTAATTGTTAAATTAGATATCATCACTAATACACAGGTGATAATATTCCAGTTAATTGTTAAATTAGATGTCATCACTAATACACAGGTGATAATATTCCAGTTAATTGTTAAATTAGATGTCATCACTAATACACAGGTGATAATATTCCAGTTAATTGTTAAATTAGATGTCATCACTAATACACAGGTGATAATATTCCAGTTAATTGTTAAATTAGATGTCATCACTAATACACAGGTGATAATATTCCAGTTAATTGTTAAATTAGATATCATCACTAATACACAGGTGATAATATTCCAGTTAATTGTTAAATTAGATGTCATCACTAATACACAGGTGATAATATTCCAGTTAATTGTTAAATTAGATATCATCACTAATACACAGGTGATAATATTCCAGTTAATTGTTAAATTAGATATCATCACTAATACACAGGTGATAATATTCCAGTTAATTGTTAAATTAGATATCATCACTAATACACAGGTGATAATATTCCAGTTAATTGTTAAATTAGATATCATCACTAATACACAGGTGATAATATTCCAGTTAATTGTTAAATTAGATATCATCACTAATACACAGGTGATAATATTCCAGTTAATTGTTAAATTAGATATCATCACTAATACACAGGTGATAATATTCCAGTTAATTGTTAAATTAGATGTCATCACTAATACACAGGTGATAATATTCCAGTTAATTGTTAAATTAGATATCATCACTAATACACAGGTGATAATATTCCAGTTAATTGTTAAATTAGATATCATCACTAATACACAGGTGATAATATTCCAGTTAATTGTTAAATTAGATATCATCACTAATACACAGGTGATAATATTCCAGTTAATTGTTAAATTAGATATCATCACTAATACACAGGTGATAATATTCCAGTTAATTGTTAAATTAGATATCATCACTAATACACAGGTGATAATATTCCAGTTAATTGTTAAATTAGATATCATCACTAAGACACAGGTGATAATATTCCAGTTAATTGTTAAATTAGATATCATCACTAATACACAGGTGATAATATTCCTGTTAATTGTTAAATTAGATATCATCACTAATACACAGGTGATAATATTCCAGTTAATTGTTAAATTAGATATCATCACTAATACACAGGTGATAATATTCCAGTTAATTGTTAAATTAGATATCATCACTAATACACAGGTGATAATATTCCAGTTAATTGTTAAATTAGATATCATCACTAATACACAGGTGATAATATTCCAGTTAATTGTTAAATTAGATATCATCACTAATACACAGGTGATAATATTCCAGTTAATTGTTAAATTAGATATCATCACTAATACACAGGTGATAATATTCCAGTTAATTGTTAAATTAGATATCATCACTAATACACAGGTGATAATATTCCAGTTAATTATTAAATTAGATATCATCACTAATACACAGGTGATAATATTCCAGTTAATTGTTAAATTAGATATCATCACTAATACACAGGGGATAATATTCCAGTTAATTGTTAAATTAGATATCATCACTAATACACAGGTGATAATATTCCAGTTAATTGTTAAATTAGATATCATCACTAATACACAGGTGATAATATTCCAGTTAATTGTTAAATTAGATATCATCACTAATACACAGGTGATAATATTCCAGTTAATTGTTAAATTAGATGTCATCACTAATACACAGGTGATAATATTCCAGTTAATTGTTAAATTAGATGTCATCACTAATACACAGGTGATAATATTCCAGTTAATTGTTAAATTAGATATCATCACTAATACACAGGTGATAATATTCCAGTTAATTGTTAAATTAGATATCATCACTAATACACAGGTGATAATATTCCAGTTAATTGTTAAATTAGATGTCATCACTAATACACAGGTGATAATATTCCAGTTAATTGTTAAATTAGATGTCATCACTAATACACAGGTGATAATATTCCAGTTAATTGTTAAATTAGATGCCATCACTAATACACAGGTGATAATATTCCAGTTAATTGTTAAATTAGATATCATCACTAATACACAGGTGATAATATTCCAGTTAATTGTTAAATTAGATGTCATCACTAATACACAGGTGATAATATTCCAGTTAATTGTTAAATTAGATGTCATCACTAATACACAGGTGATAATATTCCAGTTAATTGTTAAATTAGATGTCATCACTAATACACAGGTGATAATATTCCAGTTAATTGTTAAATTAGATGTCATCACTAATACACAGGTGATAATATTCCAGTTAATTGTTAAATTAGATATCATCACTAATACACAGGTGATAATATTCCAGTTAATTGTTAAATTAGATGTCATCACTAATACACAGGTGATAATATTCCAGTTAATTGTTAAATTAGATATCATCACTAATACACAGGTGATAATATTCCAGTTAATTGTTAAATTAGATATCATCACTAATACACAGGTGATAATATTCCAGTTAATTGTTAAATTAGATATCATCACTAATACACAGGTGATAATATTCCAGTTAATTGTTAAATTAGATATCATCACTAATACACAGGTGATAATATTCCAGTTAATTGTTAAATTAGATATCATCACTAATACACAGGTGATAATATTCCAGTTAATTGTTAAATTAGATATCATCACTAATACACAGGTGATAATATTCCAGTTAATTGTTAAATTAGATATCATCACTAATACACAGGTGATAATATTCCAGTTAATTGTTAAATTAGATATCATCACTAATACACAGGTGATAATATTCCAGTTAATTGTTACATTAAATATCATCACTAATACACAGGTGATAATATTCCAGTTAATTGTTAAATTAGATATCATCACTAATACACAGGTGATAATATTCCAGTTAATTGTTAAATTAGATATCATCACTAATACACAGGTGATAATATTCCAGTTAATTGTTAAATTAGATATCATCACTAATACACAGGTGATAATATTCCAGTTAATTGTTAAATTAGATATCATCACTAATACACAGGTGATAATATTCCAGTTAATTGTTAAATTAGATATCATCACTAATACACAGGTGATAATATTCCAGTTAATTGTTAAATTAGATGTCATCACTAATACACAGGTGATAATATTCCAGTTAATTGTTAAATTAGATATCATCACTAATACACAGGTGATAATATTCCAGTTAATTGTTAAATTAGATATCATCACTAATACACAGGTGATAATATTCCAGTTAATTGTTAAATTAGATGTCATCACTAATACACAGGTGATAATATTCCAGTTAATTGTTAAATTAGATATCATCACTAATACACAGGGGATAATATTCCAGTTAATTGTTAAATTAGATGTCATCACTAATACACAGGTGATAATATTCCAGTTAATTGTTAAATTAGATATCATCACTAATACACAGGTGATAATATTCCAGTTAATTGTTAAATTAGATGTCATCACTAATACACAGGGGATAATATTCCAGTTAATTGTTAAATTAGATATCATCACTAATAGACAGGTGATAATATTCCAGTTAATTGTTAAATTAGATATCATCACTAATACACAGGTGATAATATTCCAGTTAATTGTTAAATTAGATATCATCACTAATACACAGGTGATAATATTCCAGTTAATTGTTAAATTAGATATCATCACTGATACACAGGTGATAATATTCCAGTTAATTGTTAAATTAGATATCATCACTGATACACAGGTGATAATATTCCAGTTAATTGTTAAATTAGATATCATCACTGATACACAGGTGATAATATTCCAGTTAATTGTTAAATTAGATATCATCACTAATACACAGGTGATAATATTCCAGTTAATTGTTAAATTAGATATCATCACTAATACACAGGTGATAATATTCCAGTTAATTGTTAAATTAGATATCATCACTGATACACAGGTGATAATATTCCAGTTAATTGTTAAATTAGATATCATCACTGATACACAGGTGATAATATTCCAGTTAATTGTTAAATTAGATATCATCACTGATACACAGGTGATAATATTCCAGTTAATTGTTAAATTAGATATCATCACTAATACACAGGTGATAATATTCCAGTTAATTGTTAAATTAGATATCATCACTAATACACAGGTGATAATATTCCAGTTAATTGTTAAATTAGATATCATCACTAATACACAGGTGATAATATTCCAGTTAATTGTTAAATTAGATATCATCACTAATACACAGGTGATAATATTCCAGTTAATTGTTAAATTAGATATCATCACTAATACACAGGTGATAATATTCCAGTTAATTGTTAAATTAGATATCATCACTAATACACAGGTGATAATATTCCAGTTAATTGTTAAATTAGATATCATCACTAATACACAGGTGATAATATTCCAGTTAATTGTTAAATTAGATATCATCACTAATACACAGGTGATAATATTCCAGTTAATTGTTAAATTAGATATCATCACTAATACACAGGTGATAATATTCCAGTTAATTGTTAAATTAGATATCATCACTAATACACAGGTGATAATATTCCAGTTAATTGTTAAATTAGATGTCATCACTAATACACAGGTGATAATATTCCAGTTAATTGTTAAATTAGATATCATCACTAATACACAGGTGATAATATTCCAGTTAATTGTTAAATTAGATATCATCACTAATACACAGGGGATAATATTCCAGTTAATTGTTAAATTAGATGTCATCACTAATACACAGGTGATAATATTCCAGTTAATTGTTAAATTAGATATCATCACTAATACACAGGGGATAATATTCCAGTTAATTGTTAAATTAGATATCATCACTAATACACAGGTGATAATATTCCAGTTAATTGTTAAATTAGATATCATCACTAATACACAGGGGATAATATTCCAGTTAATTGTTAAATTAGATATCATCACTAATACACAGGTGATAATATTCCAGTTAATTGTTAAATTAGATATCATCACTAATACACAGGTGATAATATTCCAGTTAATTGTTAAATTAGATATCATCACTAATACACAGGTGATAATATTCCAGTTAATTGTTAAATTAGATATCATCACTAATACACAGGTGATAATATTCCAGTTAATTGTTAAATTAGATATCATCACTAATACACAGGTGATAATATTCCAGTTAATTGTTAAATTAGATATCATCACTAATACACAGGTGATAATATTCCAGTTAATTGTTAAATTAGATATCATCACTAATACACAGGTGATAATATTCCAGTTAATTGTTAAATTAGATATCATCACTAATACACAGGTGATAATATTCCAGTTAATTGTTAAATTAGATATCATCACTAATACACAGGTGATAATATTCCAGTTAATTGTTAAATTAGATATCATCACTAATACACAGGGGATAATATTCCAGTTAATTGTTAAATTAGATATCATCACTGATACACAGGTGATAATATTCCAGTTAATTGTTAAATTAGATATCATCACTAATACACAGGTGATAATATTCCAGTTAATTGTTAAATTAGATATCATCACTAATACACAGGTGATAATATTCCAGTTAATTGTTAAATTAGATATCATCACTAATACACAGGGGATAATATTCCAGTTAATTGTTAAATTAGATGTCATCACTAATACACAGGTGATAATATTCCAGTTAATTGTTAAATTAGATGTCATCACTAATACACAGGTGATAATATTCCAGTTAATTGTTAAATTAGATATCATCACTAATACACAGGTGATAATATTCCAGTTAATTGTTAAATTAGATATCATCACTAATACACAGGGGATAATATTCCAGTTAATTGTTAAATTAGATATCATCACTAATACACAGGTGATAATATTCCAGTTAATTGTTAAATTAGATATCATCACTAATACACAGGTGATAATATTCCAGTTAATTGTTAAATTAGATATCATCACTAATACACAGGTGATAATATTCCAGTTAATTGTTAAATTAGATGTCATCACTAATACACAGGTGATAATATTCCAGTTAATTGTTAAATTAGATATCATCACTAATACACAGGTGATAATATTCCAGTTAATTGTTAAACTAGATGTCATCACTAATACACAGGTGATAATATTCCAGTTAATTGTTAAATTAGATGTCATCACTAATACACAGGTGATAATATTCCAGTTAATTGTTAAACTAGATATCATCACTAATACACAGGTGATAATATTCCAGTTAATTGTTAAATTAGATATCATCACTAATACACAGGTGATAATATTCCAGTTAATTGTTAAATTAGATATCATCACTAATACACAGGTGATAATATTCCAGTTAATTGTTAAATTAGATATCATCACTAATACACAGGTGATAATATTCCAGTTAATTGTTAAATTAGATATCATCACTAATACACAGGTGATAATATTCCAGTTAATTGTTAAATTAGATATCATCACTAATACACAGGTGATAATATTCCAGTTAATTGTTAAATTAGATGTCATCACTAATACACAGGTGATAATATTCCAGTTAATTGTTAAACTAGATATCATCACTAATACACAGGTGATAATATTCCAGTTAATTGTTAAATTAGATGTCATCACTAATACACAGGTGATAATATTCCAGTCAATTGTTAAATTAGATATCATCACTAATACACAGGTGATAATATTCCAGTTAATTGTTAAATTAGATATCATCACTAATACACAGGTGATAATATTCCAGTTAATTGTTAAATTAGATGTCATCACTAATACACAGGTGATAATATTCCAGTCAATTGTTAAATTAGATATCATCACTAATACACAGGTGATAATATTCCAGTTAATTGTTAAATTAGATATCATCACTAATACACAGGTGATAATATTCCAGTTAATTGTTAAATTAGATATCATCACTAATACACAGGTGATAATATTCCAGTTAATTGTTAAATTAGATATCATCACTAATACACAGGGGATAATATTCCAGTTAATTGTTAAATTAGATATCATCACTAATACACAGGTGATAATATTCCAGTTAATTGTTAAATTAGATATCATCACTAATACACAGGTGATAATATTCCAGTTAATTGTTAAATTAGATATCATCACTAATACACAGGTGATAATATTCCAGTTAATTGTTAAATTAGATATCATCACTAATACACAGGTGATAATATTCCAGTTAATTGTTAAATTAGATATCATCACTAATACACAGGTGATAATATTCCAGTTAATTGTTAAATTAGATGTCATCACTAATACACAGGTGATAATATTCCAGTTAATTGTTAAATTAGATATCATCACTAATACACAGGGGATAATATTCCAGTTAATTGTTAAATTAGATATCATCACTAATACACAGGTGATAATATTCCAGTTAATTGTTAAATTAGATATCATCACTAATACACAGGTGATAATATTCCAGTTAATTGTTAAATTAGATGTCATCACTAATACACAGGTGATAATATTCCAGTTAATTGTTAAATTAGATATCATCACTAATACACAGGTGATAATATTCCAGTTAATTGTTAAATTAGATATTATCACTGATACACAGGTGATAATATTCCAGTTAATTGTTAAATTAGATATCATCACTAATACACAGGTGATAATATTCCAGTTAATTGTTAAATTAGATATCATCACTAATACACAGGTGATAATATTCCAGTTAATTGTTAAATTAGATATCATCACTGATACACAGGGGATAATATTCCAGTTAATTGTTAAATTAGATATCATCACTAATACACAGTTGATAATATTCCAGTTAATTGTTAAATTAGATATCATCACTAATACACAGGTGATAATATTCCAGTTAATTGTTAAATTAGATATCATCACTAATACACAGGTGATAATATTCCAGTTAATTGTTAAATTAGATATCATCACTAATGCACAGGGGATAATATTCCAGTTAATTGTTAAATTAGATATCATCACTAATACACAGGTGATAATATTCCAGTTAATTGTTAAACTAGATATCATCACTAATACACAGGTGATAATATTCCAGTTAATTGTTAAATTAGATATCATCACTAATACACAGGTGATAATATTCCAGTTAATTGTTAAATTAGATGTCATCACTAATACACAGGGGATAATATTCCAGTTAATTGTTAAATTAGATATCATCACTAATACACAGGTGATAATATTCCAGTTAATTGTTAAATTAGATATCATCACTAATGCACAGGGGATAATATTCCAGTTAATTGTTAAATTAGATATTATCACTGATACACAGGTGATAATATTCCAGTTAATTGTTAAATTAGATATCATCACTAATACACAGGTGATAATATTCCAGTTAATTGTTAAATTAGATATCATCACTAATACACAGGTGATAATATTCCAGTTAATTGTTAAATTAGATATCATCACTAATACACAGGTGATAATATTCCAGTTAATTGTTAAATTAGATGTCATCACTAATACACAGGGGATAATATTCCAGTTAATTGTTAAATTAGATATCATCACTAATACACAGGTGATAATATTCCAGTTAATTGTTAAATTAGATGTCATCACTAATACACAGGTGATAATATTCCAGTTAATTGTTAAACTAGATATCATCACTAATACACAGGTGATAATATTCCAGTTAATTGTTAAACTAGATATCATCACTAATACACAGGTGATAATATTCCAGTTAATTGTTAAATTAGATGTCATCACTAATACACAGGTGATAATATTCCAGTTAATTGTTAAACTAGATATCATCACTGATACACAGGTGATAATATTCCAGTTAATTGTTAAATTAGATATCATCACTAATACACAGGTGATAATATTCCAGTTAATTGTTAAATTAGATGTCATCACTAATACACAGGGGATAATATTCCAGTTAAAGCCCCTGGGAAGGACAGCATTACCCCTGAAATAATCAAGAGTGCCAAGCCTGCTATACTCTCAGCACTACATGAACTGCTATGCCTGTGCTGGGACGAGGGAGCAGTACCCCAGGACATGCGCGATGCCAACATCATCACCCTCTATAAAAACAAAGGTGACCGCGGTGACTGCAACAACTACCGTGGAATCTCCCTGCTCAGCATAGTGGGGAAAGTCTTTGCTCGAGTCGCTCTGAACAGGCTCCAGAAGCTGGCCGAGCGCGTCTACCCTGAGGCACAGTGTGGCTTTCGTGCAGAGAGATCGACTATTGACATGCTGTTCTCCCTTCGTCAGATACAGGAGAAATGCCGTGAACAACAGATGCCCCTCTACATTGCTTTCATTGATCTCACCAAAGCCTTTGACCTCGTCAGCAGACGTGGTCTCTTCAGATTACTAGAAAAGATCGGATGTCCACCAAAGCTACTAAGTATCATCACCTCATTCCATGACAATATGAAAGGCACAATTCAACATGGTGGCTCCTCATCAGAGCCCTTTCCTATCCTGAGTGGTGTGAAACAGGGCTGTGTTCTCGCACCCACACTTTTTGGGATTTTCTTCTCCCTGCTGCTTTCACATGCATTCAAATCCTCTGAAGAAGGAATTTTCCTCCACACAAGATCAGGGGGCAGGTTGTTCAACCTTGCCCGTCTAAGAGCGAAGTCCAAAGTACGGAAAGTCCTCATCAGAGAACTCCTCTTTGCTGACGATGCTGCTTTAACATCTCACACTGAAGAATGCCTGCAGAGTCTCATCGACAGGTTTGCGTCTGCCTGCAATGAATTTGGCCTAACCATCAGCCTCAAGAAAACGAACATCATGGGGCAGGATGTCAGAAATGCTCCATCCATCAATATTGGCGACCACGCTCTGGAAGTGGTTCAAGAGTTCACCTACCTAGGCTCAACTATCACCAGTAACCTGTCTCTAGATGCAGAAATCAACAAGCGCATGGGTAAGGCTTCCACTGCTATGTTCAGACTGGCCAAGAGAGTGTGGGAAAATGGCGCACTGACACGGAACACAAAAGTCCGAGTGTATCAGGCCTGTGTCCTCAGTACCTTGCTCTACGGCAGCGAGGCCTGGACAACGTATGCCAGCCAAGATCGACGTCTCAATTCATTCCATCTTCGCTGCCTTCGGAGAATACTTGGCATCAGGTGGCAGGACTATATCTCCAACACAGAAGTCCTTGAAGCGGCCAACATCCCCAGCTTATACACACTACTGAGTCAGCGGCGCTTGAGATGGCTTGGCCATGTGAGCCGCATGGAAGATGGCAGGATCCCCAAAGACACATTGTACAGCGAGCTCGCCACTGGTATCAGACCCACCGGCCGTCCATGTCTCCGTTATAAAGACGTCTGCAAACGCGACATGAAATCGTGTGACATTGATCACAAGTCGTGGGAGTCAGTTGCCAGCATTCGCCAGAGCTGGCGGGCAGCCATAAAGACAGGGCTAAATTGTGGCGAGTCGAAGAGACTTAGTAGTTGGCAGGAAAAAAGACAGAGGCGCAAGGGGAGAGCCAACTGTGCAACAGCCCCAACAAACAAATTTCTCTGCAGCACCTGTGGAAGAGCCTGTCACTCCAGAATTGGCCTTTATAGCCACTCCAGGCGCTGCTTTACAAACCACTGACCACCTCCAGGCGCGTATCCATTGTCTCTCGAGATAAGGAGGCCCAAAAGAAAATTGTTAAATTAGATATCATCACTAATACACAGGTGATAATATTCCAGTTAATTGTTAAATTAGATGTCATCACTAATACACAGGTGATAATATTCCAGTTAATTGTTAAACTAGATATCATCACTAATACACAGGTGATAATATTCCAGTTAATTGTTAAACTAGATATCATCACTAATACACAGGTGATAATATTCCAGTTAATTGTTAAATTAGATGTCATCACTAATACACAGGTGATAATATTCCAGTTAATTGTTAAACTAGATATCATCACTAATACACAGGTGATAATATTCCAGTTAATTGTTAAATTAGATATCATCACTAATACACAGGTGATAATATTCCAGTTAATTGTTAAATTAGATATCATCACTAATACACAGGTGATAATATTCCAGTTAATTGTTAAATTAGATATCATCACTAATACACAGGTGATAATATTCCAGTTAATTGTTAAATTAGATATCATCACTAATACACAGGTGATAATATTCCAGTTAATTGTTAAATTAGATGTCATCACTAATACACAGGTGATAATATTCCAGTTAATTGTTAAACTAGATATCATCACTAATACACAGGTGATAATATTCCAGTTAATTGTTAAATTAGATATCATCACTAATACACAGGTGATAATATTCCAGTTAATTGTTAAATTAGATATCATCACTAATACACAGGTGATAATATTCCAGTTAATTGTTAAATTAGATATCATCACTAATACACAGGGGATAATATTCCAGTTAATTGTTAAATTAGATATCATCACTAATACACAGGTGATAATATTCCAGTTAATTGTTAAATTAGATGTCATCACTGATACACAGGGGATAATATTCCAGTTAATTGTTAAATTAGATATCATCACTAATACACAGGTGATAATATTCCAGTTAATTGTTAAATTAGATATCATCACTAATACACAGGTGATAATATTCCAGTTAATTGTTAAATTAGATATCATCACTAATACACAGGTGATAATATTCCAGTTAATTGTTAAATTAGATATCATCACTGATACACAGGTGATAATATTCCAGTTAATTGTTAAATTAGATATCATCACTAATACACGGGTGATAATATTCCAGTTAATTGTTAAATTAGATGTCATCACTAATACACGGGTGATAATATTCCAGTTAATTGTTAAATTAGATATCATCACTAATACACAGGTGATAATATTCCAGTTAATTGTTAAATTAGATATCATCACTAATACACAGGTGATAATATTCCAGTTAATTGTTAAATTAGATATCATCACTAATACACAGGTGATAATATTCCAGTTAATTGTTAAATTAGATATCATCACTAATACACAGGTGATAATATTCCAGTTAATTGTTAAATTAGATATCATCACTAATACACAGGTGATAATATTCCAGTTAATTGTTAAATTAGATATCATCACTAATACACAGGTGATAATATTACAGTTAATTGTTAAATTAGATATCATCACTAATACACAGGTGATAATATTCCAGTTAATTGTTAAATTAGATATCATCACTAATACACAGGTGATAATATTCCAGTTAATTGTTCAACTAGATATCATCACTAATACACAGGTGATAATATTCCAGTTAATTGTTAAATTAGATATCATCACTAATACACAGGTGATAATATTCCAGTTAATTGTTAAATTAGATATCATCACTAATACACAGGTGATAATATTCCAGTTAATTGTTAAATTAGATATCATCACTAATACACAGGTGATAATATTCCAGTTAATTGTTAAATTAGATATCATCACTAATACACAGGTGATAATATTCCAGTTAATTGTTAAATTAGATATCATCACTGATACACAGGTGATAATATTCCAGTTAATTGTTAAATTAGATATCATCACTAATACACAGGTGATAATATTACAGTTAATTGTTAAATTAGATATCATCACTAATACACAGGTGATAATATTACAGTTAATTGTTAAATTAGATATCATCACTAATACACAGGTGATAATATTCCAGTTAATTGTTAAATTAGATATCATCACTAATACACAGGTGATAATATTCCAGTTAATTGTTAAACTAGATATCATCACTAATACACAGGTGATAATATTCCAGTTAATTGTTAAATTAGATATCATCACTAATACACAGGTGATAATATTACAGTTAATTGTTAAATTAGATATCATCACTAATACACAGGTGATAATATTCCAGTTAATTGTTAAATTAGATATCATCACTAATACACAGGTGATAATATTCCAGTTAATTGTTAAATTAGATATCATCACTAATACACAGGTGATAATATTCCAGTTAATTGTTAAATTAGATATCATCACTAATACACAGGTGATAATATTCCAGTTAATTGTTAAATTAGATATCATCACTAATACACAGGTGATAATATTCCAGTTAATTGTTAAATTAGATATCATCACTAATACACAGGTGATAATATTCCAGTTAATTGTTAAATTAGATATCATCACTAATACACAGGTGATAATATTCCAGTTAATTGTTAAATTAGATGTCATCACTAATACACAGGTGATAATATTCCAGTCAATTGTTAAATTAGATATCATCACTAATACACAGGTGATAATATTCCAGTCAATTGTTAAATTAGATATCATCACTAATACACAGGTGATAATATTCCAGTCAATTGTTAAATTAGATATCATCACTAATACACAGGTGATAATATTCCAGTCAATTGTTAAATTAGATATCATCACTAATACACAGGTGATAATATTCCAGTTAATTGTTAAATTAGATATCATCACTAATACACAGGTGATAATATTCCAGTCAATTGTTAAATTAGATATCATCACTAATACACAGGTGATAATATTCCAGTTAATTGTTAAATTAGATATCATCACTAATACACAGGTGATAATATTCCAGTTAATTGTTAAATTAGATATCATCACTAATACACAGGTGATAATATTCCAGTTAATTGTTAAATTAGATGTCATCACTAATACACAGGTGATAATATTCCAGTTAATTGTTAAATTAGATATCATCACTAATACACAGGTGATAATATTCCAGTTAATTGTTAAATTAGATATCATCACTAATACACAGGTGATAATATTCCAGTTAATTGTTAAATTAGATATCATCACTAATACACAGGTGATAATATTCCAGTTAATTGTTAAATTAGATATCATCACTAATACACAGGTGATAATATTCCAGTTAATTGTTAAATTAGATATCATCACTAATACACAGGTGATAATATTCCAGTTAATTGTTAAATTAGATATCATCACTAATACACAGGTGATAATATTCCAGTTAATTGTTAAATTAGATATCATCACTAATACACAGGTGATAATATTCCAGTTAATTGTTAAATTAGATATCATCACTAATACACAGGTGATAATATTCCAGTTAATTGTTAAATTAGATATCATCACTAATACACAGGTGATAATATTCCAGTTAATTGTTAAATTAGATATCATCACTAATACACAGGTGATAATATTCCAGTTAATTGTTAAATTAGATATCATCACTAATACACAGGTGATAATATTCCAGTTAATTGTTAAATTAGATATCATCACTAATACACAGGTGATAATATTCCAGTTAATTGTTAAATTAGATATCATCACTAATACACAGGTGATAATATTCCAGTTAATTGTTAAATTAGATATCATCACTAATACACAGGTGATAATATTCCAGTTAATTGTTAAATTAGATATCATCACTAATACACAGGTGATAATATTCCAGTTAATTGTTAAATTAGATATCATCACTAATACACAGGTGATAATATTCCAGTTAATTGTTAAATTAGATATCATCACTAATACACAGGTGATAATATTCCAGTTAATTGTTAAATTAGATGTCATCACTAATACACAGGTGATAATATTCCAGTTAATTGTTAAATTAGATATCATCACTAATACACAGGTGATAATATTCCAGTTAATTGTTAAATTAGATATCATCACTAATACACAGGTGATAATATTCCAGTTAATTGTTAAATTAGATATCATCACTAATACACAATGTATAATATTCTGGTTAATTGTTAAATTGGACATGATAACTAAAACAGTGTCTAAAATATCCCACTTAATTTTAAGTTACGTGTCATCCCTAATCCACAGGGGCAATATTTGGTCAATTGTTACGAGCTGTCATCCTGAAAACTAAGTTTACACATTCTGGATAATGGTTAAATTAGACTTCATCTTTAATGCTTAGGGTAGAATATTGTGTTTAATTGTTATATTGACATCATCCCTAATACAATGAGATTTGTGCCCTGATCCAACTGGATCTCAGCAGGCAGCTCATGTGGGTAAAGAATTGGTTTAACCCCTCCACCACTACCTTGGCAGAGATAGTTCCTCCGTGGAATGTCCTCTCCACATCCATAATGGTGAGAAGATACTGCTTGACTCCTTTTGTTTTCGGCAGGAGTCCCACACAATCCACCAGCATTCTGTTGAAGCGTTCCCCAATAGCTGGTTTGGGAATTAGGGGTGCACTTTTTATTGCAAGTTGGGGCTTCCCCACAACCTGGCACATGTGAACAGTTTTACAGAACTCCACCACATCTTTGTAGAGCTGTGGCCAGTCAAACTGCTGTCTTATGCAGGCTTGGGTTTTTCTGATGCCGACCTGTCCAGCCATTGGAATTCCTGGGTTATTCTCAGTATTTCCTTATGGTACCTGGGCAGAACCACTGTCCACTCTTCATTCAGAGGTCTCTAAGGAGGTCTCCACTTCCTCATCAGCACCTCATTCTTTAAATAGTCACACTCTGGAACTCCCTCTGCTTCTGTTTAACTTTAGACAGTCTTTGCTAACTTTTTTAACATTGCGTCAGCTTGCTGAGCCTCGACCAAGGAAGATCTATTTAACACATTCTTTTTGACCTCTAACTTCCCAAAGAAGGTTTCAGATAACTAGATAGGAGGGTCATCAGTCTGCAGTGTCAGTTCATCCTCCTCTGACGGAGCTTGTTTGACCATGGACTATCACAACACAAAGGCAGGAAAAATGTCAGTGGCCTTCTCCTGTAACTGCTCTGTCTGCCTGATCTATTTCATTCTCTCTAAAACCACCTTCACCCTTACCAGATCATTACCCAGGCACAGGTCGACCCTGTCCATAGGTAAACTAGGGACAATCCCCAGGGTTACCAGTCCTGAAACAAAGCTGCACTCCATGTGTACCCAATATAGAGTCCTGGTCATTTACCTTCACTGATACTGTTTACTAATACCTGAGCGTTCGATACCCTCTCTCGGGGAAAGTTCATGCATTTTCCCAGTAGGAGGGAATGGGTGGCCCCTGTCTCCCAAGTATGGCTTTGGGCTTACTTGCCTTATTCGAGGGGTATGGGGGTCACTTTTCCGTAGGATACAAAATCCTGGTATCTCTCAGGGATTTTGTTAAATTTTCCAGCACTCTGAGTGGTGGACATACTGGATCTTACTGTCACAGTTAAAGTCACAGCCTGGTATTCTGTGTTTTCTATCAGGGCCCCTTTTCCTGCACTAGTCTGGTGTATCCTGATTAATCCTCCAGCTTTTCACTGTAATGTCCAGCAGTCAGCTCGGAGGTGATGGGCCTTATTACAATGGAAACACATAGGCTTTTGGCGACACTCCTGTTCTCAGCACCGTCTGCTCTGGCTGAAGGAGGAGCACCTGTGTTTACAACTCTCCCTTCTTGCTCAGGGCTATTTTATTTTATTCATTCATGGGATGTGGACGTCGCTGGCTCGTCCAGCATTTATTACCCATCCCTAATTGCCCTTGAGAAGGTGGTGGGGAGCTGCCTTCTTGAACTGCTGCAGTCCATTTGGGGTAGGTACACCCACAGTGCTGTTAGGAAGGGAGTTCCAGGATTTTGACCCAGCGACAGTGAAGAAACGGCGAAGTAGTTCCAAGTCAGGAGGGTGTGTGACTTGGAGGGGAACTTGCAGGTGGTGGTGTTCCCATGTATTTGCTGCCCTTGTCCTTCTAGTTGGTAGAGGTCGTGGGTTGGAAGTTGCTGTCGAAGGAGCCTTGGTGAGTTGTTGTGGTGCATCTTGTGGATGGTACACACTGCTGCCACTGTGCGACGGTGGTGGAGGGAGTGAATGTGTGTAGATGGGTGCCAATCAAGTACGCTGCTTTTTCCTGGATGGTGTCGAGCTTCTTGAGTGTTGTTGGAGCTACATACATCAAGGCAAGTGAAGAATATTCCATCACACTCCTGACATGCGCCTTGTAAATTGTGGACAGGCTGTATGGAGTCAGGAGGTGAGTTCCTCGCCTCAGGATTCCCAGCCTCTGACCTGCTCTTGTAGCCACGTTATTTATATGGCTACTCCAATTCATTTTCTGCCCAATGGTAGGCCCTAGGATGTTGATAGTGGGGGATTCAGCGATGGCAATGCCGTTGAATGTCAAGGGGAGATGGTTAGATTCTCTCTTGATGGAAATGGTCATTGCCTGGCACTTGTGTGGCGCAAATGTTACTTGCCACTTACCAGCCCAAGCCTGGATATTGTCCAGGTCTTGCTGCATTTCTACACGGACTGCTTCAGTATCTGTGGAGTCACGAATGGTGCTGAACATTGTGCAATCATTAGCAAACATCCTCACTTCTGACCTCATGCTTGAAGGAAGGTCATTGATGAAGCAGCTGAAGATGGTTGGGCCCAGGACACTACCCTGAGGAACTCCTGCAGTGATGTCCTGGAGCTCGGATGATTGACCTCCAACAACCACAACCATTTTCATTTGTGTTAGGTATGACTCCAGCCAGCAGATGGTTTTCCCCCTGATTCCCATTGACTTCAGTTTTGCGAGGCCTCCTTGACGCCATACTCGGGCAAATGCTGCCTTGATATCAACGGCAGTCACTCTATCCTCACCTTTTGAGTTCAGCTCTTTTGTCCATGATTGAACCAAGGCTGTAATGAGGTCAGGAACTGAATGGCCCTGGCGGAACCCAAACTGAGCATCACTGAGCAGGTTATTGCGAAGCAAGTGCCGCTTAATGGCACTGTTGATGACACCGTCCATCACTTTACTGTTAATTGAGAGTAGGCTAATGGGGCGGTAGTTGGCCGGTTTGGACATGTCCTGCTTTTTGTG